>NW_026947514.1:30665700-31865700 GCF_034190915.1 Cavia porcellus
CTGGAAGGGACAGTGTAACCATGGCAGGGGTGGCTGGGGATGGGAGATGGCAGCCTTGAACCTGCCAAAATTGACAGTGTAGGAGAAGTTGGAGAATATCAAGTTCACAATTTAAAACATTGATTTTTTCCTGGAGGTGTAACTCAGTGGCAAAACACTTGTGAGGCCCTGTGTTTGATTTCCAGCACTGAAAAAATAGAGAAAAGAAAAGAAAAGAAAAAAGTAAAGAAAGTGATCCATAAGCAGATTTGGAGAAAATTAGCAAATACAAGATAATGGATGCCACATGGGTGAAAGAGGCTTCCTCTAGAGAGGCATAGAATGAGAAGATAAAGTCTAGGAAGCTCTTTGAGGAACCTTAGCATCTAAAGGCTTAGCAGGTAAGGAGGAGCAGAGTCTAGTCAGAGTTTGGGTTGGAGAGGCAGCAGAGAATGATGTCATGATGCCAAGAGAGGTCAAAGTTCAAAAGGGGAATGGTGGGTTAGCAATACCAAAGTCTTCATGTGTTCAGCTAGAATAAGTAGTGAAATGTGACAGTCAGATAAGGTTGACTAGACTAGTATAGAGGGTACACTTTGGAGTCTCTTTTCTTAAGACTTTTAGATCTGAAGCAAAAAGAATAGAATATTAAAAGGGAGTGAAAATTGAAGGCAAAATTGAAAGAAGTTTTTAGTGCTAAGAGTAGGACTAAAGGAGACTGGCAGCCTTAGTTTAAGAAGGAAATGGAAGGCAGCAGACAGAGATGGACATGGTTAAACTGGGAACGAAGAATGGTCCCTTCGTCTCCTAGGACAGGAATGATTAAGCCTCATGAACTTAGGAATGGTAGTGCTTGTAGCCTAGAACCTTTCATTCTCCTTGGGAAATGAAGGAGAAAAGAACAGGGTCCCAGAAGCTTAACCGAAAAAGGGGCTTATTTGTCTAGCGTAACAGAAAGTGATAAGAGGTAGCCAGCCCAAGGCTGGAGCAGTGTCTCTGAAACATCATCAGTGTCCCAGACTCCTATATTCCTACCACACCAGCCTCAGTGAGTGCCTCTGCCCCTAGGGACAATGTGGTGCCTACACTCCAGAGACCATGTGTTCCTGTTAAAGGAAACTTGGGGAAGGGTCAAGAAATTGCCTGCCAGCTCTATTTCTCTTTTTAAGTAAGAAAAATAATGGCTTTCCTGAAAGGCCCGCCTATCCACTACACTTCGATTTCATCTTGTTGGCCAGAAATAGGTCTGACTACAAGAGAATCTAGGCAGATTAATATTTCTGAGCCAGGCAAAGAGTGGTAAAGAGATACCGGGTAAACAACTTTCCATGACTGCCACTCTGAAAATAAGGACGAATAAATTTTGCAGCAATGTAAAGGACACAGCTGGGTTTGGAGAACGTAAAATTCATACTTAGCACCAATCTGTACTGGGGTCTTTCATCTTCTAATTGAGGAACCAGGTGTAATTACTTTACTTCGGTGGGCTTAAAATTTTCTAATCTACAAGAGGGCACAGTTAATCCTCGTCAGTTCTATTTTATTCTACAACCTGCAATTCTAAGGCTTATATAACTTCCATTTCTAAAATAGCAGGAAACTAAGACTGGCTTTCTGGGAAGCTTGAGAAACTTGTTAATGATTCTTTAACACAGCCAGCACTCTTTCTTATCAGTTTAGCCTGACACCGTAGAAAGCACAGGGAAAACTTCCTTATATATGTGTATAGGGCTAATTAGCATACCAAATTCAAGTTTGGAAGGTGAAATATATGCTTATGAATGGTTCTCTAATATAGACATTTAGAAATGGAATTACAGGCTGGAAGCCCACGGGATTTAAAAATTTGATGGAAACTTTGAATTACCCTCCAACAAGGCTGAACCAGTTTTATTCCCACCAACAATGTATCAGAATAACAATTTGCCTTGCAGAAAACATATACAAACATTAAGAAATGGTGTTATGAGTTCTTCTACTCTTTGTCAGATACTATCATTTGTTCTTTATGATCATTATTTTACATAATCATCCTAATAAGCTATTATTGTATCCATCTTAGAGATGAAGTAAGGCTCAGAAAGGTTAAGTCACTTGTGTAAGACTGTATGTTTAACTGTCAGCAAAACTGAGCCTGGAATAGGCTTCTCTGATAAGAAGCCCATTCTCTTAAACCTCATATTTTATTTTACTACCTCGCAATTTATTCCTGTAGTGTCACTAGTCTCCATGGAAAGGCATGAAAAAACTTCTCTGTTGTGTCTCAAGATTCTGCCCAGAAGCCTAACATTGCAAGTGCCGGAATTTGATAGAAAACAGCATTTCTCAGAATAAGATATGGGTATTATTAAGCCACAATAAAGTATAATGTACAAATAAAACTTATAGGAATCCTCGAGAACCCTCCCTCTAATGATTTTCAGTAGTGGAAATAACACTAGAGTAAAGGAAAGAGAGTTTTATCTTTCTTTCCTTTGCTAAGCAGGAGCTAACTGTATCTTTCAATGCTTTTTTGGAAGAAAGTTTTTTCTTGTTCTTTGCATGAATCTGTGGTGAGGTCCCCACAGGTCCCAGTCCATGCCTATTTGATCTTCTTTAGATATGTGCCCAGCTGTACAATGAGGCACTGAACTTCTTTGTCTTATAACACAGAATCACTGCAGGAGAGACTAAAACCACGAAATGGAATGACCTTGTTCATAATAAAAGTTTTGTTGTAAGAAGGGCAACAACTGAGGTAACCATTGACTAGTTCTTGCAGTCCTGCTAAGAAATAACCAGAGCTTAACTTAGAGCCTTTTTTTTCCTCCCAAGAGGAATGGTACTGGAGATTGAAGCCAGAGCCTGTGTTAAGGACATGCTCTATCACGGAGCTATACTCCTAACTCATTCACCTGAGCCTTTTAAAGTGACAAAGCTAGGTAAGAGAAGTGCTGGAGTGGTCATTGCAGATTATGGGGTGCCTTGATGAGAGGTGATAACTTGGTAATATGACTTGCATATGGTTTGTTGCCCCCAGGGTTTATGCATTGATCTCTCGTGTGCAGCATGGAAGTGGTAGAAACTAAAATGCAGGGTGCAGAGGGCAGTTAGGTCAGGAGGGCTTCACCTTCATGAGCGGATTGATGCTGTTTTGTGGGACTGGCTCAGGTCTGAGAGCAGATTGTCAGAGAAAGAGCCCCTCTGATCTCTTCCTTCCTTGCTTGCATATGTATCCTTTCTGCAGCAGCTGCTATCATTTTTGCTTCTCTGCTGGGCCATAACAAAGCCATATACCCTAAGGTGGTTTTAGAAATAGTATATACTAACTGTATTATAAAAATTTGGGAAATATTTTTCTAGGAAAATCATAATCATTTCTCCGAGGATTTCTCTGAGAGAAAACTAAAAAAAGAATAAGCAAACACTGTGCAGAGTTTTCAAAAAGCAATATTTTCACAGAAAGCTTCATTTAACATCGAAAAGAGTGTTACATTTCTGCACATAATTCAAAGTTTTAAACTTTACACACACATTACTTTGCCAATTAGTATGTGAGATGTCTGCTGGCTGACTACAGCTCACTGAAATGATTAGCTGCTATAAATGAGGAACAAGCATCCCTGAGGCACTGGCTAAAGCAGCTCCTTATAATAAGGAGGTAAGATAAAAATTCAGGGTTATTCTGAAGAGCCATAGACATTTAAGTTCAAAGCTACACAGTGTTATTTTAAGTGGTTAGTGTATTACAGCTGGAGTATTTAAAAAAGTATTTTAAAAATTTTAAACTGTGGTAAAGAATATATAGTGCAAAATTTATCAATTACTTTTAGGTATTTTGTACCTAGATGTTTGTACCTATTGGCCTATTTTAAACTATAACTTTTAGGATGCCCTATAATAGCATTTCCTCGTTTCCACTGGCTTAAAGACTAATGGCTTTCTTTGAGGAAAAGGGATTTAGAAGACAGAGCTGACCAATCAGTAAAAGCCCCAAGGAGGAAGAATTTGGCTTAACATTAGAAACCACTTTCTGTGTTTAGATCTGACCAGCAGGAACAGGAGGTCAGACTTCCCCTTTGAAGGTAGAGGGTGCCAAACAGGGCCCTTTAGCCACCTGTTGGGTGTGTTTGGGAAGGGATTCCAAGGGTGGGAAAGGAACTTCTGGGCCTTCTTCCAATTGTGAGATCCAATAGTCAGCTGACTTAAGGGTTGCTGTACACTCAGATTTCAGATGAGCTTACTGGATTTCAAGCACACTAGATTTGGGCTTTAATAGAGTCACACTTAAAACCACACAGTGACAGATTTTTATCCTTTCCTGGAACATTCTCCAATGCTTTTGCCTGTGAAGAACTCATTAAAAGTAGAATATTTGGTCTCAGGCCCAGTATAACCAATTATTATCTGAGTGATGTGGGGCAGGTGATCTTCACAGGGAACCAGCTTTCACATAAAAGGATGCTGCTAGCCTCAGATTTGCCCTGTTCCAATCCACTTCCTCACTGTTGTCAGCGTACTCTCTCTAAAATGCAAATCTAGGCAATGCTGTGTCTCCTATTAAAAATATTCTTCAGTGGCTCCTTCCCTTCAAAAAGTTCAGGTTTCTAAGCATGGCCTCCCTTTTAATCTCTTGAGATTCGTTGCTTACCATTTCCTCCCTCCAACTGTACTCTAGCTGGACTGAATGGCTTCCATTTCTCCAGTCTTATTTCTGTTTGTTTGTTTTTGTTTTTGAGACAAGGTCTCACTATGCAGCCCAGGCTGGCCTTGAACTTCCCGAATTTGTGGTGACCCTCTGACGTCAACTTCAAGAGTGTGGGATTACAGGAGTGCCCCACCATGTGCCCCCCTCCCCAGTCCTTCTTTGTTTGGCTAAATCCTTTGTTTGGCTGGGCCTTTTAAACAGCATCTCATTTTTACTACACCTTAGCCTGGGCTCTTTGTATCACCTACACCATCTGTGGTCGTGGTCACAAAGCATCCTAGAAAGAGCAGCTTTGGTGGCCTTTCAGGTCTTGGGGGGTTCGTGGTGTGAACGTTGTTCTCTGCCTTGATAGAACTGTGAGGGACTGGCGGTGGCTGAAAAGATAACAAGTATGAAATATAAATGACCTTTGAGAATGCGGGGAGAGACACCCCCGATCCCCTGGGGCGCAGCATCTCCACCCTGTGGGTCAGTGACGTCTCCGAGAAACACTTGGAGTGAGGCACATAAGTAGCCTCGGTTTGGGGTGGAACCTAAGGGGGCATTAGGGATGCACAGGTAGCCAATTGGTCTTTGGTGCCATAGATAAATTCCTAGGGGTGGAGGAGATAGGAGCTCCTTGGTTCCGCCTCTAAGGCTCTACCGGCTACAATGTCCTGTCTGGGCCAAAACTCTTTCATGCCTAAACTTACACATCGCAGTAATCAAAAGACTGGTGTATTAAGAAATAGCTTGGGCTGGCCTTCTTTGAATACATGATGTAAAATACAAAGGCAACTACTAGATACAGTTGTATCAAAGTGTTGAATTCTCCACAACAAAAGAATTACTAGAAAATCAAAATAGGACTGATGAACATTTCAAAGCTATATTATAAAGAGTTCTTATACAAAAAGAAAACAAATACCATACATTTAAATGGGCAAAGAATACAAGCAACACACAGAAAAGAGTTATATAAAGCTTATAAACATGTGAAAAGATAAACTTTAAAAGTAATACAAAGTACAAAATAAAACTTCAGTGGAACACCATTTTTCATGACTAGTTAGCAAGGATCAAAAAATTTTAAAACATTTTTGGTAAGAATTTATGAGTGTCACCGGACAGGGCCCAAGATTCCCAATGTAGAGATAAGGAGCCTAAACCTGCCCTACCCACAGAATATGCTTGCAGATTTGCTGACTCCTGTAGTGGGAAAAAGAATTTTTAGGACTGATCTGTAAGAGGCACAGAAAGCACTGATTAGGCAGAATTTTAAAAGGACACATGCAAGAGTAGAATGTGGGGCTCCAAGAACTGAAGCATATTAGTTTCTGGATCAGGAAACATTCATGCTTCTCTTGAGTGTATGAAAACCCAGGAGAAGTTGGCCCACCCCCAGAAGAATACTGGTGCAAACTATGAGCCTACATTTTTTATATGAATAATTGAAATGAAAGGTTCCTAGTATAAAGCGAAAGGTGCTCTAGTATAAATTACTGTGCAATTACAGCAATAGTCTAACATTACCAAGGCCAAAGCAGGACTGCTTATCACTTCTTCTTCTTCAGCCCTAATTGCAACTCCTCTTCCTGTTTGTGCACAAAGAGAATTCCAATCAGTACCTCACACGTCATCAATGTCCGCCCCATGCACCACTGCAGTCAGAGGTCATATAACCCTCTGCCTCTCTGCATCTGGTCGAAGGAGGCGGCCCAGCCGCCGTGGAGGTTGTGTGCTCCTTTCCACGCCCTCAATAAACCTGTTCTTTTTGTTTTGTACTTTTTGCTTCTTATTGCACCAGAAAACTCCAACATTAAGTATTCTTTGAATCTCTCAACCTGTTTCTTTATCTTAGGATCAGCTTCCTGCTCCTCAGTTTCTCAAGTAAGCCTGTTTATGGAGGAATTTTGGGTGTGTAGGTCTGGAAGGAAAGGAGCCTTATTAACCAAGGGAATGTGGTACCTGTAGCCTTGTGCTGCTTCAGGGTTGTCCCAGGAGCTGCAGTCTTTTCAAAAGTACAATTTTTAGTTATGACTTTCCTTGTCTCCATTGTTACCTTTATTTCCTCTATCCTACCTGTGTTATGGTAACATTGCATCACAATTACAGTTAGTTACACCTGATCCAACAATTTAGTTGCTGGAAATTTGTCCATAAGTTTGTATGTAGGTAAAATGACAAGTTGAAGAGGGTTTCCTCCTTTTTTTAGTCTCTAAAAAATAAAAAATATAGGAATTTTCTGTTTCTTGAAAGTGTCTTAAAATTTTCTACAGTGGTTTTTTGCTCTTGGCGTAGGTGTGCTAAACTTGTCATTCTATTTTTTAAATGTTCAGTGTTTCACACAGATTTTCTACCTCTTAGGTTAATTTTGAAAATTGCTCCATTTATTTGTTGGTTGGTCACATTATGTAGTTCACACTGGCCCTGAGTTCATTATATAGTCCAGGCTAGATTTTCACTGGCAGTGAACCGTTTGCCCCAGTCTCCTGAGTGCTAGGATTACCAGGCATGCACCACCATACCCAGTAATAACTGCTTCTTAAGTTAATTTTGGTAATTCATGTTTCTAGAAAAAATTATTTTTCTAAGGTTTTAATCATTTTATGATATTTACATTTTTATTAGCGCATATTAGGACAGGTTTATTTCAGAACAAACCTAAGAGGGACCATTGGACACTACAGAGCAGACCAGCAACTCTTGTACAGGGTATAAGGACTTTTATGGGGTCATAGAGAGGGGAGATCAGTGAAAAGGGATTGTGGCTACCTGCCAAGAACAAAGCTTGAGAGAGCAAAAGGGCCAATGGCTGCCCAAGGACAAGGCTTGGAAAGCACAGGAAGTACTGGCTACTAACAATAGCAGGGCTGATAAAGTTGTGAGTGCCCAGGTATAGCTGTCCTGGGAGTGGGTAGTGTAGAGGGGTCTTTGGTCAGATACAATTTGTTGGGGAAATGTTTGTGAAACCTATTGCGAGAGGCACTAATGGACAGCTTCCCCTTATTGCGTTTGCAGATCTGCTGCAGTATTCATGCTAAAGTCCCCAGGATGCCCCCAGCCAGTAACTAAGCATAGCAGAGGTCCAGACCCAGGCTTGCCTGACAAGCAACTCCTCTCCAGGGCATTCTTTGCTCTGGAGAACCCAACTGTCTTGCCAAATGTTCTCAGAGCTACACTGCAGTAAAGACTTCTTCAATACAATCATCCTTTCTGATTCATAAGTGTAAGTGTCCATTGCTGACTGAAGCTCTCCACACCTCCATCCACTTACCTTTATCTGTCATGGACATTCTGCAACAAATCGCATGCATGACTATTTCCACCTTGACATCTGAACTGGTAGTCTTTTACGTGTACCCGCATATTTCCTATCTCTGGTGCTCTTTATTGTGCCTGTAAATTTGAGTTTCCAGCTCATGTCATTCCTGGTAGATTACTTAAATAAAAATCGTGGGTAATTTTTGTGATTTAAAAAAAAAAATTACCTGCCTTTCTTATAGTGTAATTCTGCTGTAGACTCTTTGCTTATTTTTTAAAAATCAGAATGCCCTCTGAATTCCCCTCCATTTTGGAAGGGTTTTCTTTTCTGGACATAATGTCCTGGGTAGCCAGCAGGTTTTTCTCTCTGTCTTTAATATGCTGCTCCACTGACGCCAGCCTTCATTATCTTACATGAGAAGACTGATAACGTAAGTACCATTTCCTTGTATATAATGTATCATCTTATCTTTGGCCTCATTCAAAAACACTTTCCCATCTTTGGTTTTTATTAAACCATGACTTTCCTGGTACAGGGTTATTTATTTACTTATTTATTTTTTGCTGTTATCTTGCTTACGTATTAAAAATTGTATTTTTTAGCAAAATGGGGATTTTGGAGAGTCATTGTTTCTGCAGTATCTTTCTCCTTCAACGTGCTCTCCCTCTTTTCTTTCTAGAACCTTGATTACATTTAGGATAAGATTATTCTATGTGCTATTAATTTTGTGGAACGATTTTCTCACAATCTGTTTTCCCCTAGTATTTAGATTGGATAATTTCTATTAATCAGTTTTCAAATTTACTGATCTTTCTTCTGCAAACTCAATTTGTGGTTAAGCCCTGCAGGTAAATTTTAAAAATCAGATTTACTTTAATTTCTTTAATTTTCATTTGGTTTATTTTTATGGTTGTCATTTTACTGAGACTCCCCATTATTCACTGAGTATGAGCACATTGCATTTTAAGACCTTGAATGTATTTATAATACCACTTTAAACTCTTGTCTACTAATTCCACTCTCTGGTTCATTGTTGGTATTAATTGCTTTTTCTTTTGACTGTAGGTGATATTTTGCTGTTTCTTCATTATGAATCATAATTTTAATTGTATGCTAGACATTGTGCATAATGTAGAGTATCAAGTCTTTTTTAAAGGGTGCTGAGTTTTATTTTAATATGCAATTAATTCTAAATTATTTTAACCTTTACATTTAAATAAAAATTTTAAAACTACTTAAATACTTGTCAATACTTTTATCCTCCAAAAGTCAGTTTGAACCTTAACTTACTTTAACTATGCTTTGCATGTTTCTTGTCCATTTTATTATTGCTTAAATTTCCAGGTTTAATCTTTTTTAAAATTACAAAAATTGCTCTTGTTTTTATGTCAGTAATTTACCAGTTTACTTGATCATTTTCTAGTTCAACACTGTTCTGTTATCCCAAGCCTGCTTTGCAATTTCCTTTTTATTATTGAAATATACTTAATAGCCCTTTAGTGACAGTTCAGCATGGTCAAGCTTCCTTATTGTTACATTTTTAGACCATGAGAGTGTGTCAAAGCTTTTAGTAATGGGCCATGTTCAGAATTCATGTCTATGCAATGATATTCATTGAAGGAATATGATTGCAAAAGATAACAAACAATATAAATGTTTATCAATGCAGGACTGATAAAATAAGGGAGTATATTGCTGCAATATTATGTTCCTTACATTGTAATCATTAAAGTGATGTAGCAGCTCTGGCACACTTCTATTGAATGAACTCCAAAATCTATTGGTCAATAAAAAAGTAATGTGCAAACTCAGCATAGATTGGTGGTCCCCTCGGTAGAGCGTGTGAAAACAATATATTAAAATAGAGAAAATATTGTAATTTTTATTCACATTTATTTAAAAAATTAACATGAACATTACTCTATTAGTACAGATTGAGGAACTCTAATTCAAAAATCCAAGGTCCTAAATGTTCCAAATTTAAAACTTTTAAATACTGACTTAATGCCACAAACAGAAAATTCCACATCTGCCCTCCTGTTGATGGGACTCAGACACTATGCAGATTCACTAAAAATAGTGTACAACATTACCCTTAAGCTATGAGTGTATAAGATGCATATGAAACATAAACGAACTTCATATTTATTTGTATCCAATAAATCTCATATGTATGTGCAAATATTCCAAAATCTGAATAAACCTAAAATCTGCTCCTAGGCATTGCAGATAACATATACTCAACTTGTGTATGCATATAAATTGTCAATAAACATAATTTAACTTTTAAAAGACACATCATAAAGACACATCATAAAGACTACTTATTTTTAAAAAGAATATGAACGTGTGGGAAAAATTATCTGTAGAAGGTAGGAAATACATTGATTTATGGTGGTGGTGCCCTCCTGGAAGGGGAACCACTTGGCTGGGGCAGGAATTGGAGGAAGATTTGCCTTGTTTGGTACTTTCTTCTGTTTCTCTGTTATTTGGATTTGGTTCTGTTTGGGAGCAGCATGCATGTTAAGAAAAATGTTTTCCTTTTTACCCCTCTAAGATATGAGCAGCATAAAAAGAAATGCTGTCTTTTCTAACACTATCTTCTAATCCTACTCCTTTATTGGTATACAGTAGGTACTTCATAAATGATTACAGAATGAGTAAAATGGGGATCATAACACACCTTCTAAGGGGCTGACTGTAGGAGAGCACTGGGCCTGAGCCAGGTGGCTGTGTGCTTCATTACTAGGTTTGTGTTAAGCGGTGTCCCCAGTATTGATGGAATTACTCCATCGTGGGCCACGAGCACTCGTATTTCAACCACATAGCAAAAATTCTTTTATCTCTTGAAGGAGCTGTTAGCTTGGTGATTTAAGAAAGATTTTTTAAACAAATCTGAGATCAAAGAGCTGTTTGCTTGGTGGAGTGCTGAGGCTAGGATATTGGAAATATATCAGCAAAGCCTTAGAAACTGGGTCAAGGAGAATAGAATTACATTAGGCTGCTGCCATGGTTCCTTGTCTAGCAGAAAGAAGTTGACTCAAAGGAGACTCTAGATTCGTCAGAAACACAGTGAGAAAGGGAAGAAGTAAAGGGAGGAGGGTGGAAAGAATAGAAAAGAAGGGAACAAAGAAAGATATGTGAGAAGAAAAGGAAGCTTTCCACCAGCATCAGGCCTGAAGACAAAGAGGAAAAGGAAATCTAAGAGTCTATTTATGGCTCAATGCCTGATGAGTGCCTATTGAATTAAATGAAGATGCTTTTGTCTGACACCCGAAACTCTCCATGGAATGTCCAAATCAGCCACCCTTCTAATTATCTCTGTGCACACCCCACTCTAGACAAACAATATCACTTAATATTTGTTCTTACTGTTCTAAATCATTGCTCACACACAATGACCTCCAGGCCTATCCTGTCACCTTGCCTAATTTTTTTTATTTTTTAATTTTATTTTAAAGATAGTAGAACCAAACCAAACAAAACAGAATAAAGTAAATCTAAATCAGAACAGAACAATGCAAGAGATATAGGACTTCAAAACAAGAAAACAGGAAATCAACAATTTCTACCACAATGTATCTCATTTTCTTCAAAATGGCTGTCCATACCATCACACACAATAAAATCAAACAAAACAAAAGCAATCAAAACAAACAAAAAATGAAAGTATTACAGGACTTCAAAAACAGTACAACAGAAAATCAACAATGACTACCATAATGTCTCTTGTTTTTTTTCAAAAAAGCTGTCTGTACCTTTACACATAATAAAATTAAATAAAACCAATCAAAACAAAAGAATGAAAGCATTACATGAATTTAAAACAAGATGATAGGAAATCAACAATGGCTACTGTAAGTCTCTTGTTTTTTTCAAAATAGTTGTTCATACCTTCACACATAATAAAATCAAATAGAACAAAACAGTATAAAATCAATCAAAACAAAAGAATGGAAGCATTACCGGACTTCAAAACAAGACAATAGGGAATCAACAATGGTTACCATAACACATCCCATCATCTTCAAAATAGCTGCCCATACCATCAGACACAGTAAAATCTAATAGAACAAGACAGAATAAAACCAAACCTAAAAAAATTATGAAAACTATACAAGAATTCAAAACAAGATAATAGGAAATTTAATAGTGGTTACCACTTTCCCTTTTTAGGCATTTTTTCCCTATCAACTTTCATAATATCTATTATGCATTTTTGGATCTTGCTAACTCCTTGTTTTTTATGCTAGGGAGACAACTCGGTGTTCACTTGTATGAGTCCAAACCATTTCACCCATGAGTATGATCTCCAGTTGCATCCATTTACTTACAAGAGTCTCAAGATTATCCTACTTTATAGATGAGTAGCTTTCCATTGTGTGAAAATACCATATCTTTCTTATCCATTCTGTGGTCCTTTTTTCTGGTCTCCTGTTGCATGGAACAATTATTTTCTCTCCTTTGATTTCCATTCTATGAATTTCCTTTCGAGTTAAATATGTTTCTTGTATACAGAATATTGATGGATCTTGTTTCTTGATCCACTCTCCCTGTGTTTCTTTTTATTGGTGAATTGAGGCCATCTACATTAATGGTTAAAACCAGCGTACATTGGTTCATCTCTGCCATGCTATCTTCCCACTGTTAGTCCTCCAGTTTTCCCCTCCATTCAGTGGCCTGTCCTGTTTGGCGATCCTCCCCTGCTGTTGTTCTTGGAACCTTGGTCACCTTGATCTCTCTCTAGACTATCCTTCCACACTCTCTGTAGGGTTGGTTTGGTGGTCATGAATTCCTTCAGTTCTTCTTTATCATAGAAGTATCTTTATTTTTCCATAACTTTGAAAGATAGTTTTGCAGGGTACCTCAATCTGGGTTGGAACTTGCTTTCTTTCAGGATTTGAAATATTTTGCTCCAAACTCTTCTTGGCTTGATAGTTTGTGTTGAGAAGTCTGCCATGATTCCGATTGGTTTTTTGGGGGTTTTTTTTGGTACTGGGGATTGAACTCATGACCTCATGACTACCAGGCAAGCGCTTGAGCTGCTGAGATAAACAGATCACCTGTAAAGTTTTACTTTAAGGTTTTACTATAAAGTTTTACTTTATAGGCGATCTGTTTCTTTTCTCTAACACCTTCTAATATTCTGTTCTTGTGCTGAATTGCTGGGATGTTGATTATTATATGTTTGGGTGTAAATTTACTTTGGTCATGGCTAGTTGGAATTCTATATGCCTGGTTTATCTGTATGCCAGATCCTTTTCCCATGTTTGGGAAGTTTTATGATACTACTTCTATAATATAATCATTTTTTGTCATTTGTGTTGATGCTTGCTTTTTCACTGTTGCCTGTCACTCAAATTATTTTTCTTTGTGTTGTCTTGCAGTAGTTTAATTGTTATTTCCTGGTTCCTTGTTATTTTAAGAGATCTTTCCTTTTATAATCACTAGCAGCAATCTTGTCTTCAGAGCCTGAAAGCCTATCTTCAATTTCTTTCAAGCAGTTTTTCCAGCTTTTGATTGACTTTTTAATTTCCTGGATATCTTTCTGAATGTGTTCCATGCATTGTACTTTCTTCCTATGTTGTTCATTCAAGGTTTCCATCATTTTCCTATACACCTGTTTTTATCTATGTCTTGTTTAGACATACTCAGCAATTCTTTCATTATGTTTGTATTTTCTTCTTTTACTTGAGATATTATTTCTGATCTGATTACTTTTATAGTCTCATGAAGTTGTTTCTTTACTTCAGTTGCTATCTTCTCAGAGATTTCAGGTATGTGACTTCCTGTTTCTTCCAAGTCTATACCTCCCAGATTTGTTCTGTGTGGGCTGGAGGCCTGAGATTGCCTTTTGCTCCTTCATCTTGACATTTTCCTGGGTTCCTCAAGCTAGTTGAGGGGTCCCAGGCAATTCCTGTGATGGCAACTTCTCTGCAGTATAGGAGAATGAGCCAGGCACCTGAGTTTCTCTGAACCCAGGTTCCCAGGGAGGTAGCAGGATGTGGGGTGGACTTTTCCAGACCTGTGCGGCTACACTGAGGTTTTTTCAATGGCTAGGGGTGGATGGTTGTGGGGCTGCTTCTCTTAGCCTGAGTGTCTACACTTGGACTCCCCTGATGGCAGCAGACACACAAGGATATGTTTATCTGATTCTTCCAATAGGTGCAGTCTGTCCAAAGGAAGCAATGGTCTCCAGTCATAGTCTGTGGGTGCATGGGGTTTATCTGGCGGTTTCTCCCTGACCACACTGGTTCCTAAGGGAGGCAAGCTTTCCAGTGATGGTGGTGGTGGGTGCAAAGGGGCAGGTCTGGCTGCTTCTCTTTGCCTGTACTGGCTGCCCACAGGAAGCAAGCTTTCCAGAGGTGGCAGTGGTATGCAGGGGCCTCCTTGCCTGATTTTAATAATCTTACCAGTCCTCCAAGTCTCTTCCAAAATCCTCTTCTTGTTCAAAAACTTTCTATTTCCAACAGATACATGATGTTTCTTCTTTGTATTCTTTGAATTCTTTTTCGTGAACTTTAAGTCTTATTTCATGTATACTTCCCCGTACTTAACTGTAAATGTCATTCACTTCTCTGTCTCTTCCCACTTCCTGGAGCAAAGCCCCAAAATGCAGGTCACTGCACAAGACATTTATTGGACATGATAGGTGAAAAGCATATAGTCTATGAAATCAGCAGTGAACTGATTTGTACCTTACTGGCACAGTTTCCTTCTTTAAAAAAAAATCTTTTATTTTAAAATGTAAAGACATTCATTGTCAGGTTATCAGCTTCCTTTTCTGTCTGCTGATCTTCACTGAACCACGACTTGGTCCCACAGATGGTTCCTGTGTCTCCCATGGCCGATAGTTCACCTTTTGACTTGCATTTAACTTGAGTACCAATATAGCAGCCTGCCTGCACCCATGGTCTAACCACTCACTAGTGGTGCCAGAGGGTTGTGATAAGTCAGAATGCATAATCTTTCTGAGACACAAACTTGGAAGAGCCCCGTGGTATACAGAAACAAGTCACTTGAGGATGAGTGTGTTTACCTGAACATCTGCCACGTTTCAATACAGCTTTAAAATCTTGGTGATGTAGAAGGCAAACCTCGAAGCTCCCAAAGAGATCACGAGCCTTAAATAATTGTTTGTCCCCTTATTGGCTTAAATCTTATTTAGAAAAATGTATCAGTTATCAATGTTTTAGGGATTTATTTTTATTAACTATAATCCATAGTCTACCTTAGGGTTCATTCTTTGTGTTGTGTATTACATGCACTTCGACATATATATATAACATCATGTGTCCATCCTTATGATATTGTACAAAATAGTTTCATTACCCTTAGACTCCTCTGTCTATTCATCTCTTCCTACTTCCCCCATGATACCTTTTCTAGAAAGTTACTCAGTTAGAATCATAAAGCTTCTTAGATTAGTTTCTTTCATTTAACATTTAGTATACATTTAAAGCATTTTCTCTCTTTTTTGTTGTCTTTTTCTTTTTTACTGGTACAAGGGGATGAACTCACGACCACACACTTGCAAGGCAGGCACTAATGCCACTGAGCTAAATCCCCAGCCCCATTTTCATTTTCTTAATTTAAGGCATTTCCTTAATGTCTTTTGGTGGCTGTATCAGTCAGTACTTTTTAAAGAAACAGATATAACACAAGATACATTAAGTATAAAAATTTATAAGATTGGTCTACAACGGCCACCCACAGATTGAGGTAAAAAAGGCTGCCTGTGCAAGGGGGATCCAAAGGCTCAGTCCAAGCCTGGAGCTCTGTGTGGTGTCTTATGCCAGTTTGGATCAGGAGGCTGAAGGGTCTGCGATGGAAGGCTGAAAGATTTATACAGGAAGCCAGGAGGCAATGTCCACAGTGAAAGAGAAGACTGGAGCTCCTTGAAGCAACAGAACCCATCTTTCTTTCTTCATTTACTTTTTTATACCATTGGGAAGATAATCCTTCCCAAAGTGGGTCTTCCACACCCAGATTTATGCTGAACCAATTTAGTTGAGTGTTATTTACTCAAATTGACACAATCAATCAACCGCCACAGAGGCTAAATAGGTCATTTCTTTTTAATGTTGAACAATATCCCATTGATAGCTATGCAAAGCATATTACTGACTTGTTGGAGGACAGGTTGATTGCTTCTACTTTTTGATAAATAAAAATAAAACTACAGTAAATAATTGTGCAGGTGTTTGCACAGATGTTTACTTTTCTTTCTTTTTCTTGTTACTTTATTTGGGAAAACACCTAGGCTTTTGTTTTCTGGGTCACATGGTAAGTCAATGGCTAGCTTTTAAAAAACTGCCAAACTGTCTTCCTAAATGACTGTCATCTTTGCATTCCCTCCATCGATGAGTGAATATTATTGGCCCGTAAGCTCTTTAGCTTTTTGTATTGCCTGAGTTTTTTAATTTTAGCTCTTCAAAGAGAGTTAAAATAAAGTAGTGATATTTATAAAATGTAGTGGTATTTCCTTGTTTAATTTATAATTCCCTTATGATATAGTATGATGTTTTCACAGCATTTTTTTTCATAGACTGCACTTATTTGCCCTCTGTGTCTGTTTAGATCTTTTGTTCATTTTGTGGGGAGGGAGGTCAAACTCACAACCTCGCACTTGCCAGGAAGGCACTTTTGCTGCTGAGCTAAATCCTTGGCCTCTTTTATTCATTTTAAAATCAGGTTGTTCATTTTCTTAGTTAGGTATTTTTCTAAATATTTTCTTCCAATCTTTGGCTTGCCTTTTTTTTTTTTTTGTCTTTTAATTTGTACCAGGGATCGAACTCATGACTGCCTGCTTGCAAGGCAGGCGCTTACGCCGCTGAGCTAAATCCCCAGCCCCTGGCTTGCCTTTTAATGCTCTTAATGTAGCTTTCATAGAGTTGAAAGAAATGGATTATAATTTTGGCATCGTACTCTATCTAATAAGTGGTCACAATACTCTGGTTTCTCTTCAGATCGTATAAATCTTTTGCCTTTAACTAAAAAGTGGTCACAAAATCCAAGGTCATCTGCATTTTCTCCTATGGACATTTTTTAATTTTCCATTTTCTATTTGGTCCTATGTTCTGTTTCATGCTAATTTTTATCAAAAGTATAAGGTATATGTCTAGATTTGGTATTTTTGCATGAATATGTCTATTTGTCCCCACATCATTTGTTAAATAAACCACCCTTTCTTCATTGAATTGGCTCTATTCCTTTGTCAAAGATCAGTAGGCTATTTTTGTATGGATCTATTTCTAGGCTTTCTATTCTGCCCCACTGATTTATTTGTCTACTCTTTCACAAAACCCACATTTTTTTATTACTGTAGCTTCATAATAAATATTGAAGTTAAGTAGTTTTAGTCTTTAAACTTTGTTTTCTTCTATATCATCTTTGGTTATTCGCCTTTTCATATAAACTTTGCAATCAGTTTTAAAATAACTTATTGGAACAGAAAAATAAGGGAAGGATAGTACAAGACAATGGCGTGAACCTCATACAGATGGGAAGGGGTCCAGGGGAACAAGGATGAGAGGTGAGGAGAAGGGATGGGGAAATGGGCAGAGTGAAAATATGCCATGTACAATGTCCTGATAACCTCAGTGAACATGGACATCATTTCCATAAACATGAACTAAGAGTAATAATATTAACAAGAATGACAAAGAGGAAAGAGGAACTAAAAGGGGAGGGAGAGAGAGAAGGGGATTAAAAAAAGAAACAACTGTATTACATGTACCAAACATGAACCAACTCCCCAGGAAGACTGTAAAATGTACATATTGCAACATGAACTAATAAAAAAAAATGAGAGCATGACTAAGATGATCAGTTTTCAAAAATTTATATTTCTACATAAAAGACCCCTAAAACTCCACAAAAAGACTCCTAGAACTAATTTGACAATGCAGGATACAAAGTCAATAGCATCTTGTACAACAAAGACAAACTCATTGAGGAGGAAATTAGGGAATAAAGACTCTTTACAGTACCATCAAGAAATTTACTTAGGAATTAAAGGAAATACTTAGGAAAGAAGTGAGAGATCTCTACAATGAAAACTATAGTACTCTGGAAAAAATGGATTGAAACAGATATCAGAAAATGGTAAGATATCCTTGTTCCTGGATGGGCAGGACCATAGTGAAAACAGTTCTACTTCTGAAACTATTATATAGATTTAACCAAATCTCAATCAAAATACCAATAAGTTCTTTACAGAACTGGAGATTCATATGGAACCAGAAGATCTAAGATGGGAAAAGCAATCTGAGCAACAAAGGAAAAGCCATGGGGAGTCACAATTCTAGACTGCAAGTTATACTACAAAGCTATAGTGATAAAATAGTATGGTACTGACAAAAAGAAACACTCATGGATCAATGGAACATAATAGAAGATACAGAAACAACTCCAGGAACACTCAGCTATGTTATTTTTGAAAAAGGTGCCAAATTCCTTTACTGGAGAAAAGATAGTCCCTTTAACTAATGGTTCTGGGAAAACTGGCTATCCACGTGCTAAAGACTGTACCTACATCCATATCTCTCACCGGGGCACCAAACTGAAATCGAAATAGATCAAAGACCTAAATATTAGAAGAGAATTACTTAATCTACTATAAGACAAAAATAGGTAAAACTCTTGAAGATAAAGGTACAGGCAAAGACCTTCTGAACAAAACCCTGGTTGCACAAGAAATAATAGCAAGAATCAAAAAATGGGATCACATTGAGTTAAAAAAAGTTTTTGCACTGCAAAGGAAACTACTTACAGAGTGAAGAGGCAACCCACAGAATGAGAAAATAGACTAACATCTAGAACATATAAAGAACTCAAAAACTTAGATCTCCCAAATTTAAAGACCTAATTCATAGATAGGAATCTGAAATGAATAGACACCTCTGAGATGAAGAAATACAAATTGCCAATATGTATATGTGAAAAACTGTTCAACATCACTGGCTATTGAAGAAATGCAAATTAAAACAACACCAAGATTCTTACACCAGAAAGACGGCCATCATCAAGAAATCAACTAACAAATGCTGGCAAGGTGGAGAGAAAGGATTTCCATGGTTAGGACTGTAAACTGACACAATCACTATAGAAATCAATATGGAGAGTCCTCAGAAATCTAAAAGTAAAAATTCCATTTGACCAGCTATTTCTCTTCTAGGTATCTTTCCAAAAGATGTAAAGACATCATTCCACAGTGATACACGCATAATCACATTCATAGCAGGGCAATTCAAAATGGCTAAATCTTAGAAAAGCCTATATGTCATGTCCATCAACAGATGAATGGATTAAAAATGTGTCATACACAGTGGAGACTATTCTGCCATAAAAAGGATAAACGAGTTATTTGTAGGAAAATGAATGTACTATAATATTAAGTGAAGTAATACAGTCATATAAGCTTAAAAGTCACTTAGTTTCTATAATGGAAAAATATATGCATGACAGATAATAAACTAAAGGAGAGCTGGATGTGGCGGCACACAAACCTGTAATCCCAGCACTTGGGAGGCTGAAGCTGGAGGGCTGCTGTGAGTTTGAGGAAAGCCTGTACTGCATAGTGAAACCCTGTCTCAAAATAAATAAATAAATTTAAACATAAAGACAGAAAAGGTATTTTAATCCAGTGTGGGCAATGTATCTAAAAGCATACCTTGACTTACTATAATTATCTTATATATTTTATATGTTCTTTGGCCTATCAGTCTGATTTTCAATCTGTATATCTGGTAATTAACTTTATAAGGTTATGAGATAAATTAATGAATCTGATGCTGGAAAAACAAAAAGGACTGGGGGAAGGGAATTGAAATGTGCTGTGTACATGTACCATGTACCAATCCTTTACAGATTGTGGTTTCCATAGCAACACTTCTCATGGCCATATCTTTTGTGTTTATGATGCTCTTTTTAGGTCTGCTGGCAAATTTCAGAACTGTTGGTCCTTGGCTCTTGTGGCCTCAGCACTTCAGCATTCCTTGATATGGGTTAACAGGTTTGCAGTATAATGAATTTTCAGGGCAAGACTTCTATCCAGGACTCAATACAACACAAATGATCCTTGTCGCAACAGCCATGCAGTGTAAGTTTGCATTCAGTTTCATGGAGTACTGGAGAATAATATTTGACAAGTCTCTTCCCTTGGGGCTTGTGAAAGAATCACGTGGCTTTGGCTTATGTGATGATCATCTTCCTTACAATTGCCTACCAAAAATTTTTGTTTCTCAAAAAACATTCATAAGTTCTTTAAGTTACTTTGAATTGGCCTCACATCAAAAATAATACCTTGAAAAGAATTAGAAATGTGTTACAACCCACAGATATTCCCTTGTGAATGTCAATGATTCTTAACTAGGTGTGTTAGTTACTTCCTCATTGCTGGGACAAAATAGCAGTATCCACAAGTTAAAGGAAGGAAAGGTTTCTTTTGCTTAAGGTTTGTAGAGGTTTCATTCCATAGTCAGGTGGCTCCAAGGCTGGGTGGCATGGCAGAGGAGAAACAACTAGCTCATGGCAGGACCGTGAGAAGCAGAAAGCAACACTCAAGGGAGAAGGGAGATATGTATATTGCCCCCCAAGCTGCACCCACAGGGTCCCACTAAGCTTCATCTCCGAACATCACACCCAGCTGTAGACCCATCAGTGGAATAACCCAGTGATGAGACTCACAGAGCCATGATCCAGTCACCTCTTAAAAGCCCCATCTATGAGCCCAGGAGGCTTTGGGGCGGATATCTAACTATAAAACATAACACTAGGTAACCCATATCTCACACGATCTCAGGCACAGCTCCCCTCATTCTACTGGCCAGGTGTTAAAGCTTAACTCTTTTCTTCCCCTCCTTGGATTTTAAAGCCTTAATTCGCACACTAAGTTTGATTCTTACCTTTCCCTTACAATATTCTGTTGTAATGTCACAAACCTGTCACTCTGTCTACTTCTGTCACTGCTCTTACATGGAATACGTGGGTGTCATAGGGATCCAGTGGGGCAGACCAATGTCATGAATCCACACTGATTTTTCTAAAAATCTTTTGTGTGTTTCACTTCAGTTTTACTATGGGTTAATAGGTTGCACTGAGCTGATCGCACAACTTTATGATCAAACCATTTTTTATGGGAACATGTGTCAGAATTCCAAACAAATTAATTAAGATGTAATACAACCTGTCACTAATTTGAAGCCACCTGCAGTCCAGCAAGGGCAGGAGGAACATGGTGACAAGCACACATTAGCTGCTTCAGTGCTCTGTACCAGATGGGGTGAAGCAAGAGCTTGTGAGTGGAGCTACATCCTGTCACTGGTTTGTGTGGTGAACATGTGTTCTCCTGTGCACAGGTTGGGAGGGAAGAAAAAGGAAGGAAGCTTTCTTACAGTCATCACTGCAATAGATTGGAACATTAGTCTTCTTATAGCTTGACAAATACATGCCTTTACTGTTACAATTCCTATCTCCTTCGGAGCTGGGTGTCATTGGCTGCAGACAGCAGATCAGCTTGAAAAATCTCCTTTTGAATCTTAGAAGAACGTTGCCTAGTTCACAGGGCAACAAAGCCAGGATTGGGCAAACTTCTCAGTGTTCTAAGGCAATAGTTCTCAACCTGAATACACAAAAGAATCACTAGAGATCTTTTAAAATCTACCAGTTTCTGGACTCCATCATAAATCATATTCTCATAGTGGAGCCCGGGACATGCTTAATTCCATAGGCGATTTTAATGTGCAAACTGGTTTGGGAATCATTTCTCTAAGGGAGTGATGCTAGCACCTGATAATCTTATCTGAGCAAGCATCCTATACGCACTCTCACAGAGGAAGCTGTTTATAGACATTTTTCTTTTGTGGCATTCAGGCATTTGATGTACTAAAAGAGATTTAGTTTTACTTTTTAATAAACAATGTTCTCTCAAGGGAAGAGGAGGCGGCAGAACTGAAATCCACCAAGATAATTGAAGTAAGTAATTTCAAGTACAGATGATGAAAAGTTCTTCCACATTTCCTTTAAAAAGTAGCAATTGCCTCTCTTAGAAGAAGCATAATTTGTACAAAACCTTGTCCTCTCTGAAATTATTTATAAATTTCTAAATTAACCTCTAGTCACCGAGGCATTTCTTATTGTCAAGAGAACTTTTAGACAAAAGTTCTCCCCATCCCCTTCCTTTTTATTCTCTTTTTTCTGCTACAATTGTGAGAGCAGGAGGAGAGAAAGTGCCTTTGTGTGTTTAAAGGGAACATGTAGGATCTTATCAAATCAAGAATCCAATTAAAATAATTTCTCGTAGGGCCCATTCAACAGTTGACTGAGGGATAGAAGGGAAGGAATTTATGAAAGTTCCTTCAGAACAGACTTGTCAATATCTGGCATATCTGTGATTCATAAAGTCACCAGAAGTGAGTCATTTGTGGAATAAACAGCCAGGATCGAATACCCCAGTGTCTTAATCAAAACAAGAGGCTAGACCCAGTTACTGTCTCAGGGTAAATTAGGAGAATGGGGCACTGACCTGCTGTAGATATTAAGCTTGTTTTCTTCTGGGATTGGGAAACATGCTCGGAGTAGGGTATCTGGTTGAGTAAACTGACCCACAGACCACAGGCGGGGGCCTCAGAGTTCGTGGCTCTGCAGTGAGGAGGCAGAAAGCATGAGTATCTGAAGCAATGGGAAAAATGCAGAGCTGAGGTAGGAGTAAGAGTGAGAGGCAGCAGGAGGTGTATATATAAAGGTCCAGACTTCTCTGATTCCATTTGAGAGTCTTTGATTCCATTTGAGAGTCTTTGATTCTATTTGTGTACTCCTACTGCACAGGGACTCATCTCCAAGCTAGCAGAAGCTTGTATGGACTGCAGAAGTGTGGCTCGGTCATTATGGGTACAGGAGAGAGCTCACCTGCATGAGCTCACCAGCACTCAGGGGAAACTGCAGAAGATCGCTCTCCGTTCACGCTGTCATCACAGCAGAAGACAAATGGTCACGTTAGCATTAGCACTGCTCCCATCAGACTCATTTACTGAGTGTCCGGCTGCAAGTAAAGGAACTTGCTGGGTATAAAGATAGTCTGAGAGGGCCCAGGATTGTGTTTACCTTGTGGGAAGATGCGAGAGGAGAGAGAGAGAGGCGAGGTGAGGAGCAGGAAAATCAGGTACCATGATCCCTAATACAAGGTCTAGTGACCCAAGCTTGTTTCTTATCTATGGGGAGCTTGACCTTTTTCCAGAATTTGATTTTAGGAGTCTCATAATAAAAAGTAAAAATAAGGGGCTGGGGATTTAGCTCAGCAGCATAAGCGCCTGCCTTGCAAGCAGGCAGTCGTGAGTTCGATCCCTGGTACTGATAAAAATGAAAAAGACAAAAAAAAAAAGTAAAAATAATATCCATTTATACTCATCCTTCTGGTATACATCAGGCACATGCAGGAACTGTTCTGGTTAGTATCCTTTGCATATCTTGCCTCTCTCTCCTCCCTCATCCATTTTCCACCCTTGTCTTTCTCTTTGCTTCCATTTGCATTTCGTCAAGGTGGAGGGATAGTAATGAGGTAAGAGGATGAGAGGAGAAAACAAGGGGGCAGTTATTACCACATCTTCTGTCCGCAGCCCCTGTCCAATACCATTTTGTGTGTGTGTCATTCATTGCTATGGTATCCCTCATAAAATTGCCTTCCTTGAGGCAACTCACATAATCAAAAGAAAAGCGGTGGACACAGACCTAGCGAAAGTAAGTGACTGCCTAGTTTCGCTCAGCTGGAAATGGAATCAGTGTTCTACCTAGGACTGTCTTATCCTAAACCCCTTGCTTTTCTGACAAAATGGCTGCGCCTCATTGACACCATGTTGGCTAAGCCTTCTCATTTTACGGGAAATGCTTGCCTGCACTGAGCCTTACTTCACATGCTTTATGTATAGTGTAGCAGAAAGGGTATTGTACTGTGTCAGGGTAGTAAGGATTGAGAGCTGCTTCTTCCTGCCTGAGGAGCCTTGGCCATGTTACTGCACCTCCCTCATCCTCTGTCACTTCTCCATTACAGTTGTCCCCAGAGGACAGTGCAGAGAGGCAACGGAGATGTTGAGCCACGTGGCTCAGGGATGCCCCCAACCTCTCTTCTCCCCATACCCATCAACCAGAGCAATTCTATGTGCAGTTTGGGACCCCATTGCTTCCTGTGACTTATTCTCAACTTATTCTTGTTCACTCTGCCTGCTTGGCCACGTCTTTGAGAGGAAGGCCCCACAGTCTCCCTCAGTCTCCTTCAATCTACAGATCTCCTTTCTCTTGCCAAGGCATTGCTCTGGGCATGGAAGCATATAATGCAAATCTGGTTGACAAGATGTCAGGTAAACTTACCTGAGTGCTCCTGGGAAAGAATTCCTTACCCTTAAGAAGCTACATAAATGAGGGGCTATTGTTTTCTTGATTTAAATACTATCATCTGCATCAATGCTTAAAACTGTAGAAGCCACGCTGAGAAGACAGTACTCAGAAGCTGAGAAAGGGGCTGAGAGGGAAGAGTCTGGCATTTGTTCTGCACATTGAGCCCCTGATTGAAACGATCCTCCCTGCTGTGTCTCACCTAACTTCTTATCTTGTGAAGGAATAAATATCCCTATAATACTAGGGTAATACAGTCCTCCTCTTCTGGCTCAAACTTCTTTCTGCTGGGTCTTCTATTACTTGTAACTATAGCATAATGGAGAAAAATTGTGTTTCTTGTCTTCCAATGTCTAACAATATTATTGTCTAAGGGAAATAATTCTGTCCTGATCATCTTGGCTCCTCTTATTTTGTGTTGTCCAAACCACTATGTAGCTCCTTCAAATGTTTATTAGTCATTGCCGTGAATCACATAAAAAAGAATTCTAGGAACAGGAAACTCACCTTCTTTGTGTTGAATCTGCTGCCCTGGCCTCCCCCTACTCTCACTTCTCTGGCTTTCAATCACATCCTTCTTTCGCCAGTATTCAATTTCCCCCTTTCCTCAGGTTTGACCCTGGTGCTGCCCTCTCCAGTACAGCTTTAACTTCCCATTGGTTTAAGAGCAAGAGTCTCTCTAACTATATTCCCTTCCATGACTATGATAGATGTCCTGGGGATTTTGCCTCCCATTTTGTAATTCAACGCTGTCCCCCTTGGCTCAAATTTTGGGTCATCTCAGGATCTTGGTTTCTAATCCCTTTTTGTATGACTTTGTCCTCTGAGTTCTAATGCTAGCGTGCCTGCCTATGTACACCAAAAGTTTTGCTGAGACTCCTCAGTTTTTCTATCTACAGCAGTTCAAAGCTTCCCTCCTTTAAGTTCTGGGTTGTCTTCAGCCCTGTTTCTAAGAAGGGGTGCTTGTCTGCAGTATAGATTTTAGGGAAAAAGGCAGCTGCTGCCTGGAAAGTGTGCCTGCACACTTCTCTCAGGTGCACAGGAAATTAGATTTTGCTCTGGATATTTTTTTTTTTTTTGTCTTTTTCCTTTTTATTGGTACCAGGGATCAAACTCACGACTGCCTGCTTGCAAGGCAGGTGCTTATGCCGCTGAGCTAAATCCCCAGCCCCCTGGATATTTTTGATGGAAAGAGTGGCACTCTCAGGCTGGATATGTCTCTGCCTTATGCTGATGACCATCTTTTCATTCTCATGTTTAGAGGCTGGGGTTCTTTCTGTATAGTTCTTCAGGATCACAAAATGAAAACTATATCAGGAGCTGAGAGGCACACAAAAATGCACAGAAAGTCCTTTGCCCTTGTTTAAGTAGGAGATGCCTGCCTCCTACCTCAAAGATCCAACCCAGCTCTTAAATTCCATGCATCCAAACAAGCCAGTGAAATAGTCAATTTAATGGGTTGTTAACAGATTCTTAGACTGAAGCACAAGCTGCCCTCAACTTGTCTGATTGGATAACAATGCAAAGTACAATGATATAATGTGCAACGTAGTCTTTCCTTTCTAAAAACTCATTTTATAAGTCTCCTTAATTGAATTAGGCTTGAACTTCCTGTGGCATAAAACCAAATAGAATTACACTGAGCTTAAAAATGTAAATGCATCCCAGATACTACTAACTGGTGTATTCTTGGGAACATGGAAGCCTGAAGACTTGCACGCACACACTGTGATGGTAAAGCGGAGATGGAGGATCACACATTTGAGACATAAACATTTATGAGAACTTAAAAAAATTCCTGCTTTCTTATGGTTGTAAAATTAGCTTTGACTTTGGAATCCTAGAATGTCAGACCTCGGAAGACATTGAGGAGATTGTAGGTTCATTCTCCCACATGGTGAAAAAAGATGCTTAGACTTCAAGGGCACTTGAAATACAAATAGAGCTGGGCCCAGGTTCTGTTCAGCACAATGATACTCAGTTTCTACTTTGTGACTGTCACTGCCCTGCGCATTGAGGTCTCCAGGAAAAGATAACCAACTATTGTCCTTGAGGTAGCCCAAGGTTTCGTATATCTAGATCAGGTCTTGTTCTGCTTTATCTTTCATTCAGAATGTATTCTTTGAGGAACAGAAAAGTTTATATGTTAGCAACGCATTAGAAGACTGGGAAGAAATAAAGGAATAGCTCGCTATCTCCCTAGACTTATGGCCTATTCTACAAATAGCACCCTATCCTGAGTCACTGAAGGTCAATTAGCTCAGCCGCTTGCAGCTGCTTTTTGTATCTTTCCTCCCACTGTACAGGCTTGTTTCTTATTATTTACTCCTAACACATTAATAGGTACCCACAGCGTGTGACGTTGCAGCTTGTCATGTTTTTGGTGGCAGGATAGGTGGTATTCTCTGGAGCATGTATATATGGAACATTTACTTTTTAAAGAGAGTAGTCAGCTCACCATGGAGGAAAATCATGCAGGGGGATGTGACTTTCCCAGTATGCGATTCTGATTCTGATAGTGGGGCCTGGTACCTCTCTTTCCTAGTGTTGCTGGCAGGCTGACTTGTCACCGACGCAAATTTTCTCCCTGAGAAGTTGAACTCTTCCCCCCCTCCCAACTTCATTATGCCTGCAGCCGGAGCTCTGCTGTAGAGGAAGCCATGCCAGACACTGATTCACATGCCTAAAATATCAACCGGGCTGGGTATGCAAGTGATGCAATAAATCTGGAAAACATAAATCAGATCATCAGATGCTATATCTGTTCAAGCACATAGGCTGCAGCAGGAATGGTGAGATGCCCTCCAGCTCTTTAGAAGGTGCATTCAGGAGGAGTTAAAGGGCACAGCTGTGGAAAGGTGAGTGAGGAAGGCAGGGGCTGACCTATAAAAGAGGCCTCAAATCCACTGACCTACATCCCTGACACCAGAATTGAGATTGACTGCGGTTCAACCCCAGAGACCACAGGGAGAGGCTCCAATGTTAGAAAATCCTGTAGTGTGAAGAACTTGGACCAAGGCATGTTCCCTGAGTTTGGATATAGAAGAGAAGCTGTCTTCAGTGTCACTCAGAACCCCATTAAGATGGAAAACAGTATGCATAGGATCTGGCAACCTCTCTAAAGAATACCCTAGAGCTAGGAGTGATGGCACCTGCGTATAATCTCAGCACTCAGGAGGCTGAGGCAAGAGGATCGTTGCAAGTTCGAGACCATCCTGGGCTACAAAGTGAACTCAAGGCCAGCCTGAACTGCATAGCAAAATATCCTGTCTTGAAAAGAAAAGAAAAAGTCAACCAATGGGCCTTTTCTTTAGTGAACAGAGAAAGAATCACTTAATTGCTTTCAAAGCACAGAAATGAAGGGTGTTGACTACTTAGCTGAGTACAGATCGTGGAATGTCTTGGCTTGTTGTATATTTAGCTGAGCATGGGCTATGGGATCCTAAGATCTCTTGGCCTGGTCTAGAGACAACTGGCTTCTTTACCGATGACAGAGTTCCTTTGGACCTGACATCCTAGTATTCCTACTTGAGAAGTAGTTTTAGAATCATATGAAAGGAAAGAAGGTCATTTCTCAGATTTCTAAGCCTCGGGCATTGGTTTGCTGCGGTTATGTCATGCTGTATCACTGTGATTCTACCCTTGAATCAGATCAGACTTTGGGATTTTGTCCTGGAGACCCAGGAAAAAATCTAGGAGTGAGCAGGAAACAGGCATGATGAGTGGGAGTGGCCAGCCAGGGGCAGTATTGGACACCAATGTAAGGAAATTAAGCAGCAACTGATGTCCCACACCACAGTGACCCACTGTTACATTCCTAGGAAAGACCCACAAGGAGATGGAAAGGTGGTAGGGAGATGACTCTACCTAACATCATGGGGCCAAATAAAGGGAGACCAGCTAAAGACTGCAGCTATTGAAATGAGACCAAGGTGAGATATTGAGAAATTAATTGTAACTTCTCTTTTTTGCTGCTTTGACCTATCAGCAGAACAAAAGACAGATAATTTTCTTCTTTCCTTTCCAGGAAAGGAGGCCAGGGCTTTGTGTTCTCAGACCTGGGTATCCTGACCCCAGGCAGGGAATTTCCATCTCTTTGTGAATCAAGCTCACCTGAGGGAAGTAAGGAGGCTTCCAAGAAGGGAAAGGTGCACAAGCTGCACTTTATGAGTAAGAACATGTCAGAGCCTGACTCCCAGGAGGTGGATGGATCCTGGGAATTAACAAATGAGAAGGGATAGGACTGTGGGATTTTCCACAGGGCCCATTCCCTCCACTTTGTGCCCAGGCCATAATCAGAGGAGAGATGGCTGTCGATCCTAGATACTGTTGCAGCTTTCAGAGTTAAGTTAAAGGTCCTCTTAGGGAGCTTAGGAATGTGGAAAGGAACCTCAAGAGCCTACAGCAGAAGTTCCCAAAAGAAAGCAGGGTGGCAGTACATGACAGGAGCTTCAAAGAGCAGTAACAGCCACATCACAGGAATGACCCACACTGACAATAAACTGAATGACTTGACCTTGAGTTCTGCCAGGTCTATGACATATACATTTACATGGCTTCTGTCTCTTTTTTATAAGGTGGCCCCCTTCTCCCCACTAATCTCACAGGATGACTGCTACAGCCCATAGATTCCCAGTTCACAAGCATGTTCTCTTCTACCTGAGCCTGGGAAGTGGTTGTACAGCTGTGTACCATTCACTCACCATCGTCTAGAAATAAACTCATACATGTGGGTACCAGGGTAAGACATGTGTGCAGATCGGTGAAGTCCAAGATGCTGACAATAAAACATTACATAAGCTTCGGAGCTAATGGAAAAAGCCTCTATTCCTTTCATTGTCAGACCGCAAAAGCAACAGCTGCACATGATCTGGTACCAGCATATAGGGGGCTGGTCCTCTGCACAGGAAGCAGGGTTGGATTGCGTATCGCTCTAGAATCACAGCACCAAGCCAGCCAAGGTCTCAGCTCTGGCTCCAGTGCACAGTTGGCTTTGACGTGGCTTTCTGACTTCAGCTCACTTTCTGGGTCATTTTCCCAGTAAAGACAATGATGCCATGTCATGGCCTGAGGCTGCCTTCCAGCCAGTGCTATAGTCAACCAGGCACGTTCAATATTCTGGGCTGGGACTTGTGAGTTGATTTGCTTCTTTATATCCTAATGCTCTCCCTCTATCTCTCTCACCCTTTTTTCTTCCTTTTTTTTCTTTTGATACAGAGTCTCACTGAAGCACAGGTTGGCCTTGAACTCCTGATCCTCCTACCTCAGCCTCTGAGTGCTGGGATTATAAGAATGTCACAGCACCTGACGCCACCATTTCAGTGTCTAATCTGCCTCTGTGTTTCTAAGTGCCTCTGCACTTCTGTATTAGTAAACTCCTTGGAATTCTTCAAACTTCATCTCAAACACATTTTTTCTAGGAATATACCCCCAAAATTGAGGCAGAAATCTCTACATGTTTCTCTACACTATTATTTCATTTTAGATTATAGTTGTTTCCCTGTCTTTTTTACTAATTAGAAGGCAAATAGCCTAAGAAAAAAGACATGTTTGTTATCTGCTTAAACCTTGTATAAATATAGATATAATAAGCGTTTTTCCTTATGTCATTTACATGTTTATTTGCAAGGGAATACTGTGTAGATGGAAAGCCCAACTAGGGAAATATCTGACTTTCAAGAGATCGTAAGTTATTCAGCTTGAAAATTCTGGTAAAATTAGCTATGGAAATGTAATTTTATTAAAAACTGCACTAAAATCTATTTAATACAAAATTTACCTTTTTACTATTTACCGTACATTTTAAATGTGTAGTTCTGTGGTATTAAGTGCAAGTATCATCACCATCAATCTCCAAAACTTCATTATCTCATGCAGAAACTCTGTATCCATCAAGCAAAGACTCCTTAGTCTCTGCTCCCTAAGCCCTTGGCAATCACCACACTACTTCCTGTTTTCATGATCCCACTCCTCTAAGTATCTCATACACATACAATCATATAATATTTGCCTCGCTGTGATTTTCTTATACCACTTAGCATCGCCCAGATGCTAAGCATGTCCCAGAAGTTCCTCCTTGATTAAGACTGAATAATATTCCATTGAATGTGCATACATTTGGCTCACTTATTCATCTGTCAGCAGACACTGCATTGCTGCTACCTTGTGGTTGTTGTGAATACAGCCAATATGCATGTGGGCATACCAACATCTGTTCTAATTCCTACTTTCAATGTTCTGGGTACATACTCAGAAGTGAAATTGCTGGACCGTATAGTTATTCTGTGTTTAAGGTTTTCATGATTCTCTATACTATTTTCCATGGTAGGTGTGCCATTTTACAATTCTGCCAGAGATGCACAAGTGTTCCACTTTCACTGCATCCTCATTTCCATTGTTTGGATATGTCATTTGAAGTATGTCCACCAAAGGCTCACGTGTTGGAAGCTTGGTCCCCAGTGTGACAATAGTCAGAGGTGATTAGTCCATTGAGGGACTAACCTGGTTAGTTTTCATGAGAAAATTGCTCTGTAAGGAAAGGACTGACCCTTCTCTTTATGGCTTCCTGCCTTGCTATACTATCTTTCCCTTTTTCATATACTCTCACCATAATACCATCTGCTATGTTCTACAACCAAGGGGTCCTCACAGAGCCCAAGCCAGTGGGGCCACTTGATCTGGGACCTCCGCCTCTAAAACCATGAGCTAAACTTGCTTGTTTTCTTTATAAATTACTCAGCTTTAGGTATTTTTGTTACACCTATGGAAAATGAACTCCTTAACACTTGCTCTTTTCTGGTTTTATTTTTAATTATACCTATCCTAATGAGTGTGAAGTGGTGTGTTACTATGGTTTTCATTTACACTTTCCCAATGACTAATGGTGATAAGCAAAAGATAAACTACTTTATTACATAGGTTTTAGATTGTTAGAGAAATATATCATAAACTACAGAATTCTTGAGAAACACAAATGAAAATATAAGAAAATAAAAGAAGGAAAAAACCTTTATTCAATTTCTAAGAGATGAATGCGGTTAATATTTGCAATATCCTTTTAAAAATGTTTTCCCCATGTAAATAAATTTTTATTTTTATGACAAAAGGTGATTATCTTAGTAGCAACTCCCCACGCAATCCTGTCCCCAGAAGAGATCTTTCCTGTTTAGTGAATTATTTGCTAAGTTTCCTTATTGATGGGTATGCTGGTCACCCTACTATGTTTTTGTTTTGAAAAGTGTGCATGAAACAAAGGGTAATAGCTCAGTTACTCCTGCAGTGTGACTTTTAGGGCTGTTGATTAGAAGGGAATTCCTTGGCCCCAGAAGAGTAACAGGTGAGGTGTGGTTGCTGGCAAGGGAAGAGAGCTCTGGAGGAAAGAACATGCCCATGGAAGAATGCGATTGCATTTCTGAAATCACACAAGATCGTCAGTAGAATCTTTATTGCTCACCCGTGCGTGGTGGAATGTATTTTCTGGGAACACTGCAAATGTGCCAGAGGTAGAACAAAGATGGAGCAACACGACAACAAAGCTTACTATAGGGTTGAAGCAGAAATAGAACTTACATGCTTAATAGATACAAGATTTTGGAGAACTGGGGCTGATACTACGCACACTGCCCTATTAGCATTGCCCCTATAATTTAACAATCTAAAGCACCCTATCTGTGGTTAAAATTGTGAACAAGTTACTAACAACAAATTCTTTCTTCTTGGGCTCCTTGACAGTTAGATATAACCATGTGACTGAATTTTAACCAAGGAAGAGTCACTTTGGTTGGTACCTGTCGATGTCCACTCCCGGCCGGCAGGAAGGACACACGACAAAGTTTGGCAGTGGACAACCTTTTTTTTTATTTTTCTTCTCCGTACAGCCTGCCCTGGGATCGCTCCCAGCCGAAGCCTCCTCTGGTCCGCTCCCCGCGGCTCCTTTTGGGCTTTTACTTCCGGGCTTCTTCTTCCCCCCCAGGGGTGGCACCAGTATATATACGGATACAGTGTCCAATCATGTTAAAGTGAGCAAGGCAAGCTGATTGGCTAACATCATCAGTTGCCAGGCAGACTATATTGTTGAGCGGGTTGCTTACGTGGTAAGCAGGAAACTAACGTGCTCGATGGGAGGGGTAATCTACCTCAGGCTTTACTCTTTACTACAGGCCTCACGTCCGCCAAGTGAGGCGACCGGGCTCGGGGCTGCGGCTCCCAACATCTCCCCCTTTTTTATTTTTTTTTTTATAAATGTGCGCATCGTAGCCCTTCCTGGACTGGGTGCAGAGGCTTATGCCCTATGCGTAGGCCCACCGTAGGTCCTTGGCTTAGACCCTGGTCGGCCGTCCCATGGTCTGCCAAGGCCCTGAGGCCCTCGTCCTTTTTCTAGGGCCAGGCACAAACTGGACGGAACCTGGATGCACACAAGCTTGCATTCATTTCCTCTCCGTAAAGAAATCCCCTCGGAGAGAAATTTAGACCTGGGCAGCATCTAACAGTCCAGCGGCTTACGTGCAGGATGGGGTAGGGCCTGGCTTAGGTTGAGTCGCACCGGGGGAGTACGCTCTTACCCGTCATTGACTCTCCTACCCAGCTATGTCATAATTTTTTAGAGGAGGAGTGTGGGAAGCTCACCGTCCCTAGACTCGGTCGTAGGCTAGGCAAGCGAGCCATGTATATGCCTGAGGATCTTTTTGTCCATTTTGGGCTATCGCTATTTTTATTCATCTTGTTGGTTGGTCTGTGATGGATCTCCGGTAGGGCAGGTCTGATCTTTAGTCGAGGGCTTTGTTGCCCGTGTCAGTCTCTCCGGTACCCACAGTGGTTCTCGTCCCGATTCCTGTGGGAAAACACAAACCGCGCCTCGGTTCCAGCTGACCATTGGATCCGGGCCCATCCATTGTCCTGTCAGGACATCTTTCCACTTCACCCACCCTTTATGGTTGGGGGAAGGGTTGCAGTGCTCCACGGCTGGGGAGCGATTATCATTATTTAAATTTAAAAAATTGTGTGTGAATAGTGCCATGGATAATCGTGCCTTTGGGGCCAGGCCTTGGCCTACTCCCCCTTTTTGTTTTTGTAAAATTTTTTTGAGGCTTCTATGAGCCCTTTTAATGATTTCTTGACTTTGGGGATTGTATGGGATACCATGTTTTAATTGAACCTCTATCATTTTGTAGAACTCATTGAAGGCTTTGTCTATATAGGCTGGTTTATTATCAGTTTTAAATATTTTTGGTTTGCCCCATGCGGCCCAAGCCGCCAGGCAATGATTGATCACATTAGACACTTTTTTACCTGTTTCTGCTGTTGCAAATATGACGTGAGAACAGGTGTCTGTGGAAACATGAACATATTTAAGAGTCCCAAACTCCTGTATATGTGTGATGTCCATCTGCCAAACATTACCAGGGATCAAACCTCGAGGGTTTACTCCCATCGGTATGGCAGGTTTGTATGTGGCACAGGAGTCACATAGTCGCACGATATCTCGTGCATCTGCTCTGGAAACATGGAAATGGTTTGTTAGTGTCCTGGCATTGACATGAAACTTATCATGGAAGGCACGGGCTCGCTCGATTGGTGTTAGTAAGGTAAAAATCCATAACGGGCGAGTGGCAGTATCAGCAGCCGCATTCCCCTGTGTCATGGGCCCTGGCAGGGATGTATGTGCTCTTATGTGGGTGGTGAAGACCTTATGGTGTCTGTTTTGAAGCAATGTCTGGATAGACAGGAACAGCCCAGCCACTGTGGAAGTGGATCTAATTAAACCGGCAGTCTCAAGCATTTGCATAGCATTGACCACATACCTAGAATCGGAGACAATATTAATGGCTTCTGAGAACCGTTTAAGAATCATTTTAACGATCTGCAGTTCCACCACCTGAGGCTGATCAGGTTTAAATTGTATGGTAACCGGGAGCTTGCCTAGGATCATATAGGCGCCTATCCCCGTCTTGGAGCCATCTGTGTATATTGTAGTTGCTGGGACTAATGGCTCAGAGGCAGTAACCTTTGGAAAAATTATAGGGTGCTGAGTGACAAATGACAAGATAGGGTCTTTAGGGTATTGATTGTTTATATCCCCATGGAAAACACATCTCAGAATGGCCCATGTATCTATGCAGGCAGCCAGGGTCTTGATCTGGCTGGCGGTATAGGGTACTCGGATGGCTTGTGGTCCTGAGCCAAAATGTTGGACAGCTCTATCATGCGCTTCAAGGGCCAATGAAGCGACTGCCTCTGGGTAATGCTCTATGACTTTTGCAGGTGAGACCTTAGGGTGTATCCACAGTAGTGGTCCTTTCTGCCAAATCACCGCTGTAGGCTGTAGACTAGTCTGTAGCAAACAGACATCAAAGGGTTGCCCTGGTTTAATTCTGTGTAAGGTAGCCCCACCTAAGGCTTTCTCTACTCTCTGTAAGGCAGCTCTTGCCTCAGGAGTGAGCCTCCTGTGGGAGGCTATATCTGGGTCTCCCTTCAGAAGGTCGAACAGGGGTTTGAGATCTGAATTTGGTATATGTAAATATGGCCTAATCTAATTAATGTCTCCCAATAGCTTTTGTATGTCATTTAGGGTCCTAACGCCATCCATCCTAATGGTGACCTTCTGCGGAGAGACTAGCATAGGGGAGATTTTCGCGCCTAAGTAGGTCACCATTTTTTTCCCCTGAATCTTGTCGGGGGCAACATGTAGATTAGCTTGTCTCAGGGCCTCGACCAACTGGCCGAGCATATTATTTAGCATGTCTGGGTCCCTGCCGCTGAGCAAAAGGTCGTCCATGTAATGTACACATCTTATCTTGGGAAAGGATTTCCGTAGGGGGGCCAGTAGGGAATCAAGGTAAATCTGACACATAGTGGGACTGTTGGCCATACCTTGGGGCAGCGTTATCCACTCGTATCTGAGATCAGGGCTTTCTTGGTTAATGGTGGGTAAAGTAAAGGCGAACCTATGAGTGTCCTCTGGGTGCAGGGGAATTGAGAAGAAACAGTCTCTAAGATCTATAACATAAACTGGCCAGGACTGAGGGATGGCTGAGAGAGCTGGCAGCCCCCTCTGGACCGCCCCCAGGGACTGCATCTGCGCGTTGACCGCCCTTAGATCATGGAGCAGCCTCCACTTGCCAGACTTTTTCTTAATTATAAAAATGGGGGTGTTCCATGGGGAGGTTGACGGCTTAATGTGTCCTAATCTAAGTTGTGTACTGACTATTTTTGACAAGGCTAATAGCTTCTCCTTAGGCAGGGGCCACTGAGGTACCCAAACCGGATCATTTGATTTCCAGGTGATTTTGATCGAAGTGGGTAGGAGAGCTTCTTTAGCGGCCCCTAAGAAAAACCCAGCCCTTGCCTACCTTTTTTGTTCTCTACTGGTATTGGGGATGTCCGACCCTGTAGGGCATTGCCTAAGCCTTTGCCGGGGGTATATCCCTGGTTCCTGAGTATATCCTTAGCCTGGGGGGAGCAGTTTGACGTAAGCGTGACATCCATCTGAGTGAGGATGTCCCTTCCCCATAGAGACACTGGCAACTGCAACACAAATGGTTGGAAATGGCCCTGATGACCCTCCTCATCGCACCAGAGCAGGGTTGAAGCACTAACCTGAGGAGCTGACATCATCCCCAGGCCCTGCAGCGTGTTATCTGCAGTGTTGGTGGGCCAGTTGGAGGGCCAATCCTTTTTAGAGATAATGGAACGGTCAGCTCCTGTGTCTAGGAGCCCTGTTATACTCTTGCCGTTGACCTTAAGTGAGAGCATGGGCCTTTTATCAAGTATTATATGGAGTCCCTCGAAGACTTCCCCTGAGGAACCGAAACCTTGACTTTCTCTAATTTTCTGCTTTGAGGGAAATCTCCTGTGGAGACTGGGGAGCAGCAAGAGCTGCGCTATCTTGTCTCCTTTATTGATTACCATAGTACCCACAAGAGATTGAACCATAATTTTAATGTGTCCTGTGTAGTCTGAGTCTATGACCCCCGGGACTACTATGAGACCCCGAAGGGCCGTGGAGGATCTCCCGATCACCAGACCCACGGAATTTTTGGGTAACGGTCCCTTAAAGGTGGTTTCAACCACTTGAACACCCATATCAGGCACTAATATAAGTCTGGAGGCGACACTGAGGTCCACACCTGCTGACCCAGGGGTGGCCCTTGTGGAAGGCTGCCATCCTGAGCTGTCCTGTCTCTGGGGCGGGGGCCCGCCTGTGAAGGGGGCCCCCTCTGGCCGTTTTTTGGCTCTGTAGCATCTTGTCCACAAATATGGTTGCCCTGAGCATCAAAGACCGACCTACACTCCTCAGCTTTGTGTGATCCCTTCTTGCATCGCCCACAAACATATGGTTCTTCATTCCTAGGGCGAGGCCTAGCATCTGTATTGTTTGGGCAATGACGTTTAATGTGTCCTGGCTCCCCGCAGGCAAAACACCCTTTAGCCTTACATTCCCCTCCTGACCCGCGAGGTCCCCTCTGCTGTACAGCCGCGGCCAGGAGAGCAGCCACTCCCGAGTTGGAGAGCGGCCCCCCTATCTCTCTGCATATCCTAATCCAGGCGTTGAGGTCCTTGTTCTTATGAGGAGCTATCGCTGTCTTGCATTCTTTTGTACATTGCTCGAAAATCAGCTGCCTTACCAGCGGTCGAGCCACTCCCGGATCAGAGAATATCTTATCGGCAGCATCTTGCATTCGGGCCACAAAGTCAACAAATGGCTCTGTGGTACCCTGAATTATTTTTGAAAGACACAAGGAGGCTGTTCCGGCATCACTCACCTGCTTCCAGGCGCGGAGCCCTATGGCATTGATTTGTTCATAGACAGCGCCGGGGAACTGAGTCTGATCATCAGCGTGCCGACCTTCTCCCATAAGCATTTTCTTGTTCCACCCCCGGTTTCCCCGATTGGCGTTTCTCTCAGCCTGCTCTGCAGAGAACTCTGCGTACCAGGCTCGCCAATCCAGGTAACTGCCCGAGGGCAGACACGCCTTTGCCAGCTGAATCCAGTCCGCGGGGGTGAGGGGCCCAGAAGACAGATTCTCCAGCATGGCAATGGTGTAAGGCGCAGTCGGCCCAAAGGTTGTAACTGCATTTTTAAGTTCTCTAATCTGTTTTATCTCAAAAGGCTCCCATGTATTGCGTCCCTGGCCCATAGCTACTTGTACAGGAAATATCCCGTAGGGGCCACTATCTATCCCAGGTGGATGTACCTCATGAGACAAGCGTCCCCCCTGCCAAAGCCGCCTGTAAAAATACCGACCCGCCGGCGGCGGAGCATAAGACGGCGGCCGTGATTGGGCGGAAAATGGGGGCCCGTGCATCACTTCCTGTTCTGGCGAAAGGGGAGGGAGCTCCCAGGCGGCCGCCTCGTGGCGAGGGATCGCCTCCGGGAACAGCCCCCAAGGTGGTGCGGAAGGCTTCGCCTCCCTCTCGCGCCGGGGAGCGCTCAGGAGCTCTCTACTCCTCCGCAGACCAAGTTGAGCGGAGCGCAATTCGCGGCGCAACGCTGGAAAAGAACCCTGTGACTCCTTATCGAGCGACTTGGGCTCCTGACAGCTGGTCTCTTTGGCCTCCTTGCCATTCAACTTTCCCTCGTCCTCGGAGTCAGACGACTCCGAGGCTAGAGCCCCGTCCTCCTCCTTAGCATCTTTGTTCCCCTTGACGGGCCCCTCTCGGGAGCTCCCTGACTGGGCCTGCTCAGATACCCTGCGTACTTTTGTAAGCTCTTGAGAGCTTTCTCCACAACCACCCTCGCTCTTAGTGTTGCTACCTAGCATGTTTCCCATTTTTTAATATGTTACTCACCGCGTGAGGCCCAAGGAATCCGCCACTTACGCGTGAGCCTGAGGGGAGTCTAAAAGCCCTGTAGGTGCGCGCCACCCAGAGCCCAGGCTTATCCCCAACTCACCTGTCTCGCAGCTCTGTACTGGAGCGTTGTCCACTTCCACGTCTCGGGGGTGATCAGTCCCCGTACGGGCCACCAAATGTCGATGTCCGCTCCCGGCCGGCAGGAAGGACACACGACAAAGTTTGGCAGTGGACAACCTTTTTTTTTATTTTTCTTCTCCGTACAGCCTGCCCTGGGATCGCTCCCAGCCGAAGCCTCCTCTGGTCCGCTCCCCGCGGCTCCTTTTGGGCTTTTACTTCCGGGCTTCTTCTTCCCCCCCAGGGGTGGCACCAGTATATATACGGATACAGTGTCCAATCATGTTAAAGTGAGCAAGGCAAGCTGATTGGCTAACATCATCAGTTGCCAGGCAGACTATATTGTTGAGCGGGTTGCTTACGCGGTAAGCAGGAAACTAACGTGCTCGATGGGAGGGGTAATCTACCTCAGGCTTTACTCTTTACTACAGGCCTCACGTCTGCCAAGTGAGGCGACCGGGCTCGGGGCTGCGGCTCCCAACAGGTACCATTCCTGGGCCAAGGTTTTCAAGAATCAGTGGAACTCTTTCATCCTGCCTCATCACAACCAACTTAATGGGCATAATAACAAAGCCCGAGGGGATTAGTGAGCCAAAAGATGAATAAAGCCTGGATATCTGAGAAACTAGTGGAAGTACATGGGAAGAGAGCCATCTGCTAGCCAGGATCATTTGCTTCAGATTATTATGACAAAGCTTTGTAAATAAGGAGGGGAGGGGGGTTAAAGGGAAGAGAGGTGATGGGAAAAAGAAGAATCAAGATATATCATGTACAGGACAAACTCCCTATGATGAATGCGATCTTTATGTACATCTAAGTGGTACCAATAAACTTATGATAATAAAAAAGAAAAATAAAAGCAAATTTTAGTTGTTATAACTTTGAGTCTGCCCTAGCTAATATATTGTAGTGGATGCAATTTAGTTGGCCAATTTGCTACAGTTGGACATTTAGATGATAAAGTACATTTTGAGGTATACTATTGAGTGCAGTTTAACTGCCCAAAAGTTGGGTATGTTAGCTAAAATATTTTGACTATAATTAACAGAATACCCATAAACAAGAAGGAATTTGCTGGCTAGCTGGGAGACCAGAGATATAGTGGACTACATTGATGACTACAATGATGTGAGGAATTGATTTTTTCCACTGCTTTTTTGGACCAATTTTGGTTGTCTCCTGGGCAATCTTATTCTCTGGTGACAATAGGATTGGCTATAATCATGTTCCCTTGATCAATGCAACAGGAAAATATATTTCCCATGATCAACCAACAGCAGCCCAAAGCTTATGCTGATTGACTCATCTTTGAAATAAACTCTTCTGACCTCAATGGTTGAATGAGCAAATATGGCTGGACCATATTGAATGACCAAATCCACTGGAACTGAGGCTAGGCCTGCTCCTGAGGTAGGATGAAAGAAATAAAGACAAACAAAAAGGATCCAAGGAAAATAATAGTTGAAATTGTACTTTTTTAAAAAATAAGTTTTCTCAGAAAATGAGTTGTATTTATTTATTTATTCATTGATACCAGGGATTGAACTCATGACCTTGTGCTTGCCAAGCAGGCACTTATGCCACTGAGTTAAAGCCCTGGCCACTTAACATTTTACTTTTAAGAAAAACTGCAACTTCAGGACATAAAAGTTACTTGCACAATTTTCCCTTCCAGAAGACTCTATAATATCTCCTAGGCCTCTTAAAGACACAATGAGCTTGTAAATGGGCTCTAGGCCTGGTTTTCACCTGTAAATTGCTCTTCTCCAAAGACCTCCATCCTTGAGGAAGCAGCAGTGTTAGTGGGCTATCACAACTCCAAATACATATAAATGGTTTCCATCCTAACAGAGCCTGCCACTGGGTACCTGAAAGACAATAGAAACACACATGCTAGGTCACTCATCTTGTAGATACTCCCAACACCACTGATTATACCCAGCTCCAGACGGTAATGGACCTCTCCTTTGAGGGCCCACACTCCACTCTCCCTAAGTACATACTTTTAAAATTCTGTCTAATAAACCTCCTTATGCCTCTCATTGATAAATTTTGAAGATTCTTTTCTGTGATAGAAGTTGGCAAGCCTGCAACCTACCCTGTGGGTGGGATGAGTTGAAGTCTCCATCTCCTATTTGAAGGCCTCTTTGGACCTAGTCTAGTAACAGTCCCACACAAACCACATAATTATCAGCAATGCTTGTCCACTCTGATATAAACAAAAAGAGATTGGGTTGCCCAGATATACAGAAGAGAAAGTCCTGATCTCATCTTTCTCCGAAATAGAAAAAGTTCTTTGAAGAAGATAAAGAAAGGTGAAGTAATTTTCCTCTTACACAGATTGAAATATGTCTTTGGAGAAATTACTTTCTGCAAAAAAGACAAAAGAATTGAAACTGTAAATGAGGCAGATGATTTAAGGACAAAGACAGATTCAGCAAGCTAGGGGAAATTAAATTTCTTGGAAACAAAGTTCAAGTATTTCAGAAATAATATTTTATAAGTGGTACTTTCATGGTGAGAAACAAAGCAGAATAAAAAGGCCTATCTGTTTCCCTTTTTCATGCAACAGGAAAGTATGCTTCCCATAATCAACCAATCTACATTTTGATGTCACATGTAGAATATTTAAATTCAATTTTGTTTTTCAAACTTGTTATGATTTAGATCTGCTTCTGAAAGGTGATTGGATCATGGGTTTATCCATTCTTGAGTTCTTGGTTGGATATGCTGTTAGGGGATGGAGGCTGATTGGAGGTGAGTTAGTAAGGGCCTAGCTTGGAAGGTGCATTCCCCATCTCTCCTTCTGACTCCTGGTTGCCATCTGTTGAGCACCTTCCTCTGCCTTGCTCTTCTACCATGCTGTTTCTGCCTTGGAGCCAAATGATTGTGGACTAAACCCTCTGAAACCATAAGGCAAGATGGAAGAGGTAAGGAAAGTGTGGGGTCTCCCTTACAGTTGTGGGTGTTGGGTATTTTGTCCAGGTGATGGAAAGACTGACTAATACAAGGCTGTTACCTCTGCATTATTGAAACATTTTATATATGTATCATGTGAATTAAATCATAAGTCAACAACACTCTCTCTGTGCTGAGTTTAATATAATATGCTGATCTCAGCTCTTTATTCAAGCAAGATTAAACTCATTTTCCTGGATATACTACTATGCACCAAAAATAAAAGAGTAGTTTGGTGAATGTTTTCCACCCTATACTGCATTCCCTTAAAGAGAGTAGTTAGGTAGATTTTCCTTGTTGGTTCAGAGAACTGGGCCAATTATTTTAATGCACATAAAATAATTTCTTTTTAGCACAGATGCTTTTTGATTGACTTAAAACCCCTGCCTGTAAAATCAGCACAAACAAAACAAATATGAAGAGATCCGCTATAATCATTAAGCTCAAATTGGAAGGCAGGTGTTGAATTTTAAATTGATTGGCAGTGCTAACTCCAAAATGGTCTAATTCACCTTTTCTACTGCACTGCGAAGATTGCAAAGGTGTGGGAGGCTGCTCTGTTTTACTGTTCTCCCCAGTGCAATCCTCATTTTTCCAGTGCAATATAACCTTCAATATCCAGCTTACCTTCTACTTTCTGTTGGAAACTTCCTAGGCTATTCTAACCCTTATGTCCACCTTGCTGTTACTTACTGAGAGGATACTAAAAACATTAGCAAAAATGGCCCAGATTGTAAAGTTAATCATGGAGTGACCAACTCAGATCTCAGTGCGCCAGGTGTCTCGTTAAAGACAGGTTAGAGGCCCATGCTGAGCCCTCGTTTCTTCCTCTGAAAAATAGGACTAAGAAAGTAACTGAGAGTGAAATGTGAGCATGCATGGGACGCCTAGCACAATACCTGGCTAGAGGCAGTTAATCAGTGAATCAGTGTCAGCTACTATTATTTCTACATAGTCTCCTCCTCCCATTTGGAGGTGAACCACCTTGAATGAGCAGTCCATTGGACAGTGTGCCACCCATCCCTTTTACACTGTATCAAAGGGAATTTAAAAAGCTTTCCAAGGTGAAGCTGGCTGTGGACCAGGTTGGCGTAGAAGGTCAGTGGCTGCAGGGTGAGGCCACACAGGTGAGTCTGGTCCAAGATAGGCTGCAATGAGTTCTCCATAAATGGGGTGTGGTGCAACCAAAAAAACTCCAACCCAGTTACCTGACCAAACGAGACTGGGGCTACTGCTTGTAGGGGAAAAAACTGCACAGTGACCATGAATGTCTTTCACACTGTTCCCAAGGATACTGCTAGTCAGGTTTTGGCATTTGATGCTTGCTGAAATAGACATTTGAATCATGCTGGAATTTAGAAATAGGCCGACTTATGTGTTAAAGTTTTATTTCTTAAATTCTGCTCAAGTCCACTTAGTATAACACAGCACCCTAATGCAGGTAGCTTATAAACAGCAGAAATTTGTTTTTCTCAATTCTGGAGGCTAGGAAGTCCAAAATCAAGGTGTCAGCACATTTGATGCCTGGTGAGGGCATTCTTCCTGGTACATGGCTGGTTGTCCTTCCACTGTGTGTTCAAGATGGAAGGGGCAGAGAGTATGGGGACTCTTACAAGCATAATAATCCCATTCGCAAGGGCTCTGTCTTCACCAGTTAGTTACCTCCTGAAGCTCCATCTCCTAACACACTCACCTAAGAATTTAGACTCTCAACGTAGAGTTCTGGAAGGACATAAACTTGCAGATCGCAGCAGGTTTGAACTAGGTTGGATAGAAGAGGCAACATGTGACATTTTTAAGACAACAACATATTTTCAGTCACTTTAAAAAATGGCAAAAATATGAGCTCCTTACGAGTGATCTTCAGGGATGTGTTAATTCAAACAAATCTGTAAGATCCTGAATTGGGCAACACAAACTAACCACTACTTGTTCTGGAATAACAGAAGTTTATTTATTTCTCAAATATGCATGACTTAATTGTGACTGATGGTAAGAGCCTGACCCACAAAGTGATGGAAATCAGCACTAAACTCTGGCCATATTCCCCATGAGACACAAGAGTCAAGTTCCAGATATTTCTAACCCTTGGTTTCCTCATCTTTGAAATGAGAATACATACTAACTCTCCCCACTTCAAAAATTTGCTGTAAGGATTAAATAAACTAATTCATGCAAAGAACTCAGTCTAATTATCTTTCCATAATAAACATCAGTGCATGCAAGCAATTATAACTATTTCACAATTTAGATTACTTTAGTGTTGCCTACGTATGCTGGGACTAAAGTCTGTTTAAGCACAATCTTCTCATAAAACCCTACTTTGAGGAATTTGCACTTCTTAAACCAATAGAGCTTTGCTGTATTTCTCTGTTGGTATTAAGAATGATAAGGATTCTCACAAAACAAATCTGTGTAGGAGATTAAAAAAAAAGAGCTAGACCCAAAGGGTGAGGGAGGTTGATGTAACTAACAATCACTTACCCAAGATATCAGCTCTGTTTTTCCAAATTGATTTGTTTTCTTACCCTTAGCAAAACATGCTTCAATTTCTACTCTGGTTTCAGAAAGTATCAACAAATCAAAGACTCACCAAATTATCTATGCCCTTGAACTGAATCTGGGTATCTCTGAGTTATGATGTTATGCATTTAATACAGCAAGGATGAGCTAAAAACTAATTCTCTTTGCAGACCTTCGAAGAATAGGTCATCCTGTGTACATATTCCAAGGTGATGTCATTTTCTCACTGTCACTGGGGAGGTGCCAGGCTGCTGGGCCTCAGGCAATGATGGATTGTGCCGCTCACCTGGATCCTTTTCCTAAACAATAACTCCTTTATGAGGCCATGGGCCAGGACTTTCTGCTTAAGAAGTGATGTATGAATTCATTGTGTGTGTGAAGATATAAACAACTATTTCTAAGAAAACAAGAGACTTTATGGTTGTCACTGTTGATCTCCTGTTGTCTTGCTTTGAAATCTGTGTCTTACATTGTTTTCTTCTCATCTGCTTTGTTCTGTTTTGTTTTACCCTCTTTAAAAAGAAATTTAAGAAAAAGAAAAGAAAAGATGTGCTGTCACATGATCTGCACGAGGACTGAAGTTCCCATGTCAATCTTATTTCTAAGAGAGTTCTACCCAGCGAGATTAAAGCCACTGCTTGGCTGGCTTTGCTTAGGCACTGGGGAGGTAGTGGTGGCTGACAGGAATGATTACTGACTTCTGATGCTTACAGTCTAGTAGGAGAATCAGCAAGTAAACAAGCATTAATTTTCAATGTTATGAGTGCCATAAAGCGGAATATTAGGTTTTAAATTGGGACCAAATGGAGAGAGGGAGAGTTCAGTAGAAAATTGAAAACATAGTTTTTGTGTCAAAACTAGCACAGATATATAATGTGGGGCACAAATTTTACTCTAGATACAAAGAAAACCTGAGACTAACTATACTATCTCCTCATCAGTGTTAAATGTTGAGGCTTTCAGTGGTAGCTGTGTAGGAGTTTGAAAAATCCTGAGAAAGGCAGAGAGGGTTCAGAGGTGGAATTTTCCAGTGGAGAAATTCCTCTAAAGCAATAAGGACACTTCCAGAATGGACAGAAGGCAGCCCGTGGTGAGGAGACTTGTGGCCTAGACTGGCAGCCACACACCATGACCTGGCATAGCTTACTGTATATTACAGTTTACTGTATCTCCTCAGCCCAGGATACCCCTTCTTGTTTCATGGTATCATCTAGTCTTCTTTGAACACTGATCCACTTCTCTTCCCTATTATTCTATTCACCTTCTTTTTGGGGGAGTTGTTGACTTTTTAAGTCCACCCATTGAGACATAGTGGCCACTGAATGCCAGCCATCATTTGGAACTCATCAAATCCTCCACCCCCAGCCCAGCGTCTTCAAATTTCTCTGACTGTGAAGGCATTGCTGAGCCCAGGGACAGAAGCAGTGAGACTGCAGTAGGATGAGGAGCGTCCAGTGGAGAGAAACAGGAGTGGAGAGGGCAGCCTTCTCTTTCACAGAGAATGTGAGGTTGCCGTGATGTCAGATGAAGGTGACCTGAGAAACTTCCAGACTGAGAGAACCTAAACATTTATGCTAACTCACTCTAGAAGTATTGAACCCCAGAAGTCTTAATCATCTTCAAAGCCACAAAGGTTCAAAATAAAATATAGTCAAAGATAAAAAAGTTAAATGAGCCTTTCAAATCTTTAGTAATTCTATTACTACAGGATTCCTGGTATGACATTTCATTTTGTAATGGTATTTCATGTTCTTAGATTTACTTGATACACGTTATTAGAGGTTGTCTTGGTATCGGAGTCATTTTTCACAAATAAAAACTTTTTACTTTTGTGGGGATAATTACAGTGAGCAAAAAGTGCTAGTATTGATATACAGATGCTGGTAATTAATCTCATGCTCTTTTTAAAAGTTATTTTTATTGGTCCATGTTTATAGTGTATAATGATTACATTCATCGTAGGGAATTGGCACGTGTACACAGCACATCTTAATTCTTTTTGTGTCCCCTTCCCCTCTTCTCCCACACCCGTCCCTCCATCTCTTGGTGCCTTTCCCATTTCCAAAGCTCTATTTTCCTGTTTCCTGTTTCCTATTTCTCATGCTCTTTAAGATTTTCACTTCTATATTCCAATTCCACTGTAAAATTTCAAGCCTTAAATAGTAAATATATATTTAAAACCCAGAGAATTTACTTTACAGTATGCTACGCTTTGGATGTGTTGCCTGGAATTCATGCATTGGAAACTTAATCCTTAATGAGACACTGTTGGGAGTTGGAGCTTAATGGGTAGAGTTTAGCTTCATTATTATGAATAGATTAATGAATTCAAAGACTCTTAGAAAGGATTCACTTTCTTATGCTTTTTCTTTCTTCCTTCTTCCATAAATTGATGAAACAAGAATGCCCTTGACAGATGTTGGCACCTTGATCTTAGACTTTCTGGCTGTCAGAATTGTGAGAAAATAAATTTCTATTCATTAGAAATGATCTAGTTTCAGGTGTTATGCTATAGTATCACAAAATGGGCTAAGACATGGCACATTTCCATCCAGTCAGAGAAAAAAGTAAAATTTTCAAAAGATGTGATATACTATACTATACTAGAATATACTATTCTATATTATAGAATATACTAGAATATACTATTCTTTTGGGGACAGATTAAAGCTAGACTCCTCCATCCTACCTCACATCTTACTCTATAATTAATTCCTTATGATTAGAGAGCTAAGCATAAAACAAAAGTAGCAACTATAAAATATATATAGGAGAATTGTCTTTTAGTCCTAAAATGGTAAAATCTCCTAAAGCAAGACTCCAAATCTAGAAACTGCAAACGAAATAACTGACAGCTTTGATTACATGAAATGGCAAATTATGTATCTACAAACATGCCAAGAGCAAAATTAAAACAAAATGGCCAGATAGGAAGCAAACAGAGGTATATCTAACAAGCCGCTTCCTCGAGTAGTCTTTTCTCAGTGGAATTCTTCTTGTCTTTAACACCCAGACATCACAGAATATGCACATCTCTCTAGTCCAACCTTTTTTGGGGGGGCAAGATTTATATAGAAAATTTCATTTGTATGTCCCCCAAACTCGACATTTTAAACAAGGTAGTATGTTAGGGGAATTTTCCAGTCACTTTCCAAATATAAGTGTAAGAATGTCAGAATCACAAGCAGATGTTGTGACAGTGCCAAGTTTTAGCAAGGCGATGAGAACTGGGATGCTGGTGGTGCTGGGGGCGCTGCATACACGCAAGTCTGTTAGAAGTCATATTAGTGGACTGGTGACCAGGAAGCAACAATTTGTGTGTCTTCCATCCTAAGTAATTGGGCCCCCTCCCGATATTTTTCCATGCTTGAGAAAATTGGCTGCTAGCATTAACTTGACAGGAAAGGGACTCTTGGTTAGTATTGGGTTTTAGGGATATATTCCTCATAAATCAAGACATGCTTATAGTCACAACAAGTAACACGGGTAAAGGATTAATATTAGGAAAATATTTCAAATATTAGGAAAATGTTTCTTTCAAACTTGAAAGAAAAAGACAAAATACAGAAATGATGAGATAATCACTAGAATAAAGAAAGGAAACAGACCATTTGTAAAACAAAAATTATGAAATTAGCCAGTACATTTTTGAAAATTTAAGCTCTTTGTAAGCAGCAAAATATATTTGATACATTAAAACATGAGCTATCTTTTAAAAAACCTATCAGATTTACAGAAAAGAAAAATGCTTATAATATAATGGATTTGGGAAATCAAGAGCTTTCACACTGCTAGTGACTATACATTCAAATTAAGGCAGTTTTCGAGATAAATTGGTAGTATCTACTAAAACAGGCAATATATATATATATATATATATATATATATATATATACTCTACCTTAATAATCTATTTCTAGAAATCTATTATTTTTTAGTGTACCTACAGATAAGCATGGTAGCACATATCTCTAATCCCAGATTCAAGAGGCTGAGGTAGGAGGATCTCCCAAGAATTTGAGGCCAGCCTGGCCTATATAACAAGACCTTGTCTGACCACCTCCCTCAAAAGAAATATACCCTGCATTGAGATCATATTCATCAATGTCATTGCATTGTTTTTTTTTTTTTTTTTTTGTCTTTTTCATTTTTATCGGTACCGGGAATCGAACTCACGACCGCCTGCTTGCAAGGCAGGTGCTTATGCCGCTGAGCTAAATCCCCAGCCCAGCATTGTTTATAATAAAAAAAAGTACTGACAAGATCCAGAATACTTTTATTTTTAAACTAATTAAGATGTGAACATTGTACATATTATACATAGGGTACCATGTAATGTTTCTAGAATTTAAATATATTATAGCATGAAAGTGTGTTAGAAAATGTGCTTGTTAGAGAGTGATATAGGCTTGTAGCTGGAGGTAGGAAGGTCCCTGAGGCATAGTAAGTGCACAGAGTACATTGCAGAGCAATCCATGCACAAGTGCCCAGTAACGTGTACGTGAGTCTGCATGTGTAGGCAGATGCACAGGAAAGAGGACTGACAGGCTGCACTCTGAATTGGTGAGAGCAGTGACCTCTGAGAGAGAAGTGATTGGAAAAGGAAGCATTTTTCCTTTGAGAATGGCTAAGTAAGTAGTGTCAGTCACTTTGGTACAGTTTTAGAACTCAAGGCATCACTTGTCTTATCTTCTTCCTTCTAGCATAAAACTAGTGAGGTTCAGGTAGAGATTAGGTTTTTACATCAGTTTTGGTTCTGTAGTGAAGATGTAAAAGCAGAACCATAGCTGACTCATTAAGAAAATGTAAGCATGAATAACAAACAAACATTTGTTGTTCTAAAAGCGTTGAGATTGGGGAATGTTTGTTACTGTAATACAGTGTGCCTATCCTAACTGATACATGTAATGGAAGCCTTTATAGGTTTTCTTCTGTATGTTTGTCTATTGTATGGGGTTTTTAATACATATATATGTATTACTTTAAATGAATTTAAAATTTGATATCATAGCAAAATTGCAGATTACTATATGTCAAGGACATGCAAGATTGTTGACAGACTGCAAAGCTTAGAATTCCAAGGGAAATGCTGAAATGCCTGCCTGTGACCTACCTTACAGGCCAGCATTACCATGAGTACAACCTGTAGTACTGGGAAAAGACAGTAAGTACACTGCCAAACTAGCAATCGAGAAATAACTGGATGTGTGAGAATTCTTGTATACATTGGAGGGTGGATCAGAGCAGTAAATATTCTACCCATCCAACTTGGTGCTGAAGAACATCTCAATAATGGTGGATCATTATCTTAATAATGGTTGGATCACATTGGTTGCCCCTCTCCACCGAAAGCCAGAGTTCTTCAGTAGTAAGAATTGCAATTATTGCTGACTCATTGTTTGAACATGCAGGTCCCATTGGATGTGTCCTCAACACAAGGAATTTGGGAACCATTGACTCAGAACGCAGATTTATTTCCTGGTAGCTGGTCCCCTTCCTTTGAATCCAGACTCTCAAGTTAACTGAGCACCTCCTATCTGTTAGGCTCTATTATTGCCATTAGCAATGCACACAAACCTTTCTCTCAAAACCATAGTCAAGTAGTGGAGTCAGATCAATAATACCACATGGACTCAGGAAATACTAATAGTAGCAGTAATAAGGTAGGATTAAAGAAATAAAGATGTTTTGAAAAGAGACAAGGAAACTCAACTTTTTGTTTCCTTTATTGCCTTAAAACGTTGGGTTAGATGCTTGCTTGGGTTTGCATGTAGGTATGTTACTCATTTAAATAGTGTCTGCATTGCAAGATTTATTAGCTCTAAATTTACCTAATCTGTCTCATCCTTATTCAGGTCTGAGGACACTAAAGTAAGAATAACTAAAGTGATTTTCAGGATTTATAAGGACATCTGATTACCAGCTTTTTTAACATCAGTGTTCAGATCCCACAAGGAGTTCCTAGACATCCCCAGCCATTGTCCTAACCTGTGTCAGTTGGGCCCCCGGAAAAGCAGAACCTCATAGGCCCCCTTGTGATGAGATCGCCCTTCTGAGCAAGGACAGTCATCGTATGTGAGCTGAACTGCCCCTCAAGCTTTAAGGATTCCCCTGAACCTATGGAAACCAGGACTGCAATAATGATCCACTGGACCTGGGGCCCATGTCAGCTAATCCTTAAAAGCTGGCCCCTGCTTTGTGATCAACCAGCCTGAACCCTACATCACAGTGAGCCCCCTCCAGTTACTTCTAGGTGGAGACCTTTTCCTGTTCTCCCTTTCTAACTTTTCCTAATAAACCTACCTGTGCCTCACACTGACATCCGTTTTCCATGATGAGATTCAAGAACCTACAGTGGGCCTCAGTGGTACCTTCATTTCCTCTTTGGAGGGGGGAACTTCCTTAGCCCTTATTTGATGATGATAACTTTCTTAAGTAATTATTAAATATTTCTAATTCACAAACCTAAAAATCAATCAATCTTCAAACTAAGTATAATTGCCTCTATTGTTTCAGATGAGCAAACTGAGGTTGAGAGAAATCAATTAACTTCTTTCACTTCTGACAGCCCACTGGTGGAGTTTTCTTGTTGTACGTACTAATTACCCCTTATACAAAGAGGTGAATCAAGAATGGCATCAGAGAGGAACACAGGGCTATGCAGCACAGAAAGCAAATGACTAAGCCTTGAATCAGAGTGTTAACCTTCAGAGTAGGATGAAAAGATCCAGATTTTATTTACATTGTCCCCAGAGGGTGAGGGTGAGCCTCGGTTTGTGGTGCAGCATGGAAATCTGACGTAGGTTAGCTGTGGTTAGCATTCTTTCCATTTCTACCCATGTCCTCCCCCTTTTTTAGTACTGGAAGTAAAGCTCTCTCTTGCTTGAGGTTTGGAAGTGGGGTGGAAAAGCCCTAGCAATAGATCTGCTATTGCACAAGTAATTCTAATCCAGGCAGAAGGAACACTTGGGGCTCCAGGTTCCCACATACCCAATCTCTTCTGTAAGACTGGAGAGCTGGTTGCATACAACCACCAGCAGCTCACTGTTGTGTTACCATCCCTCCTCGTTAACCACTCAGCACCCAGAAATATCCTGTGAGACCTAACTCAGGTCTGTCATTGGTTAACAAAAAAATTAAATCAGAACAAGGGATAGCAAGGGTCTCAGCCTCAAGACTACTTTCATGGGGGGCTCATTTCCTCACTCAGCAGGGTAAGCTGAGAACAGTGAGCAGGTGAATTTGTACCAAAAGGTCTGAGCAAGAGGACTTGGGGTGTTTGCCTTTCCTAGGCTCTCTTTTAGGGTTGATGTCTTGGGATCTAGTTGGCCTTTGCACCTGAGAATCAGCAAGATCCCAGGAGTACTCAGAACAAAGCTGGGAGTTTGGTAGCCATGGAAGAGCCATTCTGGACAACTTATGGGGCTTAAGACAGGCTCTGGTGGGTGGCTGGATTCTGTAGCATCACTGAAAGTCAAGGAATAAAAAGACTCATGAAATTCAACAAATGCCCTAGCAGCTGCTAAAATGGCAAATAAAGACAGAAAAATGGTGGTGAGAGATGAAATGCAGTTACCTTGTGGCATGAAAACATTCCAGGAAGCATGAGCTTCTCCATGGACTGTGAAAAAATCAACACAAACACTTCAATAGAGCAACAGGTGGCAAAGGTGTCACTGGAGTTACAATTCAGTGAAATGCAGCGTCAAGTGTACACTGATGTCAAAGTTTATTTTAATACTGTTATTCATCACATAACACTCTTTAGGTCTTTAAATCATCAAGAGTCAAAAGAATGTTGCTTAACTTTTTGGTTATCTTCAATTGTGCTTTTTAAGGGAAATTTTGTGCTTTTGTGAAGTTGACAATTTGGGTTCCAAAAGCCAGGGATGTTTTTGCCCTCTTAACCTGTGTGTGCTTGTCACCAGAAAAGTGACTTTAAAAAATCTGTGCTTGCTCTATAGCCATGTTAGGCATCAAATATAGAGAACCCTGGGGGCTGGGGATTTAGCTCAGTGGCATAAGCGCCTGCCTTGCAAGCAGGCAGTCGTAAGTTTGATCCCTGGTACCGATAAAAAGGAAAAAGACAAAAAAAAAAAAAAAAAAAATATATATATATATATATATATATATATAGAGAGAGAGAGAGAGAGAGAACCCTTTCCAGTCCTTGTCATGGTCCAGAAAGTTTATATTTATATTTGTAATCCTATGGAAAAGTTATTGGAATTCCAATAATTTAATTTCAATCTACCACTTTTAGCGTAACCCATGGTGAGAATAAAGACACTAAGACCTATAGTTATGGGGAGCCAGTGGGGTCCTAAATCCAGCCACGATGGTGGAGCATCAGAACAAAGGCCTCTGCCCAGGGCCCAAATCAGATTTTATTAATTTGTGAAGAAGGGAGGGGCTTGAGGATGAGTGACTGTGAAAATGGCAGGAAATACGTCAGTCCTGTGAGCCGGGCTAGGTAGGAGGCCTGAAAGCACTTCTGCAATATGCAGAGAGAAGGAAATGCAGCAAGATTAATCTGCATAACACAACTGAGGTAGCGTCTAATGCTTTGGGACCGGATGCTTCAGTTCTGATGTGTAAACTTTTCTGCCCTGGGAAGTCATAGCCTCTTATCTCAAGGCTGACCGCAGCTGAGAGTGTGGAGTGGTGGCTCTTCATCCTGCCTGGCTCAGCCACGTTTTTTGGGAAACAGTGACTGTGACCTAGCTTCAAAGACTGGGCATCAGCACCTCAGCCAGCCCTGTTTACATTGCTTAGAGCCAACTGAAGGGATAAAGAAATGGCCTAGCCAGCTGTACATATCAGTACTGGCCATGGGGTCAGGTTTAGCCAAAATGGAGATAATTTTTTTTATTCTCTTCAATTCTCTTTTTATCTCTCTTCAAGGAGAGCCCTTGGGTGGTTGTCCACATGCCCTGTGCCTGGAGGGCACCTGACATCAGGTGGTGACACTCCTAGGTTTGTGCCTAAGGAAGAGCCTTCCTGCTGATCTGGCTCTGGCTGACCAGGCAGGCCACATTTTTACTGTGCCCTGATATGACAGAGAAGGTGCTGATCTCTCTTCCTCTTGCTGTAAGGACACTAATCCCAATCTCAGAATCCCACTCTCACGCCCTCATCTAAATCTCCTTATCCCTCAAAGGCTCCACCTTCAGGTCCTGTCACCTTGTTGGTTAGGGCCTCAACGTAAGAATTGGGAGACACAAATATTCAGTTCATGATGTAGTGTATTGGGTCACAGCTCAAAGTTTTGATCAGTATGTTAGAATTCTAAGACGGTCCTTAATTTCCTGTCCCCTAATACATGTATATGTCCTACGCAATCCTGTCCCTAATGATAACTGGGTCTTGACCTAATCAGACCAGCTCTTTAAAGGCGGGCCTAGTGTTCAGAGGTTGGAGAAGGCAGGGAGACTGGATGTGTGAGAGGTGTTTTCCTGTGGCCATAAGGGACCCAACAGCTGTGTTTTGAGAGAACCACGTGGTGAGGAAATGTGTGTCTATAGAGGTGGATGACAGCTAGCAAGAAAGTGGGAACTTTTGTTCTACAACCAGAATCCTCTAAAAACCCTGAGCTTAGAGGAGGATCCCATACTTCAGTTGTGATGCCAGCCCAGCTGACACCTTGATTTTGGCCTTGGGGAACCTTGAACTGAGAATCCAGCCACACCATGCCTGCACTTCTGATTGCATGATGACAAATGTGTGCTACTTTAAGCAGCTAAATTTATGGTAATTTGTTATATAACATAGAACACTAATAAAATCTTTCTATAACAGATCAGACCACATCTCCTGGGTCTCTTTGTCTTACTAAAAACAGATTTCATTTAGTGTTATGGACAATTTTCTCGCACATTAATACATAGCCTCCTTTCTTTCTCCTTTTTATTTTTTGCCTATTTCCCCTTCTGTTTCCGTTGGGAGTTTACATAGTGATTCAAATCTGTTCCACACACAGGGCTCTTTGAACTCTCCAAGAACACTATATTATCTTCTCCCTGCCCTCCTCACAGTCTCCCAGGGTACACGTCGTTGTGAGGCCACTGTTTCTATCTTTCCAACTGGCCTTCAGGCTTCCAAAGCTTGACCCCATGTTTATTACATAACAGCAAGACGTAAGCCAAAACAACTTGCTGCTGGGCTTTTAAATATAGCAACAGCAGAAATCTTTTCTGGGCTTGAGGACGAGCCACTTCAAATGTCTCCTAATTTCAGCAATTTTCTGGTCTATAGAATAAAAAAACCTAAAATTGACTCTGAAAGTATTTAAGTGCATTCACAGAAAACCCACCACTCTGCTGCTCCTGGCAAACACGATGGCCGGGGTGGGGGTGGGGGATGGAAGGTGGAGAGGAAAGCCAGCACTCCATGGCTTGGGGTTTGCAGGCAGCTCTCAGGCTTTGCTGTCTCTGTGTCGCCTGTGTTCCTTTCGCTCAGGGGACAGAGAGGAAAGGCAAGGAAGGGAGCCTGTGAAAGCACAAATGTGACTCAGTGGCACATACCTGTGCCTCCCCACCATCCCCTTTTCTAAATAGGGGGACCACATGCAGTTGCATTCATCTGGAGATTCATCTAGTTCCAAGTGTTTAAAGGCCAACTCAATCTGGCCTACGGACAGGGGGTTTCCTGGTCCTTGCAATCAAGTGAATACAGGTTGTGCTGCTTCCCTTGGTCACAGACACGTTCTTTCATTCTAAGACCCCAGCTCCCCCTCCTGATGCCCTTCTCCTTCCTACTCACTCTGGATCTTGGGCTCACCTGTGGGGAAAGGGTGTCTCTTTTTTCCAGTCAATCCATCTACGGTACCTTGGGCTGACCAGTGGGACTTTAGTTACATGTCTTCCTCCTTTATTCAGCTCCGTGGGCTGGAATGGAAACCCACCATGTAGCCAGGCCAGGGGCACATGTCCACTTCCAGGGCAGGAGCACAGCGTCCCCAGGACTGGGAGTAGGGGAAAGATGGATTTCCAAGGGAGAGCCAAGGTGCGGTGATAAGCAGAGGCAGGCATGGGTGCTGGGCAGCCAAACAACAGATGTCCTCTTGCAGCAGGACCTGTTCTTATGTGGATGTAGCTGGGATCACCCAGGCAGTGAGGAGCAGATTTCTCCCACCCACTGTTTCCAAAGAGCCACCTAGAATCCCACTGGTCTATATGCACTTCGCCAGGGTCACCAGCTGAGAAATAGAGACTATGAAATGCATACCATTATTTTTCTCTACCTGGACCTTCTCTTCTTCTTTGGGCCACGAGCTGGCTGGAATTTCTGTGCCCGTCTCTGTATTCCTCTGAGAATAGATGGCTTTTCCTCACTATAAGGAAAATCTGGAACCTCAGCAAGCACTTCTCACTGCAGACCTGGCCTGCAAGGGTGAGAGTCTGGGCACACCAAGAAGTTGGGGGGAGGGGAGCTGGGTCCCTGGCTTTTGGGGTCTACTCTGCTCCTGGAATTGGTTCTCAGCATGGTTGAGAATGTCCCCACTTGTATTGTGCCGGACTTGTCACCTGGCAAGACCTTTCTGTATCCACGTCTCCTGCCTTCTTGCTGCTACTTTCTGGATGGTGGCTGGCAGGAGCGGGGTCGGCGTGAGGAGGACTCTTCCATTAGTTCACAGCACTGGGTGTGGCAGCCAGAGTGAACTCACAGACATTCAAATGGTTTCCTCCACTCCCAGGACCAGATTCCATCTCTGCTTAGCAAGAGAGACTTGCCTATTCATATCAAGAGGTAAAATAATTTTTGACAGAAAAGGTGAGAGATTTTGCTTCATAGGATACACATTTGAAAACTGGGCTCCTAGTAGTTGGATGTATAATATGCAAAAGAAAAATTCTCATTGGTTTACTGAATTTTATTAAGATGTGCTGCAAAACTACCATAATACTGTACATAACAGTACACCATAAAATATATCTTATTGGAATTTTCTATGAATCATAATGCTTAAATCATTAATTTTATATTTTATATAGGAAAGATAATTGAGTGAATCATTTATGTATCAAACTTATATTTATTGATTATTTACTAAGTGTAAAGATATTGGGACAAGGAATGTGAGGTGTTTACCACCCATTTCTTTTCTTCCTAGAGTTTACAGTCTACCAGTAGTAAGTGCATGTACACAAAAGATAAATATGGTTCTATATCAGAATTAGTCTTTCTTTTTAAAGAGACAACTCACTCTAAGTTCCCTAGCTCCTAGCTTGTTGGTTTTTCACTTAAATTAGCTAAGGCTTGGCTCAGGTATCTGCTATAAAAAAGGACCATTTAGAACTTTTTAACACCAGGAATGATTTTGGAGGTTAGGAAGAAAACTAGAGTTGAAAGCGATCCTTTTGCTTCAAAATGAAGTAAGATTCTTTCAATGGCTCTGAAAGAAGCTGTGTGAAATCCAGTGAAGAAAATTACTAAATTTTTCTTGATGTTTTGGCTTTCAACAGAGCAAAATGTAAATGGAAAAGAAGCAGAAGCATTTGATTATCAGTGATACTTCACCCATTTTGAGAACTTGTTGGTCAGTAGATTGTGCCAGAGAATCCAAATCTGCTAAAGGATATTGATCATAGTAAGAAGAGATAGATATATCACACTGAGGAGGTAATGAGATTTGAGGAGGGGATGTGTGCTGGGCACTGAAAGCATCTTGTGATGGTAGAGACACTGTCTACTGTCTCAGAGATGTAAGTCCCACATCTAAACATCTGTGAGAAGGGTGCTAGATGGCCCATTTTGGGTCACAATTCACCTTGGATTGATTGACTGGGGTCTTGTGGGGTGGGGGATGCTGTAGGTAAGAGTGACTCTGGGATTCCCAGGCCTGGGGTGGGGATGTGGAGAGTGCCTGGGAGGGGAGTGGGCTGACTGGGATGGGCGGGGAGAGTTAGTCCTGCGTCGGTGAGTGGGGAGGGGCTAATCTTGAGGTTAAGCTGGTGAAACTTCTATGGTTCTACCTTAATTTTTGTTCCTCAGCATTAAGTTATTCTGGTTGCTTGTATGACTTGGACATTGAGCCCCAGTTCTAAAATAAAAGAGAAAGGGGTAAGGGAGCCATAGAGAATGAGTTAAAGATATATAGAATGCAGAATAGTGGGCTGATGAGAGGCTCATAGCAGCCACAAGCTTATAATGGCCACTGTCTTTTATATCCCCCTGCTGACATCTGCTCTAGGCCATCTCATCAAAAACTCACCTAATCGCATGCTAGATGACTGGCATCAGGTGCTCCCATAGAGATCCTGTGCCAGAAAACTAAAGACAACATTCCCTGCCTGCGCCCACATCTCAGTGACGAACAAGTCTCAGCAACTGACAGGTTACGCCCAGTTTCCCCAGCCACTTTGCATGCCCTGGTCTCCTGCCTCCTCACCTAGAGGAGACACGTTTTCATCTGGATTGCTGACACTGGGTATTATTTTCTACCGTTCCAATCTTAACTGGCCCATAAGCTTAGTCCCTCTAGGCCTGGACTCCTACAGGCTTAAGGTTCTGACCCTGAGCCTGGGCCTAGGAGTCAGTTTTGCTCACCTGCCGTTAGGTAGGCTCTCCTGGTGCTAACCACAGGGCATGTGATTCTTTAACCCCACATGTGCCCCTGGATGCTGCAGATAACTGAGCTCCACTGGCCACTCCCAAAGAGAGTCTGCAAGGCTCCAGGGGAATGTTTTGCAGAGATTTGACGAGGGAGTGAAATAAAGAGACTGAAAGAGTTATGTTCCCAAAGACAGTTGGCACGGAAATTGTCTGGGGGAGCTGGATGACCCCACAAGACCATCTGGAGAGATCTCACGCTTTTCCTGACTTCATCTCTCCATACATTTGTCGTAGGGAATTTGAGCTGGCTGGAAGAGATGGATGAGCTGGAGTGAGTTTTCTAAAAAACGAGACTTAACGGTTTCAAACATCAGAATAACAAAATCTTCCTGTGGCTCTTCCTGTGGATATTTGGCTAGTATAGGAGGCTGCTTGACAACCACGTGACACACACATCACGTGCAAATAGACAGCCGCCTCCAGTGCCTTTCATTTTCCCGGTTGTGATGTTTCAGAAACCTCGTGGGAGTCTTTGCCACCTCCTCCCCTCTGCACTGCAATAGGGTAGAGACAGGGCCTAGGGAAGCTCAGAAGTAGCTGGACAGTGTGAACCACTTCTTAGGTCATCAAAACCCTCTCCAGAGATGTGAAAACACAGCTCAGGTTTTGAAAGGTACCCTGGGCTTACAGGGATGACCGAGACAGAGGCCACATCCCTGGCACAGCACCACAAAACTACAGATACAGTATCTAAATATCGAGGGTTTAGTTTAGAAAAAACAACTGTTGTCTGATGCTTGGCTGCTGAGGAGACTTGGCCCTCATGCCAACAGGTTCTGTGTGCCCACTGTGGCACAAGTGCTATAGGTTTGCCCCCACTAGTATATACTTAGTTCTTCATTTCTTCTGGGTTCACCATAGCTAGGTTTTGGTGGAGGAATCGTGGCACAGGATGGGTGTCAGGCAGGCAGTGTGGTAGGAATCTCAGCTGGACCTTGGGCAATTTACAAAACCTCTTGAGCCATAATCTCCCTATGTAAAAAATGGGTATTATAATGCCCCCAGACAAAAAAATATTAAATGAAAGAATTATTATAAACCCTTAACTCATTGCTAGTACAAGGAAGAATCTGAGAAACAAGTGTTTTGTGAGAGGGAGAGGCGGCAGGCAGGAGAGGAAGCAAGCAGGTATTCAGGAGGGGTCCCCATGGACCTCACTCATTCTACAGCAGGCTCCTTGAGAGTCTTGACTTTGCTCTGCTCCTCCTCAAATCTCCAGTGCCCGGCAGGGACCTGGGACAGAGTGATCACTCAGGAGATGCTTGTCACCCTAATGGAGCCCTGCTGGGAGCAGATTCACAGGAGGTAAAAGAGGGAGGAGAGATGAGATTGAGGGAGCAGGAGGGAGCAAAAACACAGTGACAGTCTTGACATGGAGATTCCAGATGATACACTCTAACTTTGCCAGGGTTTTAGAGGCCCCATAAAACTAATGGACTTGTGATGGAATCATTTCAAAGTGCTTTGGAAGCCAGGTGGGAAGCTTATGTAATTGTTTTCACTTGCAAGCTCAAGTGAAAGTAATCAGCCCTGTTCCTGCCTGCAGGGGAGGACAATTCTGGTTCAGCCACCCTCCACCTTTGTCTGTCCACAGCTGCTGAACTGGAGCCCTCCCTTGGCTCTAGAGACGCCCTTCTGAAATGCCACCTTCTCCATGAGGCGTCCCTGGACAGGTGGGGAGCTGGCGTGGTGAACATACTGGGCGGTGGGGCCAGTCAGGGGGAACTGGATGTTCCACCCACCCAACAAAACACATCCTACGTCTTCCACCAGAGGCTAGCGAAAGAAACGCTCAGAACAAACCAAATTCTGAGGCTGGGTGCTGGGGGTGGGGGTGGCGGGGGTTGTGGGGTGGGCTGGCTTGTGAGCCTTCAAGGGAACTTGCAGTTCCATGTGAAAGCTGTTGGGAAACTGTTAAGTGCTGCACAAATATAGAGGTTTGTTAGTTATTAGGATGTGGAGCAGGGCAACATTTTTTCCGCCGCTCTACCACTCATCCTGTGTCAGACAGGCCCCACGGATCATTTTGTACCTTAGTTTGTTATTTCCAAAACAAGAATAGCATCCCCAATCCCATCCATGGCCAAAAATGATCCCTTACTTCTCTGGGACCCAGATATGTCCTACATGTCACTCTACCTGGCATGAGGCTTTTTATATCCCTTTTACTAGTTGTTTATAAAGCTTTTGACTCAGCAGATGACGAGCTTCGTGCAGATAGAGATTGGTGGAGAATATACCCAATAATTAGTCACGTTCAGTCATTTGCTAAAGTATTTACTGAGTACAGTAGGTCCTGTGCTCATCTTCAGGAACATAACAAAGAGGATGCAGACATCATTCCTGCTTTGAATTTGCTTTCTGGTGGCCGTTAGGGGAAACATAAAACAAATGACAAAAGGAAAAGACCTTTGCATTGTGCAACTCCAGCGGGCGCCATTCATGTTGAATACAGTGTGGATGGTGCCCCCTAGTGGTGCCACCGGTGCTCTGGTGATATCATATCCTTAAGACCTAGCCCAATGCTTGATACATGGTGAGTGATCTGTAAAGATTTATGGACAAGTAAGTGAATGGGTACATGAGCGCTGTTAATGAGGCCGTTCCGTATACACTTGCTGGCCCCTTGAAGTCAGGAGGGCCACGTGACTAATTCTGCCCACTGTGGTGTGAGCACAAGTGCTGGTTTCACGGTGGGGTAAGTGCCTGACTCCACCCAGCTGTCCTCTGCTGCAGTGACCAGGGCAGCTACGAGACTGTACTCTCCATCGCCCTGACCCGTATGGTTGTGTGGAGCATGGCCAACCCTCAGAGGATTGGAAGCATTTGCGAGATAAGCCTTTGTTAAGCCATTGAGACTTTGGGATTGTTGGCTACTGTGGCTAACTTCTGACTAATAGGTCAGAATGATGTCAGCCTTCGGTCAGTTCCCTGAGGATGGGATTAGGGGGACCATGGATGGGGTTGAGGATATTTAAAAAAATGACAGAAGACAGAATAATGGACATGCATTAACACATACTATCAGTGTCTTTTTCCCTGCACTGGAACTCTTCAGCTCTTGGGGAGCACAATGGCTAGATGGTTCACTTCCAGAGGGTGGCTTTCCTTTTACTCCTCCTTGACCCTCTCTGCAGCAGGTAAGGTGCTGTCACCTTTTCCCAAACAGAAAAAAAACTCATCAGTTTCTTCCCATGTGAAGCAAATAATCTGGAGAAAGGACATAGGAAAACTAGGCCTCTCAAATAGAAGCAAATGAGGTCTTTGACTAACCAGGCCCTTCAGTGTGGCTCACATAAAACAGAGACTTGCAGCTTGCTGTGCATGTGGACAGAAGGAGGGACTGACTGCCCTGTATCCTCGCACTGGAAACTCAGTGCTTGCAGATCTGCTTCCCTGAAGCAGGGTTTATAAACTCTGCCATCCTTTTGAATCAATTTGTTCTGTGTTACTCCTGCCCCGCAGAGTCTGATGTTGTTTTCTTGGGGTGGGGCCAGAGAATGTGCATTTCTAACAGGTTCCAAAGTGATGCTGCTGGTGCAGGGGCTATATTTTGAGAAACTACTACCTAAGAGGGATGGTCTGCCTTTTAAAGTCAAGAGTAAATGCAATCCCTCTGAGATTAGTGACATAACCTGCTATTAGGCATTAATGATACTGGATGACTAGTTTTTTCAGGTTAGCCAGATCAGAAGGATGAAGGAAAGGTAAGTTTCAGGGAGGGGAAAGCCTGGGAAAGAGTCTGGTTTGAAGGTTGCCGCCCAGAGAGCAGAGGCTGACAGATGTCATGAAAGGAGGTCCTGAATTGAGAGTCAGGAGGAAGCTGGGCCATGGAGAGACAAGTTTGAGGCTGATTATTAGATAGTAAACTGAGCATTGGATTTGGAATCCAAAACCTATTGTCCTCTCCTAAGAGACCTTGCAGCTGCTGGCAGCAACCAAGACAAGACATTCTCAAGTCAGCTGAAGCAGACCTCACAATGCTTGGGAGACTCCCTCCAAGCCCCCACCCCCCGGTTGCTGGGTTGCACTTCCCAGTGTACCATCTTTGCAGAGCCCTAGACCCAGGGCAGACAGGCATGAGGCAGTACACAATGCTTCAGCATCTCCCTGCTGAGTTATGAACAGTGGTCCCCAGCAGGGCTGTGCTGTGCCAAGGGTTAGCGTGGGTGGCCGTGACTCACTCAGCTCGTGGGGAAGCAGATGCTGCCGCTGCAACCAGTGCTGCCACGGAAACAGGCTAAATAAATCCCAGATCTTGGGAGAGGGCAGAGAACTAGCAGCCTGCAGCCAGAGAGCTGGGTTGCTCTGGGTCTATCTTGGGTTCTGCCACCATGGTGGTGCAAATAGCCTGCAGTCAGCCTTCAGCTCTGAAGCTGGTTGAGGACAGGGATACAGGAAACACAGACTTGTCCCTTGACTGAAGCATGTGAGGAGGGGCAGATGGAAGACTGTCTGAGGGTGGCAGTGTGGGCACAGTGCCCACGTGCACTGCAGCATCTCAGGCCCAGCCCAAGGCACTAGGCTGACCTGATAACACAGATCCTACTCCTAAAACTTCAGGGATCTTTGTGCTGATGGGTGATGCAGGAAAAAAAGACTACAATTTCATTTCTCACTCTCCTATTTGGAAAGGACAAGGAGGAGCTGCCTGAACAATACCCCTGGAGAAGGATCCATTTTCTAGGCCAGACAACACCTTCACCTAACTGAAGTCTCTCAGTGTCAAGGGCAGAGTGAGGCCAGGCTCCCGGTGTCCTGACCACCTACACTGCATCATTTTCCCTTGGACACTGCCTTCCAAGTGGGCAACTCGATGGGCCTAGGGGACTTTGATTCACCATAACTATCTGCCATTGGAGACAGTGGGTAGTGCTGTTAGTAACATACTCTGCTTTTCCCAAAAGCAGTAGCCTGTTGCCCCTATTTCGACTCCTAAGCCAGGCTACCATGTTTCCTCGGGGCTCCACCAATCAGACAGTGGAAATCCCAAGAGTCATGAGTTTTTCTCAACATTCTGTCATTACCAGGTTGGGAACAGAGCCTGGATAGGGCCTCTTAGGTTTTCAGACCAGTCAGGCGCATGTCTAAACTCACCAATTCCAATGGGTGATTCTCTGGCCATTTCTTTAGAAGTTCTTCTGCCTATTGCCAGCCCAAGTGTCCATCTGGACCCAGCAGCATCAACACATCTGAATTTGCAGAGTTCCTTCTGTTCCCAGCAAACACCAAACCTCCCACTTCCTTTAGACCCTCCCCCGGAGCAGCCTCCTCTCTTGACCTATCCTTAGATTTATTTCATGGGTGGAATAAAGGGCACCAGTAGATCTCCTGCTCCTTCCTGTCTTTGTTCTATTAACTATCACCCCTCTTCTAATTGTGTAACTTCCGCTCTTCCTCCTCAGCCTATGAACATATCTTCATCTCTCTCCCACAGAAAAGAATGAAAAACTAAACCAATCAAGTTTCTCTAGTTCCCTTCTCTACCTGGAAAGCTTTCTCCTTTAACTCCTTTCTTCCCACTGGGTCCAAATTTCTTTCGGTGACCTCCTAACTGGGTAATTTGGTGAAAGCACTTCATGTCTCTGAAAGTCAGATGAATAACCTGAGGAAGAACAGATATGCATTTATAAATGAGGATCATGATACTGTCTTTGTAAGATTGTTATGGGAAATAAATTCTATATGAATTCTGTGAAATTCTGTATGCTCAGTAGTCAGCCTGTTGCCAGCATGGAGGAGCTTGCTGGTAAGTGGAGGGGCCTCAGTGTTGTCTAAATTTTGCCATCGCTTTTCTGAAATTGTTCCTGCAAGCACACTGCGAGCCTTCTAATGACCTCTTAAGAAGTATATCCCCAATTCCCATCCACTGTGTGTCTCATGAGCATTGCTTGACCATGTGCTTAGTCTAGAACCTTTCTTTGTCCTTGGCTTTCATTTGCCCTGCCTCTGCCTGCTTCTTCTCTATTTTTCTCTGTTTTCTTCTTCCCCTTCTAAATATTGGTGTATTCAGGTCCTTGTCCCCAAGTTTCCCACCGCACAGTCTCCTCATCTGTGTCCAGGGCCTACATGTGTCCTCTAGGTTAATCTTTATAACACATGGAGTCCTAAATCACCGTTCCCTTGGTCAGCAGTCATCTGTGGTTCTCTGTCTTCCTCAGAAGAAAATCTACAGTCCTGGTGTGACCCACAGAGACCCACAAAGATTTACAGTGTGGGATCCCAAGATGCCTTTCTAGTTTTCTCTCTCGAACATTCCTGGCGGCCTTCACCCTTTATCGCACTGACAGTGTCTTGTCTGCTGGGATGGGCTCTCAGAATCCTCAGTATTGATTTTCTTGCCACTGGGTGTGCCGCCAACAGGATGCTTTGAATTACCAGCCCTCTTTGGAATTGTTCAGCCAAGGAGATTCACCTCACTCACCCTCATAGCTCCTTCCCCAAGCAGCCCGCATTCCATGTCATCTGTGTGGGAGGATAAAGCCCTGAGCTCTAATTCAGGACGTTTTTAAGAGACATTGCAGCTCAAAGATCTCGTGGGGCTGCCTGAGGCTTTCTGGAGTCTACATTCCAGCACAGCTTCTCCTTCTGCCCCACCCTGCTTCCTTCCCTTCCCTTCCTCACATTCCCAACACATTTCCTGCACAACAGCCTCTGCCCGAGAATGCTTCTCAAAACACAGCTGGGACACTGCCCATTTAGTCAATTTGCACACACTTGAGGACCCCCTACCCTCCTTTCCTCCTTTGATTCCTTGATTCATACCATTCCCTCCTATTTTATGCTTTTCTTCTGTTTCAAAGTGCTCTTTGTTGAAGGTTCAGCTCCAACTCTTCCTCTGTGACAGTTTTATTTAATGCTCTATGCTTTACCTATCTCCACTTCTGAGTTGAAAGATAGCACTCCCTTCTTGTTCTCTGAGTTCTGGGATTTCCCCAGACCTCATTTGTGACAGTTACTTCTATGTGCCAGCTTGACTGGGTCATGGGGAACCCAGAGATTTGGTTAAACATATTCTGGTCATATACACAAGGGTGTTTCTCGATATGATTGTACTTCTTAATGGTGGCCCTCTTCCCAGCAAGAGAGAATTCTTCCTGCCTGACAGCCTTGAGGTTGGGATGCTGGACATTGGCTTTTCCTGTGTCTCACGTTTCACAGTTTTAAACTAGAACTACACTACTGGTTTTCCTGGTTCTTATGCTTTTGGACTAGAATTAAACCATCAAATCTCATGATCTCCAGCTTTCTAACTCAGCAGATTTTGCGACTTGCCAGCTTCCAGAATTATGTGAGCTAATTCCTTATAACAAATCTCTTCCTTCATATTTCTATTGGTGCTGTTTCTGTAAGAACCCCAACTAATACTAGGTGTAATTAAAGAGATCATACCTGTAGAAGCACTCAGAACAGTCCCTGGACACAGATATCCCAGTACAATGAATGTGAGCTATTATTACCTGCTTTCTACTATTCTAGGTCTAGCATGTTGCCTATATAAATTTGATGTGAAATACTAAGTCCAGAATAAATATTTACTTATGAAATTCAATTGTCTTCTGGCTTAAATTCTCTACCCATACATGATCATGATTTCAGCTCTCCCTCAGCATCCCTGGGTCTTTCCGAGGGTCTCTACAGTGATACCTTAGATATGTCCACTGTCCTCCTGTCAGCAGCACTTACCACACACAATGCCCACATCTCATCTTCCCCTGCTCGGGTACCTCCCTTTTGCTCTTTCTGGGGTACATCATGAGCTCATCAGGATTTGCAGGCTGTCTCAGACATTCCCACATATCTAGTCTTCATGGACTAAAGAGGTGGAGAGCTGGCTTCCAAGTAGAGGGGTAGAGGGGGCCTCCCTTTCTGAGCTATGTGTCTTATCTTGAGCCCCGAAGCAGCTTTACTTGTGCTCAAGTTTCTTGGATTGTTCCTTTAGCTTCCACCCCTGCCCTCCTTCCTTACTGTCATTCCCAGCTGAGTACTAAACTAGTTCACAGGAGCAGCCCTTTCCAACCCCATAAAAATGCCTAGTCTCCCTTTCATCTGGGCTCTCCTCTACTAAATCTCTTTTACACTTCATATGTCATGGAAGAAAAACGTCAGCGGGGGAAGATGGGCAGGCAGAGACACTGTTGGGAGGGTATAGGAAGGAGCAGAGCAGAGGGTCTGATTGCACAGAGCAGCAGCTACTGCTGGCCAAAGGTGCCCAGCTATGTTTAGGAAATTCCTGTGGAATGAAACAGGATCCTCTCAAAAGCTGCAGCCAGGGTAAGGCCATCAGGGAGTGGCTCTGATGTTGAAGCTATTAGGTTAGGCTTTGAAAGGTGTGGAAGGGAATGTTTCCTTTGATCAGAGTCCATAGCTAAGAACCAGGCAGGGCTGGCTTGTCTCCCAGAGGAGGCAATGAAAAGGCTCCACTTAACGCGAGCTTGGCACGTTCAGGTTTCTCGATTGAGGCACTAGGCCTCCCCTGCCCAAAGCACTTGCAGCTCTTGAGTTGCCAGTCTGACCATGGCTCTCCTCCTATTGAAGCACAGCCAGGGAAATCTGGGCTCTGCTTGTCTCAAGAAGTGGTTTCTATTAGAGTTGACTCACTGGGACCCAAGCAGGAAGGGACTGTGCCTTCCATCAGTGCACTTTGTAGACAGAACCGACTCAAGGTACTGCTGGAAATGATAAGGCCATTCTGTGGAGCCAGAACCCAACTTGTTGATTTTCTCTCCACAGATCTCAGAGCCCACGTGCCATCTCTGGGCCTGATGAGGCATCTGGAAAAAGGGCAGGACGGCCAGCACGTTCACCACCTCACCAGATTCTTTCCAAAGCCCTCTATATCCACTAATGGGACACTCTCACTTTATGGTCTATGTCTAGTCCCTCTCATGCTGAACCACTTGCCAAATGATCAACCTGTTTTCCTGGAGTAGTTATAGAGCACAAGGCTGTCTGCTTGATTAGGAAGTCTATTGCATGTACCTTGGATAGCAAGAATGGCTTCTAAACTTTGATCTGAAATTTGCTTCATTGTAACTTCCACTGATCTTGTTCTTCTCTCTGATCTTTGAAAGACATTGAGTAAAATTAATCCATTATCCAATAGATCTTAAAGTAGCCAAAGTCGAGGGTGGAGTTATTTGTGGGTGCCTGGGCAGACTGAACAATACTAAACAAGCTGCAAGTGAAATTGGGGCTGGAAACCAATGTCTTGATTACTCAGACCAGTTATTCCTTTTTTCTGTATTTATAATTCTTGAAAGTTGTTGACTAAATAAGTATACCAAAATGGATAAGTGATGGGGACACCGTAACATTGTCTCCTTAGAAATACCCATTCGGTTGGGAGAACAGCACACACACACACACACACACACACACCCCACAGAGAAAGCACCGGAGTCCCAACCTCATCTTCACACAGGAACATCAACCTGGAAAAGCAGGCTTCTTCCTTTTCAGCTGTTCCTTCTAGCGTAGGCTGATCCAGGAAAGGAAAGAGAAGTCAGAGAAGAAAAGAGTTTGAACTTGAAAGGAAGATGAAAGGCCTAAAGAAGAGTTTGGAAATGGTAGCTGTCAATACCAAGCTGGGAGAGAAACCACGTGGGTGGGTAGGCAGGTGGCAGGCAAGGAGAAATGAAAGCTTGGCATGCTTGTTAGGTACCAAATCTTAGTTGTGTGATAGCAGAAAGGAGGGGAACAGGTGCTAGAACTAACTGCAAACCAGAAAGGCAAGGACCTGGCTTCACCCAAGGCAGGCCCTAGCTATTTACTACTGCTGAGTGTTTGGGGCCAGGCTCCACCCAAAGATGCGCCTTCATCTTTCTTAAAGGCACAGTGCTGATTTCAGTGTCTGGCTGGGTACTTAAGCCATCCCTAATGCCTGGTGGGTTTCACTTTTCTTTTTTTTTTTTTTTTTTTTTTTTTTTAATTTTTATTTAAGGAGAAAAGAAAAGAAAGAAAAAAAAACAGTGAAGGGGTACAAGTTATACAGATTTACAGAATAAAAAAATGCGCAGTAGGAAATCACTAGTTAATGGATTACATATTGCCATCTTAGAAATAATTGTTCAAGTCACAAAATTAAAGCTTGTAGAGTGGACATTCCAACAATGATACTGCAAACAGTTCTGTTCAATGATCCAATAAAACTCTGTGATATCATTTTCTATCTTATACTTTTAAATATACATGCAGTTATATAGTTTAGAGCACTTTCTTTTCCTCTCTTTTGTACAGTGACTATTACACATTTTGGGTTTCATTGCTCCCACGGTTCTTGTTGCTTTTTTGGAAGAGAGTAAAACCAAATGTGACATAACAGAGCAGAATCGGTCAAGTCAAAAGGGTGGACATAATAGATAATATAAAAACATAATACAAGGTGATCAACAATGGTTACCATAATGCCTCCCGCTATTTCTAATAGAATTGCCTATATCATTAGTTGTAATACAATTGAACAAAACCGTAAAGAATAAAACCGACAAAACCAAAACATTGGAGATATTGTAGGTCTTCAAAAGTAGATAAAAGTCAACGAGAATGGGCGTTATAATGAATCTCATTATCTTCTCAGCTGATGCCTAAACTTTCGAACCTGATACTATCCAGCAAAACAGAATATAGGAACCTCAGTCAAAAACAAGATGGTGAGAGTAATACAGGGCTTTAAATCAAGGTAATGAAAAGTCAAAGTGGGTTACTATAATATATCCTGCTATTTTTTTCCTTTAATTAAAAGGATAAAAATAAAAAAGTAAATAATGGAGTGGAGATTGAGAAAAAAAGAGGGCATAACAGCGAAACAGGGCAGATCAAAACATAACCATTTAAGCAGAATAGTGTTTCACCACCAGCTAATCCTGACCCAAAAATAGTTACCATATTGACTCCCTCCCTGAAGTCCTTGAGTACAACTTCATATACTGTAGCATTAAGTATATCAAAACAATGTAAATCCATTTAAGAGAATGACAGCATTATAGAGTATTTAGAATCGACTAACAGAAAATGAACAATGGTCTCTGTATAATCTCCTTGTCTTTAAAAGGTTTTTTCTTATACTATCATACATAGCAAAATCCAATAAGATACAACCTGTTTAGACCATTGGAGACAGAAGAACAAAAGCTAGATGAGACTTCAAAACAAGATGGTACTAAATCAGCATTACCTATTAAGATGTCATTTTCTCCAAAAAAAGCTGTTCCTATCATCCAATCTTCTCTGTCTCATTTCTGTTGAGCTCTTTTTCTGTCAGTAGCTGTCAGTTTGTCTTCTTCATTTTGTTCTCTGCTCTATTCGTTGTGGCCTCCCCGCCCCTATTTCTGGGTTCTTTGTATTTTTCTTTTTTTAGAATATCCTGCAATACTTTCTGTAGGGTTGAATTGGTGGTTGCAAATTCCCCCAGTTCCTCTTTATCTTGGAAGCACCTCGTTTTTCCATCAATTTCCAGGGACAGTTGTGCAGGATATCTCAATCTTGGCTGTAGATTATTATCTTTCAAAGCTTGAATTATTTCTCCCCATGCTCTTCGTGATTTGATGGTTTGTGAAGAGAAATCTGCTGTAATTTTGATGGGTCTTCCCTTGTAAGTGATCTGTTTCTTGTCTCTTACAGCTTTTAATATTCTGTTCTTGTATTGAATTTCTGGAATTTTTATTATTATATGCCTGGGTGTTTCTCTGTTAGGGTTGTAGGTAGCTGGGGTCCTGTATGCCTCATACATTTGAGTATCTTTACCTTTTGCTAAATTAGGAAAATTCTCCTGTATTATTTCTGTGAGTAGCTTTTGTAGTTCACTTGTTTGTGTCCCTACTTCTTCTTTTATGTTCTTAATCCTTAAGTTATGGCTCCTCTTATCATCTTCTTGTCTTTGTATTATTGCTGTGTGTTTCTTTGTTATTTTTAAGAAGTTTTTCATTTCATTCTCCCATGTTTCAAGTCTGCCCTCCAATTCAGATAGTCTGTCCTTAGTTTCTTTCAAGCTGTTATGCCAGTCTTGGGTAGACTTCTTGATATCTTGATAGTCCCTTTGCACCTGCTTCACATACTCAATGCTTTCTCTGTTTTCTCCATCAAGCAATTCTCCCCTCTTTTTCTGTTCTTCCACTCCACCATCTGCTTTTTCCTGGGTGATGCTTAGCATTTCTCTAACTATTCTGCATACTTCTAGCTTCAGGTCATTGATAACTTCATTCCTGAATTGGTCTATGAGGAAATGGCACTTAATGTATATTGGTACAGTGTCCACTATTGCCTGATTCTCAGGATTGGGGGTCGAGGAGCCTTTTTTGTTGCTTCCCTTCCCCATATTTTCTGTTCCTTATAAAATGTAATCTTACACAGGAGGCCCGGCTTCCCTGCCTGTCAGCCACAGCTTGATCAAATTGCGCTGGCTAGGTGTTCCCGCCCACCGCTGCGCACCAGGGAGTTGCGGAGGAGGCAGCCTACGCGGGAGTCGGTCGCTCCTCCGGGCCACCGTCAGGCTCTGGGATCTGGGTTAGGCCAGCCTAGGGAGTCCGCCAGTAGCGTCCCTCCGGCCAGGCACCTTTCACCAATCCGTCCGAGAGGGAAGCGTGCGGCTGCAGTTGCCACTGCGCCCTGCTCTTACAGGACTGCCCGCGCCCAGAAAATCCTCCGCTGGAGTCAGACTGCGGTAGGGAGTCGGTTCCTCGCTCACCTCGCCACCAGTCAGCCTTCCTTCCTGCCCGTCGCGTTTCCGAGACCGTTCCCAGACACCCGTTCCCAGAGCTCGGGGGTCGCGTCTCTCCTTGCTGAGCCGCTGTGGAGGCGCCGGCCGCCGCGCGGCGGGAAATCCAAGCCGCGGTTTCCAATGGCGCGGAGTCGAGCCTCCACACCGAGATTTTTCTGTTCCTATTTTAGCGCCAGGACTGTATTCCAAGTTGGATTCTCTCAGCCCAGTTCGTTCCTGAGTCAGCAGAGCATATCTCTACTGGTTCGTATCTCCTTAGTCCGCATCATTCCTGGCCTCTGAGCCGAGCCTTTAGAGAGCGTTCAGTAGTTGCTGTTGTCTGTCCGCCATGTTCTCCAGAGTCCAAGATACACCGGGTTTCACTTTTCTAACCTTGACTAGCAGCACTGACTCCATCAAATCATTGGGGCACAGGGAGATCAGCACATGCAAACTCCTGACATGGCCTCTGATGCTCAGAAATATAAGAAGCAGAGACTTAGTGCCCAGACAGCATTTCCAGAGAAAGTGAGATTTGCTAAGCCTGACTTTTGGGGGCCTGGGAGGTGGACTTGGGAAAGGGAAGCCTTCCCTCTGCATTTGGCCAGGATCTCACTCTGGCAGTGAGCTGAATGGCTAGTGTTGGCATCCTGGGCTGCCAGTGTGGGACTGGCAAAAGACAGCACAGAAAGAGAGCAAATAAATAAATAAATAAATAAATAATAATAAATAAAAATTAAAAAAAATTTCTAAGGCATAGCAGGATACAGATGCCCTGACAAATAAGGTGTGGAAGTCAGATCTGAGCTTTCATTCTATCACAGCTGAGTGGCTTTGGGAAATCATTGTACCTCTCTGAACCTTGATTATGGCATCTGTCCCGTGAAGATAAGATCTGCTCTGCTCTGCCTCCTTAAGGTGGCTGTGATCTGACATGCATGAGCGTGCTTTGCAGAAGTTTCCATGGGAAAATAAATTCTTCTTGTGGATGAAATGGCCGAGAAGGGTGCCAGGCAAAGCCATGGGATAAGGAATCCCCCCCCCCAAAAAGGTCCTTGTTTAAATATTACCACGTGAAAGTGGGCTCAGGAACATGAGACATCTGCCTTCCATCCTGTGACACACTCTTGGCAGGTGGGGGGAAGCTGTAAAATACTGTTGAGGATGAGAGTGGCCATTCCAGAGGAACTGCCAGGGTCACACAGAGATACTGGTCCTTAAAATAAGCACAAGTGGAGCTCCCCCCCACCCCGCCACAGGGCGCTCAGTGCCCAGGTTGGAAGGCCCAGACCCTGCTCAGGATGTCCACAGAGTGCAATGGAGAAGGCAGAGATTGCCAGAAATACATTCCCAGAGTCTGGTGCCAATGGCTAAGCCAGTGCAGAGGAGGAGATTTGGTAACTCAGAGGAAACAGGGAAGGCTTCAAGGAAGAAAAACCCAGTGACCTGGATGGTGATGGGTCCTTCCAGGGAAAACCAGAGCAGTGAATTCCCATTTGAGATCATAGGACACAGCCAGTAGCAAAGGAGTAAAACCCTTGGAGGACCACAGAACCAAAGTAGAGTAGAAGCCAAGTAGTTCTCCAGCCTAGAGAAGCCACTGCCAGAGACAGAACTGTGTCCTGAGCTGAGAGCCCATAGTGGAATCCAGCCATACATAGCTTAGGAATTGTCAAAGCTTTGGAGGTAACACATGGGTCTCTGGCCTGCATGCTTTGTTCTTTAAACTGGGCAAAATAATGCCAGAGGGTGATCCTGCTTGCTTACAGGCCAGGTTCTGCGGAGACAGCGAGCAGGAGTTCAGGAAAAGAAATCAGAGATGACACGTAGGAAGGTGGGATCTGAAATTCCAGTGAAGGTCCTGTGTTCTGCTAGAAATAGAGGGCGCAGTTTGAAGTCAACAGTGGGAAATGCTGCAAAGTCTGGTGGAGATGCATTTGGTGAGACAGGAATGAAAATGAGAAGCAAGGCTGGAAGCCAGGGAGGGCCAGGCTCCGTCCATACCAGGAAATTTTGACTTTTTCTTGAAGGCAATAGGAGCCATTGGTGGTTGTGAGACACAGTTACCCAATCTGGATGACAACAGAGAGAGGAAACTCAAGGCAAAAAAGACCTTTTTCTAAGAAGGAATAGAGGCCTTACCTAGCATAGAGGTAGTAGAGAATAAAAGACACATCTGAAAAAAAAATTATGAAAACAGAGTGAGTAATACCTGGGAGCGGCCTGGATGAGGGAGCTAGCTAAGAGAAAAGAACCTAAAGAGACCAAGTTTTAAGCTTATAATGAGAAAAATGTGGTGCAAACAGAATAAATATAGCACTCAGATTTGAAAATATGGAAAGCATAGGATGTGTAAGGGGAAGGAGGATAAATACAGGTATAAATATGTTGAAATTGAGGCATGGCTCGGATTGTCTGTATGCTGGCATCTATCAGATACTTAGAAATGGGTTCTGCCATTAATGAGAAAAAAGTAATCTGGAGACAGCCTTGCCCAAGGACCCTCGATATTTAAAAGGTAAAAGGTGCATCCAGGTGTGGTGGCATATGCCTATAATTCCAGCACTCTGGGAGGCTGAGGCATGCAAATCACAAATTTGAATTTGGCCTGGGCAATTTAGCAAGACATTGTCTCAGAATAAATAATAATAATAAGTTTTAAAAGCTGGGATGTAGCTTGGTGCAAAAGCTCTAAATTCAATTCCCCACCCCCACCCCTCAAAAAAAGGAAAGAAAGAAAAGAAGAAGGCACAAAGTAAAGGAAGATTTGAAAAAAAAAATTGTGAGAAATGCACAAGTATAACTTGAAAGGAAGGAAAGATGGACCCATGATCCATGAGAAGGGAAAGGAGTGGTCAGCATAGGGAGAGAATGCCATGGTCTTGATGCCAGTGGAGTTGCTTCAGAAAGAGAGGGGTATGTTAAGATTTAATATCTTAGCTTTAAGAGAGTACAATTGATTGATTAAGGCTTTTTTCAACAGCAGACTTCCTGCCAGGACATCTACTCTTCCTCACAGAGACAGGCATGTTCCTAAGGAGCAGGCTTCTGCCTCCAGCTGGGACAATCACACGCCGTCCCTGGAACTTCGATCATGTGCAGGGTGGAATAAAAACACAGATGGAGAAGACTACTGCCTCTCCGGCTTCCTGCCTGAGTGAACTGTTCACCCTGAGACCATCCTGCTTCTCAAGCCTGGAAATAGCCCAGGTTGTGTCCAACCTGGTGCTTCCACATCCGCTTCTCTGAAAATCTGATTTCCTTCAAATACGTCCTCCTGCCCAGAACTCATCAGGCTGCTTGCAACAAAGAAATCCTGGCCAAAGGCAGCTTCAGGGACATGCTTCCCCCTCAGCTGTTTGGGTTTCTTCCTCCATCTTGACTTCCTCCTGCATCAGGCCCTGGCCCTCGCAGCTTCAGTTCCACAGAGAAAAAACACAGAGTTGAGACTCTAATTGTGCCCAGTGCTCAACAGACAGTGAAGCATAGGAGGTGGAGCCATGTGAAAAGACGTAGGTCTGAGTCCTGATTTTGACAAGCAGAGGAGGTGCCACTCCCCTAAATTGGGCAGATAAAAACCATGCTTGTCAACCCCAGCATGGAAATCACGATTCCCTGGGGCCATGGCTGTGACGGCTCTTCTACGGGCTCCTGGTTGAGGCCAGTGCTGGGGGTATAATAGCAAAGCTCCGGGTATAAACTGGGAAATTTTGTAAGATGAAGAGCAGGCAGTTAGGCAATTTAGAAGATCTTTGGTAATCAAAACAGCTGTTTCAGTAGAGTTACTGGGGTGAAAGCCAAATTACTGAGAGCTGAGGATGGGGGTGGTGGGGGAAGGAGAGCAGATGACAGCGTGTGGCTCCTGGGCGTGCAGCAGCACCTGCGGCCTCCCACTGCTGGGGGAGGCGGAGGACTGCGTCTCGGGGGGTGCTCCAGGGCGAGTCATGCTCAGGATGGCAGAGCATGAGCTTCTCGGTGGGGAGCTCTGGGAAGACTCGTGTTCATGCTCATCCGAAGCCTGTCTAGCTCCCCCCGCCCAGCCTCACCGCCTGCTCTTCATCTCCTCACAATGGTTTCAGGCATCATCGCCCCCCAAATTCACCTCCTCCTTTGTTCACTGGGCATTCTTGCTTCTGTGGGGCTCTTTGAACTCTTCTCCCCTCCCTTCTTCCATCCTTTCCACGCCTTCTCATCCACCTCGTCACCTCTGAGGTAAAGTAGAAAATCTGCTCTCAGTCAGAATGTGTCTTTTCCCTGCTTAAAACCTTCCTGGCTCTCAGGTTCCTGGAGATAAAGCCCCAGTCCTTACATGGGCTCCGAGGCCCGGTGTGATCTGACAACCTTGCTCCCAGCTCTCACCTCCCACTCTCCCCCTCAGCTCCACATCTCCAGCCAAAAAGCCGCCTCACTTTTCCACAGACACATTAGCCAGGATCCCCACTTACGCATCATACACTTGTGGTCTCCTCACCTCCTTCACATCTGGGCCTGAAAGCCACACAAAATCTTGCGCATGAATGTTTCACAGCAGCATTATCCACAGTAGCCAAAAGGCAAAGGCACCGCACAGTTCATCAACAGATGAATGATAAACCAACTCGGTATATCAATGCCAATGAAATAGTATTTGGTCATAAAAAGGAATGAAATACATGTTACAACACTGCTGAACTTGGAAATACTATATTTAATGATAGAAGCCAATACCAAAAGAAGGTTTAGAATAATAAATCTATACAGACAAAAAGTAGATTCATGGTTGTCTATGGCTAGAAGGAAGATTGGGGAGTTACAGCTAATGAATACTGACTTTATTCTGGGGGTGATGAAGATGTGTTAAAGTCAAAGTAAGGTTGCATAAATCCATGAATACACTAAAACTTTGTATTTACATTTTAAATGAGAAAATGGTCTGAAATATTATACTATTATATTAAGATTTTCTGGAGAAAAAGAACCAACATGATACACACACATATACACATTTATTTATTTATTTTTGTCTTTTTCGTTTTTATCGGTACCGGGGATCGAACTCCTGACTGCACACTTGCAAGGCAGGCGCTTATGCTGCTGAGCTAAATCCCCACATTTATTATAGGAACTGACTCACTCGGTGGAGGCAGAGAAATCCTATAACCTACTGTAGCAAACTGGAGACCCAGGAAAGCCAGTGCAACAATTCAGTGTGAATCTAAAGGCCTGCGAAATGGAAACCAACAGCCTAAACTCTAGAGCTAGAAAGCTCTGAGGTCCAGGGCAGGAGAAGCTGGATGTCCCCGCTCAAACAGGAAGCAGATTCATCGTCCCTCCACATTTTTGTTTTATGCCAGCCTTTGACACATTGAATGATGCTCCTTAGAATCGGGCAAGAGAATCTGTCTCAGGCTACTGATTCAATGTTTTATCAACTATCTGGTCATCACTTTGGCCCTGTAAAGTTGGAATATAAAGTTATCCAGCATATATGTTATTCAATCTCAGAAAAATTGGTAGTAAACAAAAAGTCTTCCTGGGGGCCTGCCTGACCCATTCCGTTTGATTACAAGCGCCCGCACCCGCCGCCTCTCTCAACCCTTCTACTAGGTTTTTTCCCACAACATCTAGCCCTTTCTAATAAACTATATCATTTCATTTTAATAAACTGTTTTTCTTATACTTCCTACCTCTGTCCTCCACTACAAAGTAAAGCCCAATGAGAGGAGGGATTTTTTTTCCTTTCTAGAAGAGACTTGAAATTTGGATGGACTTCCTGTAAACATCTGTTGAGTGAACGAACAGACAAATGAAAAAGAAGTAAGAAGCCCAAAAAAGAAGTAAAGGGTAGAGTATACAGCAGGTGCTAAATTAATCCTTGTTGCTGGATCGCAGCATAGTTAACCTGGGGAAAATTGGAGGACACATTTTGCACACGGTACTTCTTTTTTGTATTCTGTTATTTGCTGGAGGTAGCAGCTTCCTACAGGAGACCATAGGAAAGGTGAGACCACAAACTCCGCAAAGTCTGATAGCATCAGAAAGCAATGAGCAGCCTCCATTTGGAGACTACCCTCTGCCAGAAATGTGCAGCTCCACACTGGTGGTAAAAAGTGCAACATAAAATTCACCATTCCAGCCACTGCTAAGTGTGGAGGCACCGGGACATGGGTGGGAACTGTGTCTTTTAGTGAATCTCAGGAGAGACAGGTGGCTGCTGCCACCAACCAGGGACTCTCGTGATGCAGGCTCCAGGGCAGCTGTGTGACTTGATACTATGCCACCGCCCTAACCACGAGAGGAGGATTTTAGGGCATCTCCAAGGTGGCAGTCTGGATGGAGACTCAGATGGGTCTGCAAAATATGAAGCTAGAGGAGCAAAAGGTAGATCGGTCAGTAAAGAATTTCCTCCGGGGCTACAGAAGGGCACAGTGGGGAGAAGGGAGACAGAGACAAGGTCACACTCCGCCACCCCTACACACACACTTCCACACTCTAACATTCTTCTGAGTCTCAAAAGGAATGAGTCTCAGGTAATATCTGCTTCTGAGATAGAGAATGATGTGGAGCGCTCAGGTGCAGGGCTTTCTCAGGGCTCGAGAAATAATTTGCGGTGCTTTCCAGACACTGTTCATTTCTAGCCAGGCCTTCAGCATAAACCCTCCTGCCCTTCTCAGCTCTGCTGAGGGCTTTGGGTAGCTAATTGCCACACCTGTTAGCAGGCGTAGGTAACTTTGTCAGGTCTCCCAGCTATATGAGGCTGATTCCACTCCTGGGCAGCCCAACTCTAGAGGCAGCTCTGCTCCATGCACTATTTTGCCAGTGATGGCAAATCTTTTAGAGACCCCAAACCCACTTATATATCAGAAAATGCCAACACATAATTCAGCCTGAATACTGACATTTTACTTTAGAAAAAACAACTCATATATTAACACTTTTGTCTTAAAAACAAATGATGTGAGTGCCATAGGTTTGCCACTACTGCTTTAGACCATGCAGACGTATCCAGAGTGAAATAAGAAAGACTTCTTTGTACGTGATTAATATGGTTAAACATTTCATAATCTTTTTTTTTTTTTTGTCTTTTTGAGACAGGGTTTCACTATGCAGTTCAAGCTGGCCTTGAACTCATAGCAAACCTCTCAAGTGCTGGATCACATGTATGCACTGCAATACCCAGCTTAATCATTTTAAAAATAAAAAAGGAATATTCCATTTTATGCCCCCCAATCCTTTCTCCAAGAATAAACATTGCCTGTTAGTTCTGTGAATTTATTTCCAGAACTTACAAAATACACACACACACACACACACACATACACACATACACACACACTATAATGTTAATTACAGATAAACATATTCCTAGAATTAATGTTCTAAAATTTTATATTTTTCATTTAACAATATGTCCCACAGATTTGTCTGTATCAGTACATGTAGGTCTATTCATTTTAATGGAGCATAGATTTCAAGGCTGCGAGTATATGCGTATAGTGTAATTTAATATTCATTTTCCTTTTTTATGGAATTTAGACAGTTCCTCTTCTTTTTCCTGCTGTGATCATCTTTGCAAACATTTTATGCATGCATATTATGGATATTTTCCCACACCATCTCTGTTACCAAATATTATTAATTTTTTTAATATAATAAGCAAAAATATCTTGATATTTTAGTTTGCATTTTCTTGATTTTTTTTTTTTTACTATTCACTTCTGTTTTTTCTTCAGCCAAAAGTTAAAACTTTTCAGTAACAAGGAGTTAACAAATGCATAGGCACAGTTATAGATACTTCATTTAATTTTTTAAAATAGAATAATCTCTAAAATACAAAAAGTGGTTCACAAATGTCTATAACTTTTCTCTAAACTGTCCTCATGTTGCTTACCACTGCCCTAGCCCAGTTTAATACAGAAATATGCTTTAAAGACAGGTTACTGAGTTCTTAGTCTCCCCCCACACACACCAATTTCTGTCCACATGGAACCAGTGAATGGCTGTGACCGTATTTGGAAATGAGGTCTTTGCACGCGTAATCAAGTTGAGATGAGGTCATATGGATTAGGCTGAGTCTAACCTCATGACTGGTGTCCTTATAAGGAAGGGAGATTTGGAGAGCAGGCAAACACAGCAAAGAAGGCCCCTTGGCGATCAAGGCAGAGATGATCGTGGTGCAGTTACAGGGCGGGAATGACAGGCATTGCTGAGAGCTGCCAGAAGCTAGAGAGGGGCAGGAGAGGATTCTCCACCGAGCCTTCGGAGAGAGCGTGACTCTGAAAAGCCTTGATTTCAGACTTCTGGCCTTCAGAATGCAAGACAGAAAGTTTCTGCTGTTTTAAGGCCTCTCCACTTTATATTTTGGTCCAGCAGTTATTTGCCAAATAAGCTGGCCATTGGAGGAAAGTTAGATGGAGAGACATTTTTGTGTGCCCTCTGGTCACTTGAGTTTAGGGAAGGAGCATTTCAAAAGGTACTGGCGCCCACCTGGAAACTTTCCAACCCTGGGAATGTGCTAGGCCTGCAAAGCATGATATGAAATTAGACTCCCACACATGGAGCCCATATTGATATTTGCGTTAAAATAGCACATGGTTAGTGTCACCTGATGGAGTCTAAAGAGGTTCCTCAGCAGGGAGATGAGAACCTTGGACTCACCTCACCCTGGGGAAGGTTGAAGTCTTGCTGACTTTTTTTTATAGCAAAAGAATTTTCAAGTTACCTCAATAAGAGGCGATAAAGAGGCTTTTAAAGCATAATTTAAAGTACACACTCAGAGATGAGAGATGTAGGACCCCAAGAGAGAGAGGTGCATTACAGTCTGAAGCTGGGAAAATTGATATATTTTGGGGGATGGAAATCTATGAAAATTGGGCTGGGGATTTAGCTCAGCACTATAAGCACCTGCCTTGGAAGTGTGCGGTCGTGAGTTTGATCCCTGATACCAATTTAAAAAAAAAAGAAATCTGTGAAAATTGTGACTGTAGAAAATTTGGGCTTGGTTTACAGGTGGAAAGTGATATTCTGCCCATACGTAGAGAATGGCTCATTTCACAAGTGAAAGGATGGCCCATTTTACAGGAGAAAGATTGAGGCCCACACACATAGGCGTGTGTGTGTGTGAGTGTGTGTGTGTATGTGTGTGTGAGTGTCGTTTGATTTTAAGATGGCTAATCTAAGATGTTTTGCCTAACAACATTCTTTGAAACCTTTGAATCTGTTTCTCTATCCTATGCTCAAATTTCCGCCTTTTACCCTGTCATCTATGCTAATTTATGGATTTATAGTATCTTTAAGGGATGTGATCATGTGGATGACCCGTGATGAGACTGGAAGAAAACCCAAAGAAGCAAAGACTAGTGTAGGAGGACAGATATGGGCAACTTTGGGTAACTTTGTGCCTTAAAGCACAAAAGACCAGCTTTCCGGTTTTTCTTCTTACCTACTGTATTTCTCCTCTCCTGCCTCATCTAGAGATTCAAATAGGTGAGGATAGTCCAAAGAAGAAAGAAGCAATCAGGCTGCCTTTCCTACCCTTTCTACAAGGGAGGGAGGAGCTCCCAAGGGGAAGGGCACCCAGACAGCAGGAGGAAGGGGGACGCAGACCCCGGTCCTCTGCACCCCAGGCTACTTGCAATGACTGAGGGTATTGCAAGCAGAGGCCCTGCCCCAGAGCTGTACTCTCGCTTGTGGAGTCATAAGCCTTGTAAAGCACAGTGAGCAGGGAGCCTGGGAAGAACGGCTGCTTGGAGGGACTTGTGGAGGCTCCATCAGTCCTCATGGACTCCTTACAGCAGCAAGCCCTGTCGTGGAGGACGGGAAGAGATCCCTACATACTGAAAAGTCTACATCATAAGTATACAGCTGGTTGAATTTTCATGAATTGAACACATCTGTGATGGGATACTTTCATCACCTGGAGCTTTGAAACTCACCCCAGCATCTTCATGTTTTTCCAGCTCCACTTATGGTCCCCACTCTGCCCCCAAGAGTAACCAAGTGGCCTGGCTTCTTATAGCACAGACTTGTCTGTATTTGAACTTACTATATATAGAATTGTACGGTATTACCTGTGTTTGATAACATCATTTTGTGAGATTCATCTCCACTGCTCTTCAATGTCTGTGTTGGGGTGAAGAGCAGAAGGAAGGGGGTGCTCATGAAAGGAAGTAGGAAGGTGGAGCATTCATCTCTACACTTTTGGCCCCAAAGGAGAGCTGCACCTCCATTTCACTGGAGCTTGACTTGTGGAAGCACCAGCCCATGATCCGCCTGTGGTGGCGATGGAGGCACAGGGACACTCATTTCCAGCTCCTTGGGGCAAGTCAGGCTCTGGAGGGATGAGGTGTGTGCCACAGTGCAAAGCTTCTCTGGGGCAGAGTGGGGTGGGAGGGGGGACACAGGCCACCTGAGGAGCACAGCGACAGTTTATAATGCTGGCTGCTGAGAAGACTCAGTCGGAAAGAGAATGCTGATAGCAGATAACTCAGTCCGGGGGTGAGAGCCTACGGCAGGTTACTGAGCAGGAGCAGAGCATGGAAGCAGCACGAGGGGCAAGAATCACTGATGCTCTGGAGCTGCTGTGGTTCTTGACCTGGGCTGCACCTTCAACCACTCACACGTGGACCTGCTGCCAGAGCAGCTGATTAGTTAGTTTGATGTGGGGGTGCCCAGCACCCCCAGGTGATTTCAGTGTGTAGCCATAAGTGAGAACCACAGACGAGCAAGTGTGGTCAGGGAGTGGGAGCCAAGTTGCTGTCTCAAGAGGAAAAGAGAGAGCTCTGCTAGACAATTCTGAGAGTTCCTGCTGCCTTTCACCCATTGACCTGTGTCCCTTCTTTTCTGGAGTTGTCCTCTGTCTGTGTCCCGTCCCCTCTCAGTTACCCTGCACTTTCTCAGTCACACCTGCTGTTCTGTAAGGGCAAATGACTATGAAGTTTGGGGTGCTATGTCTCCCCAGGGTATTGGTATTACATGAACTGAAACATCCGGAGGTAGCGGGCAGGTCTTGGGATATGTCAAATAAATTTGGTCAAAGGGCACTGGACATGGAGTGGGAGACCCAGGCCATCACTGCGTGACATTGGGTGAGTCACTCCATCATCTGATCATCTGATTTCTCACCTACTGGTTGGGAAAGTAGAACACAAAATATCTAAATCATTCATCTGTTTTTTTAGAAAATCATGGTAAAATGGGTATACAATGAAATTTTGTCCTTCTGAGGGCGATGCCATTTGTGGGGCTGTGAAGTTCTGTGCCATCCACTCCTGCTCTGGCCTCTGCTCTTCCCTTGGTCAGGGACCAAGTCAGTCAAGCAATCTCATCATAGCCATGAGTTTTGAAGAAACTGGAAAGACACTCCTGGAACCAGAGATGCAGTTCCCCAGAACCAGAATGACCCTTACCAGCTGCAATGTGAAATCCCTGATGAGGTATGTGTTGACTTGATCAGCAGTGGGAAGAGAGAAAATCTTAAAGCGAGAGAACTCAGGTCAATGCCCAGTTAAGACTTCAGCATCACTACTAGAAAAATCCCTCACAGACGGGGTTCTAAACCATGAGGCTCCTTCTAGATGAGGGCCTCGCCCCAGCCACTGGTGGGTATGCAGAGTCTTCTGAGGTTGTCAGGCAGATAAATTTCAGCTGGAGCAAGCTAGGTGTATAAGTGGCGGTCACCACTGCAAATGCCTAGGTCAATTCTTTTAACTCCTAATTATCAGAAAAATCCTGACCTTGTTAAGCATTGTTAAGTACACAATTCAGTGGTATTAAATACACTCACACTATTACACAACCATTATCCATTTCCAGAATTTTTCACCCTCCTAAAATGAAATTCTTTATCCATTGAACAATAATAATTTCTGGTTTGTTAGAAACATGAAGACAAGAAGTGAAATTTCTGCGGATGTGGGTGGGATAACTATTACAGAGATCCCAACATCTAAGATGGGTACCAACCCTATCTTCGTTAACTGGAAACCATCTGTGTGTCTGGGCTGCTCTTTGGCTAAGGATTGAGGCTGTGCTTCCCACGCCCATTGCTCCTTCCCCCTGGCCCTTGGTCTCTGTGCCCATTTGATCCTTGATTATTTGAGGGCTGTTCCTTTTCTTTGGGCTGTCAGGCCTCATGAAGAAGGTTCGTGTGTGCAATTCCATTTATAATCCGGCATTACTGCTGACCAGGACTCCATAACTGCGGAGCTGGGCCAGGGTGGATATTGGTATTAACTGCTCATCTGACAATGAAGGAATGCGGGGGACACTCATTGTTTCACTGTGGCTCTGTTTAGATGGGACACCAGAGACCTGGCTCATTCGGTCAACCAAGTTCCTCATGTCTTTATGAATCATCCAAAATCCCTGGATTTTGGGATCCAGGTAGAGGATAAATATAAGCCAGAGGGGGCCTAGAAGGAATCAACATATGTGACATTAATTAATTTTAGAAAAAGAAACATCAAAAGTCCTACAAGATGCATTTTTATTTCTATTGTTTGGAGAAAGACCTCTCCCAACAAAAGACCTTTCCCCAAAAGACTTTTCAGGGTTCTGTGCTGGAATGACTTTTTAGTTTCATCCACAAGAGATGTCTGTAAAGACATGAATGAGCCCCACACAAGAGCACATACAAGGCTATGTTAACCACCAGAGCTATTTGAGGGAGGTGTCTTGGAGCTGGAGCCATTAACCAAGAACTGCTGGGTCTGTCTAGAGCCTTGACTGTCATTAGGACTGCCTTGGTCCACTACCTGTTGCTAGAACTGAATATCACAAGCTGGATAATAAACAAACAAACAAAAAAACTGAACTTCACTTCTACAGTTCTGGAGGCTGGAAGTACAAGGTTGAAGACTTATGTCAGGTGAGGGTCTTCTTGCTAGTGGGAACTCTGCAGTCTTCTGTGGTTTTGTTACTCTGGGTGCTGCTGGCCCTCCAGGTGCTGCTGGCACAGCGCATGACAATGGGGAGCTGAGCTAGTTCAGGTATCTTTTTTTTTCTTATAAATTCCCCAGGGCAAGCATGAGGGCTCACGCTTATGGCCTCAAGTGTCCTACCTTCCAAACACCCCACTTCCAAATGCAGTTAACAGTTGACTTTGGGTATTAAGTTTTGATGTGAGTTTGGGAGATGACAAACACTCAGACCCCAACAAGGACATACCTTACCAGTGACCTTGGGAAGGAGAGACTGCATCAGGGCTGGTATAATGGCCAGGGGCAAGAATAGCTGCCCAGCCTCCAGTGCCCACCAGAAGCAGAAGCTTTGTGTACTCCTGTTACCTGTGGCAGACAGTGGGGACACCCTATTTCAATTCCTTAAAACCGGTGACAATCATCCAGGTGTGTTTAAAGTGAAATATTGACTTTTTAAATGACAAAGCATTTTCTTCGTGTCTTTAGCTTTTGATTTTAAAAAAGCATTAAGTTTTTGTTGGCTTTATCAAAATTTGGTGCTGAATAAAGATATGTGCCTTTCGTTTTTATATAAAAAGTTAAACTTTCGTTTGCTTTATCCATATGCTGCTTATGATGAACAAGGATGTGTGCTTGTGTGGAACAAAATAAGCTCTGTGGTCGTATGTGGACCAGAGGCTCTGGGACGGCCCTGAGGGAAACCTGAAGGTTGTTATCGGAGCCTGCTTCCCACCTGCCTCCTTGAGCTTGCTTTTGTTTGTGTCCTCCTCACCTGCATAGAAAACTGCAAGAGCTTCCTGTCTCACGGAGTGGACCCCACATGCGTCTTCCCTGCTCCAGTCGCTGTAACGCAGGTCCCATTCCCTGAACCTTCCGCCATTCTGGCTATTTTCCTCTTGTGGCCTCCATCGTGTGTAACTCGGGCAATCCCCTGGTCCCACCTGTCTTCTCACCATCGCAGAGGCCCCACCCCATTGCCCTTTGTGCCCCAGTCTGTACTTTGGTTGCCTGTTTCTCATGTTCCTCCCCTTCCGTCAACCCTTCCACCTGACTGGCTCCCTGTGGTCTCTTCACAGCACTTGGGTCCCCTCTGGAGTTCATTGGTGGCTCCCTCGTGCACCTTTGTACCTTCTGCTTGGTAGCATTCTGTTTTCCCACAGAATTGTGTAGCCCCAAGTGCAGGACTTTCCCCTTCATCTTGGTAATGCCAATTCCTGTGTCCAGTAGACACTCAATAATGCATCATTAAGTAAACAGATCATTGGTTGTTCAAGTTGTTGTGAAAATTCTCCCCGACTCTTGCCCACCTGGCTGGAAGGGCCCTGTACTGACTGCAGTTGCTGGCCCACTGATGCCAGTTGTGTGGCTTTGTTACTCTGGTGCTGCTGACCCTCCAGAGACACACTAATGAATAGGTTGCCTTGGGAACTACCCAAGGGGTGGGGTCATGGCTGTAGATGACACTTGGGAACTGTAGCTAAAGTCACCTATCCCCATCCTAGAGTCCAGTACGCCACCTATGTGGAAGGAAAAATAATCTTTCCTCCCTCCCCTCAGACCAAGGAGCAGCTTGGAGAGACATGCTAGTCTGTTTACCTATATTTTCAAGGTGCGGGGGGGTCCCTCATAACTTAGTGAACAGCTTCCAGCTGGTGGCAGGTGGCAAGAGGCCAGATTTCAGCACCTGCTCCGGAAGGGCTGGCTGCCCCACTTTCTCTTGAGACCCTGAGAACAAGGATCAGGCTTTTTAAGGAGGGACTGAGAGCCAGGGCCAGGTCAGTTTTCCTAAGGCCTTGGGATGGAGAACCTCCTAATGACCACGGGTCCCCCACGTCCTGTATCCTTCTAGTTTAATCACAAGATTTCCTCCTCCCCCTCCTCCTCTTCCCTCCCTTCTTCCGCTGCCTCCTCCTCCTCTTCCCTCTTTTATTTGTTTTTGGCTCATGCCCATTTTCTGCACAGTAAAAACTAATTTATGGTACACCAGCACCCTAAGTTCCAGGGTTTAAACACACAGGATTTACTGTTGTCACATACTAAGGAACCTGATAGTCCATAGTTCTAGGATTACTTTAGTAACACAGGATACAACGAAGGTCCCAGGTTCTTATTTCTTTCCTTTCAATTCTTGGTTTGTGTCTTCTCATTCTTACTACTATGGCCCAACAGTGACAGGAATATTGCCCCGGCCACTATTATCAAGTCTATCTTCAAGGCAGAAAGGATGGAGAAAAGAGAAGCAAAAGCATACTTTCTGTTTATCAGAACACCAAAGGCTTTTCCAAAAGTCCTCTAGCAATGTTTTCCTTATTTGTTTATATTAATTTTCTATTGCTGCTATAACAAATTGCTATAAATAGTGTCTTAAAACAGCATAAGCTATGTTCCAGTTCCAAAGATCAAAGATCTAGAGGAATCTGGTTGTATTAGTCACTTTCTCATTATGAGAATAAAATGCCCAACACTTGAAACTTAAAGGAGAGGTTTTGTTTGGCTCACAGTTTTTAGAGAGTTCAGTGCAGGTGTGGTCAGCTGGCTCCACTGCATGGTGGAGGGTCCTGGCAGAGGGAAGCTGCTCATCTCATGGTCGTTAGGAAGCAGAGAAAGAAGGGAGGATTTGAGACAAGAATACATTCTTCCAGGTCGCATCCCCAGTGACCCACCTCTTGTGACCACGCCCCACCTCCTGATGGCACATTCAGCTACGGACTCATCAGTCCACTAACAAATACAGCTAGTACTCCCTGATCCAGTCACCTTTTGGAAGCCCCACCTCTGAACACACAAGAGTTTGGAGGGATATTGTAGTTCTAAACTATAACATTAGCTTTGCCAACCGGTTGTCATCCCCTCCCCTTCTTTCCCTGCTTTCAAAGAGAGAATGTGTCCCAACAAAATAGTTTCTGTAATAACAAAGGGAAACAAATTAAATGATGGGAAACAGAGGGAAGAATTTATGGGGAGGTGCGTCAATGTACATGATAAATGTCCAGTGGATTAAGAGAAAGGAAATAGAAATGGAATCAGAAAGTTCTGGATGTCAGGGGTTTTCCCAAGTGTTTTGAAGAAAACAGTGCAGTACTTGTAATTATTAATCCTCATCACAGGTTAAAAAATGCAAATAAAGATCATTGCTTCAGGTTGCCCAGATGCTTGGACTCCATTCTGGGACTCACCCAGATGGTAGATAAAACAAAAATTATTACAAACAGCTGCTTTACCCCATCCCCTTCTCTCAGACCCGGGCTGACCTGTTAGTGAGCATCACTGTTCAGTGCCTGTAAAATAGTAAACGTTGAGCTCAGAGTCTTATCTAGAAAATAAGTATTTGGACAAGAGGACCTCTGAGCTGTCCAGTTCTGATAACTCACAGCTGGTGAATCACTAGGTGAAACCCAAGTCAAGCTATATCTTGTACCTTTGGATGTCTGGGGTGCCTGTTTCCTGTGTTCTAAAAACAGGGCTCAGAGTACGATCTTTGGAAATCTTATCTCTCATAGGATTACTTCTTTCACTTTCAATTTTTTCAAAAGCAAATGACCTTGCTAATGCCCAGCTTGGCGGGGGCGGAAGGGGGCATTGATGTGAGTATTAAAGATAACATAGGTAGAGCAGATGCCACACATGAACACTCAGGAAGATTAGCTATTATTAGTTCCACTAAAAAAAGGAAAAAAATGAAACTTGATGGCATGTTATAAAAACAAAACACACACACACAAGCTATCTTTAGAATGAGAACAATAAAAGGATGTTACAAACAGCAACCATCTTGCAATTTTTGGGTGCAGATCTCAGTAGAATTCAATTGTTTTTCACTCTTTCTACCCTCAAGTGTGCAGCTTATCTCTGCACCTGGTAACTGCTACACAGAGCACACAGAGTAGCACATCTGTCCAAAGGAGAGAGGAATATTTATTTGCATGTCCACTTTTAAAACTTTGTAAGATTCTCTGACTCTGTGAAATAAAAGTCCTATGCACATCACTCAGGACTAAAGACGTTTTTTGTGTTGGCAAAGTTACATGATTGTTCATTTATTCCCAGATACCCTAGTCTTGTAACGTCCAAGGCAGTAACCAATAGCTACTTGGGGCTATATATTTAGCCATATATTTAAATTAATTGCAAGTTAAAATTCCATCTCTCAGTCACACTCACTGTCTTTCAGATATACAATACCAACACTGGTGTCTGTTACAATGAACAAAGGGGATTACAAAACATTTCTATCATCACAGAAAGTTCTAACAATGCTGCCCTAGACTGCTTCACTTAGCTTTTAATAAAAATAAAACTATACTTCTGTTCAAAAAATCATTCTAGCAGCTGCAGGACTAGTCCTGATAAAAAGGCGATCTGCCATTCTTGCAGGGATCGTTTTTCAGGCAACTATTGCATAAGATCAGAGCCAGCCTGGTGACCCATAGGTGGAAAAGATTATGAAAACCCATTGGCAGAGGCTCACCAGGCAGCACTGGAAGGGCTTTCAGTTTGAATTAAGAGCCAGCAGCTTCTTGGATGAGAGCTTAACTACTCACCACACCCAGCTGGAGACTCCCTGAGCGCTGTCTCAGATCCAGGCTGCAGAAGTCAAGGATTCTGGTCCAAAAGCCCCTGAATACTTTACACTGTGACAGCTGAAGGTTGCTGGCTTTCCTCACACCCTTCCTGGGCTGCAGAGAGGCTGATATGCATTTACTCACCACCTTTTCTGCCTGCTCTTGTCCACATTCTCAAATGTGACCTACTCTTTTCCCGTGAGGTCCTTCCTAGCGCTTTCTTTGAAAATCTCCAAGAACACTTTGCATCTCGAGCATGAACATGGCTATCAGCCCTCTTTTCGCTCTATCATGCAATGAACTTCTTAGGATCAAGGCCTGGTGTCTTTCACCTGGCCCAGCACAGGGTACCAGATCTTGATCTGATAGATGTTAATTAGCAGAGCCTCTCGTCGTCAGCTGTGTAGGGTCCACTCAGGCAAGTGTGCTGTGGTGGTGCTCCACTCACCTGCCACGGAGAACCTGCACTGGTGGCCTCTGTGCTTGCCTCACTCACTTGACAGGGCACTTGCCTTGGCAAGCCACAGTGTGCACCAGGTCTATATGGCCAAGGCTCCAAATATGTCCTGTGCCTTCCTTGCTGGTTGACACTGGGAACATTATTTTACCTCTCTGAGTCTCATTTTTTGCAAAAGAAGTGTATAAATCCCCTGCGGTGGCCTGTGAGACATAAAAAATTATAATAAACTATCTGAGGGCAAACATCATCATTATCATTCTTGGCAACAGTCTAGAAAGTGGGCCTGACTTAATTCTGGTCAGTCTTCCTACCTTTACCCTGCCCTTTTCTGCCTCTGTAGTCAATTGAACTAAGCAGCTTCCAGATCCCTGTTTATCTTTATCCGCTTCAGCTTTGCTTCTGTGTTTGGAGTCCGGGGTGCTAGATCTCCTTGCATGTGCCTACTCAGCCGGTGTGTGCTCTGGCTGAGGGTACTCAACGGTGACATGCTGGCTGGTTGGAAGTGCTATTCCTGGTAAAACCAGCTCTTAGAAGTGTTGGGCTAATCTGAATGCAAACTTCCACGGTGCTGCCCATCTCTACTGTGGTGGAGTGCGTTTCCAAGGAGACTGGGAAATGGTGCCTGGGCAATTACAGGAATTCTGAGAGTGTGTCATTGGGAATAACAAAACAAAAAATATAAGCCAAAAGTTTTCACTAAAATGGTATTTTGGGAAAAAAGGTATTTGGGTATCTACAAAAATTTCCCTGATATAAAATCAATGTCTACAGTGTGGGTGATTGTGTGGTACAACAGGTAAGTAACCTCTTCATGATGATCTTTCAAAATGTGGAAGGAAACTTAAAAACACCTACCAAAATGTTCATGTCCTTTCAACTAGAAAGACAATTCTAGAGATACAGCTCAATGAGATAGATACGCAAACACATATCTAGAACATCAGTGGGGGTGATATCATGTAGTCTAGGTCCATGGTTCTGCAAATGTTGAAGAATGAAGTCAAGAACCAAAGAAAGAGGTTAGGGGAGTTTTATGGGAAATTAAGAGAAGGAGAATAGCTCTTGGATGTCTAAGAAGAGTCCTAAAGGGGGTGGCTGCATGGCATCTCAATTAGAGTTACTTATAAGCAAGTAGGATATAGGAATTGGTTAGTTGCTTGGTGTTCATCTATCATGAGTGGTTCTGTGGATTTAAAATGACCATTGGGAACTCAGGCTCTCGAGTGCTTTCACATAGTGTTTGTAGTAAACTGGGATCTCAGAAGGAACTTGTAGTAAGGAATGGCTGCACCTCCCTTCAGGATCTTAGTACAGAATGGGCTGCATTTCACTCTGCCTGAGAAAATTCATTTTGTCCAATGGCCAGTTCACTGTCTGCTCATAATTTTTATCTATTTGGCTGGTCCTCTCATTCTGTCTCAGGCCCTTCCACGAATCCCCTGCCTTACTCTTAATCTAACCAAATAAACTATCTTCTATGGTTGCATTTGTGTTGCATTTGTTTGCAAAAAGGAAAATTTGGAAGCAGCCTAAATAAATGACTGACAATGCAGAATGCTTTTGCAAGAGTAGAAATAAAATATTAAGTCAATGGAGTATCATGAAACATTTAAAATATTTGAGTTTAAAAAAGATTCATGATGTGAGAAAATCGATACAATATAATGGAATGTGAAAAGAACAGGATGTGAACTTGTAGGCTTAGTGAAGGGGTTGTGGTGAATGGAAATTCTCTACCTCCTAATGGAATATGGAAGAGCATTGCATGCATTGAGTATGAGGAGACTCGGAGCTAGCAACCTTTCGCCTCCAGGTTCTGGGACACGTTGGTTTCAAATGCTACTCTAGAACACAGACTGTACGGGACATGAAGCAGAAAAATGTTAAATTCTGGGCTATCTCATCAGCACGGACAGTGCCCTGGCAACACCAAACCCAGAGCCAGCCATGGACATGGGTACCTGCATTATCACATCTGTGCAGCTCTCAGGACTTCCTCTCACATTGCACATGCTGTCCTTTGCTGTGGTCTCTGCAATGATGGCAGAGCTGGTTTCAGTTGAAATACATCTTCACCTTCGTGAGTGAGCCACTGTCTGCTGGCTCATGTCAGGTGGAATTTTCTTTCCTTTTTTATCTTGTTACTCTATTCCTTTGCAGACCCACACCTGCTGCATAGGCTGGGGCAGGTCAGTTTGAGCCCCTAAACTTGCCCTTCCCTGCATGCATTTGACCTGACCCAAAGCTTGTGAGGTGGAAAGGATCCAGTAACCACATCCGTGGCTGCAAGGCGACAACTCTTAGGATGAAGTGGAGCCACAGTAAGGCGTAAACCTGAAGTTCTCTCTGCACTGCCATCTTCTGGCACTCAGGGACCACCATCCTACCTCAGGCTTTTAGTTAATGACATTACTGTTTTATAAACAGTTTGCATATTATATTTCGTACCTGGTACTAGTGGAGAAGCAAAAAGAATGAAAACTCTGAAGTCATAACATAGATTATACTTCTGATCTAACACTAAGAAATGTCTTAATGACCCCTAGTTTATGTTTCTGTAAAGTGGAAGTGCTTGCCTAGATTCTTGTGAAGCCCTAATATTCTATTACTTTTTAAGTCTCAAATAGCTACTTCACAAATTTTCCTAATTTATTTACCAAAAAGAATCAGTTTGTACACAGAGCATACAAAATCCTTCGTCTTTATTAAAAGCAAAAACAGGAACACTCTATTGACCAAATTTTCAGTCCTGATATTCTACAAAGTTGTTGCTGATCACTAACGCACCTGGAAGATGTTGTGCTGCTGCCTCCTGTCCTCCTGCTTCCCTTGCTCTAGGGCTCTGTGTGAACTGGCCCAGCCTGCAGCCACAGTGAAGAGAATGTTATCGTTTGGATCTAGGCTGTCCCCCAAAAGGCTCATGCCCTTGGAGGTAGGGCCTTTGGGAGGTGACTGTGTCCTGGGGATGTTGTACTCACTGGTGGGTGAATACTCTGCTGAAACATAGCTGGCTTGCTGTTTGAGTAGGATCTGGTTGGAGGAGGTGGATCACTGAGGGCATGAGCTGAAAGGGTCGAGATCTTCCTCCCAGATCCTCCCTTTGTTCTCTGGTTTTTGTACTTGATCTTAGACAAAAGGCTGAGAAGTGATGTTCTCTGGTTTTTGGTCACCATCCCTTGAGTACCTTTTCCTCTGCTATGTAGTCTCTTCCTTGGAGACAGCTACAATGGATTAAACTGTGAGCCAAAATAAACTTCTTCTTTACGTTGTGGGCATTCAGCATTTTGTCCCAAAGATGAGAAATTGATTAGTACAGAAAACAAGAAACCCAAAGTCTTCACCATTCCCTTGGGTTGCACACAAGGCCCTGACCTTTGTTCCTGGCAGGTGTGAGGCTTGCTCAGCTTTGACCTGACATCCTCTTATGAAAAGTTTCCTTCCAAAGGATTCACCTGCATTCTTTGCAGTCTTCAGTGAGTGCTGTCTTGAACAGCTCAGCAACAATGAACACATCCCCTTCGGGTAATGAAAAGAAAAGAGCTAGGCAGGTGATTTCATTGTACCGTGTCTTCCTTCTTTAAAAAAAATGGCTTTCTTTCTTTTTAGGGGAAGGGTGGGCTTCTGTTCCAGGGCTGCATCCAGTGTCAGGAATAGAAGGAAACTGTTGCACAGCCTAAGGCTCACAATATCCCTCTGGGGACAGGGCAAAGAAACCTCCATGGTTTTTAGAGCCACTTCAGGGTTTCCTTTCAAAACCAAGGTCTGCTTAGAAGCAGAGCTTCTGGCTACCCAAGCCCTAGCAGTCTTTCAGTGTGGGCTCTGATTTGTTTTCTCCATTCTATGTCTGGAGTTTTGGATATATGTATGGATTTACAGCCTGTCTATCAGCCTACGTCTGTACACCCAAGGCTTCATGGTCATCCATCAGGCCGAGGCATTCACATAAAGATGCAGTGACTCACACCAATGTCTGCCTCATTGTCCTGCTGGATGCCCTACACCTGTTTTCTAAGAAGCCTATGACGGGGGCTGGGGATTTAGCTCAGCGGCATAAACTCCTGCCTGGCAAGCATGAGGTTGCAAGTTCAAACCCTGGTACCAAAAAAAAAAAAAAAAAAAAATAGCCTATGACATCCCTGAGGCTGGTATTGATAACAAATTCAACAAAGAGATTCTCTACTTTCAGCAAATGTCAAGTCTAGGTCTAAGCACCCCAGAGGGGCACTAACTCCAATTTCCATCACAAAGTTAATGCAGGGATTAGAAAATATAGATCATGATAAAATATATGCATAAAATATATTCCATCACAAAATTAATGCAGGGATTAGAAAATATAGTTCATGAAAAAGCAAAAGTTGCTTGTTATCTCATCACTCAGATGTAGCCACCAGAGCCCTGGAATATATTCTCTCTTTTTGAGTTTTAGCAATAAAACAAAAGGATCATTCCATCCATACAACTTTAAACCTTGGCAATTTTCTTTAACAAAAACTAATGATCACCTTTCTTAATATATTCACTTTCAATGTAATTTCGTGATCTCAGAATACCACACACACACACACACACACATACACACACACACACCCCTAACCAAATTCCTAGCATGGGATAGCTAAATCCTCCCACGTTTCCAGAAAGCATGGTGCTTCCTTAACTAATATCGCCCAACCACTTAAGTGAACTGTTTATTGTTTCATACTCAGAGGCCTGGACTTTGTGCATGATTCTGCTCATTCTGCAGAGCTGGTGGCTAAGCTCCCTATCAACAGCCTAACTTGAATGGGGACCTCTACTGGCCATGCCACTCCCAATCTCACTTGAATCAGAATCTCTGGGTCCCACAGGTGTTGCTGAGTCAATTTACAATCTCCTGGCTCTCACCCTGTGAATCTCTGTGGTTTTATACAGTCAGTCTCAAGAATGCAGCCCTATCAGGTGGACAGAGACTTCTCCTGGCCAAGTGAACTGAGAGGCTTGAAATGACAGCTGGAGGCTGGACCCTTCATTCGTCTTCCCAAAGAGGAGTCCAGCTGTAGAACTCCAGTCCTATAACTGGATGCTAAACGTAACATATTGTTAAGGCCTTGGAGTACTGCTATGAAGTAGGCACAGTTCCTGTCTCCCCTTTTACACTGAGAGAATAAAGTGCAGACGGGTAGATGATACGTCAAGTCTAGCAGCTTGGAGACCTAGGATCTTTATCCACTCTGCTGTGCTAGACAGCCTGTACTACCTGACCCTGCCTACCCCTGGGTTCTTGGACACAGAAATTACTGCTGAATTTGAGACACAAACCATTCCTCTTTTTGTCCATAGCTACCTTTATGTGTCAAGACTGACCTGCAGTAACAAAGTCTAGGAAGGCAGTGGCTCCCTGTCATTGCACTGAATGGCTAAAATTGAAAAGCCACGTGTTGGCGAGCATGTGGAACAACAAGCATTCTCATACATCGCTGGGGGAATGTTTAGAAAACTGTATTGAAGTTTCTAATTAAATTTAACACATCTATGTTATGCTTATGTTGTGCTAAGGAGCAATATACCAGTTCCAGCTCTACGTTCCTCTTCAACAGAAATACAAATATATATCTATACAAAGGATCCTATAAGACTGTTTGTGGCCACCTTATTTCCAACAGACAAACAGCAAAGACAGTTCAAATGTCTGTCAATAAGAAAAAAGATAAATAGGTGCAGAATTCTCCCAGGCAATAAAAAAGAACAGTGCCTGATAATATTCAATAATATGAATGAATCTGAAAATCATTACACTGAATGGAAAAAGCCGGGTACAACTGAGCACATAGTGAGCTCATGTATGTTTCCAATTATAGGAGATTTAAGAATAGGCAAAACTAATCTACATTGATAGAAATCAAAACAGTGTTTGCCTGATGGCAGGGGTAGAGGTAGGGATGAGATCGCCTAGATAAGGGAACAGGAAATTTTCTGGGGAAAATGGGAATGTTCTATATAGCATGGACTGATGGCTCGTGGTAGTATAAGCTTTTTTCTCAAATTCGCCAAACTATACACTTAAGATTTATGTACTTTGCTATATGTAAATGATAACTCAACAAAGTAATGTTAACATTCAAACATGCGAAGACTGAAGCAAGTTATTTCTCTTCCATAAATAAGTCCAGCATGGATTGTTGAGCTGTGCTCCACAAGGTCATCCAAACTAGGTCATTGTCATCATTTATATGTTCAAAGATAGGCCATTGCATCTTAGTGACAGTGACAGCCACTGAGATGGTGGGAAAACTCAAAGAAGGATCCCTGAGCAATGTTTTCTGATGCCCACAATCTTCTTTCACATTCAGTCGTCTGGGCTTTGGTCACATGGTCAAGGTTCTGTGTAGGGGGACTTGCAATTGTAACCCAGTCCACACTTTTAGAGGAGTGTGGAATGAGCTTTGGTGGACAGCTGGTAGTCTTGGGCACATTTGATCTCTTCTGCTGCTGGAAAACTCTTTCAGCTCTTGGAACAAGCCTTCTCTTCTCCATTCTCAGAACCCTTGCCAAGTTCTTTGTGCTTCAAAAGAGGCACCATGTGTTTCCGACCAAAGCCAAGCCCTTGCCAACCATACTGGCAGAATTCCTGTGCTGTAACTTGTAGGACAACATTCCACCTGAAGAGACAGTAGCTTTTGAAACCATGTGGTAAACACTTATGTGTAGCTCATTAAGTATGAGTTCCTTGGGGAGGAGCAGGACACCCTCGCTTTCCCCACTGGTTATAGAAACACGAGACAGAAAGGCTATGGTGGGTCATATGAAGGTGCAATCTGGGCTGGAGACAAGGCTGTTTTGACACAGTGTCATGACACAGGTTGGGCAATGCCAATCCTGAGTTGAGCCAATTCCTTAATGGAAACAATCTTCCTTCTAATTAGGCAGCTGATTATTGAGAAGCTCCAAGGAAACCTGGGAGGAGTGTGCGCACCACTTAGCAACTGTCACATATGAAGCCCCCAGGAATTTCAGATAGAGAAGCTAATCTTTATAAAGAATGGTCTTCACAGAATGTACAACACTGAGAGTGAGCTTCGTGAAACTATGGGCTTTGTGTGATAGCAAGGGTCAGTGGAGGTTATCCTAACAAATGCTGCTCTCACGACGGACCCTGATAATGGGGAAGCTGTACATATGTGGGAGCAAGGGGCTTATAAGAAATCTCTATACTTTCCTCCCAGTTTTACTGTGAGCCTAAACCATCTCGAAAAAACAAAATCTATTACTCTCAACTTCTGTTTCCTTTTGGATCCAAAGGACATGGAGAGCAAGAGTCAGCTCAAGGCTCCACGCTGTCTTCCAAGCCTCCTATGTAATTAACAGTGTGAGTGGGAAGCCAGCAGGACCAGCCAGGGAGCCAGAGAAGACTTGGCACCGCCTCAAGAGATCTAATCCCCAAGTGTTCTGTGAGCTGATACTCCAAAGTTTGCAAAGTCCAAGCCAAGGCTACCAAGACAGGTGACCCCTGTGGCTGAGCTGTCTTTTCGGCACACATGTGAGTCTCTGGGCAGCCCGAAGGCTAGGAGGAGAGTACTGGCACGCTCACTGGTTTTCCTAGCCCTGTGTTTTACTGTAATTACTTTAATCAAGTCACTGATTCAGGCTTTTATTCACTCAATACAATTTTATTGAATTCCCTTCAAGGGCAGATCTAGTTTTTTGTGGGGTCCTGTTATTTATTTGGGAACCCTGTAAGAAAAAATGACAAATACAGAGACTAAGGGGAAAAGTAATATTTAGAATGAGAAAAGGAATTATAACATAGCATTGGTGCCTTGGACCTTCAAGTTGCTTTCTGCTGAGATTTTCTGTGGCATGACTGACCTTGCATAGAAAGGCATGCTCTATGGTGGCCTGTCCACAGCTCCCAGGCCTTACAGTGGCTGTGCCAGACCATGAGGTCAAGCTGCACTGAATCCCCACTGAATCTACCTCTGTGCTTGCTACCTACAGTGAGGAGCAAACAGTGTTCTCTCTTGGGATCAAATGTCACCAAATAACCACACTAATTACTTATGATTAGAAACTTAGTTCCAGAAAGAAGAGGAAGGTAGAAGGACCTCTCAAATTGTTTGACATAAGGAATGACAGACTGGAGGTTTGGGTAGACAGGAAGTTCTAGTGTCTCTGAATAGATTGCTAAATTCTCATGTGGCTTTTGTTCATAACCCCTACCCTGCCCATGGACCCCGTACTATGAACTGGCTCAGCCTGTGAGTGAGCTGATTCCCATGTTCAGTGCCCAAGAAGCCCCTCCTTCTCTGACATCTGGGGAACTTGCCATATTTCTACCCCCATCTTAACTGAGTGCAGGTCTAGCCTGGCTTTCCCTCTAGTCTGCACCCCAGGATACCTCCTTATGCCTCAGCTGTGTCCCAGTGGCCTACTGCTACCAGGCAGGTGGCAAGTGGCAGCTGGCACCACACTGGGAGTGAGACTGGAATTGCATGGCTCTGTAATACCCAGCAGCACAGATGCTGGCTGCTGGCCACTGCCCGAGCACTCAGACTTGGACAGACAGCCTCTGGAGGAATGTCATGAGATGTGCTCTGGGGGACAGGGTGTGGGGATAGGTCTGGGGTGGGAGGGACAGGAGCCACAAAAAAAGCTCACTTCAGGCACCCACTGTGACCACTTACGCTAGTCATAGGCTTCGTTCCATGCAGTTTGGAAAGTAAGAAGCACTGGCTCCCAGCTCAGGGCCTGACACGTGGCAGGGCCTTGGCAATGCTTGTGAAAGCAGAGCACTGGTGTATGAAAGAGCCAAGTCCTGCTGTGTGCTCTCTGGAGAGTGAAAGCAGCTGTAGCCGCTGTGGGCTGTGCCTTGCAGGATGCCAGTGCCACCCACCAACGGCCCCTCAGGCCTGCAGGAGAGGGTGTCCAAGCTGCTGGGGCAGTTAAGGAGATAGCTCCATTTCCAATGGGAGAAGATAAGCAATGTGGCTGCTATCAGTGGTCTAGACCAAGGGCGAAGGCTGCAGAGCAGGATCCTCTTTCCTAACATCCCTGCTGAGCTCAGCACTGCTAACTGAGGAGGGAGGCAAGCTTCTCTGGAAATAGGTGCAGGCTCCCCACTGACCCCCCAGGTCCTCACTTGGAAATAAATCTGTCTTCCTGATGCCTGACAAATCCAGGTGGTGTTGAGGTTTCTCCTGCATGTAGACAAAGACTGTACTGTACTACAGATAGTTTGAGGACCACAGAAAAGATGCCATGAGATGAGTCCTGGGGTCAGGATGAGGGGCAGAGGACCCAAGCTGAAGAACGAGCTGCTCGAGGGCTCTAAAGCTACCCTTGGTGCATCTTACTTGCCCTCTGGGCAGCCTACAAAGGCCAGTGGGGTCAGGAAAGGCAGAAGAGATTCCCAGCCTTGCTCAGAGGCCTGAAATTTTCCCACTTCCTCTGGCTGGCTGTGTTTCTCATTTCTAAGGTCTCCTGTCTCACTTCATCATGGATTGAATTCTGGCAATTTCCAAATATCAGTACCGATCTCCTACCTGCATCCTATCAGTGGCTGCCAGTGGCACACCCAGGTGGAAGAGGGCTTCCAGCTGGCAGTGCCGACCTGCTCTCTCACTCCAGGGCTGCTGGGGGCCTAGCAGCAGCTTTTGACCCAGCTGTGGTGTGTGTCATTGTCTTACTTGGGGAGGAACATAGGTAGACAAAGAAATTCCCATTTGATTCAGCTGCTCACTGCACATAGCCCATGCCTGGGAATTCCAGTGTACACACACACACACACACACACACACACACACACACACACACATGTTTTCTTTTGTAAAAGGAGAATATGAAGCTAACTACAACTCATATGGCTATGGTGTTGTCCAGTTTACAAGGAGTGAGCACTGTAGGATGCAACCTCCTGTGATCTAAACACATTATGCTTATGTGAGATGAATAAGTCATAGTGAACTGGTCACAGGATACCACTCCTACAATTTCAACTCTTTGGGCAGTTAAGGCTGGAGGATTCTGATTGAGGTTAGCCTGGACAACTGAGCAATATCCCATCCTAAGGTGGGGGGAGGAATGATAAGGATAACTAGGAGAAAAGAACCAGACAAATGATGCTTGTGAGTACAGTTAGCAAAGTTAGGAGTTAAAAGCCAGGCAGGGCAAATTATTTATGAAAGGGTTTTGGCCCAGACAGGACACTGTAGCCAGGAAAGCCTCAACCAGAAGCAGGAAGCCCCTATCTCCCCCGCCCTTAGGAATTTACCTGTGACGCCATCTTCCCGCCCCTGGGAATTTGCCTATGGCGCCAAACCTAGGACCAATGGGCTACCTGTGCATCCCTGATGCCCCCTTAGGTTCACCCCAAACGGAGGCAACTTACATACCCCCCCCCCCCACGCCGCGCTGGAGAGATGGCCTGAGGCCAGCGGTGGGGGGGGGGTCATCTCTCTCCATGTTCTCAGAATAAAGGCCGCTTTTTGTTTTATACTTCTCATCTTTTGGAAATATTTTTCATCTTTTGGAAATAATCCTATCAATTTAACCTCTCCAAGCTTCAGTTTCCTTCTCTGGAATATAGGGATAAAATGCAACTTAGCTGGGCGAGCCTTATGCCCAGAGTTTGGGTTCTGGTGCTGTTCTACAATCCAAGGAATCAGGGTCCCTGGAGAAATGGGCTAATTGCAGGGCCAAAGCAGGAAATACATGGTGAGCCTGGAGTAAGCATTTAACAAAAGTATTCAACCCACAGTAAAGGTGGTGAAGGTCAAGAGAAATGAAAGACCTCCCATTAGCTAAAGTAGGGACAACCAGAGAAAAAATTACTATCAGATTATAATCCAAAGTGCAAAGCAGCGATAAGCCTATATTGATTTAAGTAAGTGATTACTTGAAGAGGTAAGTGGATGAAAAAGGCAAATCTTCCTTGCATACAAATTCCACATTTTTTATATGGGTTCTCTACCCTCAAGAATGGGAAGCATAACACCTAACTCCTTAGGCATAGGTCCCACTTGATTTCTTTCCAAAGAGAGCAGTAGGAAATGGTGAGGACAGATGATAGCATTACAGTGGAGAAATCTAACATTTCCCTAGCCAGACAACATTTATTTTTAAAATGTTATCTACCTCACAGGATTGCAAAGATAGCATTTAATAAACTGCACCTCGCTTATTATTAGGTGCCAGAGAGTAGATAAAGCAGAGTAACAAAGTGCCCTGGAGAGTGTATGCACTCCTGAATGATGACTCTAATTACTAGTTCTGCCTCTGGCACCTCACCAATACCACACAAAAGCTGCCCACCCTGTAGAGATAGCTTTTTAGGTTGCCTAATTTGTAACTGTAAAATCTTGTAGTTCAGTGAGTGGGTGGAAGAGGCAGGGTCTGTTGACGCACTAATCACAGCCAAGATCAGCCCAAGAGAGCTTGCTGATTTGCACAGAGCCAATCAGAACAAAGAGGTGAACAGTCACAACCCCAGGACAGGAGCTGCCCCATGAGTTCTTGCTGTGGATGGATTTGGCTTCCCCTGCAGGAATTCTCACTATTGCCTTTCTGGTTAGAGGTAGAAACTGGCCAGAGGCTCCCTGGATCTGGTGCTCTAACTTGATCACTTGTAACAGCCAACAGTGAGATCTCTCGTACCAACCACCCTGGTACCAGGAAATACAGTTTATTGTAAGGCTGAACCCATTGCAGCTCCAACTCAGTCCTCAACCTCAGGGGCACAGCCCAGAAATAGCAGTGAAGATGCCAGCGGGCAATTGAGTAGTAAGGGGGAAATCCAAGACATGTAGCAACAAATGCAGAGGCAAGAAAGTCAGTTCTCAGGCTGTTATTTTGCATTCTTGCAAGTGATAAAATGCAGCTAAGTTAGGACTAGGTGAAAGCAGTTACATTTGTTGGAAAGACAGGGAGATTACAGGGAAGGAATTGGATTGATCACTCAGACACAGATGCTCACCTCTGGGCCAACCAGATACCATGTAGGTTCCTATGACCCCTTTCTTGGGTTCAATTAATTTGTTTGAGTGTCTCATAGAATTAAGGGGAACACAAAGACTACTACAAAGGCTTGTGATGGAGAAGCACAGGGTGAGGTGTAAGGAAAGGGGCAGAGCTTTCATGCCTTTACCAAGCCCCATCTTGCAGGAACCTCCCTCCCAGGGCTGGGGAAGGATCCTTCTGGAAAGAGGAGCATCTTAAAATCCAGTATTTCACAAGGCAGGAAGGAGTCGTTTGTGACTAGCTCTGAGACAGAAAGATGTGGATTTGGATTGTCCCACCTCATTGCCCCCCAGGTTTGCCTTTGATGAATGGGTGTCTGGGTTGCATCCTATTTAAGTGTCTTCTTTCTTTTAAATTTAATTCCTGGGTTGATGCTTATAAATTGCCTATAGTGAGTTGCTTTATTACTAGTATTTAGAATCCTTAGGAAATGATTACTTCTCTAAGGTGTCTTCCAGATGTACCTGGTTTTTTATTTTGAGTCTGTTGCGAGATCCTACCTCTTCAGTTTGCTGGGGATGGGAAGTTGCTGCCTGCTTGGCCCAGCTCCTGGTTCTTTGGCACAATGAGACTATATTTTCTATGACCCTTAGTCAATCTCAGTCTTGGAATATTAGGAAGAACAATTGGTTAGAACAAATTATGTCATTTTTGGCTAAAGTGGTAACATCAGCAATAACAATAGCATCAAACACAGCCTAGAAAATGACAAACTGACATAGCCACTAATTTCCACCTGTAATTGTATGAACCAGATTTGTGGTTGGTTGCATAACAAAATCTAAAACCAGAAAATTATATGCAGTATATAAGTCCTTAATATGTCGATTTTACCCTCAGGGGTTAAAAACAGAAGTAGAAAATAAGAAGAGATTAGAAGTAAGGTTGGAGGACAAAGAGGGATCACATTAACTTTGGGAAACCGGTATAGAGGACAGGAGGGAAAGAGAGCAGGGAGAGACAAAAGGAAGGACAAACAGCAAGTCACAAGGAGGCTAGAAACCCTGTCACACTCATACAAAAACAAGATCAGTGACGGAGAAAAAACTAAAACACAACCAAAAAACACAAATGAGAGAGATAGAGAGAAAAAAAAAGAAGAAAAGGCCCATTTCCAGGTTTGTCTCTGTGATTACAGCGAGACAATGTGTGGTGACAGAGTCCAGATCTCTGTTGATTCATCCCAGCAAGCCAGCAATATCTTTATGGCAGCATAACGGATAATCTTAGCAAGTCTGCCCCTTTATATCCTCTGAAGTTCAGGCAGACTGTAGCAGAAAGATGTGGAAAGACTGGAGTACCTATGTCCCTCCTCTTGGAGAAGAGAAATTCTAGTTTCCACGGCTCGTCCTGGGAGGGAATTAGGAGTCAGGAACCATGGATATCATAACCTCCCGCCTTCCCTTCTCCCTTGTGGTTTGTGGGCGCTGTAGGATCTAAATACCACTGTGAAAGAGTCCATTCCTTTGAGTTACTTCACCCTTCTAACACAACACAAATACCCTTAAAAAGATAACAGAAGGTTTCTTCAGGCTCCTTCTGTGAAGCAATGTGATGCCTCTAGGCATTTCTTAATCACTCCTTCCTTTAACAGCAGAAAACAGCTGCAGATGGTGAGAATTAGGAAATCCAGATAAGGAAAGGTTCTGGATTTAGGATGGTGAGCCTAGGGAGGAAAGTCACGGTTGCTAGGGCTGGTGGGAATGGGAGTGACAGTAAATGGCTGTTAGTTTCCTTTTTGAGGCAGTGGGCATATTCTGAAATTAGATAGTGGTAATGTTGTACGGCTTTGTCACTGTACTAACAATCACTGATTCAGTCACTGAGTTGTGTGTTTAAAATGCATGGGTTACAGAATTTAGTATGAATGATTTTAGTGTTGGGAGCTGCTGAGCTAGAGATCATTCACAGGTGTGGATCTGAAAGCACAAAGGCCCAATCAGGAGTGCCCTAAGGGTAGGGACAGCCTGAGAAACACCCCGAGGGTGTGGAGTGCTGGAGGTGAACAAGTGTTCCAGCCCGGAGAGAGGACAAATGTATAAGAAGCAAGCTATTTAAGCAAAGGGGCATGCTATGACAAGTGTACAAATAAACGCATTGCAGTGGTTGAGCAGTCTCTTTCTCCCACCCAGAGGAAGGGCTCCAGCTCTCTGTCTCTATTTCTATCTTCTTCACCCTCTCATCGTTCTTCCCTCTGGGAACTTAGAGAGTTCTTGCAGACACAGACATCTTAGCATTATGTGCTCTGAATCTAAATAATGTTGGATTTTGCAAAAAAAAAAAAAATCGCATAGACTTATAGTATATGAATTTAAAGGGGAAATATTTTTTTTGGTTCCAGAAATCGACCTCAAAGAGAAATATCATAAAAGAAAGTTTTTATGGTCACTTGAGTGGGTGAGAATAAGACTCATCAGAATTTCCTGGCTATGCCAAATTGTTATCAGGTAGCTCCTTTTAAAAGTAGTGATATAGGGGAATGAAACTCCCAACCTACTATGTCTGTAAGCTCCTGTTCTCTAAAATCAAAGAATGAATTTTAGGAACAATGGAGGGGAAGAGTAGAATATATTTCTGAGAGAAAGTAAGCTTCTGTTTGAAGAGACAGAAGGGGGTCCTGAGTGGGTTGCCAAGGACTCTGTCTTTTCCAGGGAGTTTTATAGAGTAAAGCCATGGGTTCAAGGTAGGAGAAGACTGGGAACTCACAAGGCAGATGGGCATAAGGTGGGACATAACTATAGTTAGGTAATAAGATCAATAGTTCAGGTAAAATTGATTACATTAGGGACAAATGGGGAAGCGAGTCACATAGAAAGTGGACATTCTTAGAGAGCTGTGACTCTTTCCTAGAGGGATGGGAACTATTTAGGGTATGAATCCCAGGATACAGGTGCATTTATATGGTCTTTTGTCTTAAGGCCTGGCCCACAGCAGGAGGCATCAGCTTCCCGGCACCTGCCAGGTGTCTGCACTGGCTCCATTGAGGACCTACCCCCATCTCATTGCCTATAATATTTTTAACAACTCAGCTGCCTGCAACAGTAGCTCACCAATTAAATGTCTCCAGGTTCTGGGTTGCTGGCCTCTCCTGGAGTTGGATTCTAGGTTCTTCTTTTCTCAAACAAAGACTTGAATGAAACAAGCAAAAAGCAGTGGTAAAGTTTATTTTAAAAAGTAAAAGTGACTATTGAGGGAAAAGCTGGCTCTGTAAAGTGAGAGGAAACAGACAAAAGTACACCCTGGAGCATGCACAATGGGCAATCATGAGGAAAGCCTCTTGCGAGATCTTCTTGGCATCTGTGTTCTTTTATAACATCCATTTCTTGAAACCAATGAAAAATTCTGCATAAGGGTTTTGAGAGGTGGTGCTGGGATCGGTTCTTCAGGCTGACTGCAGGTCTAGGTCATCCTATTGAAAACCTGCTGGGCACTGGGGATTTAGCTCAGTGGCATAAGCACCTGCCTTGCAAGCAGGCGGTCATGAGTTCAATCCCCGGTACCGATAAAAATGAAAAAGACAAAAAAAAAAAAAAAAAAAGAAAACCTGCTGGAGTTTCAGGAGAAGCCCACGTGCAGGGGTTTAGGCACTGTTCTGCACATGTGTTCCAGGATCTTACAGTTAACAAATCATGCCTACTTACCCAGCCAGCTTTGCCATGCCCTAATCTCCTATGTTAAGACCTCTGCCAGTACGGCACTTGCTGCCATTGAAGGTCTAGGAAGCTGGATTGCTGCATCTGCCACACTCAGTACCTGGGCTAGCTCTGCCCTTTGCCCTCCTAATGGCCCTGGAGACAGGTAGCATCCCCCATGGGAGGGGCCAGAGCTCTCAGACATTCATCTGACCCACCTATGGCCAGCAAACCCATCCCGTGTTTGAGATCCATAGTCCTGCCTGTCCATCTCTTCTACTTCATAAAGTTGAGGGGACACAGAGACTTCACCCCTATAGACTGCTGGCATGGTGATCTGTCCTCAGTGTTGTTTCTCTATGCAGCCTGGGACTGAGACTGAAGATAAGTACCGTAGTGCTGGATCCCTCCTCAGCTTTACCCTTGTTCTGCAAAGAAGTTATTGAGTCCCGGCTGGGCTATTAATAAAATGACATATTGATTCCTAGTTTGCACTTGATTGTGTATACAAAAAAAAAAAAAAAAAAAAAGACAGTATTTGAGCATTTTGGTCTGCTGCCATAAAACAATCAAAATACCACCCAAGCCCAGCTGTGTCACTTTTCAGCATTCCTGCTTGACACTCTGGCATGCTTATTGGCAGGTGTTGTAGGTTTGGCTGTTGGGCTGCACAAGAGGGCTGAACACTCGCAGATGAGCATGGATGTTACTAGACCAGCACTTCTCTCACCTTCATGTGCCCATGCATGACTGAGAGGGTCTTTCTAAAGTGCAGTTTCCATGGACTACAGGTTTGAATGGTTTGTATCTAGAATTTCTTTGCCTGAGCTAGGAAGATTCTGCTGCTTGTTCTGGTGTATGTACCTGCAGCAAAGAACCAGCATGTTTCCAGCAGAAGCTCATGGGAACCCCTGGGCTCTCTGGTGCTCGAGGACTGCTGGCTTCTCCAGCCATCCAGGCTCCAGGTCCTACAAAGGCAGCAGCTGCTTGATTTTCTGCCCCATAGTAGAGGAAATGATGAGCTGCTGAATAAGCCGGATGTGTTCCAGCTGAGATCAGCCATTCACTGAGGACTCCCTTTGTTAGGAGAGGACAAGTGCCATATGTTCCCTGCTCAGCACCTTTGAGGCCTCATGCCTGCAGGTGGTGGACAGGTCCTGGAGTGCTGCCAACAATAGGCAGAATTTTCCACCAAAGGCAGAAGCTGCCAGCCCTGAGCTCCTGTGGCTATTCTTGAAGTAGGACACCATGTGTTTGGCATCACTAGATACCACAAACACAGAGATGATGGAGAGCTGGTCTTGCCCTTGGAATCCTACTACCCTGAGGCAGCATGAAGGATAAATGACCTACAGTCCACATTTCAGGACGTAAGAGGCCCAATTGCAGAGAAAAACCGCGTGGAAAAAGGGAGATATGTGAGATAATACAAGTAGGGAGAAAGTGCTTGGTGGAGATGCCAACAGAACTGTGTATCAAAGGACAGGCAGGACTGTGGTGGATGGAGACAAATAGAGAGAGGATCGAGTCCAAGGGGAAAAATTTGGAAAAGAGAAGCAGAGATGCATTTGCAGAACAGAGTTGCATCTCAGTCCTCTGCATGCACAAGGATGCCTTCTAAGAACCCCAGAGATACCCAGCACTGCACACAGTACCAAAACCTGTTTTTCCCTATAGATACACACCAAAGGTAAAGTCTAATTTACAAGTTAGGCACAGTAAGAGATAAACAACAGTAACTAATAATAAAGGAACAATGATAATATACTGTAATAAAGTTGCCAGCATCAATATTCTTTTGGGGCTGTAAGTAAGAGCTACTTGTACACAAGCACTGTGATACTGTGCAGGGGACCTGACCAGCCATGTACTACCAAACACCAGACTAATGAGTCTGGTGTTTGCAGTGTGGATACACTGGACAAAGAGCTGATTCACACTCTTTGTGGGACAGTGTGAAATTGCATCGTGCTATGCAAGAATAACTTGCAATGAAAAATATATGAATTATTTATTTCTGGAATTTTTCATTTAATATTTTCAGACCACAGTTGACAAAAAGTAACACAAAAATCTAGATTGTGAATTCGGGAGGATACGGCACATGCATCTGATGGAGCATAGAGATGTGTAGTTAATCATGTAGTTACTTTATGCTGGCCACTTTGTAGACACATCAGGGCAGAAGTGGTGATAGAAGATGGAGTGTTGAAATGACAATACAATTGTGCATAAAATATCTAGAAGCCACTGGCAGAAAAGGCTATTGGGAAAACAGTGGTAAAGTGTTCAGAGAAGAGATATATTCCTTTGGGTCCTGACTTTGGATAAGGGCAGATACCTAGAAAGCAGGCAGCAGATTATCAGCTAACCAGGAATTATTCTTCCAGTAAGGACAGTAGGGCTTGTTGACAGGACCAGAAGTCAGCCCCTTGTCATTGGCATTTGGCCTCCCTTCAACCTTTCTCCTCCCTACCTGATAAGGACCTGCTCAGTTCCCCTGGACACTGTGGCATGCCCCTGACCAGCTGCTACTGCTGTAAGCATTATCTGACAAGTAGTAAGGAAAATTACCCAAAACCTGGAAAGAAAGCCAAGAGAATATTTGTATGGCCTTTCAGTGTTGTGCAGAAATACTTTTTAATAGTCTTGCCCAAAGACAATTAATCTTCTAGGAGAATGTACTATTGCTTGACTAATGCACTATGTTATTAAGTTAGGGCTTAGGCTCTGTGAAGTCACACTAGCTTGCAAAGTTGAGTACAAAAGATAATTTCCAAGTTTAGTTTTAATTGCCATGCAGGACACTAATCAGACTTGTATCTGCATATGCATACAGCAGTCTTTCTTTCATAGGGGGTTTCATAAACCCCAATGCTGATTGAACCTAGGCTGCCTGTTTTGTTTCCTTCATAAATGAGTTGAATAAAATTTTCAACATACATGCATTCTATATTTGTAAGAAAGTCATGGCTTTAATTCTTGAACACTATACTTGTCCAGTTAAAATTTGAGGTTTCTATGGATTAGGAAAAATAAAAATGGGACTATTACACATTAGCGTTAGGGGTTTTGTTACTGAAATTTGAGGGCAAAAGCCAGTCAGGGAGAAAGCAGTGGTGAAGGGCAGGAAAGGAGCTCTTTAATCAGCACCACTCTATTAGGAAGTAGATAAAGCGATTCAAGATCTGTCTTTGTGTGATTGAAACTTGGGTTATAGAAAATAGGAACAAAGGTAGAAGGTTTCTATCACAGGGGTTTGCATAGTGGTAGTTGGGTAATTCTGTTTAGGGCAGGGTCTGGTAGATCACTATCTCAGGATGGTTAAGTTGAGGCCCTGGGAGACTCATTATCGCCTGGGGGCAATTTAGTTCCCCCAGTGAGCTGAAGCCTCTTCCTTTGGAGGACAGCCTTGGTTCTCATCTGGGTAATTGTTCCTGCGTGGGGATGACCATCATGGGATGGTCTGTGAAGGTCTGCTATTGGTGGAATCCAAGGTGATCACAAGTTTAGAACTGTGGCTGGAGACTTCTAGATGTCACTCCTGGGAGCCTGGAACTGGAAACTGTAAAAACCAGTAATTCAATGTTCCTCAAAATCTTGAAAAGTAATTTTACTCTTATCTTGGTGTCTTCTGTCTTGAAGAGGTATAAGATTTGGGTAAATTTAGGGCTCATAAACTTTGTGATACAGGCATCTGTTATGGATCGGGGTGTCTGCGTGTAGAAGGGATATATAAAATGTAGGCAGATGTCAAATTACCTATTGGGTAACCTGTAAGATTCTGATACACTTTCTGATAGACTAAGTTATTACTAAGGTCTACTCTTAACAAAAGGAACCAAAGGTCTGGAGGGGAAAAATCCATCTGAACAGAGAGCACATGTAGGTAAACTCATTATGTTTCTAAGGACTGTGATTCTTTCACAATGTGTGGCTTGTGAATGACTTCACAGAAGCCCCCACACACTTGGGACCTTGGGAATGGCAATGATGCTTAAGAAACAACAGTAAACTATTATCTGAAGGCAACAATTGAAAGGGGATAACCTTGGTGCCCCACTTCAGGCAACTAGATCAGGCTGAGAATCACCCCAGTGGGACAGGGCTAAGGTTGAATCAGGGTGTGTAAGCACTTTTCATCAAGGTGCCCTACAGCAGCAATGACAACAGAGACCCAAGTCCCATTAGAGTTCTGATCAGATATTCACACCATCGTTCCTCTTGTCTGATATTTAGAATGAGGTCCAACATTAGCACAGGTGAAACATCACAGGAATTACATATACATGAAGAATGTAAGACATTTCCTTTTGAAGAGAAATTTATTAGCTATAAGGGTAAAACTTGGAAGAGTGCTCTGGAGCTGTAGGCAAACATGGCATGAACTACTTACCAACTTCACGCGGGAGGAAAGGTCTTGAAGACCTGCCTCTGAGTTCCTGCCATTTCCTGGCCTCCAAACCATGGCCCTGGGCTCACTTACCTAACGGGAGCTGTGACCGCAAAAAAGTAGTCTTCTTCAAACTCTGTTTTTTCCTTTCTCTTCCCCACTTTTGTATGTTGCAACCATTTTGGAGCCACTTCCTGCAGCCCATTAAAATGGTTCTTGTTCCACCTCACTGTGCAGAGATTCCAGATCAATTTAATTGCCATGTTGGCACACTGTGGACAGCACACTATTCCATATGGATCTTAATGCAGGCCCTGTGTTTACAGTGATGATGTCAACATTTGTGATAAAAACTGGCTGCCTCTACTGCCATCTCTTGGAGGATGGAGAAGAATTCTAATGAGTAAAAATGGACTATGGTTTGGAGCCTCAGGACACAGAGGGAATCAATTAACCACAAAATTTATTGAGACTCCCAATTATGTGTCAGGCACACAATGAGTGTTTTACACACCAGATGGGGTGAATCACTCTGCTGAAGCCTCCTGGGTCTTGGGCATAAGATGACTTCTGTGGGAGTATGAGACTGGGAGCTGATGGGGTGAGAAAGTTTTGAATGTGGCATAGGTTAGAAACTCTTTTACACTCAATTTCCTGGCACCATGAAAGAGGGCCTCACAGGCATGTGTGTATGTGTTCTTAAGCAGGGGGTTAGATAGATATTAAGAACAGAGGACATACTGCACCCCTGCCATCTATGACCAAAGATCCCCAGCCAGGGTCATGCAGCTGGAGGTCAGGCCAAGGAGGAGGTAGGCACACTCTGCAGCCATGCCCCCTCCCCATAACTCCTGAGGGAACTAAGAGCAGGTGGATGGGGCTTCCAGACAGGCTCCACTGCACTGAGGTGCAGGCCACGTTCTCCATTCATCCATAAGGCAGGCAAAAAAGGGTGAATTCAAGACACTTTGAGTTCTAGTTGTGATCTGTGCAGTAGCAATAACTCAGATTCCACTGGCAGATCAATGAGATTCTGAAAGTCCTTTCCAAAAGGAAACTGCAACAGTGCCCTGATGCCTTAAACTGATCTTGCTTTAAGTGGCTGCAGAATCTCAGGAGAGGTCCCCCAGAGAGGAAAACTATTGTCATGATGGTAACATGGGGCTCACACTGTTTATTCTGAATAGTAAGTGAAATCTGTGTATTCTATGCTGGAGACACATAGCATACATTAACACACCTACTTTCCCTAATCCCTCTCAACTTTAGGAAATGAAGAAATTGCTCAAGTCGCATCTCTTTGATTCCATAAAGTTTTTAGTTATTCTTCTTGTTCTATGCAATTTTTACTTATTAAGAGTTGGTCAAAAGCTGGTCAGTGCTGTGCTAAGGTAGGCAGGGCAGGAGGGTGGAGGATGTCACATAGTTTGGCCAGGGCTGATTGGTGGGCTGACCACTGGAATGCAGCATTAGTATAACAAGAGACACTCAGAGGACCTGGGGAGTCTCAAAAGTGTGTGAAGAGCATGGTACTTCCTGAAGTGCAGAGGATGCAGATTTAAATCATGGTTATATAAATCTCTTAGTAATGGATGACTCCACAGGGATGGGGAGGCGGGAACAGTAAAATCCTGGACTATAAATACTGTGTCCCAAATAAGTGTAAAGCATTATGAGCTGTGTGTATATTATGGGCCTTTTCATTAAAATTTTAAACAAGCAGATGAGTATGTACCTGTAAAAAGTAAAGCACTGCAAATGCATGTAGAATAGTGTAATGGCTTTGACACCTCCAGCCTCCTCTCACTCCTAGCAAATCCTGTCCCTCCTCTTAGATGCCTTTCCTCCATGCTTCTGTTTACTGTTTCCAAAGCTTCCCACTTCTAGTTGTAAAATAACCATAGAGAGCACATCTGTGCCTATGAGGTACCACATACTATTCTGATTTCACACAGATGCATGTTTTTTCTTTAACATATAAACAGGATCATATTTCACAAGCCCGATTTTTGCTTAATATATTTTTGAAAGTTTTCTACATTAGTATTTACAAATCTATCCTCTGCAAAACTTTTTAAAAAGCAGCACACACGTCTAGTTAGAACTTGTGAGGAGAATAGGAAAGGTAATGTTTCTCGCCTGTCTGTCTCATTTTCTTCTGAAGTAGATGCATTCATTGTTTAGGCATTTCATTCCTATGTATTTCACCTTTTAATAGTTTTGCAGCCCCATTTTTCATGTCATATAGCTTGGACATCTTACTTATTTCCAAAAAAATATTCTCCACATTCATTTTAACTGCTACGTAATAATCTACTAAGTAAATGTATTATTCTTTATATAATAACTCCTCTACTGGTAGATATCATTCAGACCATCCTTAGGGTTGTTTTTAGTTACAGCAAATGCTTCAGTGAATGCTCTTTTGGTAATCTATGCTTACATACATGAACTTTGTACAGACTGCTCAAAGGCCTCTATTCACCAGCCTCTTCTGTTTCCTTTGTCGTATTTTTCTGAATTTCAGTAGGCACATGCTTTCCAGAATACAGACGACATTGCCCAGCATTCTTGCATATGGGCATGCAACTAAGTTCTAGTCAGTAGGATTTACCAACTTGCAGACTGTGGTCTTCAAGGAAGGACTATCTCCTTCCTTTTCCTGGCTGATACTGGCTGAAATATGTCTACAGTCGGCTACTATTATGCAGATAAGCTGATGTTTATTTTTTATTTTTTTTAAGCTGATAAGTTTATGATAGGAAAAAAATTTAGACTCTGAGCCTTCACGGTACAGCACCCCCTTCCAACACACACCAACACAAACCTACATTGAGTAAGCCAAGCTGTTATGTTCCAGAGACACCTCTGTTGCATTTAAACCACTGTTGTTTTGTGTCTCTTGTAGTAACCAACCAAATGCCCTTATTAAAAATGTTTTCCGATAATCCCATCCTCTTTCCTTTCCAACCCCAGCCCTGGGAGGGAAGCTAATCATCATCCCAGTACTGCTAGTCTTCACCTGATTGATCACTCTTCATACTAAACTCTCCTATAGACCACCTTATGTGGTTCTATCTGCTTGTGCATGGGCAGGGAACGCTTGTGCATGCACCCACCATTCAAGGGTAGACATGCCAAGGTGCTGGCTGGATACACACGATTATTCTGAGTTATAAAAATACCAGACACTAGGCTACTATCACAGCAATACATTCAACTTGTTCCTGTCAAGTGTCCCCAGCAGTGAATAAGGGAGCAGGGCAGTTTGTGGGTTGTCTCACAAAGACCCAGGCTCCTGAGGGAACAGGCTGGTCTTTCACACATGCATTGGAGCCTTCTTTGGTTCCCCAAGGCTCTTGTAAGAAACAGTAGCTTTATAGCCCCATGCAAAGCCTCTGATGGGATTCAGGAAAACAGTGGCAAAGCAGCTGACCTTCTGCATCCTCAGGTTTTGTTACTACAGATTCAGCACATGTTGGATGGAAAACTGGGAGAGAAGCCATCTGTACTGAACATGCATAGACTTTTGAAAATATTCTCTAAACAATAGTTTGACACTACTTACACAGTACTTACACTGTCTAAGGTGTTATGAATAATCAAGAGATGATAAGTATAGTGGAGGAGATTTGTAGGCTGTATACAAACACTATGTCCTTGTATATGAGGGACTTGAGCATCTAGGGATGGAAGTTCCTGCAATCAGCCTCCCACAAACACAGAGATGAGAGGAAGGTAATTGCACACAGGACCTTGCTCAGGAACTGCAAGATCCAGGCTACTGTAAAGGACAGTCCTGACTGTAGAGTCCACATTAACATTTGTAGTATGTGAACCCTAACAGGGCAAGTGTAACTAAGTACAGGAATAGTAACCCTGGCAGTGTACAGAAACTCAAGTTTCAATAGGCTACAGAGCTTTCATTCATTCATTTTTCATTCCTCATCTGGCTTCTGAGGGTTATTAGATTCCTTCTCCCCAGTGTGGGCTGAGCGCCTGCTGCCATCTCGTGGCTGTATCTGTCAGGGCAACTGGAAAACACTACAGACACTAGAAAAGCAGAACATCTACTCTCCCTTTCCTACATTTCACTTGCAGTGATTTGGAAGCTTTCCAGACCCTAGAATGTACTTAGCATTTCTTTCAGAATACAGACGGCAGGACAGGATAGGCCACCTCTGAGCATACTACAGTCATGTATCCCTACCATAGTTCCTGAAATGGCCCACCATCGTTAAGATCTCTAGTCCTGCTGAGCAACACAACTCGGTGACATGGGATATGTGAAAAGAGCTGTTTTTGTTGATGTGGTGGCATTAAAGAGCAGAGGGACACAGATGCTTGCTGTACTTGACTTCCCCAGGAGGACGTTGTTTTTTTTGAAGCCAGAATTTGGATGTTTCTTGAGAAAGGAAAACTATGAGCTCATAAAAAAAACTGTACATCAAAAAGTTGTCATGTCTTTTTAACCACATTCTCTTCACTCTGCTTTATACTGAAATCTGTCTGCTTTACACTGAAATCTTCTACTGCATATGGTTTTCGACTGACAAGTCCTGAAGTCTAGGACCTTTTGGGCCCATAACCTGCATTGAGCACAGGGCTGAACACAGAGAACATATTAAATGTCCCTCTTTCATGTGTTTGTTTGCTTTTTTTAAAAACTTTTTATCGGTACCAGGTATCGAACTTATGACCGCCTGCTTGCAAGGCAGGTGCTTATGCCACTGAGCTAAATCCCCAGCCCCTACCTCTTTCATGTGTTGACTTTCCTATTCCCAGTGTCAATGTAAGATGCTGTGTGCCACCTAATTTCCCTTCATGATGTGCATTCCCTTGAAAACACGAAGCTAGGTCCCTCTTTAGGAAATGCCCTCCAGCCAAAGAAAGCCATATTACCCAAGATTAAGTCTCCTCCAGTAACTGGCCACTCCTGGCAGGGGTGGCCCAGCCCTGGGCCTCAGATCAAGACAACTCCCAAGGCCCTTCAGAGCCCCAGATCTTGCTGTAGGAGTGTCTAAGGCCCGTGTGTGACTGTACTGCAGTTCAACTTCTCCCTCTACTTCAGCATGCTTCCTTCACCCTTCAGGGACTGAGGGCTGTCAAAGTACTGGAGAAAGAAGCAGAATGCTATGGATAACTATTCACCTATTTAAATGAAAGCAAGGTATCAGAGGCAAGAGTCATGGAGTATATAAAGAGGGTTTTGTCTCCTTCTGCCAACAGGGAGAAGCAGCGAAAGCTCCAGAGAAGACTAAACTCTTAGCTTCGGCAAGTCTGTTAATGTCAAGGCCTGGGCCCTAGCTGGGAAGCAAGCAGTTAAGACTTGACACAGGAATCGTATCTCCAGCTTCCTGCAAGACTGGACTTCGTGTTAGTTCAACTTGGTGCCTCTGAGAATCTTAAAACCTCAAACCCCTCGATCTAAACATGGTGCTGCAGGTGTGTCCCACTCCATTCTGCTTGAAGACAACTTAAAGGCTGCTCACTCTCTTTAGAGTCTATTTCCACTTCCCCTTCTGGCAGCCAGGTCAGTAACTGTGACCAAACTACAACAGAAACTAGCTAGGAAACTGCTGGGTCTCCTAGTGGACAAAGGGATCATTCGCAGATGGAACTGTAAGGCTTTGCTAGAGTACACTTGCAGAAATAGGGAAAATATACTGTATATGGGTTGAATTTGGAGGATGCTGAATCAAGAACAAAAGCATGTAAATTTGGATAAGAGTTTATCAAAGAGAAGTTTCCTTTGACATAAAGTTAATATCCTTAAAAGACTATGACTATGTTGCTAGGTTGTTTCCTCACACCTTGTGGGGAAAAGCAGTAGCCCAAACTAAATGAAATCAAAATGCTAGAAGTGCCATGGTAAAACAGGTGGAGAAGTGAATCTGCGCCCACAGAAGCAGGCCTGCTAAAATGGACACACTAAATGTAGTCAGAAAACCCACTATCCAACTGTGTTCTATGGGAAGCGAAGTCAGAAAGGACACTTTGTTCAGCAATGTGACAAGAAATGTGCCAATTCCAAGATTCTCAGCACTCCTCACAATACCCAGGAGACGAGGGCTCAAACTAGCACACACTGTTACAGAACTAGCTGTGTCAACGACAATGGGAACACAGGGTCTCAATGAATTGAGGCCAGTAAACACATAACCTCAGAAGCAAGGTAGATGCAATTACTGTAGTAAGGAACAAGGTCAAGTGCTACAGAGTATTACAATGGTCACTGCACTTGGACCAGTATGATGGGAGATGAATCCTATCAATAGTCAGGAGCTGGCTGGGACATCCCTTTTAAAATAAAAGATCCACTTCTCTCATCACTAAAAAGCAGCCAAAATATCCTAGACATTAGCTTGGATCCTGACATAAGGGCAGTCTATTTGTGGGAATATCACTTGGACCCATTTGCCAAGTCACATAGAAAGCTACTATCTTTCAGGGGAACCCAGAGCAGGAAATGTTTCCACAGTAAATCCAGGGTGTGGTTACACAGCTTTTTCAGTTGGTCAAAACTGTCTGGAACACCTTATTAAGGAGAAAAATACTGCATAACTGAAGGCAAAGCTAATTGGAAGCTCACCAGGTATAACACACAGGCTTCTGGAGTAAGGCCATATAGCATTTATACCAGCATAGTGAACCTGTTTTAAAGGCTCCTGGGTTGCTATTGGGCTTTGGTAGTGTGTTGAGTGTCATCAGACACTTAGCTTTAAATCTTAGTGGGCCTGGCAGCAATCCAAGCTAAGATGAAAGTGATAAATGAGACATGGGGCATAACCCTCAGAAAGGGGTGGGGCCGTAAGCAGCCTGTGAGGGAAGGTGGTCCAGGCTCCCTCTCAGGCTGCTCACTACTATCATGTCAGAGCCTACCTTCCATGCACACCTAGGCCAAGGGGGCGCAGGGTGACTCTTTCATAACCAACCCACAGAGAAAAAAATGCCAAATCTGGTTGACAGATGGGCTGGTGCAATAGGAGATCTGAGCCAGGATCTCAGATCTGGTGTTGCATTTTAGCCCCGTTCAGATGGCCCCTTGGGATAATGAGGGCAAATTATGGAAAGGCAAAAATTATGATATCCAGTCATTGGCTTTGTGTGTAAAGAGAACAGGTTCAGGGCTAGAAACTGTAAACTCAAGAGTGGCAAAAGACTTCACTGCTTGGTTGGGGCAAAAGGAAACTCAATGGACAAGGGAAGGGGCATCTGAAAGACTCTATGGGAGTGAACTTGGAGGATAAAGACCTCTGAGTGCATGTTAATTCCCACTAGGGGTCATGCACTGTGGAAAAGTATTCAATAGCCAAGCAATCTAAATGATCTGGAGAGCTGACAGCAACTTCGTCATGGACCACTCTGGTAGAGTAGGACACCTCTAATCCACAAGATAAAGGACTTCCCAAGAACTAATGAATCAAAGCTAAGATCTATCCTCCCAACCACAGGAGATGGGTGTTCTTCCTCTTTTTCAATCATTGTCATTTGTTTTGGTCCTTATCACAGAGGACCCAAATCACTTCTAGCCTGCATTTGAAGAGGGTGACCTAGTACAGGCTGATAAGCAAAGACATTAATAGGAGAAACGCTGGAACTGTGGAAGTGAAGTTTGCTGCTTTCCAAAAAGAAAAAGATATGACCCAAGTGAAGCTAGGCTTTGGCGGGGGGGGGGGGGTGTCTCCTGTCCTCAAATCTCAGGAAATGGGTGATTTTTGAAACAAAACCACTTCCCTGCCCCAAACATACATCCACCCAGCCCAGAAAATGGTAGAATTCGCTTAGCTTTTACCTGAAGAACATTTTAGTTCTTAGATTGTCAATGGAGATTTTGTTTAATTTAGAATGCATCAAATGTTTAAGTCCAGGCTGGAACTTGCACTGGCCACCCCTCACCTCTGCTATTCCTGCAACAATGACTCTAGTGCATCATGTCTAATGCAGAGAGGATTTAAAAAGGCCTCAGGCCTAGAAGTCACTGTCTAGGAAAGAGAACATGGAAAACACTTGTGACTTTCTAATCTAATCAGGACCTGCAGGAGGGCAAGAAATTAAGGAGATCCTATGTATCTTTCATCAGTTTAAACATAATTGCTTTAGCTAAATTCTCTGGCTTATCTCTGATATATTTTGGACTGAATGGAACATAGTCCGCAGAGTAGCTGCCAGATCCATATTGACTTTTAAGGTCACCAATCCTGTTTTTCCCAGGCCCTTGCTATCAAAGTGGACTTGGTTTGTCCTATGTCCAGTTCTCTTCACCATGGGTGAGTACAGTCTACAGGTTTGCTAGCAACAATTTCTGGCTGAAATGAAACATGTAAGAATATATAGAAGCTGAGCAACATAACAAAATTGAATTAACTGTATATGTGTGTAGAAGATGGCTTTCAAGATTGCAGAATGTACTATCACCAAGCCTTTTACATTAACTAAAACTGATAATATACTGAGTGAGAAACAAAGCAAAGGTAAACAAATAAGGATCAGTATCATGAAACTTCTGACTCCAGTTAAGCATAACTAGAAGATCACCAAATATTTGGAAAATTACTTAGAAGGTCCTAATTAGTGGATCAAATAAAAAAAAACCGTAATAAAAATACAAATCAAACCCTAACTCAGCTAAAGCTAGTGTTTACAGACAAATCTGTAACCTTCAAATGCATAAAACAGAAAACTGAAAACCAAAAGAACTGAGTGTCCACCTCAGCAAGTTAAAAAAGAATAGCACACTAAGGAGGAATAAATACAAGTGTAGAAGTGAAGAAGGTAAAACAGAAACAATAGAAAGTTAATAACTGAGTCAAAAGTTGATTCTTTGCAAAGATGGTTTCTTGCTGAGCTTAGTCAAGAAAGGCAAAAATAACCAGAACCAAGAATGAAAAAGGGGACATTCCTGCACATTACTTATATTACACAGATGAAAGATTACTATTTTATGCCAGTAAATTTGGAAATAAAAATGAGATAGACCTACTGCTACACTGATTCTCACACTGTACTTTGCAGTAGTGGGGGTGTCCAAGACCTTAGGTAACTTATGAGGTTAACATTATTCCCAACTAGTAAGACATTATCTGTCTTTTTATTAACTGTACTAATATTTGCAATGATTGTACAAAAGCAGTGGTAAATGGTGCCTCAGCAGGAATCCACAATGGCATCAAACCACAGTATGGGCTCAATTGTCTTTTTATTGTAGATGCCTGGGGTGAGGAATTTTCTGATTTTGGAGCTCTTTGGTTTTTAGAGTATTTGCATAATTTCCTATTTTGATCACATCTTATTTGAGACTATGAAATTTGGAAATTTTTGAGCAACTACAGAAACGTCAGGTTTTCAGACTAGGGATTACTCAATGCCAGAGATCATTCCAGGCCCACAGGGTTTCATAGGTGAATTCTTTTTCAAGTATTCTGTTTACGTGGAAAGTAGTAGAAATGTTTGGTACTCATCTTTGGCAATCTTTGGCAGCACATATAATAAAACTAATAGTAGCCTTTACATTTCTTACCACCTTGCCCTCACTGAAGAAACTACAAGAAAGTCCTTGATGATGCACTGAAGTGATCGATTTATTAAATCTTGTTTCTTTAGAACATTTTAGTATTCGTTATGATAAAATGTGAAGAACACATAAAGCACCTCTTCAGTATAATCAAGCACACAGTTTCCTTAAAGAAAAGCCTTGTGTGAGCTATTCACCCCTTCGCCAACCGAGGTATTCACCCTTCACCCCTCAGTACTGGAGAATGAACCCAGGGCCTTCATACTGAGATACATACCTAGCCTTAAAAAAAAAAAATTGCAGCGTCTCACTGCTATATCTCACACACACACACACACACACACACACACACACACACCCCGTGATCTGCTTACTTCGGCCTCCCAGGGTACTTGGATTACAGGTGTGTACCACTATGCTTAGCTGTTGCTGGGACAAGCTGTAATGACTCAGAGTTCAGTATTTGATAAATGTTCTCTAAAATGGAGTCAGCCTATAGTTTCAAGAAAAACTGACAGTATCTGTTGCCAATGATAGAAGTGGAGCTTTCAAGAAGAAAAACCAGAATTTTAGAAACTTTTATAACAGCTTTAAAGCTTCCTAATAAAACTTTGATTAAATCAATGTTGATATGAACAAATGTGTTTTTACATACAATGTCAACATTTAGAAAATCTGCGTAGCTCAAGGAACCAGTATCTTCTAAATGACCAGTAAATCACATTCTTAATATTTACTCCAAGTAAGATAAACCAAGAAATTTCGGTGTAACCTAAAACAAATGGGATTCCATGTTGAAACTGATCTTTTAGAAGCCACCACTTGTCACACTGTAGTATGTTATCAAGAGAAGATGACCCCTGAAAAGGCCATTCAACTACTCTCCTTTTCCAATCTTATCCCACCAGACAGCGAGAGAGTGAGAGAGCAAGAGAGAGGGAGGGACACAGAGGGACAGAGAGGGACAGAGGGAAAGAGGGTGAGGAGACAAAAAGTGGGGGGAGGGAGAAAAGGAGAGAGGGAGAGGGAGAGGGAGACGGAGCCGGAGCGTGCAAGTGTGTTTTCTTCACATACTTCAAATTGAAAAACACAAGACTAGATTTAGAACATATGGGTCTAGAGGTCTTATGTAATTTGCTTAGCTTGGAAGCATTGTTTCTGAAATAAAGATGTTAACTCACTTAGAAATGAGTATCTTCAAAACATCTTGTTTTAATTCCTAATTTAATAAATCAGTAAATATAAACCATATAAGCAAATGTTCTTTATGGGTCATCAATAATTTTTAAAGTGTAGACACTCTAATACTAAAAAAGTTTGGAAACTCACCAAAACACACTAAAAAGTGAAAGAAAACATGAATAGACCTTAAACTGAATCTATAATCAAAAGCCTTTTCCCAAAGATTACTCCAGTTCCATGGGGTTTCACTGATGAATTGTTCCCCAAGTATTCAAGGACTAAACAGTTTACATGGAAAAAAGCAGAAATGTCATGAGAGAAGGCAGGACTGCAAAGAAGGGCTAACACCGGAACTGATGCCCACCTCAGTTTTTGTTGGGTTCTTGTTCTAGGTCTGCTTAGGATACATCCTAAAAGAAACTGTATTTCTCAGGTTTGTCTTTGTTTCTTGGAAAGAGTACTTGAGTCCTAGAAAGTTATGCATTGATCTCTTCTGGACATGGTAGTTGGGTTACTTTGTGTGTACTGTGTGGCAGCCACGCAGTGGGCCGAGCTGATTGTTAGAGGAAGTCATTCTCATTCCATCTCCTTTGCCAGTCATTGCTTTAGGAAATCAGGATAAATTAAGAATTTTGCAAATCTGTATTAATGGGATTCTAGGACAAATATGTTAAGGGATGCTCCCTCTCAAGAGGATTTTTCTCTTTCTGGATGACGATGTGTATGGAATAAGGTCAAGAACCAGAGACAGCTAGCTGGCTCTTGCCTGAAAAGTAAGCTAGCACACAAAAGATGGTGAAGTTGAGATTATAGTTAGGCAGAGCTGAAGTAACCTGAGTAACCATGGCTGAAATCCTCATCTTTCATTTAGTAGTAAGCACATCTATTCTTCAGCAACTCTGAATTTTCACTCTTGCAACTGTCAACATCCCATGTAAATTAATATTACAGAACTCATTAAAGAAATGGACATATCACAAACATACAAAAAGTCAATCCCAAGTTTACAACCTAGAAAAATCTGCATTTTGACTAAAGGACACCTTACTTGAGACATTTGTACTACACTGTAGAATTACGGTGACATCTGTGGCACATTGTATTTCTTGGTATACAAAGGAGAAATGGTAGATGGTGTGAGAGTGAACTTATTAACAGTATTATGAACACTATAGTGCAGTACTATCTATACCAGCATATTGAATTTACATGATTAAAAACAGGTTGAGTATTTTCTTCAAGATGAGACCAGATGTGATCTGGAATACTCTATGTATTCATCCCAACTGTAGTCTGTGGAAGCAAAAAGACTAAATGATTAATTCCCCTTGTCATAGTTTACTGGACACTGAAACTGAATGGTCTCTTTAAGTCTTCTAGACAAGACAGATTCATTTCTTACCACTCTATGTCTATCCTGAAAAATCATATAGCAATCTAGGGATCCTTGTACATCAAAATATATGCGTATTTCTCCAAGGTATGCAGTTTAGTTACAATTAGCTGCCTCTGATAAGCACATAAAAAGGAGAGAATGAGATATTTTGTATGAGCTGACTGGTGATACATGCCTAATACCAGCACTTAGGAGGCTGAGGCAGGAGGATCAAGAGTTCAAGGCTGGCTGAACTTACACAGTAAGTTTAAGGCCGGTCTAAATTATACAGTGAGACTTACCTAAAAAAACAAAAAACACCCAAAGCTGACTGAATAACTAAGATGCTACATTCAGGGTGCTCTTTTACAAGGTGCTTTTCTTAATGCCAAGGAAAAGCATGCTCTCATGGTGTGATTCATTCACTGTGTCCAGCAAAACATTATTGGGTTCTTTAGGACAAAAAGCTCTAAGTAAATTGCATGTTAAGAATAAGGAGGGAGGTTCATGGAGCTCAAATTTCACATCAACAGCTCCTTCAGTTTTTGGCTCTGTTATGGTTTATGTCGATGGCCACCAGGTCTCATGAATTTGCATTGTGCATTTGTGATTGGTTCATTGTCGAGTGCTTGGATTAAGGATGTCAGCGCTACACCTGTTAAGGGTGAAGCTAGCATACATACAGCCAGCAACGGCTGGAAGAAGATATATCTCTCTTTTGCAAGTTTCCGCTTTGCTATCTGCAGCCACAAACTGCAGCCTCACCATGCCACCCTGCCTTGGAGCCAACTGAGTATGGACTGAAACCTCCAAAAACTGTAAGAAATAAACCTTTCCTTTCCCAACTTTGGGCATCAGGTATTTTTGTCTCAGTAACGAGTAAAAAGTAATTAAGACAAAATTTGGTACCAGGAGTTGGTTGTTGCTGTGACTATACCTGACCATGTTTTTTGAGAGGCTTTGGAAATGCTTGTGGACAGAGTTTGAAAAGGTTTGGATATGTCACCTGGATGCATAGAGCTGGAGGAGCTTGGGCTGTTCTATAGAAGAGATTCTGGCCAGAGCTCAGGAGACTAGAAGGCTGATCAAAAGCCTGATGGTACATACCAGGCTTGGGATGTTTCTGCTGGGAAGGACTGCATTGGTTGTTGGACTCCCTAAGATGTGTGTTATGACTTGGCAGAAAGTTTGTCTGCATTTTGCTCATGTCCAGAGACTTTGCCTGAGTCTAAGGACAATGGACTGATTTAATCTGGCAAAGGAAATTTCAAGGCAGTTGAATGTTTAAGCTATGACATGGCTATGGTTGGGGGGCTTTTAGCCAGATATATGTTGCAAATCAAGAACAAAGATCCCAGCAGGATAATTTAAAATGCTGTGAGTTTGGCCAGAAGGAAAATTTCAGTAAAGCTGTGGATTATAAAGACAGAGTTGAGACTTCAATTGCTGAAAAGGAAGAGAAATAAGGAAGATGGCCAGGGGCATTCCAGGAAGCAATGGGTCTCCATCCTTTACAGCCTCAAAACTGCAAAAATGAAAAAATTTGCTCAGATGAGAAAGCTTCAGAGTACCATGTTCCAAAATGGCAACAGAGACCACATGAAGTTCCTGAATGGTGGCAACACAAAAAAAGCTTTTCCTCACCATCAGGTGAGGAAAGGCAGGGTGGCATGGCGAGGCTGCAGTTTGTGGCTGCAGATAGCAAGGCGGAATCTTGCAAAAGAGAGATATACCTTCTTCCAGCCGTTGCAATCCCAGCAATCCAGGCACTGGACTCCTACAGCCATGAGAGAAAAGTGCCTGGCTACTGCTCCAGCTGGCAGCAAACCTTGGTGGCATCCACTTAGTACTGATTTTAGGTGCAAGGAAAATGCACAAATTCTGAGGCTAAGATGGCTTCCACCTCGATTGCAAAGGGCTTAAGAGCCCAAACAGTATGCCCCCGAGGGGGCAATTTGTAAAGATGTAAGGGTAAAGCCAAAGCTGCAGTGGAGACTCCAAGTTTGGAAAAGCTAGGAATGTGGATCATCCAAGGAAAGCTGCAGAAAGTGAGCAGTAAGGGTTTAAGGGAAAATCTGCGGGAGCTAAAATCCCTGGAAGTGCCATGGGGATGAAATCACCCATGCCTTTTAGAGCTTGCAACCAGACTGTTTCAAATGCTAAGCACGGAACTCTAGGATTTAATGTTTGCCTTGGCTGGATGTTGGACTTGCTTTGTTTCCAATGCTTTATATTCCCGTTTGTAACTTTTAAAATGACAATGTTTATCTTGTGCCTTTCATTTCAGAAATGTTTAACCTTGTATAACTTTATTTCATTTGTACAGAGGGTTACAATTAAGAGTTTGCCATAAATATTGGAGGAGACTTGGGCTTCTCAGCAATGCTAAAAATGTAGGACTTTGGCGACTCTTAGAGATGGACTTTTATATAAAGGAAGGATGTGCATTTAGGGGCCAAGAGTGAAATGTCATGGTTTATGTCGGTGGGCCCCAGGCCTCATGCACATGCATTGTGCATTTGTGATTGGCTCATTGTCTAGCACTTGGATTGATGATGTCAGTGCTACACCCGCCTACGGGTGAAGCCAGCATACAATGTAATGGCTGGAAGAAGGTGCGTCTGTCTCTCTCTCTCTCTCGTGCAGGTTTCTGCCTTGCTGTTGCAGCCACAAACTGTGGCCTCACCATGCCACCCTGCCTTGGAGCCAACTGAGTATGGATTGAAACCTCCAAAATCTCTAAGAAATAAACCTTTCCTTTCCCAACTTTGGGCATCAGGTATTCTGTCTCAGCGATGAGTAAAAATTAACTCAAAATTAAGACAGGCTCCAAGAATGTAACATACTAATACAGGAGATTCTTTTTTCTGAAATGTGTTTCATTTACTGATGCTTCTTGTCACTAGAGAGAAGTGTCCTCTAACACTTAACACTACGTTTCCAGTTGTATCGCTATGATCTGGAAAGGAGACAGCAAATTATTTGGGACTCTGATGCAGAAAGTAAATAATCTTTATCTCCTGCGAGTTCTGTTACTCATAGTTAAAATGATAAGATAAAGGCTTTGTAAGTGACTTAATCAATGTATATGTATTTTCATTCCAAGTTAGACTGCATCTTTAAGTAGACACATGTGAAATTCAGTGAGTTACTACACAAAGTACATGAAGTAAGTTAATGCTTGTTTGACTTTCATGAGCATAATTCTTTCTTCTGTATTGGCATACAGTATGTAAATGAACATAGACATATACTTATTCTATTTGTTTCATCTAATGGGATATCATTAATAAGTAATATCCAGTTCAACTTGAAAAATGGAAATTACAACCTTTCTACCAATAGTGAAGGAGACCCTCTTGTAATAGGGAATATGCACTCTGCTACCATGAACTAAACTGCATATTTATAGAGCAAAAAAATAATTTACAGTGATTTCTTCAGAACCAAGTGTATATTTTAAGAATATGCCACATAGACCTCAAGGTAATGCATTCAGGTTTTTCTTAATTTGATAAAAATGGACAGAGGGCAAAATGAAAAAAGATTTATTTCTTGTGTTTTATCCACTGTCAATACTATATTTTTGATGCAATATATTTGCCAAAAAAAACTCTTCAGCTTTTCCTTTCCATTTAAACAACTACAATATTTACGTGCTGTTTACAGTAACACTCAGACACACACACATACACTCTCAGGCACACGCAGGTACACACAAATGTCCTTATCTCCAGTTTACACCAAATGCTGGTAAAGGTGAGGAATATTTTCCAGAGCCCATGATCAGAAAAGGGAGACCCACTTTCTTACCTCACACCCACTCTCCTGGAGTTATTTTTAATATTACTCCTTCCTTTCTTCATGCAGAGCTCACTGCTGGACTTCTATAGGGTTAACACAGTCATTTTTTACAATTTAAACTATAAGCTTTTAAAAAAGCATAAGCAGATATAACCCCTCATCCTACTATTTTGGTTGTAGAATCAAGTTTCATATATTAAAAATAATTCTTGTTCAACCATAAGTATACAAAACCTAAGAGTCATCTGGAGCAGCCATATTCTCTGCTCCAAATTCTAGGACATCACCTCGTCTGTATGGGTAACCCCCAGGAATTCATCCCTAATACATGTCAGATGTTCCTTTATTCCTTCTAGCGTAGCTCCACTGAATCATAAATTGCCAGGTACAGAACTGAGGCATACAAAACAGTAGAACCCTATATAATAGGTGTAAGTCTTAGAACAAAGTTGTCACATAACCTTGCAGTGACAATTGACTGTAGTTCTCTCACAGACCATTATGTTGATCTCACAAAATGGCCGATAATGAAGTTCAGCTCACAAATGAATTATTTACTGATTTACAAAGAATATGTGGCTCATAGATAACAAGGAGAAATTCTTATATCACACATTAATTCTTGACACATGACTCTGGTGAGGTGATTCACAGCAGAAAATATACCTATTTCCAACAAAATTAATAGTTCATGCCTATCCTACCAAATATATAATATTTCCTTTCCAATTACAGTCTTAACATTTAATAAGTTTAAAATGAGAAGATCTGTTAATCGCCTATATTATTTGTAAAAGAAATGAAACGAAAAGGGGCTGGCTTTTAAATACTTGTTTAAAAAAAGTTATACGTATCCAACATAGTACTAAAGTTTATGCTGCCTGAATACATGGTAATATCTACTTTCCTGTTTCCCTTGCTCAATAAAAATTAATATCCATGTAAGACTAAAACAGAGAATTCAAAGCCTGTTGAGTTCCATGCATCATCTCATCCTTGACATTTTTCTCTCTCCTGACCTTGGAGTGAAAAAGGAAAGCCTCTACAATAAATACATCTTATCTGAACAACTGAAGGTTAAATGAAAAAATTAACTACATCTGTATTCAGACAGAGTAACTTTATATGATTACATCATACTATGAAAGAATTAAATACTGAGCATTTAAAAAGCACCCCTCACTAACAAAATCCAGATAGGGATTTGTCTGTTTATGAAAAATTAGAAATAAATATAAAAAAAATCTGGGCAGCCAGTTCATAGCTTAGAAGTTACTCAACATAAATTTGTAAAATTTCCACATAAAACTATTATTTACTTTTTCAAGTCACATATTTATTTAAGATGAAACATGCTTAAAAGGTAGTTCAAATTTTTAAAAGCCAAATTAAAAAAAAAAATTTTTTTAAAGCCCACTACTTTAGACACTGGATGAACAACTCAGTTCAGCAATAGATCAAATTAGGAGTTTCTAAGCAGAGGTGTAAGAATGCTGCTTAGAAGGAAAGTAAAGCTTATTATGGTTAAGTTTTCCATCTTTACATGTGAAGGTATACTTTACATTTTGAGAAGACTTGCTCACAAAAGAATATTTCATCTTTTTAATGAGCTATAGTTTCCTAAGTAAAAACTTGTTTTTCCAAAGCCTGACATTTGGTATCCAAAATACTTTTCCATGTATCTTTCAGGATGGAAATACTGATATATTCTGTCTTGAGGATTAAAAGGTATTTCAGATATACTTGATATATTTTTCAAAACTTTCAAGTCTAATGGAATCTAATATTCCAGTAATGAAGGCAGACACTGACTTTGTTCACTAATTAACTTACCTTTTATCTAAAAAAAAATACAGACACCTTCACCATTACTCTCAAATTCCATAAACATGTTATGTTAATCTAGATTCTTGGAAAAATTAAAAAGCTTTTTAATAAAAAGTCAATGGTATACAAAGAGAGTTCATACCAAGGTAAAGGTAAAAGATTACCAAAAGCTTAATTTGGAATTATAAAATGGTTTTGTCATTAAGACAAAAAAACTTTAAAAAAAGGTAATCCCTTTCAACTCATTCCAGGTTACTCTCTCAAACAGAGTATCAAACAGTGTAACACAAAGGAGTCAAACATGCAACTGCACTTTAAGTAAATAAAAAGATAATGCTTTAATTACATATTTTTGCTTTTAAATTATGGAACTCTGAAAACTTTGGCAATTTATGAACTAAAACACTAACATATGCTGAAAGAAGTATTGTATATTAATGAAAATGGTTAAGGACAGAATCTAAATGAATAACTCACTCCTCTCTGTGGGGAGAAGCCCAATTGTATGATCAATTTAATATACAGAAATAAACACTTTTTAATTTGGATCAAATTATTAGACATGAGTCTTTCTTCAATTATTACTACTTTCCTTGATACAATTAGAAAAGTGTTATAATTTTTAAAAGACTGTTTTAAACTTAAAAAAATAGCAGTATAGCTTCTCTTAGGGTTCCTAATTTGTAAATTCATTAGAGTTATATAACAACAGCCAACTTGTTTTGAGGAAAATGTCCATTAACTGCTATTCCAAAGTAAGATTCAGCTGGGAGTTTAGCTCAGCAGTGTAAGTGCCTGAGAGGCAAGAGCAAGGTTGTGAGTTCAATTCCCGGTACAAAAAAATAAATAAATAAAAAACAAAACACACACACAAAAACAAAAACAAAGTAAGATTCAACATACATGTTTCATAAAAAACCCAGTTTTGTATTTGGAATCTAACTTTTCAGTATATACAGCGTCTTTAACAATTTGGGGGAGGGTGATGAAGAATAAACAGAACTCTAGCCTTTCGGAATGAATCATCTCAAGTTCAGATTTTTTTTTCTTTTTCTGTGTGGGAAAATGATTACCTTTCATCTAAGATTGAAAAGCTTCCATTTACTCTTATTACTCGGCAACGATCATGAAAAGATCATATTCAAAGAGGGGGCGAACAGCAGGGAACACAATTCTTTTGAGATTTAAAATAGATCACATATTCAGTTTCAGGGAAAAAAACCCCCACTGAACTTATACTGTTGATTTGCCAAAATGAGGAAAATCTAGAATATGACACTATTAGAAAAATACACTTTCAAATGGTCAATTTGAAAAAGCATTCTTTGTGTGAAGGTTCAATAAATCATTTGACAAATATTTCTAAGCAGTAAAATTTCCAAAGTGTAAAGTCTACGAAAATGTAAACACAAGGCACGTTGGGATCTGAATGACTATAAATTTTAAAATTAGGGAAAAAAAACAATAAAAAACATAAGGAAATGCAGAAAAGATTCTGTATGTTACCTATTTACTTTCTTAGTTTCTGTTCCCTCTGCTGCCATCTTATGCTGCTGTGAGATGTACTTTAGAACCAGAAGGAAAAATACTTTCCCCTTTTCAGCTCATTGAAATATATATAAACATACATGGTCCAACATGGCAGCCATCAGACACACACGCAGCTATTGAGCACTAGAAAAATAATCAGTGCCACGTGTCACAATGGCAGTACTTTGGATATACTGGATTAAATAAAATGTATAAGAATTAATTTTACTTGCTTCTTTTTACTATCTACTCTGGGGGGTAGACCCATGGTTGCTCCTAAATGTTCAGAGGTCATGAAGAATTTTCTTTGGAATTTCAAAGCAAAAGGAAATTTTTCTTAAGAATTTAAAATCCTAAAAGTTGAAAATCAAAACTAAATTGTAATTCTCACATAGCCCAATTGTAAAACTGTGTTATATATTTCCCTGAAAATACTTTTTAAAAAAATCAATATAATTTATGAAACAATATATGAATTAAGTCAATTTCACAGTTATAAATATTTCAAATTACAATTACATATTATAAATTATGTGAAATAAAATTCAATTACTAGAAAAAGAAGAGAGGATGGAAATAAAAAATAAACTTATTAAAGAGGAATATATTCATAAGAACTGCACCATTTGGGTAATTTTGTTTGAAAAAATTTTACTTGAGAAACTGAACTTCATATGAGTAACTTCAAAAGCTAAAACTCTTAAAATAAAAAGCAATCAATTTTGTCTTTAAATTCCTGGACATTCATCTTCCTTGAAAAGCAAAAGCATTTTCTTTCCAGAACCAACCCGGACAGAGCCTACCCCATGCAGGGAAGTGCAGGGGACACAATGCAAGGAGTTCATCTAGATGTGGACACAGTAGCTGGCAGTGGTGTTCACATGACTGATCCGCTGACCACTGGCTCCAGGAAATGTCAAGGATGAAGTTCTATGTATCTCAAAATTTCATATTCATCTCAAAGAACACATCCAATGTACTGGCATGAAGTACAGACTACTAACAACAATAACAAAAAAAACCAAGCAGCACAGTTCCTGTTAACTGTATCAGGAAAGGGAAGGGGTTAATTCCAAAGGCAATTTAAATAATGGTATTTTATTTTATATATAAATAAATGTTCTGAGAAATCTCAGAATTTAGTGCATTGTAAAAAATTAGTGCAGTTTTTTTTCCATTAAAGTTTTTAGCGTTCAAGGACTAAGATAAATCTACCTCTGTTCATCTTTTCTCTCACTGTACATTAAACTTTTATACTGCTATGTATCAAATTGAATGCTTCTACATGGGTCTGTCTGTAAAAATCAAGGTCAATGGATTTCATGTTCCATGATGAAACATGGCAATTATTTTTGGCAAACAAATTAGAAAAATATGAGATCATAGTTTAGAAATGAAGAGTTTGTTGATTTAAAGCATAGGCAATGCATAGGAAAAACTTTTAAAAGATGTATTTCAACTGAAATTTATCCTTCATGCAAATGTTTTCTCGGCAGCTAACTTAAAAAAATATTTCAGCTTTATTTGGGGATGGAGGCAGGGTGGAGGATGAAGGAGAGGAGCTTAGCCGTGTCACTGTTCTCCAGGCTCTCCCACACCGGACTGAAGAGATCCCTGTAGGCATCTTCTGCTTGCTCCTCTCTTTTGCCAACGTCTCGGAAATGAGACAATAAAGAAACGCAGCTACAAAACACCAGCTCAAACTTCAGCCCCGAGTTCTAGTACCCCAGTTTCAATTATAGTCACATATTTGTCATCAATCTGGACCAGAAGCACTGCCTTGTCGATGTGGGATCTCGTACCTGGATCTCTGCTGCAAGGCACCCATCGGTGAATCACCTGATAATTTCGAACAAAACAAGCAGTTACTGGAGGAGACCCTGTGTGCACTCACAAACTTTAATCCCTCAGGATTGAGGGAGCAATTCTGCCTTGAGAATTAAGCATAAATATATAAATCAACTAAAACCATGAGCACAAGTGAGTCAGACAAAAGTCACAACATGTAAGAGAACTTACATGGCCTTCCATGCCCTCCTGAGGACTCCACTCTTTCCAGCTGTTTCTTCCAGCTTTTAATCGGATTCCCTCATCAGGCCACTGCAGCTCTTTCCTTTTTGACAAATTGATCCCTTCCAGGACTTGACTAGGATCCACAATCTAAATTGTAAATAAACAGGAGTCATTCCAATGCATTGATTTCTTTGGCAATGAAAAGTAATATAACCCCAACAAAATTTTTTGCCCAGGACTCTGTACATGTACTCTTAATTGTACATAGTGAAATAAAAAAAAAAAATCTAAAGAGCCATCTGCCTCATTCTTTTCAACCTACTTTGTTACTGCCAACAGGCATGTGTCAGTGATGAATAGAAAACAAGTATCAACATTGCAAAAATAGCTTACTGTACCCAATTTTAATCTAGCAGAAACTTTTTTCCCCTAACATGCAAAAGTGCTCTAGTCTTTTGACTAAAAATATAAGGAGTGTTTTCATAAGAGTCTTTCAGACAACAAAGAAGACAAAAACAAAAGAGCAACAGAAACAGCACAAGACCTCTGGGCTTACTTACTTGGACTCTGTAAATCACTTCGCCCTTTCTGACATGTGAACTACTGGGGGGACTTAAGGTGCTCCCTAGCTGGGCATCAGTGGCACTGTTCTGACCTCCCTCTGTCCCAAGAAAGCCCACAAGAGTGTGATGTTTGCAAGCTGGGATGCTTTGGCTGGAGCTGCTGGAAGAGGGAAGGCCATGCTGCACACAGACTGCACTCTGGCTGGAAGGCTCCATTGGGTTCACCATGGACAGGCGGGACTGGATGGACGATGGTAAGTTTCGTAGTGATATCTGGCTGGTAGAAGAGCGCCGACAAGGCACAAATCCCGTGGTGGACATCCGGAGGGACGAATGCCGGCTGCTGTAGCAGTAGGAAGACTGGCTGGCTACGGAGGCCCGAGCGGGAGACTGTCTGACCAGGCTTGACTGCACAGAGTGAGCACTTTGGCTGGTGCCTGCAGGACAACAAGAATAGCCCTCACTCCAAGAGGATGAGTCAACGGCCCGCATCTATGCTACCTTCCTCTTTCTAACTTTCCTCTTTAGCAATCACTTGGTAATTTCACAAAACTTGATATGTATGCCCCAAACCTTTCAAATTATCAAAAGAAATAAATATCTGAAATCTGTTTTCTTGTATAGTTCTTATAATGTATTCTTATTTTCTAAAGTTTTTAAAAATTCACACTCTGGGATGTGGCAGAAAAACGAATCATTTTCAGCAGATATCAAGATTTAAGGTTAAGATAAACTCTAAAGTATCTCTCACAAAAAAATTTTAGGACAAGAACAAATCTTTAGTATATCAGAAATGAAATATATTATGGAAATGAGGCAGGAATATCATAAATACTGTATGATCTCACAAGTAGAATCTTAAAAAGTTGAACTCATAGAAGCAGAAAGCAGAAAGGTGGTTGCCAGGATAGAGGAGGAGAAATGAGGAGATGTTGGTCAAAGGCTATAAAGTTCCAGTCAGGCAGAAGGAATTATTGCACAGTGTGGTGACTATAGTTAAGGATATGTCCTATGCTTGAAAACTGTCAAGTGAATAGCTCTAAAATGTTCTTACCAAATGGTACATAGCATATGAGATGACAGAAATGTTAAAGTAGCTTGACTTAATCATTTCACAATTTACTCAAAGTATCATGCTACATACCAAAAATATTTACAATTTTTACTTGTTACTTAGAAAAAAACTAATGTTTAAGGACGTTCCATGTGGCAAGTTGTATTTTTGCGGGGAGGAGGGTACTGGGGATCAAACTCGACCTCATGTTTGCCAGGCAGGCGCTTGTGCTGCTGAGCTACATCTCCAGACCCATGTGGCAAGTTTTATGGATACGATTTTTCAAAGTACATTCCTGCCCTTTCAATCTATTCCAATGATGAGTTACACACTTACAAAGACATTGAATATCACAGTCACTCCATGCACATACTACTACTGAATGTAAATTATCAGCACTACTCAATAGCAGGTTCTTTTGCATTCTTCCTTCAAGTGGTTTTTGGTGATGCTTTGAACTTTTTTCTGACTGATAAGCGTAAAGTGAAAATCATCAGGAAATAAATGTTAAACTTAAGTTACATGTACTTTATACCCCAAAATAAAAAGCTAATCAGTACAAAATGTGTATTTAAAAAAGCACATTAGAAATTTCTGGTTTTCATACAGAAGAAAAAAAGAACATCTTAAATGTTGATCACAGATCTATATCTATAGTCTGAATTCTGATCTCACTAGAATTGTTTCTTAAGTATACATAAATGTTTTAAAGTTTTGATCCTTGGTTAGAGGAATAGAAGAGAGAGTGCTGATTTTGACTGGCACAGGGGAACACATGAAACCTGACTGGTGCTACACTTTAGGGAGCGTGGAGGTCTCCTGTCAAGGTAAGTAAGAATAAGCACACCTTTGTGGCATTGGGACAGAGAGAGTTTTCCTTAAATAGGTTTTTTTAAAAAGCACTACGCAAAGTAAAAAGTGAATTGTTCTAAACTAAAAGGCTTTCCATTATGGGAAGGCAAGCCATTCTTTACAGGAATAAAATAGAAAATCAGAGGACAAGCTGGAAAATATATTTGCAGTACAGAAAACTGACAAACTGTTCAGAGACAAAGAACACACATTTAAAAAAAAAAAAAAAAAAAAAAAAAAAAAAAAAAAAAAGGCCAAGTAGAAAAATAGGCAAAAAGTTAGAATAAGCCTCCTGGAAAGAAAACAGGTAAAAATCACTAAAAAGTTGCAATTTTGGGTATCAGAGCAATGCAAATTAAAACAATGATAATTGACTGGGGATTTAGCTCAGTTGGCTCAAGCTCAAGCGCTTGACTGGCAAGTGTGAGGTCATGAGTTCAATCTTCGGTACAAAAAAATAATAAATAAATTTAAAAAAATAAATAAAACAATGAAATTAAAACCACTCCATCAATTAGTTGCTGGCACAAACCCTTAGTCCCACACTCTAGAAGGCTAAGGCAGGAAGATAACAAGGGTAAGCCCAGTCTGGACAATTTACTAATTTATCAAACCTTGTCTTAAAACAAATAAAACTAAAAGGACTAAGAATACAGATTTGTGCCAAGGCCCTGGGTTCAATCCCAGTATCGAAAACCAACTGAGCGACAAATCACCCACCCACCCTTCCTGCCTCTTTACTTCCTCAGCAAACAGGGAGCAGAGAAGAAAACTGATGCTCCTCAAAGTTGGGAAAAAGTTAACACTGCAAACATTCACTTATGACTGTTTGAGGCATCAACTGTTATGAAAATTTTCTGGAAAGATTTTTGGCATTAGATAGCAAGAGTTTTATTCCTAAAGTACGTTTTGTCCTACTGACTTTTAAAGTCTTTAGCTAAGAAAACAGTAAGTGATTATAAAAACTTACATACAAAAATTATTGCAACACTATGTCAGAAGAAACCAAGTCATTATCCTCTAAGAAATTAAACGAAGTATAATTGAATATTGGCTTTTAAATTATATAGTCAAAGAATTCTTAGTATTTTGAAAATCCTTATCAAATATCAAGTAAATATATACACTGAGATTACACATACATATGATTTATATGAAGAAGTACAACCGAGAGTTGAGAAAAATATCTATACATTTCTAAATAGATCACATACATTCTTCTTTTTATAGGCACACTAACAAGATCCTACAGTTAAGGGACTAACACTGCACATATGCCTATGCTTCCTATTACCTAGTGCTGGAGGGTAAGAAGTGACAGGCGGATGGAGTCCCACTCCTGATCCCTGCCCAGGATTTCCAGTGTTTCCCTGGGATACATTGCTGTGGGGATCATTGGCAGTTGTGGCGTTGTTACCAGTACAGGAAGTTCCACCTCCAGTGTCAGAATCTTCAATATTGCCCCCACTATTACATCCAGCTCCACAACCTTTCCTTAGCCTAGAAACAAATACAAAGCAAGAAGGATTATCTTATGATTATTTCACAACAGACAGGTTGCTCTTTTCTCAGTCATTCTGAGCTGTTATGTACTAATGTCCACCTGCAAAAGTATTCCTGGTGTAATCAATATTCAAGGTACAATCAATATAAAGAAGTCTTTTTTGAAAAAATAGTTTAAGAACTATATCCTTCTCATACTGCTTCATGTCTACCTAGTGTACTTCACTTTTATATAATCTATCACCTATTATTTATATATAATATCATCTATAAGATTATATATATCATCTATAAGGAAGAATAGCAGAAAACCTGTTGTACCATTAAGATCACAAGTATAAACACAGCTCTTGTCAGTGTCTATTCAGTGACTCTGAAGTATGAAACTCCTGAAAACCTAACTTATTTACACTGTATGTTAGCACACTTCAAGAGGTGTGGCTGTGCACCTATCTCTTTCTGTCTTAACTTCAGGGCAACGAGCAGCCCTGGTTGGCTGTAACTGTCTCATTTTGGCACTGAAAATCTCATACCCCATGACAGTCATCAGTCTTAGGCAAATCAGAACTGGGTATCTGTATTTATTTTTCTTAGAGAGAAAGAGTTTAACGTCTTCTAGGTCAATTCCAACACAAGAGAAAAATTTTTTTTTGGAAGAGAAAATAGTTTCGAACGCTACTCTGGTTTATATATACTCCTCCTGTTCTGATAGAGACTGATGTTAAAATAGTAGGAATTACTCCTTAAGCACTGAGAAAAAAATTAAAAATATTCCTGTTTTCCTTAAGCTCTGATATTTAAGAATCTGAAAAGAATGATCTACAATTTTTCTTACCATATGCTAACTAAAATGTGCCTCAACTTTGTTATAATCTACTAGACAAAACTCAGAAACGAAACTCATTGCATACTTCAACACACTGAAGATTTGAGACTTGTGTGATGATTAGATTGTTACACAAGATGGGAGAGCAATAGAAGGCATCATGCAACCAGCAGTTAACATGTGCAGAGCACGCCCCCTAGTGCCAAAACAGAATGATAAAATAGAAGAAAGTAATAAACTCAACAAGTTTCTTGTATTTTTCTCTTAATTTGCCCTGTCTGACCAGCTCACATATTCTAATACTGGCAATATCACTACACCAAAGTCAACGATTAAAAATGAAAAGGTTCTAGCAAATACTAGAGCGATGGTTCCTCTTTTTTTGGTTTTTTGAAACACGGTCTCACTATTACAGGCTGTATTTGAACTCACTATATAGCTCACACTGGCCTTCAACTCACGGTGATTCTCCTGCCTCAGTCTCCCTAGTGCCTGGATTACAAGTGTATACCACTACACCTGGATCTAGAATAACATTTCTTAATTGGAGTTGTATATTGCATTTATCTAGTAAGATTTTAAAGACAAAGATGCTCAGATTCTGCTTCCTGAAGTTCAGATTCATATTGTGCCATGGCAACTGTACTTTTTTCTACAAGCTTCCCAGGTGAGCTAATGCACATCGCCTAAAAGACAAACAGGGTCAGAGTATATGCCACTGAAAAACACAATTCGATGCCTTACCTGTGCCAAGTTGACACTATAAAGTTTCTGATATTTCCCAAGCTAATAGGTCCTCCAAGAATTTCTTTGAGCTGTTCATGGCTGTCAGAGTAAGAAGTTGTCAGGGGTGAGACAAAGATCGGGTAGCCAATTGGCTGATCACAAGATGAGTTTATCATGTTTCGTAGAGCTTGCTTTGCATTCTGGATGCTACCTCTCTCTGGGTTACGGTTTCGTAAAAAAACAAGTTCCTGCTGTTGCCCAGCCCAAAGACCTCGGACACACTCCTTGTTTACCTGGAAACCAAAATACATGAGAGCCAATTAAGGGGCCGAGAGTACAATTCAGAGAAGAAGAATAGAAATGAGAGCAATAAAAAGACAGTATGACGACGTGCTGTGAAAAGCTGGACAAAATATAACCAAGTAGACCACATCTGAATAGGAATTAACCACTTATCCTTGTTACTAGTGGACTGTTAAGTAATAAGCACCTACAGAGCTCTTTTTCTTACTGTCTTACAAAAATATTAAGTAAAATAAGAAATAGCATATGTTTCAAGTTGAAAGGCTATTAGTGGTTCTTTGGGAGCTGATTAAGTAGATAAAAATAAATCATTATAAATTATCAAAATTAAACAGAAACTAAGACTCCAAGAGCTTGGAGATATTTAGGTATACACATCTCCAAGGAAAAGTTAGAGTGAATCATTTATAGTTAGTTTCTAATCACTATTAAGCATAAACTATACTATTATTTTGCAAGGAGAATCACAATATGTATATTAGCAATTAGGTACTCATTTTTTAAAAATAAATGCTGCCCCAAATGCATATAGAATCAGTAAAAAACCTAACATGTAATGGATAACAGACGTCAACATTGGAGTAAACAAAATTTTTAGCCTCTATAGCAATTGAGAAAATTTCAGAGATCAGAGTAAAACACTTGACTAAATAAGTAAATTAAGTATTCGTACACAATAAATGCTATGGTAGTATGGTTAATTTTTTTCATAAAAAGTTTCAATCACTGCAATAAACTTTGAATCAAGTTATCCAACTTTTTTTAAAAGACACAAATAAATGATTACAAAACTCACTTTAATGACTCTGAAACTCAGGTAGCGTCTATTGAGCATGATGATTTTATATTCATTGGTGCCATCATCCATGACATGCCGCAGAGCAAGCAAGGAGGGAGAGTTGGCAAGGACTGCACTCCGCCATGCAGGGTCTCCTTCATGGGCTATCACGAGGTTCTTCTCGTGTGATACAATGGCTTCGTAGAGTACAGTGGGGTCATCATACTCATCTGGAGAAGTAAAATGATCCTACACATATACATTTATATATATGAAAAGAAAAAAATGACTTGTAGGATAACTCCCAAGTGAAAATTCCTCCAAACTATCTTAATATAAATATTTCATATCAACACTTATTATTGGGGATAAAATTACATCTTAAATATTTTTTTAAATTTTTTTTTTGTCTTTTTCCTTTTTATCGGTACCAGGGATCGAACTCATGACTGCCTGCTTGCAAGGCAGACGCTTATGCCGCTGAGCTAAATCCCCAGCCCCTACATCTTAAATATAAACTAGGTTAGGAACTGCTATACTACTTTTGTGAATTCTTTAATTCTCTCCTTCAAGTTTTAAACAAATACCATTTCTAATTTTTATGTATTGCCTTTCCTCTTCCAAGTTGATTTTTCCTCTTCAGTCATTTTGTTTTCAACCCTTTATTTCATCATTATCAATTAAGGAAGATCTAAAAAGGTGTCTACATGATTTTTTTTTTTTTAAACAAAGTTCTTTTTACAGAAAGCAACTTCTCTGGAGTATTCTAATATACTATTTTTCTCCCAGTCTCTAGTTAACATATGGCTCAAAGCTCTGATCTCTGTGGACAAATTAAGTGCCTCAGTTCTACAGAATCTAGTCAGTCTTCCCTGAAGGGCCTCCTGGACTTAATGACTACTCATTCATTCCATAAAAACTCAGTGTCTACCATGTGCATAAACAAAGAGTATATGAAATGTACATTTCTCTTACACAGTACAAATTATAAGGGATATATACCAAAACAATCGTAACACAAACCTGAATTTCTAGAATAGCATTAAGAAAATACAGCACAAATATTGGCTGCCTTCACATTTACAGGTTAAGAGGCTGATATACTTCCATATTCAAGTAAAGTAACTCATTTGCAGTTCAATGACTGCAATAATACCCCCCCCCCCCGTTGGGAGAAAAAAAAAAGAAGAGTAAGGAGACAATCCACACAAGGATATAGGCCTTCTCTCTATATAGGGGGACAGTACCTATGAAAATCATATTGTACACGTGAATGATGCTTTATAATGTAAAGATGTTTCCAATATGTCACTTCATTTTACACAGACAAGAACTTTGTCAAAGAGGTCAAGATAAAACCTACATATTAAATTATCTCAAAACTGGTGTCCTGGGCTTACAAAGTTTGTATCAAAACTTCAGCATTGCTTCTAACACTTTTTATGAAATTCTTGAGTGTACTCCCCTCAATTAATGTTCTGAGTGAGAATCCTGGACCCTGAATCTGCCTCTACAGAACTAAAGGATGACATTTATAACACGAACCTGATTGGCAGTTACAGACTCCTAAGCACACCACAGGTCTCCTGATCTTTTTGTTAGTACTGAGTTTGTACTTCTCCAAACCAGCAAATTATCTGATGTCTTATGATGTGCTTTCTTACACCAAACGTTCCATTAGGGAAGGAACGCAATTTTTGCATAGTAGTATTAATAATTATTTGAATGAAAAATACAAGTCCAGATACTGGCAATAATCACATTACAAATAAAATGAACCCAAAGTTGAAAATCATTACACATGTGTAAAGTGGTTAACATTTAATCATTTAATATTTCCTTTCATTGGGCTTAAAATGTGAAAAATTTGAAAATTTTAATCTGGGGTCATTATCTTTTTTCTTTTAAATGCACAAAACTTTGTCTTAAAAACTTTAAAGTCAGTTTGAATAAGGAAAATTCTATTTTATTTCAAATGAATATTTTCCCAATTGTCTTCAAAATAATATTCCATTTTTCAGAGGTTTTCAAACAATCTATCACTTACCAGTAATCCTCCTGAAGAACAGGGAATGTTAGCTTAATTCTAACACTTTAGATTGTAATAAAGTCATTTGAAGAGTAATTTGCATTTTAGTTTGTGACAAAAGACTCAATCAGATTTGGTCATAGTGAATCCATTTACCACCTGAACCCTACCCATTAGATATGATAACTGGAGTCAAGTACAATGATTACAGGATCTCAAGTGCCAGTACTTATTTTCACAATATACTCTTTTTTCCCCCTTTTTTGAGATACATCTCATGACATAACCCAGGCTGATCTTGGAGCAGTTCTCCTACATCAGCCTCCTGAGTGCTGGGATGACAGGTGTTACCACCATGTCAACTCACAACACATTCTTGAAATGATCTAGGGTTTTGGAAATGGTAGTGTGGCTCTCATTTTAATTGTATTACTCTGCTAGAATTATTTAATTAGGACTAAATCTGTCTCAACCTACTATTATGTCATGTAATACAATAAACAAAATGCACACCTTAGTAACAGCAGCTGTTACCACTCTTCAGCTATGAACTACTCTGCATTTGGAGTTCACAGGCATTCATTTAGGCAAGAGGCATGAAAGTCAAGTTAAATACTACAGGGGTCAAAGACCTTATTTTCAACTTGTCACTGCTTAAATTTTTCTCAAAAGTTCATATCCAGATTGTTTACTCTTTAGTATTAATAATCAAATTTACTATTTAAAACTCAAGGTTCTGGTTCTTAAGGTTTACTGTTTTTCCATGAATCATCATTTTCTTTGGTTCAGATAAGAGCATTTCTCAAAAGATTCCTAAAAACATAAAGCAGAAGTCAAGTGAAAAAGTACCAAATGGAAACAAACAAACAAAGTTTTTACCTGATGAAGTTTAATGGACATACGAATTCCAGGGACTACTACTTTTCTTAGCAGTTCCATGTCAGCAAAGATCCATTCATCTCGAATTGAAGAAATACGGAAATCTCCTTTAAATAGGGCATGCAATCCATAGAGGAATGACTCTAAATTACTGTTAAGATTGGAGATAAAAGTTCACATATTTTGACAACATGTTCATGATATTGATGCTCACATCTGGCTGTGTATCAGAATCATCTGGGAGTGTTTTGAAAATACAGATTCCAGAAACTAAGACCAGACTTCATAAATCAAAATCAGAAGAGGTGCCTGTTTGATCTGTGATCTTTGTGAACCACTATTAAACAGTGAATCCACAAAACAAGAAGGCAAAGAGCCCCTAAGTTAAAATTAATTAAGGAGTCCAATGTGAAATGTAATTATAGGAGGAATTGAAAATATGAACTCCTTAATTCTAACTCATTGGTGTATTTATGTCAGTAAATTCAGTTTATATTTAGAGTCTCCAAAATCTTAACACATAAAACTGCATCAAAAATATAAATGTTCTGGACAAAGAATACAAAATAATAAAAGCAAGTGAATATGTTAGGAAAAATATACATTATAGATGGGAGATAAATCAAACTTTATAAGGTGATATTTTTAAATGTCTTCTATACACATTATTGTTATCAATGGTTATTCACATGTGTGAATTTTAAAGCCAGTTTTATCTAGTCAGTAGAACTCAATCACGTTCAGTAAAAAGAACTACAAAAAATAAAATCGAAGGCGATATTAACAATAAAGTAATGAAGTGTCCATTAAAACGTATTTCACACTTAGATCACATAGCTCTCTATACTCTTTCTGAAAAAAAGAAAAACTTGTTTACCTGGACATATGGTGGGATGCAGTTCCCAAAGCTCTCCGTCCCAGAACACAGAGGCCATAACACAGAGTTACCAGGGATGAATCTTTGTCCACATCCAGTGGCTTTAAAAAAACCAAACAATAGCTATCAGAAAAATATGTTCATATTTAAGAAATCAGAAGATATTTAACATATAAATCAGAAGGAGGAAAAAGAACTCAGTACACACTGAGAGAAGGATGAGTTTTTATTTCTGTGCAATAAAGAACAGTGCTTCAGAAAAAATCGTGGAAGAATATGAGGTCACTTCTTATTACTCTGGTGTGGGTCCTGGGAGCTGGAGTCAGCAGATCTCCACGACTTACTAAACATCCCCAGGAAGTAGTCATTCTGGGAATGGTGATTCAGAGAACAGACTGTGCCATTGCAGGAGGAGGGATAATCTTGTTCAAAGAAAAATTAGATCCTTTAAAGAAAAAAACCTAAAGCAGATGGGAGAGTGTACATCAGGAGTAATGGTTGTCTTCTAAAGGGATTATAATGAATAGAGCATATATGAGGCTGACCTGGTGATAATAAGCACTCTGAAAAGACTAGGATACCTATGTTTGTAGGTAAGCCTTTTAAATATATGATGTGTCAGCAACTAGGAGGACTTTCTTGAGCTACGTGCATGACCTCAGCAATAGTGTCTAAGAGAAGGGTCCTTAAGTTAAAGTATATGAAGTCCTGTTCCTGAGCAGTGAGCTCCAGTGTCATCTAAACCAGATAAGGAATATAAGAATTATGACCACTCTTCAAATTCCTCTCAAAAAAGAGTCCAAAGATTTGAGAACAGTATCTAAGGCATTTTAAGTGTATTTCCTTTATGAAAAAAACACTGCTTATTCTATTTTTGAAAGACATTAAACTTTGAAGTTTTCTATATCCAGATGTTTGTTGATCTTTCTTCGAGCCTCGTACTTTACTGTTACTTCTATATCCTGATCAGTGCATGTTGCACATCCAGTATAAAAGTTTAAAAGAAATACTCAGAGAGGAGGTACAAGGATTCCCTCTCCCACTCTTACAGATGAAGAAAAGATAAAAAATGCTGATAGGACAATATGCCTTAAATTAGTCTATGAAAAATAAGGAATCAGGTTTTGACTGAAGATGACCAGTGTGTATACCCCAAATCATAACAAAAGCACAGGTTATTGAGGTGTCTCACTACGCTACAGCAAGGAAACAATTGCTGATTCAAATACCCAAGGCTATTGCTTGGAAAGCAATACTGGTAGCAGGAATTGCTCTAGCCACAGACTTCAGTACTGTGGTCATATTACATGAAGTCTGTGGCAATACTATGAGAGCCAGAAACCCAGGAGAAAGAAATAGTTGCTACAGTCTGTACTAATTTACTTTTAGGGTAAGTTGTTCTAATGTACGCAAATACACCTCATCCAGGATGATTCGTTTTTATTTTCCCTATCTAGTCTTAATCAATTGTAATGCTCAGTAAGGCCCAAGAATCTTCATTTGTACAAATCTAGGGCATTTTTTATTTATATAAATATCGAAGATCCCATGGTCTAGATGTACCCTATGTAAATATAGTAACCACTAGCCACAGGAGTTATTACATTTAAATCAATTAAAATTAACACAATTTAAAATTTGATTCTTTGTACTTGGTGACATTCCAAGTGTTTACTGCCAGATGTGACATAAGGCAGCACAGGATACTTCCATCATTACAGAAAATTCTAATACACAGCATTGGTCTTGACTTTGTATTTGGGACAAAGATGTTTAATGATTTTTAAGTATGATAGGTTTGGAAGGACTAGATTTTAGAAAGTAATGTGTGTGATTCAAATTTGTGTAGATACATATTCATGCATAGGATGGAAAAGTGCTGTCTGGACAGTGAGATCAGAGCACCCTAAAAGAACTGAGGAGGGGCCACTTTCCTTGAACTGTTTTGGCAGAGTTGGTCTGGTCCAATCACAAAAGCCCAAGACAGGTTCTCTAAGCTAGAAGAACAGAAAGAAATAGCTGAGGAAAAACTGACCTCAGAATAATGAACAGGGATCTTCTTTCCAGCTTTGGAAATATTTGGAGGATTCAAAGTGTTGCAAATGACATAAACCAATCCTACCTTTGCTCTCCGGGAAGAGCAGTACTCTATCCAGTTGAGGTAAATCACACAGAAACTCTCCCTGGATATGCCTGCCAGCCGATGGTCATAGTCTTCATCGATGTTTGGATTAAATGTTGGGTCTACATCAACATAATTTCGATCTGCACACAGTCGAAGTCCTTCCTGCATTGTCTCATTAGCTAGCCACTCTTCTAACTTAGAGGAAGTGATAACATAATAAATGATACCCTAATGTGGAAAAGAATTCAGGTTAAAGCACAATCTGAATGGATTCCAACTCCTCAGTAAAATAAATTCTAAATGTTTTCAGAGATAACTCAAAAATATTTTATTCTAGCTCAATACTCTGTATATATTTTTAAAATGTTATAACCTTAGGCCTTTCTGGATAAAAAAAATTTAACACTTTAAAATCACAACCTTAAAATTACCATGGCAACTTGTATTCTATTGATATTAGTGCTTCTGAATTTAGATACTATGAGAAAAAAAAATTACTGTGCTGAATTAATTTTCAAAAATTTGTTAATAGAAAGTCATTAAAAATATCTAGTATACCTAAGGCAAGTTACAGAAATATAGTTAATCATAAAGCAATAGAAATTTGTAAATTTAAAACTATAGATAGAAAATGACACATACGTACAGATAAAAAAATGTAAAATCAATCTCACTAGCTTTCTGTGGTTGAGTTTAACCAAACACTGGACAGAAGGCTGTAATATAGTGGTATTTAGAGGTAACATCATAAAATATGAAAACTTTAGATGAGCATTAAGAGGGTCTAAAGCTTAACACACACTTCCTCTTAAAAATACTGGCTTTACCTGCAAGTCCCCAAATCATGACTGTGCTCCATTTCCATAAGACCTTTAGCAAATATGGAGTATTTTGTGCAGTAAAGGATTAATCCTGCCCAATGAGGGGCCTGCCCTATGGGTCTTAGAAAGTAATCTCTAAGCCTTTAATATGTGCTGCATGAGAAGAGAAACTTTATGTTGGGGAACTACTGTCTCAAGTTATCAACTTGACCTTCGTTAAGTCAGGAGACGTGGGTCTTCTATGCGGATGGCCAACCATGGGTACATTATTGCACTCCAATAAAGATGCAGGACATCCAGCTCAACTTCTTGGTCTGGCAATATTCTATGAATAGTGCCATACTGTGATGCTCAGAGAAATAGGCATCTGTGTAGTTCCACTGGGAGAGGACATTTGGAAGCTCCTTACCATGATGGCTCTGGACACTATTCTTGGCTTTGCTGAGTTCTGTTAGTCTTTCTAACAAATTTCTGAAACTATGGATGATTTTGGGGATCCCAAAATTGCAGCTGGTGTCAGATGAGGGTGATCCAGAACTCTGTAATACTTTGATTCAGTTTGCAAAGTAGTGCAAAACACTAGTTGACAGCAAGGGCCTAGGAATCAGACATTTCTCACTTTTAAATTCCAAGCTTCATTTGGTATTTAGAGGATCTTTAACAAATAAGCTTCTGATACTTAAGCTGTTTATTTGTTCAACAGGAAAATAACACTTCTTTATAGAATTAAAATATACACAGTTGTGGATGCATACGCTTGAATATTATTTAGCATTAATGCCCAAAACAAAAGCTTCAAAGGCTATCATTATTAATGAACAAATGGAACAAGTTCCACTAAAGAAATAGCAAGACCTTTGTAGGTAAATTTTTACTAACTCTCCTGCATAATAGAGAATTTAAATCACCACTCAGAAGCTAAGCACATGTATAAAACCATATGTGTGTGTGTGTGTGTATGTCTTTCTCAACAAATGCTTAGATTATTCAAAGATGTAAACAGGCTCATACCCTTACCTTGACATAGTAAGTGGTGAGTACCTTCCGAAGATCAAAGACCTGAAGCATAGAAGCAGCACTATTATCAGTGATGCTGTAACCTTCCAGAATATACTTAGTAACTATTACTTCCCAAGCCAGCCAACGTTGGCTAAAGGCAGCATTAAATGAAAGTATATGAGGAATATGGCCAGGTTCACAACAGCAAAATCCTTCATCTTCTTCTACACCCTCAGTAATGGCTTCTACTTCCCGTTGTTGACAGTAAGTACCTTGCAAAAAGAGACAGAAATCATTACAAAGGGGGGAAAAAAAAACAAACAGAAAATGGGAAAAATCAATACCTCTAGGATAGAATTTTAGGAAAAAATGGACACATTTAAAGCAACTATAAAGCAATTATTTACTGCATTGCCTTAGAATATGCACTAACAAATGGCAGAAAACTCAAGAAACTGGGTTGTCTGTATGTTCATTTGCTGTAGAATCACAATGTACACTAGCACACTGTCTTAGTTGCTTTTTTCTCTTTGTTGAGACAAAATACCTGATGCCCTAAGTGAAGCAAGGGAAGGTTTATTTCTTACAGTTTGAAACTTTCAGGTTATACTCAGCTGGCTCAAGGCAGGATGGCATGGCCACCGGAAAACAGCAAGGGTAAACAGAGCAAACAGAAAACACATGCCTTTTTCTTGCCCTTGCACTGTAAGTCAGCTCTACCCTGGGCGGATACAGCACTTACACCACCAATGCCAGCACCAGACAACAATGAACACAAGACTCAGCTGCATCTATGATTGCATGAGGCTTGTGGGGGCCATTCGAACACAAACCATAACTATATTAAAGTTTTGGTATCATGTCCAGGGCACAATTAGAAATATTATATATCTGGAACTTGTGAAAAAGTTCATTTAATATTAAATACATAATTACAAAATTTTTACATTTGTAAATCTAACAATGGTTGGTATGATTACATTATTGTCCCTGGAGATTTATCTGTTGATATAATTTTAACTAGGTATTGGGTCTCACTCTTCTGAACTAGGAAATAAATCTTTGACATTTCTTTTATACAGGTATTTATCAAATAGGCATTCTGTGCATTAGTATTATCAAAATAAGAACACAAAAACAGATTAAATGTAGAATTAGAACCAAAGCAATCAAGTACTAGCAAAATATCCTTTCTATTAATTGATGTTACCTTTTATTTTATTTTATGGTCTTTCTGCCATTTAACTTATAAATTTCTTACATAAAGGCTATAAAGCAATTGTCTTAATTATATACAGGCACATATCTAGGTTATATTTTTTTCTTTGCACAATAGCTTTTTTTCTTTTAAAGGGAATATATATATACTATGTACTTTTTTTTCTTTTGAGATGGTCTTGCTATGCAGTTCAAGCTGACCTTAAATTCACTCTGTAGCCCACTCTGGCTTTGAATTTGCAATAATCTTCCTGCCTCAGCCTCCCAAGTGCTGGGATTACAGGTGTGTACCACTACATTCATATAGATTTATTTATTTATTTATGGAATTGGGAATCAAACTCTGGACCTTGTGCTTGCCACGTAGATGCTTGTGCCACTGAGCTATATCCCCAGCCCTAGACTACGTACATTTGAAAACCACTGTTTTGAGACAAATAAATAGTAGTGGTGTTATAATGAAAAACAAAGATAAAGAGATTATTTTGGTCAACTAAAGAGTTATATTGTTTAGTAGTCCAGAACTCCCCAAAATTTTATTATTTTCTTTTCTTGTTTAATTACATTGGCTAACACTTCTAAAATCATGTTACTTATGGTAACAAGTCCTTGTCTTGAACTTCCCAATCACAGGAATACATGTAGTGGTTAACTATTAATACTATATAATACTCACTATAGATATGCATACACTTACTTATATTTCTCAATATAATGTATATAATTTTATACATTATCTCTGAAAGCAATAATGGAAATGAAACTTAATCAAATGTATTCTGGCATCTTGAGAAAAATCATACTGCTTTTCCCCTATTACCTATAAAATAGAATTTTACTATTTGCTTTCTAACACTTAAATTCAAAATTAAACAGTTGATTTTGTATGGGTATTTTAAAAAGCACTGCTACATTCTGCTTATTCTAGAATTGAAGAATTTTGCATGTACAGTTATAAATAAAGTTCAACTAGCTCTTCTATGTTAACTCAGTCATATTTTGATTATCAATATGACATTAGTTTGTAAAACCCTTTAAGGTTTTTTTTTTCCTTTATCTATGTGCTAGCACAAGTCAGAGTGCAGAAGAATTCAATCTCTAGAAGTATCCTATATTTGGGGTGTTGCTATTATTTCAATTGTGGTACTAAGTCAAGACTATTCCTTTGGTTTTCTGTGTTATTTTATTTTATTCATTTTGTTTTGTCTTTTGGGAAGCTGCTGAAAGGTTTTTAAATGAGTAAATACCATAATGAGAGCATTGGTAACTACATATTGCACATGTCACTTTGTTGGTGCTGTGTAAAAGGCAGATACAATAAGAGGGAATTTGTAAGTTTTTTGACAATTGTGGTCTTCGTTTAGAGCAGCAGAATCAGGTGACTGGTGTAACAGAATTAAAGTAGGATATTTTTACTCTGCCACACCAACTCTCTTATTATTTACAACCTCTAGTAATAAATTTTCCTTAGAAAATTAAGTCACTAACAAGTACAAGAATTACTATCAGTAATTGAAAAAAATTTTGAGCCTTAGAAAGTGAGCTGATTCTAAAATATCTATAAGCAACTACTGTCACTTGTTTCCTGGATCAGTTGGATCTTTCAGCCACTTAACAGTGCATATTATTAGTAAAAAATAAATAACAATCATGACAACTAGACTTGTCAAAATTAATTTGAGTAAAAAGTGAAGGGTATTTAATCAACTACAAATTTTTGACATTTAAAATTTGAATTGAAAAATGTTCTGGATAGAAACAATACAAAAAGATTGGTAGAAGCCATAATCAAAAAATGCTGATGTAGACAATAAACTGACAATACATTTTTTTCCACATGAAATTTACATGGAAAAGAATCTTGATAATATTGGTACAAGAGAAATGGAAATGAAAATTATGAATGAGTTTAGCCAAGACCTATAGGAAAAGGCTAATCTGTTTGATCGAAGGAAAAACAATACAAGATCACACCAATATTTGAGCAAGAATATAATCATATCTCATGAGTCTTGAGATGAAGAGAAAAAAATGCTGACATTATTCAGTTTTTTTGTTTTGTTTTGGTTTGGTACAGGGGATCGAACTCACAACCTCACACTTGCCAGGCAGGTACTTACACCACTGAGCTAAATCCCCAGCCAAATGCTGACATTATTTTAATCATTTTATAAAACAAAATATTTATTATACACTATATGATGTATGTGCTGATAAAAAATGATGCTAAAATAAATGTTACTACTGCTATTTAAGGATTTATACTCTGCTTTTTTTCTTTTTTTTCAGGATCTATTCTCTTTAGAGAAGGTTGGCAATATAACTCTGGACCAATCCAAACTAAGCATACTTTTGTATTTTTAAAAGAGTTGTTTTGGTGAGCGGGCGGCTGGGCACTGGGCCTGCCTTGGCTGCAGCCACCACTGTCGGAGAATGATCTGTGCAGCCCTTGGCGGCGCAGGCTAGCAGCCACGAGCTACTTCTGTGGCTGCCCAAAGGAGCGGAGGTTGCTTGCCCTGCACCGCCGCTGCGGCTAATGTCAGAAATATATGTCAGGAAATAGCCTCTAAATCTTGGGTGAATCTTTTAACCTTACTCTGTGGATCAGCAATAGGATTTTTTTTTTTCTTTTTTATGTTCTCAGCTATTTAGTATTTTGTTGGGAGAACAAGGTGATACCCAGCCTAATATTCTTCATAATGATCCTTATGCAAGACATTCAGATGATGGTGAACAGAATCATCTAGAAGGACAAATGAACTTTAATGCAGATTCTAGTCAACATAAAGATGAAAACACAGATATTGCTGAAAACCTGTACCAGAAAGTTAGAATTCTTTGTTGGGTTATGACAGGCCCTCAAAATCTAGAGAAAAAGGCCAAACATGTTAAAGTTACATGGGCCCAACATTGTAATAAAGTGTTGTTTATGAGTTCAGAAGAAAATAAAGACTTCCCTACTGTGGGATTAAAAACCAAAGAAGGTAGAGATCAACTACACTGGAAAACAATTAAAGCTTTTCAATATGTTCATGACCATTATTTAGAAGATGCGAATTGGTTTATGAAAGCAGATGATGATATCTATGTAATACTAGACAATTTGAGATGGCTTCTTTCAAAACATAGCCCTGAAAAACCCATTTATTTTGGGAAAAGATCTAAGGTTACATGAGTGGATATATACTAAGCTAAGAAACCTTGAGGAGATTTATTGATGCATTTAAAACAGAAAAATGTACACATAGTTCTTCTATTGAAGACAGCGCTGGGAAGATGCATGGAAGTTACGAATGTAGAAGCTGGAGATTCAAGAGATACCACTGGAAAAGAAACTTCATCCCTTTGTCCTGGAACACCACTCAATCAAAGGTTACCTACCCAAAACCTTTGGTACTGGAACTATAACTATTATCCTTCAGTAGAGGGTCCTGGTTGCTGTTCTGACCTTGCAATTTCTTTTCACTATGTTGATTCTACAACAATGGATGGATTAGAATACCTCGTTTACCATGTTCGTGTATATGCTTATTTATATAGATATCAACCTGCCTTACTGAGAACATCCAAAAGGAAGGAAGTCAAATAAACAAAAATGAAGATCCAAAAGTAAAATTAGGACACCCTTGACAGGAAAACAATGAGCCAAGGTAAAATGTCTGATGTTGCACTGAAGGACTTAATTCTGACACAGAACCCTGAAATCCCAGTGACATTCCACACGGATGACTGTAAACCGAAGCTTTAAATGAGCTGTGAAATGTGTTAAATGGGTTTTGATACAGTAATATATAGAACTTGTTTTTAAAGTGGTGGCAAGTAGAACTAGTAAAAGAGAATTTGTTTCCTTAAAAATAAATAAGTAAATAAAATAGTTGTTTAAAAGAAACAACAATAGGAAACAGAAAAGCAGGTTTTGTGAGATGGGAAGGGGATCTAGTGATGGAAGGAGAAGAAAGAGAAGAGGAGGGAAGAGGAAGTAAAAAGGATTAAGACGCAATACGTATCAATGCCCCATGATGAATACATTATGCACTGCAAGCATTTACTAACCCCACATTTGTGTGTGCATGCACAAACGCACATACACACACAAAAAATTCACTAGTACCTTTCTTCACTTCTATCCTTGGTTATACTATATGAAAAATTCAGCATCATGAATTTTTCAATTAGCTATGGCTGGGTATGTAGCTCAGGGGCAGAGTACTTGCCTAGCAAGTGTTGAGACCCTGGGCTTGATCCCCAGTATTGCATATTGCAAGATGTTACCTTACATAGATACAAATATTAGTTATACCGGTTTGTTACAATAAAATTAAAAAGGAAAAAAAAAGTACCAGAAGTGTTAAAAAGGAAGTTTAAAGTGCTACCAGTGTAAAAATAGTGCTAAGGACGTGCTGACTTTCATACGTATCACGCTGGCTTACATTTGAAAAACATGAGGTGAAAGTATAGAACAAAGGGAGTGCTACATAAATAAAATCTAATTTCTAGTGAATAGAGTACCTTCTAGGAAAGTACTTGTTCTACCTAAACATATTCTCCAAAACAAAGGCACATGTTTTTAAATTAATTACCAGGGTGAAAAATAAGTCTAATGGAGTAAGAATCTGGTTCAATCCTCTTTCTAGTCAAACACTTTCTTATTTCCTATTCCAGACTAAAAACACTCCAAAGAACTTGTTAGTATAGATAAAGGACTCTAGATCTTCAGCCGGAATTAAATGTTCCTTACACCAGGAAGATACTCAGTTACAGGACTTGAAATTCCAATAAATTAAGTTGACTTACTGGACTTATAAGGTATTCAATCTACAGGAATATCTGAATCTGTAATTTTCTAAGTAGAAATGCCTTTGTCAGTACATAAAATTTTAGAAGGCTGGTGGGAAGGGTAATGGGAAATAACTGCTTAAGTGGACGTTAGGTTTATTCTGGACTGATAAAAATGCTTTGGAACTAGACAGAGGTAGTGGCTGTATAATACTGCGAATGTATTAAATACCAATGCTTTCTTCATTTTAAGTTATGTAAATTTCATTTCAATTAAAAAAATGTTGAGTACAACGTCATAGTACTTTTAGGAACATAACTTAGTTAACTACTCTGCCTCACACAAAAACTCAGCATGCTAAACATTTATGCATTCAGCCAATATATGCACCTGGTCACAAAAGGGATTAGCAAGAAACCAATCACAGAGCAATAGGAGTTCAGTATCTTCAGGTAAATAAGTCAATTATATAGTAGTGTTACCACTTTCACATGCTGCACCATATACTACATAAGTGACTGTTCTATGAATATGAAATTTGAGGGAGAAAACTGTAACAACTATTCTTCAATGATTTTTGTAATCCTACAATTTTAAGTATTTAATTTTATGACTTTTGACTTTCACAGGAGTACGTTCTGTAAAAATAAAAGGTGAGTGAATGTCTTACCTCTGAATTCAAGTCCCCGTAGCTGGAAAGTCACCAGGCCATTGCCTATCTCTATAAGGTGTACTAATGCATTGAGATAGTCAGAGGCAAGGATGAAACAGTCTCCAGTACTATAGTTTCCCCATCGTCCTAGCAGCAAATCACCACAGAGGCTGTGTTGGAGGGATCTGGTTAAATGTTCATAAAAGATAGAATTCAGATTATTGTCATCTGATCCTGTAAAAAAGTGAAAGAAAACAAATCAAAACATTAAATTCCACCTTATATCACTTTTAACTGATGAATATAATTGTTAAAAATATTAAAACTCCCAGTTAGGGTTGTATTTGTATTTATTTGACAAGACAATACTTATATCTTTACAATTTCTCTATCTGGCTCAGTGGTTGACTGCTTGCCTAACATTCACAAAGCATTACATTCAATCCCAGCACCATGGTAAGAAAGAAAGAAAGAGGGAGGGAAGAGGGAGGAGACAGCAGAAGGAAGGAAGGAAGGAAGGAAAGAAGGAAGGAAGGGAATGAGAGAGGGAGGGGCCAAAGAGATGAAAGAGGATGATGAGATAGATGTTACAACTGAGACTTACAAGTAACATAACGCCCCTGATGGTTCCCATACATGTAATGTGAGAATCTGATTAGATGCAATCTAAGGACTTTTCTACCTGTGTAACAGTCTGTAATTTATGATTCATTAATTATTATTGTTATTCAGTGAAATGTATCTTATAATTAAAGCCATACAAGAGAGATAAAAAGATAAAATACTTCAGAGAACAAAAAAAGACTATCTGGTGAAGTGAGTAAAAAAATACGAGACTTGAATAAAAAAGGGAATCCAAAACAAAGACGTTTTAAAAATCTATCAAGATAGCTCATATTGGACAGAAATAAACTACATACACAGATATAGTAATAAAGAACCTAAAAACTTAGAAATTAGGGTTATCAGTAAAGAAAGCATTACTATAAAACATGATTCAATACATGACCAAATCTAGAAGTAATCCATCCAAAACCTGTAACCTGTAAATGGGATCCTAATTATAGTACCAGAGAATGGCAAAAGTCAAAGCTTACTAATCATTTCTTTTTTTTTTTTTTTTTTTTGTCTTTTTCATTTTTATCGGTACCGGGGATCGAACTCACGACTGCCTGCTTGCAAGGCAGGTGCTTATGCTGCTAAGCTAAATCTCCAGCCCCAAAGCTTAGTAATCATTTCAAACCCAGCCTAAGTTTTAAAAGAATAAAAGGGAAACCCTAGTTGAAATGCCATTAAAATGACTGTATCTAATTCTATGTCTGCTTATTACAATAGTGCAGTGATCTGTTACACAGGATGGCGCTGTTAGCAACCTGAGTGCCTTTTGTAGGTTCACACAGAGCTTACAAGGTGTTTTCCTCCTGGTAACAGGTAGTAATGTCACTAGTTTTCCTTACTCCAGTTCTGTAATTAAAAATCAGTCTGATTCTTAGAGCTTGGTTTCTCAGATGGCTTCTCAAATGTAAGGTTTCTTACAGCTTTGAAAGAATTTATGAAACAAATCAATACAAATAATTTAGTCCATTTAAGAGTAATGTTCCTTTTAGCAAATTAACACACTAGAGTTTTGACTGATTTATTAACTCTTATGGTCAAGGCAGTGAGATTCACTTTCTCTGTCTCAGATTACTACTTAACCAGCTGATAAAATGTTTCCCAAATGACAAAGCTAACAACCAGACTTCAAATGATGGTACCACCACCAAACCACTACCCACAAAAGCCCTATCTTGAGTGTTAATTTGCCCCTTTCAACCAGGTGACATCTTTTTAAACAAGAATAAATAAAATTAATATTTAAACATTTAGGGAGGATAGAAGCAAGTACATGAATGAAACATGTACTAGTGTGACTATATACCTTTCAATGTATATTATCAGTTTTACTTTAAATGTTTTCTGCTTTTTAACTTATGTAAGAAAAATCTTTGAAAGGCATTTTTTATTTCTATAAACATTATTAAAATGCACTTCAGGGCGAGGAATTTAGCTGAGTGGTGTAAGCGCCTGCCTGGCAAGCACAAAGTTAAGAGTTTGAGCTTCGATACCAAAAAACAAGCAAGCAAACAAACAAACAAGCACTTTATAAATGGCTGTATATATTGGTACATACTCTAATTTATATATACTTTGCTAAAGTAAAACAAAATAAAGCACAAGATACATAGTTTTTAAAAATGATTATTTGGGCATAGAGGATTTCCAACAAATTGGGAGTGAAGATATGGCTCCTTACTCATAAATATATTACCTGGATTTCTATCAAGTTGAGAAGCCAATCTGGTATTTGAATGATCCACTCGTTTTGTGCTGAAGACAAAAATAAACATTGTTAGGAACTTTGTACTTTAAAAATTTTTAATAATTAAGAATGAGTGAGAAACTATGGGAATAGTTGGAATAAACCAACTTGCTTAGGAAAATCTCTGGGCAAAGTCTGTAATTAGGGTATTTTTGGTACACAATTAATTTGAAGGACAAAGTTTTATATTTTTTCCCTCCCACCTTCACTACACATAAACATACCAGTATTCTCTTTGTGTGCTGCACAAAACATTCTTTGGAAGAAAAGGAACATTTGTTAATGTCCAGTGGTCAAGAGAACCCAAGAATGTTTCAGGGAGTCTTCCAGATCAAAACTACTCTCTTAACCATAGTGAGCTGTCCTTTGCCTTTTTTCACTATATTAACAAACTGCACTGATGGTATAAAAGTAATGGTAAGAGTTGGTGTGTGAAGAGGAATGAAGGCAGTGGCACCAAATGGTACTATCCTTCACTGCCAAACATGGATAAAGAGACCATTCATTCACTCAAAAATGTCCTTATTCATGTAGTAATATTATTTTGAAATCTCAACATCTTATTACAGGATTTTTTAATGTTTTGCATAGCAAATGAGAAACCACACAGAAAACACTGTTGCCTAGATCTGGCTGTCCTAAGGAAAAGGATTTGTGCAACTGTGTGAACTGCAAGCTACACTAACAGCTTGTTTTCCTGCAACACCATTTCTACTTGAATATCTGATGAAGAAATCGGAAAATAATTCAGATGTGTTACTGAACAGGCATTGTACAAAAATAAAAAATAAATGTATCCCAAGGAAAACAACCAGATGGAAGTATCTGTTGACAATGATAAAGAGTCAAGCAAAAATTAGAATTTGAGAAAACTCTTTCAACTATAAGCTTGCTAGCTTTCCCAATACTTATTATCGTTTCATTTTAACATTGATGGTGACACTAACGAGCCCATTTTTTAAACACTGCATAATGAAATGTGTCAATATTTGGAAAATATGTTGTTCAGTAAAGCAATAATTTTCAAATGAATAATAAATGATATAACAGAATTATGCATGAGTAAAGGATCTACCCAAAGTACAAACAGGTGAATTTTGGTGTAACAGTTTCAAAAGTTCAGATATAGCTTAGATTCTATACCACGACTAACTTTAAAAAAAATTTTTTTTCTTTTTAGTTTTAAGGGGATAAAACCAAACAAAAGAAAATAGAATAAAGCCAATCAAAATCAAACAAAACAGTGAAAGTGCTAAGTTTCAAAACAAGGTAATAGGAAATCAACAATGGCTGCCATAATGCCTCCTGTTATCTTCAAAATCAAGATGTCCATACCATCAGACCTAATAAAATCAAGTGTAACAGAACAGAATAAAACCAATCAAAATGAAAACAGTGAAAAGTGATACAGGATTTTAAAACAAAATAATAGGGACTTAACAATGGCTACCACCTTCCCTTTTTAGGAGTTTCCTCCCCTTTCACTTTCACGTATCTACTGTACATTTTGGACCCTACTCTTTCAGTTTTTTACAAAAGGGAGACAACATGATGCTCACCTATATACATCTGAACCATTTCACCCAAGAGCATGATCACAAGTTGTATCCATTTACCTACAAGGGCCTCATGATTTCCATTGTATAAAAATGCCACATCTTTCTTGTGTGTTCTGTGGTTGATAGGCAAGCTACCCCTGCTTTTTTCTGGCTTCCTGTCACATGCAGCATTGTTTTCTCTCCTTTGACTTTCAATCTATGTATTTCCTTTCAAGTTAATGTGTTTCTTGTATACTGCCTATTAATGGATCTTGTTTCTTGATCCACTCTGCCTATATTTCTTTTTATTGGTGAATTCATTTTTCTTTTACTTAAGATTTTATTTCTGGGGGGCTGGGGATTTAGCTCAGTGGCATAAGCACCTGCCTTGCAAGCAGGCAGTCGTGAGTTCGATCCTTGGTACTGATAAAAATGAAAAAGACAAAAAAGAAAAAAAAAGATTTTATTTCTGATCTGATTTCTTTTACAGCCTCATGAGTAGTTTACTTAAGTTACCATCATCTCAGAAATTTTAGGTGTGCGCCTTCTGCTTTCTTCCATGTCCATGTCTCCTAGACTTGTTCTGTTTGGATTGGAGGTGAGAGATTGCCTTTTGCTCCTTTGTCTCGATATTTTCCTGGATTCCTCAAGAAGAGTGGATTGTGGGGTCCCAGTAGCTTCCCACATTGGCTACTCATCCACAGTGTAGAGGGATGGGTCAGGCACCTGCGTTTCTCCTAACCCGAAGTTCCCCAGAGGTGGTGGGGTATGGGTTGGGCATCTCTAAACACTCATGACTTCTCCAAGGCATAGCTGGCTGGTTTTCCTGGCTTGCACTTGATACCCATAGGACAGTCCAGATGGCAGGTGTGCCTGCAGGGGCTGGGCTGGCTGCTTCACTATGCCTGTGCTGGTTACCTGCAGGACAGTCTCAATGGTGGCAGGTATGCATGTGAGGGCTGGGCAGGTTGCTTAACCTCGCCTGTGCTGGTTACCTACACCATGGTTAACTTTTAATAAAATACTATTTATTGAGTTTTAGTAAGGATCAAAAAATATCCAAAACAGCCTTAAAGTCTATTAAAATACTTCCTAACTACCTATCTGCATGAGGCTAAAGTTTCTTCATATATTTCAAGCAAAACAACATTCTGCAATAAACTTAATGCAGAAGCACAGAACAGAATCCACCTGTGTTTTAATAAGCCAGATGTTAAGAGATCTGAAAAATTGTAAAGCAATGCCATTTCTCTCACTAATGTTTTGGTGGGTGAGAAAATATACTTATTTTTAATTTTCAAATGTTATTTATGCTAATATTTAAAGAACATATTATTATTTTAAAAATACTAACCATTTGAAAAAATTTTAGTTTTTTTGTTTTTATTGATAAATAAGATTTATATCTTAAAAACTGGCATTTTCAATAATTTTTAAAAATATGTAGGGATTCTGACACAAAAGACTTTAATACCTGTTATCACAGTATACTACTTTGGACTAGAAGTTGGCACAGAACAACTATAAAATAACCCTGAAATTCCCCAAATGGGAAACATCATCATCATGTATAGTTTTAGACAAAGGAGTATAGCAAAATTTTTGAATCCAACAAGCAAGTTCATTGTTTCAAAGATGAAAACACAATTTCCCGGAGTAAATATGTCGATGTATAAAACACAGAGTAGTGCAGTCACAGAGAGGCCATTAAAATTATAAACTAGTATAATCTCTTTCCAAATCAATGTGTTAATGCATATTTAACACGGTTAAGTTATGACTCAGGAATTTCCCCATTACAAACTTAGAAAACAAAATCCAGAAAGATTACCTACAAGTACAGTTCACTAAATATTAAAGAGCTTTAAAAAACTAAATCTAAATGGAGAAAACATTTTATGCACAAAGATGGTCATTCAAAACTTTTCTTCATGAAAAAGTTTAGCTCTAAAAATAGCCACCTGTGTCTTTAGAAAATTGTAATTCATTTTAATGGTGATAATGATGCAACATGGCACAGCATAAAGACTCAGAGTATTATAGATAATTCTTTAAAATCACTGACAGAAGGACAAGGAATATCTTTAACTAGAATTGTTTTAAAAAATCTTTAGAGTAGAAAAGGCAAGAAAAGAAATAATTTTCCCCAACTTTCCTGTGTTTTATATAATTTTCAAATTTTAAAAATATTTATAAATTTCTGGCACGTATGGTGGAGCATGCCAGTGATCCTAACACTTGGGAGTTTGACGTGAGAGAACTGCTGTAAGCTCAAGGTTGGCCTGAAATACTTAGAGACCCTGTCTCCCAAAAAAAGGGAGAAAATTTATAAATTTCTTAGCATAAATATTTGAACATAACAAATTATGAATCATAAAAAATTTCTAGTAACAATGTTATCAATAGTTTTTCCTTGCAAAAAAACAAAACCAAAAACCGTCTTTCAAGTATTTTACTTTACTCACTTATAATCTCTCTCCCAGAATTTCACAGGTCGAACATATGAAGTGATGAATATCGCACTTCCCAGGAAGGGGTTTAATGGGGTAGAGAAGAAAGCTGACACAGCAGCCTGAATAAACAGCATGGCTGAATCTGGGGGAAAACTGGATAAGGAACTTAACATTGATCTGAATACATATGTTAAAAAGAAGAAAGGAAGAAAAATCTCACAAACACATTTACATCACAGCAATTAGAGCAGTACTGGCAAACCTTTTAGAGTTTTCAATAATATAAACAAACCTACTGTGGCACACATCATGTCATAGGTTTGTCACCACTGAATTAGAGAATACACGTGAGGATGTCATTGGCCAAATAAGGGCATCCCAAAAGAAAGACACACAAAGGAAGGACAAACTGGTGTGATAAAGGGAGCCAAAAAAATATTTTTAATATGTATCTGGTAATCTCAAGAAGAGGAATGGATTTAATATTTCAATTAAAACTAAAATCTGTAGGTACTAATCACTAACCTTTAGTATTATATTTAGAAAATACTTCAAGAAATGAGTACAAGCTGGGCATGGTGGCACACAACTGTAAACCCAGCACTCGGATGGCTGAGGCAGGAGGGTCACTGCAGCCTGCCTGGGGTATACAATGAATTCAAAGTTACATAGTAGGACCCTGTCTCAAAAGAACCAAAAAGAAATGAAATGAGAATAGACAATTTCAGACAGAAGTTTAGTGGTAATCATTAAGAAAAAAGCTCCATTAAGTATTTTTAAATGTTTTATATACATTAAAAATTTCAAGACTTTAATAACATTCATAATTATATTTAAAATACAAAATCTTTAGCCAGGTGTGGTAGTATGTGCCTATAATCTCAGTGCTCTGGAAGCCTCAGACGGAGGATCCCAAGTTCAAGGTCAACTTAGTAATTTAGCAAGACCTTGTTTCAAAATTAAAAGAGGGATGCAGATGTAGCTCAGTATAAAGATCATGGGTTCAATCTCCAGCCCCACAAACCAAATACAATTATAATTAGTAGTACTTATTGCAAAAACCTTAATTCTCACATTCAGATGATCTTTGAGAAATAGATGTTAAATAAGTTATACAATCTAAACCAGCATAGCCATAGACTCAATATGTTTTATGGCAACCTATAGTTTATGTCTATAAAGGTATATAAACCAATATCCTCACCAAGGATATAATTTTCCACTCTCACAAAACATTAGAAGGATACGGGGCACTGCAAAGGGCTGAGCAAATGCATGGAAAGCAGAACCCCATGTAATCTGCCATGGAGCAATGTAGGTATACACAAACTGCAACTTATAAAGGAGTTCCCAAAGCTGCAGGAAGAAAAGAAAAACGATCAGGAAAAAACTTATCTGATATTTGAGTAAGAAATGAAAGACTCATAAAATATATTTTCTTCCTAGTAGAGAAATGGAGTAAAAATAACGTGCCATTTGTGTAACAGCAAAAGTTTTATGAATTGCCAACATATTGAACTTATTTTGAAATAACACTATTTTTAAGAAGCTAGGTAGCTGACTTGTGGATTTATGTTTCATGCATTTAAAAAACATTATGCCTTCTATTAGCCAGCCATATTATTACTACTACTACTATAAGCAAAACAAAGAATATAGGAAACAACAAAGCAACTGTCCTTCAACAAAAAAATCCAGATGTCTATAAAGCTCAACTAACACATATATTTATTCTATCTAAGGTACATTTTCCTCAAGTTTTAATGGTCTAGAAACAGAGTATGTTTCAAATGCAATGTCAAAGGAATGTGCATATAGTGGTTATAATACAGTTGGCACTGCCTGTTTGCATGGGTATTTAGTTGTATACACTACCGGCATCTGTGCATAACTTCAACTTTGTCAACAGAAGCACAATACACATTTTAATCTTAATTAATGTTGGATTTACTACTGCTATTGAACATACCTTCCAACCTAACACTGGGATGCTATTTGTCTAAGATTACCTGTGCACATTAGGAAATACAACTTTAAATCTAAATATTTAAGTTTATGAGAAACTACATGCTTCTTTATGCAAAACAAATTCCCCAATTAACTTCCAGGCTTCCTCTGATGAAAACCCATACTCACAAGAGGAAATAAATGATAAAAAGACAAATAAATTAGTGGCAGAGTAATATAATACTGAAATGTTTTAGAAAGTTTTTATCACAATACTGGAATTGGCTATCACTAAAACCTTGCTCAGATTCATGGCTTTCCACTTTTCCCCATCTTGGGTCAAACAGATGTCCATCATATCTGAATCACTGTCATAATCGCTTACACTGTTCTCCATACCTTCAGGTTCTCTCTTTCCCAATTCATCCCAAAAGTGGCTGACCAGGCTAACTTGCCTAAAATTGGACTTTCATTGTGTTTTGTAGCTGTTCATTTGCTTCAGCTCTCTGTTACCTATCAAATGGGATAATATATGTCAAAGTCCTTTGTATGTGCTCAGTGTTAATATGAAATCTAATTGGTAAGTTACAAACAATCTGACTATACAACCTACTTAATTTAGAATGGTAATGTGCTTCAGCAAAATGATCTTGGCATCAAGAGGCAGAAACTCAGGCCTTACCATCTTGTTTTTAAAGAGAGTAAGAACACACATGAATTTTGTAAGCATTCTATGAATTTTAAAATATTCTTTCAATCTAGGCTTTGGTTGCTTCTTCATGTCTTTATTGTCTACATTTAGCTAATTAGGTGAATTTACAATTGAATTTGTTGCATTTATCCAGTAGCTCAGAGCCCAATTCAACTATTACAACGTCTATGTTTAAAATTATTCAAAGCTACACTCTCTATGGAACATCTTACATACTCAAAAATATATACTTTTCTAAGTTTCCTATATAGCTTACTTTTATCTTAGCTCTCAAAAGGAACACAGTGTATCTTTTATGAATTACAGCATTGAGTAGGGGTTCTAATATGTTCCAAATAACTGGTTGATTGAAGAGGCATACTAATAAAAAGATAATAAATTAAATAAAATATGAGTATAATCTTTACTTAGTAGTGTATTATTGAAATAGGTTTTGCAGACAAAAATATTATTTTCAGTGATAAATTACCTTGTTGAACAGTATGGACATGAAAAAGAGGTCCAATAACATAGTCTCTGAAAAAGCTTCATAGTCAAATTTGAAAAAGAGCACAGTAAAGATGACTGTGACATACTGGTATGTAGGACTGCTAAAAGATGATCGCAGCAACTTTAAGCCAGCAATGGTGATCATTAAAGCACCTAACCTGTAACAGACAGAAAGCACCACTCATCAAGTGATGAACAATGGAACATCTGCTGATCTAAAAAAAAAACACCACTTTATTTACTGAGTTTCCATTATAGAGATCAAATTTAAACTTCTAAAAATGATTTATATTGTTAAGCAAATGACATCCTAACTAGATCTGACTAGTACAAAAGTCTCTTTCAATAATTTGTGCTATATCTATGTAACTAAACATGTTTTTAAAATAAATAGTATTGTAATTGTGACATCTGATCCTCTAACTTCTCAATATTTCTATCATTTTAATATTAATTGTACTTAGCAGATGAAAAACATATTTAACATTTACTCCACAATATACACCCATTAGTAGGTAGACTTATAGGATAATAATATAGGCAAGTACCTGCCACATGGCATGACCCACATGATAGACACACAAAAATAGCCATCTCCCAAACCTGCTATCCAATACTAAAAGTTAACCTTACTTAATGATGTCTTCTCACAAAGTATCAGCTAACAATGAGATGTTTGCAGTAGTGAATTTGTGAAAAGCCAAATGGATGCCCAAAAGACATTAAGTCAAAAATAGTATTTTGCCTGAAATTTTTAAGTTTCTTAGTATATCTTGTACCACAGAAACACTCAATGCTTGTATGGAACTTGAGCAACAACTTAAGACATTGCTTTTAACAACTCCCACTGACTACTGTACTTACTCTGTATCCAGTTTCTTTGGACTAGCAATTGTCTCTGCACTGCTACTAAGTTCATTGAGAACGACCAGTGGATAGATGATATTCTTCTCCACAAAAAGAAGCCACACATGAAGTTTTTCAAACCACATCATAGTGGCTGCATCTAAAAAGGCAACATAACTCAAAAAGACAGTGTATCACCTAATGTATAAAGTAGTCTTACAATGTGATGAGAAAGGAAACATTACAGATCAAATTTTATAATATGCTATAAACAAAAATGTAAGATATCCAGTACTGTAATTAGTTATTGACGTCTGTGAATTCTGAAACGAATCTCCACCTTGGTTATAACTTACATTTAAATGAATTTCACTGTATACTTTAAATTATGAAACTTCAGTTTTGAAACTAACTTTTGTCACTTATACCAATATCTTATGGAAAAAAAGTCACTGAAGATTATTAGGGTATAACATAATCCCCAAATAGATGATTAAGTGATTTTGAAAATGTGTGTATATACATACATGTTTCAGGAAAGATATGAAAATATATATGATTTCATATATTTCATTAAAAAATTTTCATTGCCAATAAAGTATCTCAGATAACCCTGAAGATTTAATACATGGTTCTTTGGCAACGTGAAAATACTATTCCCAAGTGTTTACAAAGTTCTCCAAGGGTAATGTATTTCTCTTTCAATTGCCAAAATCAGTACAAAAAAATTACCTTTTCTACTACTTAGTACTTTCAATAATTCAAATATGTTATGGTGGCTGGATGTGGTAACACACGCCTATAATCCCAGCACCTGGGAGGCAGGATCACTGTGAGTTTGAGATCAGCCTGGGCTACAAAGTGAGCTCAAAGCCAGCGTGAACTGCGTAAGTGAGACCCAGTCTCAAAAAGACCAAAGAGGAAAAAAAAAAGTTATGGTAGTTCAAAACTCGTAAAAACTTAAGTTATTTTTAAGATCTAAGATAAATAATATGACCAATTATTTATTTTAAAAACCGTTTAAAAACTACTTTAAAAACGATTATTTATTTTAAAAGCTGGGGATTTAGCTCAGCGGCATAATGCAGTTGTGAGTTTGATCCTATAAAAAAGTTGCTTTGGGGCTGGCGATTTAGCTCAGTGGCTTAAGCGCATGCCCGGCAAGCGTGAAGTAGAGATTTCAATCCCTAGTACCAAAAACAACAACAACAACAAAAAAACAAAAAACAAACAGACCTGTTAACTTTATGGTTAATTAGATTTATTATCATTTATTTATAGAATGTTAATAGCTCTCTATTTAAAATAACTCACTCTTTTCCTAAAGCAGAGAATGGGCCAGTACTGATTCTCAAAATATTATGTAATTTTCTTTATTAAAAGAGCACATACTTTGAAAAGGTTTGCACCTGCTACTGGTTCAAAATACACATTATTGTTTAATTATCTCTTCAGGATCCAACTGACAAGATTAAAGTGACTTGATGCTTCAACCAATTTCACTAAAAGTTCTAGGAAACTTGCTTTGAGAATGTACAGATAGATGACTTTGCAACATAAAGCTTTCAAAGGCTTCGGATTTCTCTAAAAATGTTAATTCATCTTCAAACGATTGAGAAATTTATTCTCTTTACAGCAACTCATTAACTGACAAAAAAGTCTGAGGAGAGAAAGTTAGCTTATTTAAGCATTGGTATATAATACATGGCATAGGTATGAATTTTTACTATTTCTCCAAAATGAGAAAGTAAGCATATGAGTCAAGGGGCTAACAAACAGGATTCTTACCCAGGAAAGAAAGTGAAAGTTTACAGTGGGGAGGAAAAAGTTTGTCAGATGCACTGGCCTATCTCTTCTTGAATCACTATGATTTTATTCCAAATCTGAACCAATAATAGCAATTACAAAATGTTTTCTAACTTCTGTCACTTTGTGTTAGTTTAGATTTAGAATATTCCTTTTAAGGGCTCCTTTTAAGCCTCATGTGTTGAACGGTGAGACTTTAGAAGCTGACTGAATGAATCATGGGGTCACTACGCTCACTGGATTAGACTACTGAGGAATGGTAACTGAAGTCCTATTTCAAGGTGGAGGTCTAGTCAAAAGTGGTGGGGACACAGGAGTGAGACCTGAAAGGGTGTACAGAATCTCCTTCCCCAGCTACTCCCTTCACTCTCTGCTTCCTGACTGATACAGGATGACCAGCTGCCCTCCGCCAAGCCTTTCCACCATGCTGTTCTGCCCTGGAGCCTGCAGACTAGGGGCTGCAACTCCTGAAACTGTGTGTCAAACTATACCTCTCCATCTCACTCTGGTAAGATACTGTGCCTCTAGCAGAAATAACAACAAAGACTTTCCATCTCTGTCTATGCTTTTAGTTAAAGATACCTCAAACAGAAGACTTAAGCAGCTTGGGCTGCCTATATATGGAAATGAAATAGAGAGGAGAGATAGAAAAACAAGTCATATATAGGAGGATTCGACAGTGACAGGTCTGCAAATAACAATTTAGGGAAGAAAGGAGTCAGTTTTTCCCAAGGAAAGCTAGCCTTGTAGCACACTGACAAGGCCTTTTAACTCAGCTGAAATTAAGGCATCTTTCAACAGATTTGGTTTGATAACAGCTTTAAACCTAAGGCCAAGAAATACAAGCCAAAGTGTTATCTGATGATATTTTTATTTAATTCAGATATCAGCATTATAAAGAGAAAAAAAAACCCAAAACAAAAAACATAGCAATAAAAATAAAGGTATACTTACTTCGAACTTCATATTGATTATACTCTGCTGTCTTCAGCAAAGGATGAGAGAAACAGTGCCACGGTAGCTGTTTCCTAACTTGAGGCAGCACATAGTGGGTTACAAACCCCACGAAGCCAACTAATGCATATAACACATACTTGAGAGCAGGCTAAAAAAAAAAAAAAAACAAGGTTGAGAAAATTAGGACCAACTGTGAGACTCACTGTGGAACTTCTAGTATCCAACTCAAATGTAGAATCTAAGAACCAGCTGGGTGTGGTGGTTGGTGCATGTCTATAATTCCAACACTCCGAGGCTGAGGTAGAAGGAACTTGAGAGTTCCTAGCCTGGGTTACACTGTCTCAAAAAACAAAACAAAACAATCTAAGACTTTTAAAGTTTTACTTATTTATTTATTGAGGCGGGTCCTTCTATATAGTTCAGGCTGGCCATGAACTCACTATGTAGGCCATGCTGGCCTCTTAAGGGCTTGGATTATAAGCATGTACCATCACACCTGACTAAAGAAATACCTATTTGTTTGAAGCTAATGTTTCTTTACTATGTAGTTTCTTTCTGATTAAATCAGCCACAAAGGATAGTGACTGCTTTTATATTACAGATGTTTAAAATATGTTAACTACTTCCTTTGCTGTTTCATACCACCATATAATGAGTGACCAGAGTTGTACTGCTTTCTGCTCCAAAAGTGTTCTATGTGTCTTTCACAGTGATGTATTACATTGTTCTAATGAGGAGAGATAAAGGACAAAAGCTAAGTAAAAATTTACAGTCAGAGAAGAGCTAGACAGGATAAGGAAAAAAAGGTATTCCACTTTATTTGTACTTTAAGGGAATTCTTATGTTTGACTAAATTCACAAAAGAGACAAAGGAGTATCATTTCTTCAAAAATTCAAATTAGGGCTGATAATTTAGAAACTCTTGAACTTCTCAGACCCACTGCACTCAGTGGGTCTGAGTGCATTCATCTGCACCCAAAGGCTCACTGGACATTATTTCTGTAAGTGGCCAGAACTCATAGTTCAGTACTGCTTCAAATATTAAGTGAAATTAAATAATTATCTGGCCAAATGGAGGAACAGGGACTTACTCTTCCAAATTAAACAACCAAACCACAATAAAATGTATGATTCAGTGATTTCTGACTGACAAGGTATGTGGAAATAACCCAGCCCCAAGGAAAGGCAACACAGGCTGGCATTCTGTTCTCCAGTGCACTGGCCTGAGAGTTTCCAGGCTATGGTACCTATACAAGGCTGGGCACTCTGAGCTAAAGAGATGAAGTTGAAAATCTAGCAATAGGAGTGTCTACTCTTCACCAGAGGACAGAGTGCACCAAAAAGAAAACTGCACAGGGGGAGAACTCTGGAGATGGAGCAAGCTCCCAACTGACGGATGTGAGGAACCTACACACGTCCAGGAAAACACCACCACAAGGATGAGAGGAGCACATCAACATTCACTTGGGACAGGGAGAGTGCCTACTCTCCAAGTTCCACTGGAAAGTCAAGATTCCCAGAGTGCTGGACAGAGACCTTGAAAGGGCACTCTGCTCTGCAGTAAGGAATAGCAATGCTCAGTTATGTGTGGCTTTAGTCCCACCTCAGAATTCTTAAAAACAAGACTTGAAAAATCGAGCTGTTAATAAATACTTAATTGTCCTGGGATGAAGTCGAAGAGTATTTCTAGAAATACAAAATTATCCAAAACTTAACACAGTAAAATTTATTGTTTGGCACCAAAAATCACCATGTGTGCAAAGAATTAGAAACCTATAAATCACAGAGAAGGATTTTAAAAAGAAAGTCATTCAGAACCAATCCATAAATGATACATATATTAAAATTAGTAGACAAGGACACTAAGAGGGTTATAACTGATTTATGTTCAAAAAGTTAAATAGAGGCACAAGACGGTTAAAAAGACCTAAATAAACTTTTAAAGATAAAAATTATAAATCCTGAAATAACACACTGGATGGAATTAATAACAGATTACAATCATAGAAGAAAAGATTAGTGAATTAAAGACTAATAGACACTATTTAAAATTAAACACAGAAGAAAACAAGAATTAAAATAAAAACATCAGATACCAAGGAACAACCTCAGAAAGCCAAAGCTCCATGTCACTGGAGCCTAAGAGGCAGTGAGGATAGGGTGCAGAGGAGCAGGGGAAGGGGTCAGCATGCAGAAGACAGAGGGCAGGGAGATATCTGAAGTAACAATCCAAAATTTTTCCACAAGTTACAAACTCACTGAACCTCAAGCACAAAAACAAAGCCACATGAAGGTGCATCATAATTAAACTATTCAAAAGCAGTTATGAAAACAGAATTCTACAAGTAGGAAAAAAAACTAAAATGTCTATGGAAGAATAAAGATAGCACAAATTTCACATCAGAGGCAATGGCAAACAAAAGCAGTAGAACAAATCTTTAAATACCAAATGATCCCCCTCCTCCAAAATTGTCATTCTAGAATTTTATACCCTGTGAAGTATTTTTCAAAACCAATGGTGAAATAAAAGTTTCTCAGAAATACAAAAGATGAAAGAAACTAGATTCACACTGTAAGAAATATTTCACACTACAAGAAATGTTCTAGAAAATCTTTCAGAGAGAAGAAACACAATACCTTAGAGAAATACAGATCTACACAAAAGACTGAAAGTTCTAAGCATGGAATTACATGGCTCACAGATGAAAGAACCGTTCTTGAAAAGGCTCAGCCATACCTGAACCTGATGTAAATGGTAAGGTTCTAGGCTTCCAGTTGTATGGAAATGAGATTTCAGGAGAGAGTAAGTATATCTTACATAAGGGAGGGATGTGAATTATAGAGGCCAGAGGACAGACTTGTGGTAATCAGCCTTTGAAACAGTCCGATAATTCTGGTACTTGAACCTATTTGTGTACATTCCCTTTTTATACAACATGGCTAGTCTATATGACCAACAGAACATAGCAGCAGTGGTGATATGTCATCTCCAAAATTAGATTATAAAAGTGAAGTGTAGCTTGTTTTGGGCTTTCTCGAGGCTCACTATCTCTGTGGGATAATAGCTGGCATTTCATGAGGAAACTCAGGCAGCCCACTGGGAGGGTCACATGGAGAGGAACTGAGGTCTCCAGCCAATAGTCACAATAACTAGGGCCTAAAAATGATTAACTTACAAGATTGCTGCACATAAATAGACCATTTAGCTATGCTACACCTAGATCCATGACTCAGAAACACTGCAAGAAAATGGATATTCACTGTTAAAACAAATAAAAAGTCATGCAACTCAGTGATATGAACAAACACTACAATCAAATCAGAGATGAATTCCAAGTTATTTTTCCTTAACTGAACGAATAAAAATGGTTCCTTACTTGCAATACCGTGAACACTGTGCTTACATGAATAGCAAAATACAGCACACCAATTACAATGCATACTACTAGGTCAGACTGTAAACGCTCACTCTGTGGAACAAAAAAACAAAACAAAACAAAGAATTATTAAACAATTACATTAAAAAATTTTTAAAAAATCTTTATTTTTCAATTGGAAAAATTTAAAAAGTAATTTTTAACTCATACTCTTCAATGTATTTAGGTATTTATTACATATAATAAATACAATAAATCTTATTTTCTTCATCAACATCTTCGTATTTTTGGTTTGGCACTATAATGCCAAGGGAATTAAACAAATCTAATCTTGCATATTATAAACATATTGGTGGTCCCTTTTTTTTTTTTTTTTTTTTTTGAGATAGGGTCTCACTATGCAGTATGCATTTTTTAGGATGAAGGTTTTCCCCACCACTTATGCACAGAGTAAAAGAACATAAAGTTCTTAAGTTACCAGATCACTCATAGTGCATATCTCTAAGTTATATTTTCATTGGTCTTTTAAAACATTTAAATTGCATGTATTTGTCCTGTTTTACTTAGTGGGGTTTGATTCTTTCAGTGCCTACACAGGTTGAGTACCTTTTCTGAAATGACTGGGGCCAGTAGTTCAGATTTCAGTTTTTTGGAGTTTGAAATACAATTGCATAGACTTTACTAGTTGAGAATGTCTAAAGGGAAAACCTGAAACCCAAAATGTTCTAAATTAAAAATGTCACTTTGGGGGGCATTTTAAATTTAGCATTTCAGATTAGGAATGCTTAACTTGTAGTAAAAGCCAGACATCTCTTGAAAATCTTAGCCATCACTGATTAGATTTATATACATAAATACTTTAGATTCGAGTATTCTAGTATACTTAACATGAAAACTAGTCAGAAAAGACTTTTTTACTTCAATTTTATCTCACGGCAATTTTGCATCTTTAAAGTTTTCTAAAGAATACATGAACAATTCATGTCCACTGCAAATAAATATTATGTGCAACTCAAGAAGTCTTTCATAAATGGAAATAATCTAAAATAAAGCAACAATGTTTTATATTTTGCTTCATAAAATAAATATGAATCTACAGAATTCATTTTTCAAGTAAATACTAAAAGAATACACAAATAAATATTAAAAGAATTTTATCATTTACTAAATTAGAAACTTAAAAGAATTACTGTATTTATTTATTACATTAAGTTAGTTTTGGTTATTGTTCTGTCCTTCATATTGGAAAAGTTTTCAGACAGTCCATGAGAAATAAAACACTAGAACACAACTTCCAATTTTTTTTAAAACAACACAAATAGTAACAAACCAAATCTAATTTGTTAATACAGCAGTCATCTCTTATCCATAGGTGGTATGTTCCAAGACCATCAACACTTCCCTGAAGTTGCAGATAGCACCTAGCCTTAACACCTAATATCCACTACACTGATCACTGACTACCTAATAGGAGGACATACAGTATTAGGTATGTTGGTGAAGGGATGATTCTGAACTTGGGCGGGATAGTATAAAATTTCATCTTGCTTCCTACTCAGAATGGTGTACTATTTGAAATTTATGCATTTTTTATTACTGAAATTTTTTGCTTAATATTTTCAGACTGTGATTAATTAGGGGTGACTACAATTAAAACTGAGGGTACTGGGCTGGGGATTTAGCTCAGCGGCATAAGCGCCTGCCTTGCAAGCAGGCAGTTGTGAGTTCGATCCCTGATACCGATAAAAAGGAAAAAGACAAAATAATAATAATAATAAAACTGAGGGTACTGAAACAGGATGAAGAGAAACTATTATTCATCTTTAAGATCTTAGTCTAACCTGACCAGGACAAAAAAATTCTGTGACCAATGAAATTACTTCAATTAAGCCGAAAGAGTTTGATGTATTGTTCTAAACAGAAAATAAGTCGGAGGAATGAACATTTCCTACAGAGATTAAGTATCTTTTATCTAAAATGCTTAGTACCCAAAGTGTTTCGGATTTTTTCCCACATTTTGGAATTATTATGTATACTCAGGGAAGGACCTTCAGGGGGTCCTAGGCTGGATAACAGGTGACTGCTGTATATACTCAGGGATAGGACACCTCAGGGATAGGACCCAAGCCTAAAAACAAAATTTATTCATGCTTCATATATACCTACAGACATAGCTTGAAGGTAATTTTACATACTATTTTTAGTGCCCCTATGGTTTGACTATAACATATAATATCAAGTGTGGAATTTTCCACTGTGATACCATGTTGGTTCCAAAAAAGTTCTGGATTTTAGAGCACTTTAGATATTTGGGTTAAGGATGTTCAATCTTTATGATAAAATTTTGAGAAAAGGCCAACAGCAATATACAACTAACTCTATTCACTATAACTTTACACTTTCTCAATTACTAAAGACACTGAAAAATTCTTCATTGTATAACTTGATCAACCATCTAAAATTTAAACCCTGGAGGTGATTTTAAAAGTTAACACTTACAACAGAATTTCTAAGTTTTTCAGGCAGTGGGTCTTTTACTTCAGATAGAGGATCTTCTGGATTTTTCTCTTCTGCTTTTGGAAAAATCTTGGATTGCACCAAAGAACTTTTATATTTTAAAAAAATGGAGAAAATAATTAATAAAAATGTGTACATAACCTAAAAACCAGTAATTCAAATGGCAAAGTTTATGACAGAAAAAAATGGAATGAAATATATTAAATCATTAGGAAATTACAAATTCTAAAAATTCTGAAAGCTAAAGGTACCAAAAATGTATAATAAAAATACTTTTTTATTAAAGTATGATTTTAATACTTACAAGAAAGAAAAAGACTCTCCAGCAACTTGGTAAGAACGACTCAAGAAAAAAAGGTCTTAGAAACTATTTGTAAGAAATGCCAATTAAAAATTACTGTTATTAAATCTCTTTAATAATAACACATTTATTTCACTTACAAAAGTACAGATGGATCACTGCTTTGTCGGCTGAGATGATAGGATACTGCCACTAACAAGCCACAAAACACAGAGAAAAGTACTGGAATATGCTGACCATCCCACGAATCCTGTTAAAAAAATAAAAGCATTTAAAAGAACAATATGCTTTTAATTTCTAATCTATCACACCATCCATTTATGTCAGTATTTTGGAATCAGTGGATTTACATTTTTAAAAAATGCTTAACTATATAATTAACTGCACTTTATTCCAAATAAACTTGGATGTATTTGCTACTGTTGAATTAGAATCCAGCTGCCTATTTTCTTTTAGTATAAAACTTCAGGTTTTTCTTATTAAAACCATTCATTTATTGGGAATAATTTGCTTCTTTGCATGCAGCTATCAACTCTTCCATGTTTTAGGCAGTATTACAGTAAACTATATTTTTTTGGAAGAATGAAATTAACTTGATAAAGTTATTATACATAATAACAGAGTGAAAAGGAGGGCAATACGTAACAATACATTAAAGAAAACCTGGACATTTGGAGTCTCTTCATACTTCTCATTGTGTAATGTATCATTATATCTTTCAGAGCACTTAGCAACCTGCAGCAAACTATTTCCTAAAACAATTAACTATGTAAGGATAAGTTTCTAAGGTCAACCGAACATGTGCACCTGCCATGTGGGTATGTTCACTGCAGTATCTCAGGTCTATTTCTACGACAGCTGGCATAAAGTAGACAACACCACTTCCATGAATAGTTAACAGATATTTCTCTCCGATGTGGTGGACACCACTCTAATCCTTCATCATTTGCAGGTGTGTTGGAATGAAAAATGGCAGGTGTAGGGAACCAAATGGCAGATTTTTCATATGGTTTGTCTTTTTTTCCCTCCTCGAACATAAGTCTTAGAAACTGTTGCACATTTTAAAACACACATATTTTTGTAAAGGCTAAAACACAACCGTATCATATTATTATATGTAGAGTCCCACTTTAGATCTTTGTATTTCTTGAGAACAGTAAATCCTGACTTACGAACATTTGAGTTGCACTTTTACAGGTATACTGTATAAAACTCATTGTCAGCTTACAAACAAATTTAACTTCGAATGAACAATCCTCCCAGAAAGTAGCTTGTTCGTAAGTCAGAGACTTACTGTAATTATTACAATAACACTTTAAAACACACACAATTATTTCCAACTTGCAGGTGAGTAAAGTAAGGCACAGAAGATTTAAGTAGTTTGCCTGGTGAAGTGGTGGAGTCATAAACTGAACTTCTAGTATGTTTCTATGTACTAAGAAGCAAGTTAAACAATATTTGAAGAGTTTTGAGAATGACAGATTAATGCCTAAGATAGCAATGAAGAAAACCAAGTGTAGAAACAGCATTTGCATAGTGGTAACAAGGTAAACATTTTAGGCATATGAAGGAGTCAAGAGAGGCTGTGTGTGGGAAGAAGGCTTGGAGTAGAACTAAAGAAAGTTACCTATACTTTTCATAAAGGTAAGTCCATAATAACGCCCAAAACATAAAAAAAAAAAAAAAAAAGAAAGAAAGAAAAGAAACCCACAGTAAGACACAGAGATACTACCAAAAGAACCAATCAACAGCTGAAAGTAACCCCAAGGAAGGAGATTCTAAAGGAATAAGAGACTGTTTGTTGTCTTGGTAAAGTCTTATAGAACTATTTGACTCTGAAATATAATCATGCATAAATGATAAAAATTAAAGCTAAAAACAAAAGATGTCCAGTACAACCACTTTGGAACATTGGAAGAGAGAAAAAAATGCATGCTTACTAAAAACCAAACAGAACGAACAAACCTGCATAATAATATTCAGGGAAGTCTTATTCATATTATCTCTAAACATTAAAAATGACCCAATGTACATCTCTAGATGAGCTATAAATATATTTATAAAGAAGTAATAGAGATTTAAAATTAAATGAATACTTTCTGCAGTAAAAAAGACCAATTCACTGATACAAAGTGAATGAATCTGAAAAACATATTGAACAAAGCAAGTCACAAAAGAATATATACAGTACAGTCCCATTTTATGACATTGAAGAATTGTAAGTGTAATCTATGGTGAAGGAAAAAGAACAAGGAAGGAAGAACAAATGAAAGAAATAACGAATATGAAAGAATTTTCTGAAAGGATGATATAACTTCTATATGTTGATAGCATGTAGATTGACAAAGGTATGTGTTTGTCACAAGTTAGCAATTTTATACTTAATATATTTGAATTTTACTGTACATAGACTGTGCCCCAATTACAATAAAACCAATATTTAGGGAGCAAAAGAGCATCTTTATTTGACCAATATTTGACGTTACTTACTGTTCTCAGACAAAACAGCATCCTTAAATTTATCTTAAAAGAACTACCTAAATTAAAAATTCAGAATTATCATGTATTCGAAGAAAATGTTTAACACCTCCTGTTGTTTGTGTTCCTTAAATTTATGTTGAGATTCTAACCTCTGATGTGACAAGATTAGGAGGTGGTTACTCTTACAGGAAATAACATCATGGGGCTGGAGCCCTATGGCTGGGATTAGGAAAGCTCTCTAGTCCTCCTTTGGTCCACAGTGTGGAAGAAGGCCCTCACAGTTTTGACCTCCAGACTCCTGAACAGGTAAGGCAAATCTATAGCATGTACTTTGTTACAGCAGCACAACCTGATTAGATACCTCCCTAACTTAAAAATTACATATAAACAAATTGATAGTAACTATAACCTCTATTTTCTAACTTAGAAAAAAAAGCAAAACAAAACATACCCCTCTGTGTTTTTTCTATTTTAAAGAGGGGGAAAAAAACCCCCAAAAATCAAACAAGCAAACAATTAAAAAACAGCAAAAGCAAAATGACAACAACAATAACCACAACAACAACAATGGCAATACAGGATTTCAAAACAAGACAGGAATTTAACAATGGTTGTTTTATTGCATATTGTTATACTTAAAGTAATGGCTCTGGCTACCAGATACAGGCATGCAAGACTGATCAAACAACATAATTTGCCTATGAGCAGTTTCTTTCTATTTTATCTACTGTAACTTGGATCTTACTCTTTCAACTTTTTACACTCATGAGACAACAGTGTTTACACACAAGTCTGATTCATTTCACTTAGGAGTATGATTTCTAGTTGCATCCATTTACGTATAAAAGCCTTGAGCTTACTGTTCTTTATGGCTGAGTAGTATGCCATTATATAAAAATACCATATCTTTTTATCCATTCCCCAGGTGATGGGCCTTTCCAAGAGTTAACTATTACAAACTATTTTTAATGATCTATGACTCAAAAGTGGGGGATGAGACAGCAACTATGAAAAAACTCAACAATTTATGGAAGCTGAACAAGAATCCAAATATTAAAACATGGGTTTGTTTTACCCACATTAGTAGGCCTTTAGTATTGACAAAATCTAAGTGGGTTTTTTTTGGCTTATTACATACTGATCCAAATTCCCACAATCATTTCAAAACATAAAAAAACAATAAAGTCTGTTGATGATTCACAACCCAGAAGAACCACTATTTTCTATTTCCTGTGCATCCTTCCATTATTATCCTATTTACCTACATAGAATAATTTGTGTAAGTGTTGGTTTCTAAAAAGAGCACAAAGAAAACAACAATTTGGGGGCATATTTATTCATTTATCTTTTCTTTAAAAAAAAAAACCCACTATGTCTTGTTTATCTATCTTGGTTTTGCTGTGTAATATCCTACCATATGGTGTTATTGTTTGGGTCCAGATGTCTCCCCTAAAGCCTTATGCAGTCATGGGGGCATGCTTCTAGAATTTGAATGATTCATGGCCCAATGCTAGGATTAAGGGTGTGAGTGCTACACCTGCTCTAGGAAAGTTAGCCTGTATACAATATAAAGGACAGAAAGAGATTTGCTCTATTTTGGTGTGTTTGTTTGTACATATGTATGTATTTTGGTCACGAGAAATCAAACTCAGTATTTTGAAGCTGCCAGGCAGGCCCAATGCCACTTGAGCTAACCCCAGCCCTTCTCTCTTGCTTTTGTTGCTTTTGTTGTCTTCCACTGCCATGAACTGCTGCCCCACCCTGCCTTAGAGCCAACTGATTATGGACCAAAACCTCAATGAACCATGAGGTTTTGGTCCACAGCTTTGGGTGTCACAAAGACATGGCTATCCTGTAATTTCATCCACCACAAATAATAGCTATTAAGGCACCTCCAGATTTTTACTGTTATATACACTTCTATAATAAAACCCCACACACAATCTCTGGATATGTATAAAACTGAATGTGTACATTTTTTAGATTGAAACTAAACTTGTTCAGTGCAAATACTTTGCCCCAAAAAGAAAGAAAAGGTTACCTTAAGACATCAGAGTCTACCTAGCAGTGCTACAATTGCTACTGTTCTGCTACATGACAATAGCAGAGGGGCCAGAGATACTGCGCAGTGGTGTAAGTGTCTACCTGGCAAGCACGAGGTCCCGAGTTTGATTCCTGGTACCAAAAACTCAGTCAATCAATCAAACATGATAATGGTAGAGAAGACCTTTGTAAACGGGGCTAAACAACATACTGTACACGTTAACTCCTATGTCTGCAACTTCAAATAACAATTCACTTTCCAAAATGTGACTCAAGACACAGATCCAAACCCTGTAGATAAGTGGTACATTTGGGGGAAACATGGATTGAATCTTATTGTCTCCAGTTCTTTTTGAGCTTAGTTCCAGATTCTTTTTCCTTACCTTTAAATGCAATCAAGCATCAAATTTTTAAAAAACAAAACCCAGGAAAGAGCCCTCATGTGCAAAAGCTTTCGCAATATATATAAAGAAAACACATAGCTCTTTAATCTATGCAAGGTTAACCTAATTTGACACCCTTACACAACATGCCAAAGAAACCATTTTTGTTGATTGCCAAATGCAATGAAAAATTTTTTCCAATTCTTTTTTGCCTTTGAAGCTTCTTTTGTAGGGATCCTATTCTATCCAATATTTAAATACTGAAATTTCTTGGGCTTTTACCCATTTTCATTTGTCAATCCAGATTAGCAATCTTTTTCTTGTATCTAATTTTGTTGATGAGATCTAATTCTATAATTTCTACCTCAAATCTCTTCCCATGTATATACCTACTGTGTATTCTAGATTCCCTGTAAGTATCAAAAATAGAAGAGTCTATATGTAAACAATCCCCTTTCATATCAAACTCCAGTGTTCCCATTCTTGTGCAGTAGTGTCACTATCCAGTAATTCAAGCCAGATTCTACCCAGAAATCATACTGGATCCTATTCTGATTATTCTCTTTATCCTAATATCCTCAAATATATTCACAGAATCCAGCTTTAGTGAATTCCCTCATAATTTCAAGGTTAGGACTCAACTGTCTCTTTCTATTTGATCTCTCCTGCTTAGACTTCAATTTCCCAAATCCTAGAGACAATTAACCTGTAGAATGCCACTATGATCATTTCATTTCTACCTCAAACACATTGTCAGTGATCACACAAACATTCAGGATAAAAGATATTTCAAAATCCAGCCCTTGTTTACCCTTCCAACTTTACTGAGGGCACACACTCTTTTCTCAAATACTGAAATCTCAGTAATTTAAAATTAGTTACTATTTCCTCTTCATAATATATTTTCTTCCCAACTCCATGGCTTTTCATCCTTTGTTTCAACTAGCTAATTCCTATTTGTCCTTAAAAATTTGTTAACATCATCTCCTGGAAAATGGTCTTTTTAGAATTTTAACATAATAGAAGTAGGTATGAATAAAGAAAATATAAAAAGCACTGTTCTATGAAAAAAATAAAATGAAATTCCGTAACAAGATAGAGAGTAACAAGTTATTACACTGTATATGATGATCTTAAAAGAATGGCCAAGCCAGGCGTGGTGGCTCATGCCTGTAATCCCAGCACAGATTCTTTTATAAAGAAGAAACAAAAAGACAACAGTTTCTGAAAAGTTTTGAAAAAACTAGAAGTATAAATTTAAAATTTTGCATATATTTTAAAATATTTTTGGAAGAATGCAGGACACAATTTGGGCAATTATTTCAACTTCTTCCTACTTCCTATTATCTGCTATTTTGTTCTCACACACTCGTACGTATGTGTGTACATACATACATACTATCTGATATAAAAGAAACCATGCAATATTTAAGCTTGTATGTCTGATTTATTTCACTTAGTATAGTTTCAAGTTGTTAATACTGTAGTTTCCATTTGCCTGCCAATGTCTCAAGTTTATCTTTCCTTATGGCAGAGTAGCAGTACTCCATTGTGTATAAATAAGACATTTTTCTTTATCTATTCATCTACTGATGGACAAACTGATTTTGCTACTATAAATTATGATGCTACAAACATAGGTATGTTTGTATCTCTGTTATATGAAGATTTTAACTCTTCTGAGAAGATACCTAGCAGGGGGATAGCTGGGTCAAATGGCAGTCACATAGTCTTGCCACACTTTGTAACTACTCTACAAATGCTACTGAATGTAGTGAAGATGGATGCTGTGGGTCACTTTTTTGGTAGGCTTTTCAACCCTCCCATGCTTTATATTAACTGTTAAGAAGAAAAACAAAAAAATTCATTCCAAATATGTGTGAGAGATTGTCAACTGTTTATTAAAAACTGTAAAATTTTTAGGTTTATGTCTTGGTGACAATATTTTAAAAGGGAGCTCATAGGGCTAATCTAGATTCTTCTAACCCAAAAATGCCACTAAAGTTTAGCATATTAATTTTTGTAGCATATACCTTGAATTGCAGCCCTTAAACTTATTCTTAAAAGTTTAAATGCCTTTATATGAAAAGTATTAGTACGTAAGTTCTTTTTTTTTTTAACTTTTTATCGGTACTGGGGATCAAACTCACGACTACCTGCTTGCAGGCAGGTGCTTATGCTGCTGAGCTAAATCCCCAGCCCCAAGTATATAAGTTCTTAACTAGAAACTAAATTTAATTTCATATTCTATGACTACTATGCACAGCCCTACTTCAGACAACACTAGTTTTTTTTATAACATTTCTAATGCCAACTTATGATTATTATATGCAAAAGAATGTTCTTTTAATAATGGTTAACTATAAATGCTTTCAGGGCTGCGAACACAGCTCAGTGGTAGAGCACCTGCCTTACATGTGAGAAGCAGTAGGTTTAAATTACTTTCAAATTCAAAGTAAATGAAAATATGAATGATGTCCAACATATGAAGAAATGAAAACTGATAAAAGAGCACTAGGGAAAAAACATTATTAGTCAATTTAAAACAATTATCATATCGAAATGTAACCTTAAAAACAAAACATATTACAATTTATTGCTCACCTTTAAAGCTCCATAACACAATCCATACAATAAGGCTACTGCCACAATACTACAGATAAAACTGTAAAGTGCTGCAAGCAGGCTTGTAGTGGCTAGACAGTAAAGGAAGAAAGATATTTTATAAACATCTATGCAAAAAAATTAAAAGGTCACAAAAAAGCATTCAAAATATTATGTTAACCATAATTAAGAACACTTGTTTGACATCTCAACACTGTTATTTTACCTTGTACTTGCCAAAAACTTTGACATACCAAACCTTTTGATATAACCTTTGATATAAAATATATTCATCTCATAGCAGAAAAATATCAATGATATCCTTCAAAGCATTTTATAATAATAAAAAGTACTGTGAAACTTGGTTTGCAGATGTATTAATTACTGAGGTATTAGTCTGTGTAAAAACATTTATGTTACCCACAGAAATGTTTGTATTTCCATGTATTCTCATCAAAAAAATTCCTATCTGACCACTAACAATAACAACAACAGCAGCAATGAGATCCAATGGGATTGCTGATAAGAAAAAAAAAAAGATGGTAAAGATGGCTAGACTTTATTTTTAAAATATGTACAACAGATTTTCTTTAATTTATATTGTGATCATAAAAGAAATAGAAAAATTTTCTTTATGACAGATTAAGAACATAATATCCTGTGCAAGTCTGTAAATAATATGACTCTTATAAATTACCAAGTCCTTACCACACTATTTAAATATAACACTGCTAACAGTCCCTACATACTAGAATTATCTTTTATTTACTAAGCTATGCTGGTTGATTATATGCTCAATTTTAAATATGTCTCCAAAAAATGTTTAAAATAGTATAGTACATGGCAACATAAACAAGTTTAGATGCTATCTAAAACTTAAGCCATAAATATCAACATTTTATAAAGAAAAAGGATTTTAATGCACATACAACACTTGGAAAATAATGAAGTGTGAAGAAACAATGAACTATATAAAGTTACAGCATTTTCCTTCCTTTTCAAGTATTTCTGTAGTTGTACATTCCTCTCTTAGTAAAATGTTAAACAGTTAGAGTACACAGTAGTAAACCATAGTAGATGTAAATAAAGTTCTGCATATCACTGTCTATTCTAAAGTAATACTGGTATGGTTGTTTTTTTTTTTTTAAAACAAAATAAACATATGATAGGGGAATAGATTTCCTGAGTTATCAAGTTATAGCCACACATTCTACTCTAAAAATCAAAAATATTTCTTAAAAGCTTATTTAGTAAGAAAAATATTTTTAGATTCTTGTTTTGTTTTCTATTCAAAACATAAAATCAAGCTCTGAAACCAAAAATATGGATGTATAAAAGGAAAATATCACTTTGAAATCCAAATACAGTGCTATGCATCAGACCTCAATTTGAAATAGATCTTTTACAAAGCTATCCTAAGTTTATATACTGATTCCACGTAAACTCTCTGCAGTAGTTATCCCCATATCTGCAGTTTCATACTTAAATTTCAGTGGTCAAGTATAGTCCAAAAAAGTGAGAAAATTTCTGAGAAACAAAGATACCAGTCACATTCATATAACTTTTATATAGCATATTATTGAAATTGTTCTATCTTAGCTAGGCATGGTGGCACACAGCCTGTCATCCTAGCACTCAGGAGGCTGAGGCAGAAGGAGCATTTCAGGTTCAAGACCAGCCTGGGCTGCAAAGTGAGTTCAAAGCCAGTCTGAACTGCTCGGCAAGACCCTATCTTAAACAAACAAACAAACAAACCAAAACAAGAAAAGAAAGAAAAAGAAATTTGTTAATTTGTTGATTAACAAATTGTTGTTAATCTCTTACTGTGTCCAGGTTATACATTAAATTTTATCATAGGCATGTGTATGTACAGGATAGGAAAAGACAGGATATATGAGGTTTTATTCTGTGGTATTCACAGAGGGTCTTAGAATACATCACTCCTGTTTAAGTGGAAACAACTGTACATATAACTTTCAGATACTACTTTATTACTTCTTACATATCAACTCCATTATTCCTAGCTCTTTCACTAAAGTTGCAGCCTTGACTAATTTCTCCTTTCAACAAATTAATTGCTTTTCAGCCTTTAATTTTTAAATGTGTCCTTTGTATATTCTTAATTTTAAAATGAAAATGGGAAAAATATTTAAATATTTAATTTATTACTTCATAAACTACAAAAGTTGATAATATAATGTTTATAAAAAAGTACTCACCATTACCACCAAAGATATGAATATCCAATTGTTCACAAAGATACATTACAAATGTGTTCACCTGAGGCAGGAGACCAATGAAAAATACTATTGGGAAACAGAGTGTAAACACTATAGAAGGAAAGAAGAATACATTAAAAAATATATCATATTTCTCCTTTTATTTCATTTAACGATCATAAATAATGAGAAAAATTCAAATTTAAACTACTAAGCAATTTTTAAGACAAAATATAAAATCATTGCTGTATAACTGACTACTATCTTTCAGCTATAAACACCTTTTAAAATTATTTCAATCATTTTCACATAAAATGAACCTAAATTACAGAATTTTTAAAAAATTTCCATTGCATCTTCTTTAAGAAAAAAAGAATTACTAAAATATTTGTTCATTATTGGCTTCTTCACTCAAAATGGCTCTACAGTTTTCTTCCCTAGAGGGTGGTATCAAAAAGCAAACTAAGCTTATTAAATTATTTTGACATATATACTTGATTTATTGAACTGTCTGAAAATAAACAAATCAATGTTAAGATCAGAAATACTTTAAAGATGACTCACCTATAACTAAATCTCTGGCTGATATAAACACCAGTGGATTGGTGAAAGTTATTCCATATAATTTGAACTTAGTCGTAGTAAGATTTCTGCTACCATAGTCCAATAGCCAAATAAGACCACAACATAAACAGAAGTAAACTGGTCTACTGTAGGCAATGATACGATTATGACCCTGCAAATGATACATTTTTAAAGAATCAGTTTAGTTAAATTTTAAGAGTCACATTAGCTGTTGAGATCACTGATGGCTTAGATTTTCAGGATGCAAATCATTTACATGTTGGAGCCAGATTTTGGATGTTACAGAAGGGAATAAAAATATTTAGAAAATAAAAGGAAAGAATGAATACTCTGAAATTGGATTAAAATTAGAGGTGTCAGTATGAATTCATTTATATATATATATATATATATACACACACACACACAAGCTGATATAGGAATACATGTGTATACTTGCATGTATGTATGTACATGTATATATGTCCAATCTTCATCTACTAAGATGACCCGGGAGCCATGACAGTCTAGCGATAAAGATTACAAACATCTAAATTGTAGTTTACAATAACAGTACTTATGAAAAAACAACCAAGGTTTCCTAAAGGAGAGGTTGGATTAGGGTTAGGGTAGGAAAACTGTTAACATTAACTTGGAACATGTTATTACAAAAAAGAAGTAATTAAAGAACAACAGGAACATGTTCAAAGGACACAGAAAGCAGCTTTATGAATTTCCAATGGCCAAATCACAGGCAATTTGAACATCGAAACAAATAATAGTTACATAGTAGTGACTTAAGAATGATGAAATTAGATAATCACAATCTGGCAACCATCAAATAATAACTGATTCAGGCAAGAAACATCAGTACATACTAAAACCAGTAGGCAGAAGTTTGTGGAACAGCAAAGCTTGTAGATGATCTCAACACCTCTCCCAATGAGATACGAAACACAAGAGAAAAACAGTAGCATAGCAGTAGAGTAACAGTCCTGAGGGGAGTGGGTAGCGGCCTGACTTTGGGGCATTTGGCAATGCTGCACACATTTTGATTACCACAACTGTGTACAGGTACTGCTCACATCAGAAGGGGAGAAGTTACAAAGGAGTCTACAATGAACAGAACAGTGCCCCTGCTTCACCTCAACAAAGAATTGCCTATGCCCCAATGTCAGTAATGCAGACTTGAGAAGAACTAATCAGTTAGTGTCACTATTAAGAGGGCAAATCAACATCATGTTTGTGATGATACACTACAAACAACACATACTTTTGTAGTAGTACTCCTTCCAATATAAAGCCTGTATCTAATCAAAGTCAAATTGTGGGACAGTCTATAAACTGGCTAATAGCTATCAAAATTTTCAACATCATTAAAACAAAATACTCAAGAATTGCTTAAAATTAAGAGAGATTTAAGAGTGAAAATACTTAATGGAGAGCTTTCTACTACTGCCAACTGAGACAACAGGCAAAAACTAAGGAAGATATGTAGATTAGAAAATGGCACTGTATCAGTGTTAACACCCTAACTTTGATGGTTACATTGAAATAATGTAAAAATGCCTCTAGAAAACATGCAGTGAATTATTCAAAAGTAAAAGGGCATCATGTCTGCAAGAAGAGAAAGGAAAGGGAGAAGACAGAGAAAAGAGATCATCTGTCATAAAAGGATAAGGAAAATGCAGCAAAAGGCTCTCTGGTGAATAGTTTCAGAACTTTTTTTTACTATCCTCACAACTTTCTCTAAGCTTGAAATTACAGCAAAAAGTTAAAAAGCAATACTTTTATCTATCATTATTCTCTAAAAATATTCTTACAAAATAATAAACATAATCAGTCAAAAGAACCATTTTTCCTTTTACTTTGATCATTTATTGCTATTAGTCATCCTAGTATATGAATAAGAAATTACTTATGAACTATTTTAAAGATAATTTCTATTAAATATCCAGGCTACATCTAAAACCAGATGTCACATGTCATATAAATACTGGTAAGCAGGTATTTTTGTATAGTCACAAAGTAAATAACAAGGTTTTTCATTTCACTAACCCAAAGGTTTTAATATCATGTATTACACACTTCTTTATTCTGCTTCCAATGACTATCAAAAAAACATATAGTTTTTTCTCTTTAAAATTCTATTTGTTAATATGTCTTTAAAATTTATTAATTGCAAATAATCAAGTCATGAGCTTACATGAACCATGTCTACACTGATAACTTCTTGAAATAGGCTGCCAAAAAATGAATTACTATGCTCATTTCAGTTAAGGTTTAGTCTACCAGTATAATGTCATTTTATGGCATGCTAATCAATCACCTATACAGTGTGTCAAAACTTAGATGAGAAAATAATAACAAATATTAAGTCTGTCTGACGTATGGCAGTGATGCGGGTGGGGAGTTTTGATAAATGTTAATAAACTATGAGTTACAGCCATGAGGAGCAACTTACATGTCTAGGAGAAGAAGAATCTGGCTGAACACTCTAAAAATAAAACAGAAAGATAGATTACACTACTGAAGTACTGGTAATTTTATAAACAATTTTCAAAATGCCAGAAATGATTTCAAGTAAGCATCCCATGGTTAAGAGCTGATCTACAATAATTCTGTTTCAAAGATGAAAATTCAGCTGTAGCCACTGATGCCACTGTAGTATTAAAAAAATTCTCAAGTTAGCCAGGCATGGTGTCACACATATCTAATCCCAGCACTCAGGAGGCTGAGATAGGAAGATCGTTGCGAATTCAAGACCAGCCTGGGCTACAAAGTGAGCTTAAAAGGCCAGCATGAACTGCATAGTGAGACCCTGTCTCAAAAAGACCAAAAAATAAAAAATGAAAACAAAACCCCTACATTTCCCCTAAAACTTATTCTGTTTGGTTCACAATTTGCACCTATCTAGGTTAATGCTTTTGAAATGATATATAGCAGATAAATTCATCTTACTTTGTAGCTCATTAGTACATGTAAGTATAGCTAATATAGAATTCTTTCTTATGGAACATCTCTCTACTGAGGAAATGCATAATTAACACAGCTTTGCTTGTAAGAATTCTTGTTCTGCTGTAGATTCCAAACTTAGTAAACAACTCAGTGGTATCTACATTTATCATATATACATTTGCACATCCAAATAAGGCGGTTCAGCTCTTATCCTGTAAGAGACTATTAACTTCTTATCAAACTGTTGTAGCACTATTACATAGGTATTTCTCTAATCTTAACTTTTCTTCCAAACTCCACTTCACTTTCCCCTCCCAATCATTTACAGAACAATTTCACCAGGCTAGTCTTTCATCACTCTACTTTTCAACACGGGATCAATTTCACTGAATTTGGCATTTGGCCCTAGGATGGATATATGTTCAGTTTCAACCTCAACACCTGGCTTCTGAAACCTTTTTTGCTCTGCCTTTTGCATTTCTGTTTATGACATTACTATTCCCCAGTCAACTACCTTAAAATAATCTGTCAGGTGTTCCTTATTTAACCTTTTGGTTTTGCTCTGCTTTGTTTTTTGAGACAGGGTCTTGCTATATAGTTCAGGTTGTGCCTGAACTTACTTTGTAGCCCAGCTTGGCCTTGAAGGTCCAGCTCCTGAGGGCTGGGATTACACATGTTTGACACCATGCTCAGCTATTTAACCATATTAGCTTGAAAGTAGTGGAGTAAATTAATGGGATAAGAGACACTAGAGGAAGGGAATGAATTTAAATGACTTAAGGCCATACAGGGATAGATTAAAGTGGTTGAAATAAAAACCAAGAATAAATATAATTCTGGCCTGGCATGCAGGAGGTTGTTTTGATCCCCAGCACCACAAAAAACAAACACAAAATTAAATTAAATTTTAAAAATTGTTAAAAAGAAAATAAAGATAAGAATGAAGACTAATGATTTTAACATAGAACCATCAAGTGTAATGAAAGGGACTTGGTATTTGTTATCAAGGATGAAGTATAAGATCAGGATTTTGAATTGATCTATCACTGTCAAAATCAAAGAACTGGGAAAAGAAAAAAATAATTACAAGATGATAATGTGTTACTTTCTATTAAAGCTTGTGAGAAAGGTAAAGATTCTGAGCTATAAATCTGACAACTCATGTGAAGGGGCAACAAATAAAGTAATAAAAAGGGATGAGACTTCAAGGACAAGGTGCTATAAAGTGAGACAAGGGTCAAATAAAACCCTACAGAATTCTCAAGAAGTGGTTGAAGGAACAAAAAGGCATCAGCAAAGGCAAAGTGTTATCTGCAGCTTCTGAGAATCACTGGGCTTGTGTACAGTCATAGAGCAGCAGTGAGCAGTACACGGACATGGAAGAAGGTATGAACAGGTATTAAATGACATGCCACTCACACAAAACATGGTGACAGAGGGCCTACAATTAGCAATCAAAGTGACTATTAATAACCAAAAGGGCTGGGATTCAGCTCAGTGGTGTAAGCGCCTGCCTGGGAAGCACGAGGTTGGGAATTTGATCCCCAGTACCAAAAACAAAAATAAAAACAAACAACAACAACAAAAAACAAAGGTTGTAATTTCAGTAGAGCAATGAGGAAAGCAAATGTAGACAGGTTTTAAAGAAATGGAACCAATGACCTACATAACATAGATGACTACAGCTGGCTTATTCTACTTATAAAGGCAAACAGAAAAAAAAAAAAAAAGACAACTGAGAGAATACACCTAAACAGTGACCAGTCTAGTAAAGGGTTCTCCACACTAACATGTACAAGGCAAATAACCAAAGACAGGAAATAGTTCATATTAATAGTCCACACCTATTTTAAACAGAAGGTTAAAATTTTGTTGTACTATACCTCGGAGTATTTGATTATCCCATTGTTTAAAGCTTAAAATTGACAGCAACTGGTATGCATGAGCACTATTTAAAAAGTAACAATGTGACACCAAGCTTCTTTGATGTTCCAAATAACAAAAGATTTTGATACTTTATCTACTAATGACAGATTTTAATAAATTTCATTCATAGGAAACAACGGATAAGAGTAAGAAAGAGAATGTTAATCAAAAAGAAACAAATTTTAAGAAGACATTATAATTTTTAAAAAATTTTAATTACAAAGAAATCATTTTTATGAAACTTAATTTACTATTTTTTAAAGTTTATATCTCTATTTTGTTCTCTAATCTAAACATCCAAGGAAAATTAATCTAAAAATTATCTTATTATTCAATGCATGGTACACAAACTTCTGGCTTTTAACACAAATTTTAGCTCACAACATGAGAAAAGAGAGGCTAGTACCTTCAGTAATGAGTACTGACAGCTGGCTATGACCAGGCAGAACTGGAAGACCCAAATGTCTCTGAAGAAGCCTTGGATGAGAAGAATGGATCCCAAAAAAGCCACAAGAATAGCCAGGATGACAGCTAATACATTTTCCAGGACCTCACGATTTCTGTAGATAGAAAATTTATGAGTAAGTATACCATGAAGAAATTAAGCAGACTGAAAAAAGGGATGACATGAAAGTGAAGCTGCGATTTCTAGAGAATTTAAATTTGAAACATTCATTATTTTTTATGACAAAGTCTGTGACCAAATTTTTATACTAACTTGTTTTGTTTTCTCCTCAATCCTAAAACTCACTTATTAGAATTACTTAGAGGTTTTTAGATTATCTTGAGAATGAAGGTAGTGATCAAAATCATTACATCTGCCTCTATCAAGTTGCTGAAACAATTCTATGGTTTAGCTAGTTGACAATGTAGAAGAAAAAAATATTATGCCCAAGATATTAGAAATAGTAATGAAAGTGATTTTTTTGCTATCCCAAAAACTTAATCTATTTAATTACTTCTTAGGGAAATTTTATTCATAAAAATGTTAAATCTCTACTTGCTAAAGTTATGTATTTAAAGAATATTAAATGATATGAAAATATGCTCAGCTCATTTGCTATTGAAGGAAAGCGAGACACAAAACTGAGTATACAGGATGATATTCTGTTATTAAAAACATATTCATATAGGTTAAAAAATGACAATAAATGAAGAATGCTACTACTAATAATGGTTCTCCATAGTGGGATTAAGGATTATCTTTTCATATCTGCAAAACTTTCTACATATTTAAAAATTTTCAACAAACGATTACTATTAAAATCATAAATTTTTAATTATTTAATACAATGTTATATTTAGAAATAGTTGGGTCTAAAAATTCAAACATCTATGTACTATTTCATTTGATAGTTCTGCCAGATTACAGAAATTTATCAACAGTATCTTCCAGTTAATAAATTACTACTATTTCCATTTCATCTTAGCTGGCAGGTATCAATTCCCAATTTCCACAATCCAATCACCCTTTGCCTTGTCTTGCCCTACACACTGTCTCCCTTATAACTAAGCATGTGTTTTCTTTTGCCTTCTGGAGCATTTTCAACATTGTGGACCTACTTTATCCATCAGTTCTTTTAGTAATCTCATTTTTGGTGTCATAGGTTAAGAAATTTTTCCTAATCTAAGTTTATAAAATTTTCTCCTATATTTTATTTTGTTCTGAACTTTCTGGTTTAGGTTCCCTTTAATCCTAGGATCCATTTTCAATTAACTATGTAATATGATACAAGGTAAGGATACAAGCTCTTTATTTTTATTTACTTTTTTTGAAAAGTAAATTGAAAAGACTACCCATTCCAACTTCATTGCCTTGGATATTTTATTTGATGCATCTGAGACTGAAGTTTTCTTTGTAGTAAGGTTTCCATTTATGTTAATAAGACAATGTCATGTATTTCTATCACATACATTCTGAGAATATATATCCTTCAAGACACTTGTCCATTGGGAAATTTATTTACATGCCTGTTCATAATACAGCAATACCTTGGTTCACACACTTAATTTGTTTCACAGTTCTAGAAAAGATGGTCATGTTCATCTCTGTGTGGAAAAGCTGGATGTTCATCACCCACTTCAGAGTTCACAAACAAAAATTAAATTTTGTCAAATGCTTTTATGAACCAAACTGTTCATGAACCGAGGTACAATTGTATTTTTCTTTTAATGTCTGTGGAATTTTTAATGTTATAGTTCACATCCCTGTTATTGATAATATGTGTCCTTTTTTGCTGATCATAGTAGCTAAAGGCTTATCAATTTCATTGATGTCTCCAAAGAACCAGCTTTTGATTTTTTTTTTTTTCCTGTATATTCTCAGAATTGTTTTATTCTTTACTATTTTTTCCTTCTCCCTAGCTGGGCTTAATGTGTTCTTGTTCTTCTATTTTTCCAAAATGGAAGGTGAATTCACCGATTTGAGAGCTTTGTTTTCTAATCTAGATTATTTAAGACTAATCAATATTTCTAAGTAATACATTAGTAGAATCCTAAGAACTTAGATATAGTTTTTACTTTTGTCTAGTTCAAAACACTTTGTCTCTTCATTTCTTTCATGAAAATTACTGGTTTATTGTAATTTAATTCCACTGTAGTAGAGATCACATAATTATCTGAATCCTTTTTAAAATTTATTGACCCTTTTATTATGGTCTAGAATATAGTCTATCTTGGTGATGTTCTATGAACATTTAAAAAGAACATATAGTTTCCCATGTTGATTGCAGCACAGTTCACAATAGCCAAGATATGGAAACAGTCTAGATGCCCCAAACAGGAATGGATAAATAAAATGTGATATATATATACATGGTATATATATTACATATTCATATAATATGAATATTATTAGCCATAAAACATGAAACTCTGTCATTTAAAATAGATGGATCTGGAAACCATGACACAAGCAAAATAAGCCACTCTCTGAAAGTCAAATATTGTATATCTTCCCTAACATGTAAAATTTAAAAAAACCAAAAAACAAAGAAGTAGAAGGGAGACTATTACTAGACAAGGGGAAGGGAATAGAAGGAAGGAGAGGGAGTGTAAGGGTGAGAACTTCAGGGAAAAGGCATTACAAAATACTTTATGAACTCTGAACCCCCCACTAAGTGTACAACTAAGGGGAGGGGGAGGTAAGAAGGGTGACAGTAACATACTAATCAAAGTATGTTACATGCATTCATAAATCTTACCTGTATAACCAATTTCAAAAAGTTATCAAAAAAAAAAGAATATGTTTTCTCATTATAGGCAAATTTGGCACAATTTGTTCCATAAACATCAATTCATATTGACTATTCAAGTCTACTATATTCTCACTGCTATAGTTGGGCTTTGGAATGCCCCTCAAAAGCTATACGCTGTCCCCAGTATATGGTCCAACTGGGAAGTGGTAGAACGTTCAGAAGGGACAGCCTAGTTACGGGAAAAAGCTAGGTCACTGAGGGAATGCTTAAAGGGGATGTTCAGAGTCAGTCCCCCAACCCCCATTTCTCTCTTTGCTTCCTGGCTGCCATGAAGTGAACAGCACCCCCCACCACATGCTCCCCCACCATAATATACTGCTTTGCCATAGATCCAAAAACAAAGGGGCAGGTTACCATGGACTGACGCCTCCAAAACTATGAGCCAAACAAACCTTCCCTCTTACTTGATTGTCTCAGTATTCTGTCACAGAAATAGAAAGCTGGCTATTTCTCTATATATTTATTCTATTAATTATTTAAAGATGGATGCTGCAATCAGAGATAATTTTGGATTTATCAATCTTATTTTTGTAGGGTTTTGCTTTGTTTCTGAGGTGGTGGTGCTAGAGATCAAAATCAAGGCTTTGCACTTACTAAGCAGGTGTTCTACCACTGAGTACCTCCAGCCCATATGTATTTTGAAGCTCTGTTTTAGGTGCAGTCATTGAAGATCATTAAATCCTACAGGGTTACTGCCCCCTTTTCGTTATGAAATGACATTTACTTTGTGATAATATTCTCTGCTGACACCTACTTTAACATTTATATAGCTGGTTCAAAATTCTTTTTGCTAGTTTCACCATCATTTACCTTTTTCCATCTTTTTATTTTTAATCTACTTGTTTTTACATTTAAAGTATATTTCTTATAGGCAGCATAGTCTTTTTTTAATACAACTGAACAATTTTAAAATTTGTTTGACTCTCTAATCTTGATGTTTGTTTTCTACCTGTCCTTTTTATTTCTTTTTAATGCCTTTTAAAATCAGAATAGTTTTCAATAATCTACTTTTATTTCCTTTTTTTTTTTTTTTTTTTTTTTTTTTTGACATACTAGCTGTAACTTTTGTTTTGTTTTAGGGGTTGCTTTTAGAAATGTCCAACCTGCACCCTATGGAATCCTTGCCCTCCTTTTAAGTTCTGTATTAAAAAAGATAGCTTTGTCACCTCTATATATTAACTAGTTACATACATATATATTTATATATAAAATACATGGCTCAAGACAAGTCCTCTTCAATGTTACCCAGGCAAGACAAACCACTAGATGGATAGCCATGCTAGTTTATTATAAGTATTTTATGATACTATGCCTTCAAGCAATGACATGAGAAACTTGTATACTTCTATTTCTGAGTCTTTATATTGTTATCAACATTATTTTTACATGCGACGAGCCATACAATTCATTATTACTCTGTTTAAACAACCAATTATCTCTTAAAGAGATTTAATTCTGAAGGAAAATATGTTACATGGTTACTCCTGTAGTTACCAGTCCTCGTGAACTTTATTCTCTTAGGTAGGTCTACACTTCTGATACCATTCTTATTCTGCCTCAAAGAAACCCTTAAATATCTTTTGTAGAATTGGTCTATGTGATGAAGTCTTCTCATTGTTCCTAGTTTGAAAATATCTATATCTCTCCTTGTCTTTTAAGGAATGCTTTTACTGGTATAGAATATTAGGTTGATAATTCAGTGATTTTTTTTCCCTTCTGTAATTTAAAAACACTCTTCCACTGTCTTTTGACTTTCAATATTTACAGCAATAAAATTAAGGTCTTACTATTCTTGTTATTCCATATAAAATACGCTTTCTTTTCTTCCTTGTGGTTTTTAAGATTTTATCTTTAGTTTTGAGCAATTATGTACCTTGAAGTAGTTTTCTTCAGGTTTCTTGTACTTGGGGTTCACTAAGTTTTTTAAATGTATATTACAGTTCTCATCAGATTTAGGAAGTTTTCCATTATTTCTTAAAATCTTTTTCTTCTATACTTGTCTCCTCCTGAAGTTGTCCCACAGCTTATTCTCAATTTTTTTGTGCCTTTCATAAGAGATTACTTTAGGGGAGATTCTGCTTTTATTTTTTCCCTGTTTCACTTTGGATAGTTTCTATCATTATGCCATCAAGTTCACTAATCTTTTTTTCTATAAATGTAATCTATCCATTAATCCCATCTTGTGTATTTCTTTTTCCTTCCCTTCTTCTCTTTCTCTCCTTCCTCCCTCTCTTCTTCTCTCTCTCCCTTCCTTTCTTGTGAGGAACTGAGCCCAGTGCCTCATGCATAGTAGGCAAAGGTTCTACCCATGAACTATGTCTCAGCCCTCTAGCGCATTTTTTCCTCTTAGATATGGTAGATGTCAATTATTTACATTTGATTTTGAACTTATTTCTGCTGTCATATCTGTGCCACCTACAGGTTGGTCTCTATTACTGTTTTCATTATACATCTTGTTTTCTCATTTTTTTGTACATCTGGTTACCTTACACTGGATGTCAGCGAGGAATTTTTTCAATCAATCTGTATGAGTTTGTTATGCTATGTGGAGACTGATCTCTGCTTTTATAACTTGTTATGTGGATCTAAAGTAGTACTCATACAAAGCTAATGATTTCCTACTTTTGAGACAAAATTCTCCTGAGCTGACAGTTTCCTCAAACATATGCACTTACAAATATTCTGCTCAACAGTCACGAGAACCAATTACAGATCTCTGGGCTTTGCAGTCTGACCAGCTCTCTCATCAAATAGTGTGTACTATTTTTGTCTCCCTAGACCCTACACCTCCTCAACTCAGGAAGTATACTGGACTCTCGGTTCTCCTGCCCTGTGTCACAGCCCTGTGTCCTGCTCTCTTCAGGTTCCTGGGGCAACTGTACGGCTCACAGCATCTGTTTCCCATCTCTCAGGAATCACTGTTCTTTACTCTTATCTCCAATGTCTTAAAAACGACTGTTTGGTGTATTCTGTCTGTTCACAGGAAAGGGTAAATCTAGTAGGGTTATTCCATATCGACTGGAAACAGCTGTTAGTCACCAAGTTTGCAACCAAACTAATGTTTTTAATACTAACATTATACGCTAAGAAACAGGAGAACAGAATTTTCCTTTTGAAACTTTTACCTTGAGGATCATATTACCTACAGCATTAATAAGATTGTCAATCCTTCATATATTTTATATTTCAAGTACTAGCTGAATGACTGCTATTGATAATAAAAGGTATCTGTACACAAATTTACTATAATTACAGAAGTTTTAAATGGGTTTAAGAAAATCAATTTCAAGGAGACAAAAACAGAAAATATTTCCCAACAAGATAATGGGTAGTTAGGAAGACCTCAAATTAAGAACAAAATCTTTATCTTTCATATCAAACTATATCCTCACCTATCAAACAGGGCCAGAAGTGTGAGTCTGTCAAAGTTAATCCCAATCCAGAGCTGGGGCAGGATCCAAAAGCGGTAGTAGTGTTTAACTTTTTGCGCAGCTTCTTCTGTTGGACCGTAAGTGGCTGCCAAGTCAGGGCTTAGATCGATGTCCTGCTGTTCTAACAAATCTGTATCGATGGTCAACAGTCTATTCAACCGAATCTGTGGGAGAGAGAGCTAAAAGAAAGTCAGCACTGGAAAGTTTGAAATATTTTTAATTAATCATGACTTGGAGTTGCTCAATCAGCTTATACATTATCAAAGCTTCTCAATACTCTGGTCCACTCCTTGGGAAAATTATGATCATTAGAAAGCACAGAAAGTAACACAACAGAAACTGAACTAAAACAAAGCAGATTAATCAACAGGCTTTTGGGAAAGGTTTCATTAGGAAATGTGTTTGCAATCATAAGATTTTATGCTATTACAGCTAGCAAATCCAACAAAATCACTTGCACTGAAGCGTTAGTGACTTCTCTTTGTCACATTTATGCTTCTTTTCTCAGTAAGCTATGAATCTCATTGTTAATGATAAATTTGAGCCCTTTAACACTCATTTCTACATACAGTGTCCTGTCACACTGTCATTACTGCTACTAAATCTTCCCCCTTTCCTGTTGTTTTGGTAGGCTGCTCATTTGAGGTTCTACAGGAAGTTACTATATTATATTTTTCCTAGCTTTAACTCTTCTAGTTAACCAGATCCTCAATTTCCTCTTCCCTGAAAGTTTCAAAAGTTTACTTTCTCTGGCACAGTATTAGGCAGTATCTTGTTATTTCAAGGTTCTCATTACCATTAAAAAGTGGGGAAAAAATTATTTGCTTTCCTATTAAGTTTCTAGAAATACACAACAGCAAAAAGGAACATCTTTTTCAAATATGAATGTAAGTATAGTCAAGAAAATACACTTCCCGGAGCTGGGGATTTAGCTCAGTGGCATAAGTGCCTGACTTGCAAGCACCAGTCATGAGTTTGATCCCCGGTATTGATTAAAAAAAAAAAAAAAAGAAGAAGAGGAGGAAGAAGAAAATACACTTTCCATATCTAACACAGTTGTTTCTATCCTAAGCTTTGACAGATACTTTCCAGAACGCTTTTATTATCTATGCTAAAGTTTCTGAAATTTGGCACTACCAACATTTTGAGTCAGGTAATCCTTCTGGGGGCTGTGCGATCCACTACAGGATATTTCACAGCATCTCTATCCTCTATGTATCAATACATACTTCAAGCTACAACAAGCAAAAAATGTTTCCAGATACTGCCAAATAACTGAAGGTTGGAATCCACTATTCTACGCCTATTTACACCTATAGTTTTTTTTTTAAGTCTTTTTCCTTTTTATCGGTACTGGGGATCGAACTCACAACTGCCTGCTTGCAAGGCAGGCACTTATGCCGCTGAGCTAAATCCCCATCCCTTACACCTATAGTTTAAAAACCCAATCCAAATTTACAAAGTCACTAAAGATTAATTCCTTCGGCATTAAATTCATCTGTACGTGTTCCTTACAAGGATTTCATTCATTTTGTCTGCTCTAACCTGAATATATACATTGTGATGGCAAAAGCAATGGTTTTTTATCCTTACTGTATCTCATAACTTTTATACAGTAATGTTATCAACTCCATCAAATCAAAATACATAAGGTGAGGTTGCCAAATGACACAATTAAAAATTGCACACTCAGATTACAGATGTTGGTGAGTAAATGGACCTTTATATATTCTCAAAATATGAATAAATATTTTAGGGGCATAATAAATTTCAGTTTATTTCCTGCTTATTAAGAGAGATCTGCTCTTAGGAAAGGTGATTTTTCAACCATTTTCAACAAAATTGACACTGAGACTTCATCAACTTTTTTGATTTGTATACCTATCTATATAAATATATTTTTCAGATTTATGTGAAAAGACACTATGTTAAAAATTAATGAAAACCTACCACATCATGTGGGTAAAATCGCACTGAGGTAGAACTGGATACATGGGAGTCCGTGTCACTAAAATAAAATGGGTAAGAAGCCAGAGAATAAGTAGTCAAGCAGTGAAAAGAAAAACAAATGGCTTAACAGTAGATGACATTTACACTATTTTCATTTTTCTGTCAATTTCAAAATGTAAAGTAGCATTTCCCAGAACTGTGATTAAGAGCATAGCAATGGGGCCAGTGTCTGCATCTGAATCTCTTCTTCAGCAGACTGAGTTCTTAGAAAAGTTATCTAATTTCTTTATTTCTAAGTTTTCTTGTCAGTAACATTAAAGCACCTGATCACAAGGTTCTTATGAAAGTGTTTAAATGAGATGATCCAAAGAAAGCAATTAATAAATTTCCTGGAACCATTAACAATCAAACAAGTCTAAGCTACCATATATAAAATAGCCTAAAACATAAAAGTTCAGTTTTCACAGATTAGTCACATTTAGATTTCAAAACAAGAAGTTTTTCCACAACTGAAATGTAGGAATTATTCTTCTCCTACATCACATTAAACGTAACAATTGCGTTCTCACTCCTCCACTCTCAAAGGTTTCTACTGTTAAGAATCAGCTAATATCCATTCCAATTTAATAATTTTTTGACAGTGAATCCTAACTGGATTTAATCAGTATGCTTAAATGAGTAACTGGAAGACCCTATTCCTTTAAATGGCCCCTCAAAACTTAAAAAATGGGCCAAGGCACACCTGTAATCCCAGCACTCCAGGAGGCTGAGGGAGGAGGAACCTGAGTTCAAGTCACACCTGGGAAACTTAGCAAGACCCTGTCTCAAAGTAAGAAAAAAGAAGAGTGAGGAGCAACTGGGGATGTAGCTCAAAGGCCCTGGCTTCAATTTTCAGTTGTGCCCAAAAAACCCATTTTTAAAAAATTCATGCACAAGTTAACTAACTAAGTAAGCCTATCTGCAGGGTATATAAGATTTCAAATATGCTGTACTTCACAAGTATATGTCATAAATAGTTTTTAAACAAGCATTTATTCCTTTAGGCTTAAAATATTTAAAGATGGCAAATATATGTAAACACATACACACTCTTAACGTGTCTTCACACATACCAGATATTGGATGCTCTTCTTGCTGCTGGTTCAAAATTCACAAGTGACATATCACAGCCACCAGTCTCATACAGCGTAGAAGAAAACTTACCTAGCAAATAAATGATTTATTTAAAAAGCCGTTAGCATTCTAAGAAGTTTTCCTTCATGATACACTAAATTTCTTAACCTTTTACATCTAAAAAATCATTCTTTTTCCAAAATATCTTAGAAACAATTCGCTGGATATAATTCATCATGATGTGAACAGAAAATGCTAGAATTTTTAAATGCTAGACACTGGAGAGCCAACATAATCAGGTTTTAATAGTAAGGGTAATTTAAGTTAGCTTTCTTTTTTCTCTTACCCAAACATTCAAGCAGTCATATGAATTAACCTAATGTTTAAAAGTCCCCTGGACCACTTCTTGCAGGTGGTGAGTGGTTCTTAATTTTTGAGATAGTTTAAACTTCAAGACAACAAAGAAAAAAGTTCAAAGGCAATATGAAGTGTCAAAATGAATCTAAGGAAGTACAAGAAATTGAATGAGTTATAATGTTACTTATACTTAAATTACTTAGTGAATATTATTAGTAGTATGATTTTATAACAACGAACTGTATGAAATATTTAGGAATAGCAACTGTTATATCAGAATGTCTGTCACACTGGTAAAGGTTCAGAAATTAAATTTGGCTGTAAATATATATAGATTAAAAAAAAAAAACCAAACCATTCTTAGGAATTTAGCCCAATTTCTCTTCTCAGCTACAAGACTCTGTTGCAATGGTCCCTATACCTATCACCATGGCACTTTCTTAAATACAGTCTTACTATCTTACAAAAACAACAACAACAAACACCTAGCTGCTTTAAAATTAACTTAATCATACAAAATGATTTCTGGTAATCAAATTGTAAAAATCTGCATACTGCCTTAAATGCATTTTTGAGGACTTATCGAACCATATCATTAGTAGAAAGTATAAACAAATTAATATAAATTTCCAGGAGGGCAGCAAGATGAGTTATATAATTTGGCAACCAGCTATGGGTAATCTAGGCTGCTTTTCTTTCTTTTTTTTTCTGTCTTTTGTCTTTTTATCGGTACCGGGGATGGAACACATGACTGCCTGCTTGCAAGGTAAGCGCTTATGCTGCTGAGCTAAATCCCCAGCCCCCAGGCTGCTTTTCAAGAATCGGAATTTTTTTTGTTTTACCAGTTAAGAGTTGTTGACATTGTTAATAAATCTGAAGGATTTTAAGGTCACTATCAACTTGATGACAAAGCTAAAATTCAGCTTTTTTCCATGCTTATAATGTAAACAGGACTCACTGAGAATTTTTAAAGTGTAATATTTGAAAGAAATGACAAGAAAGAAGCCAAGAAATACACTAATAAGGATTTATAGAACATTTAAAACATTTTTTTCATTCTTTAAAAGGGCTGGGTCCAGGTGAAAAAAACCTAATAATTAAGACTGATCCGAGTACTAGAAGTTCACGAACCAGGATATATAAAATTTTATTATGCTGTTTTCTGTAGAAGTATTTTTTTCTAGCCAAAATAATATGCTCCTAGGTCAATTAAGAAAAAGCTTCTTTGTAAAATACTCAGTTCATATGCTGTATTTTTCCCCCAAGGAAGGATTATTCAGCATATGGATTAGCTTAAGACTATGTTTTCTTTTCTCTTTTAGTCATGACTAACAAACAAAAATAAAATGATACAAGCTGCTAATTAGTCTACTTCTTAGAAGCACTACTGATAAGTCTTCTTCCAATGGGAACATGGGCTGCAGAAATTATTAGTGGAAAAAATAAACACTGGATCAACTGAAACTGTAAAATTTAAACTATAATTTCTTATGTTCTGCTTTTTTATTTATAATGGATAATCGAAGATTAGTCGTGCTATCATGACTAAACTTTCATTAATAGAAAAAATACACTTGATTACAATCACAGATTACAAAAATGCTTAATTTTTATAAACTCGTGTAAAATGACTACTCACAGATTAACAAAAACAGGGAGAGTTTGGTTACTATGTATGAAGTTCACAAAGTTCACTCCTGTGTGATAACATGTAATTCATATGTATTTTAGAAATAAATTCAATACTTTATAGGATTTAAATTCTGTACTATATTTTGAGTAAGTTTTCCATAGGACTCCCACAAATTCTATTTTAGCATATTAAAAATATTTATATACAACTAAAACCAACTAAAGATAATGCCTTTGTAATTTCAAATGGAACAGTGAAAGAATATTAAGTGATTTTACTATTTTGTCTTTTACAGATGTTTGATATTACACTTACATAAAATAGTAGTATTTAAATACAAACATAAAAATAACATAAAAAGCGTTTCTAGACAGAGGTCTAGGAAAATTGAGTAGTTTTATTATTACCTAAATGTACAACTCTGAATGCTTCTACACAGATCAGTGACTAACAAATGATTACATTCAGAAATTTAAACAGAAGCATAAAATATGTCTAAGAAAAGAGAACTTATGACTCTTAACAGATGTGTTTGACTTCAAAAGTGTTTTATTTTATACATTAAGAAGCTTGTGTTTGGTTACCAAACTTCAGGAACATGTCCAGGCTCTTAAATATACATAGCACTTATCAGAGCAAACCACTGTAACCAGGCTTTATGGCGTAAGAAGCCAACTTAGTTCCAGAAAATGTTTCACCTTAGCAAAGAAAAGCATGAAATTTGATTTAGGAGATCAATCAGAAAAAAAAAAAAAAAACCATGCTAAAAAATATATAAAGATTCACTGAAAAATCTGGTAATAGTTTTAATTACCAACTTATCAAATAACCTACCTAAGGTAGCTTCAAAAGTAACTAAAACTGAAATAAAGATGTATGCTATTGGTTTATAAAGATTATCTTAATTTAGAGCAGTTTTTATTTGAAATCAAAACTATAACCATATTTAGAATTAGATTCAAAACAAACTGTATACTAGCTGGACATGGTGGCACACTTGTAACCCCAGCACACTGAACTTTGGGCTAAGAAAGAAAGATTCCAAGATTGAGCCTACCCTGGACAACTTAGCATAATTTTAAAAAGTTTAAAAGGCCTGGAGATGTAGCTCATGGTGAAGGCCCTGGGTTCAATCTCCAGTATCAGATAACAACAACAAGAAAATTATATCCTATTTTAAAATTATCTTGCATTAAGGAAAATATTTCAAATTAAATTATTACTATTAACCAAACTGAAAGAATACCAATGTTTTGTTCACGTGAATTGCTTATAAACTAAGCTACTCCGTTATAACTCAACTTTGTAATTAATTATATCTGAAAGAAAGGTTCTGTAATGATTTAAGGAGGAAAAAGAAATTTCTGACAAGATATATGACTAGAAGCTAAAACTTCAGATCTTGGCCACAAGATACATCTTTAAAGAAAAAAATAGCTGGGCTTGGTGGAGCATGCCTGTAATCTCAGAAGGCTGAAGCAGGAGGACTACCCAGAGTTCAAGGCCAGATGAGCTACATAAAGATACCCTGTTCTAGGGATGGGAGTGGGGTAGTTAAGGTATTTAGCATTTCTCATTCTTGAATATTCAACAACGAATGTAAATATGTACAGACATTTATTAATCTTTTTTTTTTAGGTAGGAGAATTTCAAAGTAACCATAGGTTGATAAATAAGGGATGAGCAACAGGAAGATGAGCAGAACTGGAGTAAAGACCAAGGACACATGAATCATTTGTCTGAAGCTATGAATGGTACAGCAGACAAACTCAAATACACTGGCCAAAGACTGATTAAAGACAAGAAGAAGAAACAAGATTCTCAAACTTGTCCTATCAACAAAAATCCTTACTACATGACACAAAGATTATGCACATCAAGAATTTTAAGAACAGTATTCATCTAAGAAACTCCTACTGTATTCCTGATATTAACATCATCTATTTTTCTAAAGACATCTATGTATCTTGGAAAGAGGTGGGTACTAAAGGACACTTTCTTCTAATGTTGCAAGTACAAACAAAGGAGGCTATTCAATTCTTGGATGATTTTCTTCTTTGATCTTCAGACCCCCTTGATTCCCTCTGTGTCCCCAAAGTCTAACCTTAATACTCTCTCTTAAATGACTTGTCACTTTTCTAGTATTACACTTAGGGCAAGAAAGGGCCATAGAACAGAAGGAGATATATGCAAAGTAAATATATCCAGTGGTTTTTAAAAGACTATGAGTACCAAGCAGGCAGTCGTGAGTTCGATCCCCGGTACCGATAAAAAGGAAAAAGACAAAAAAAAAAAAAAAAAAAAAAAAAAAAATCATCTTTAGGGGCCTGGGGATTTAGCTCAGCGGCATAAGCGCCTGCCTTGCAAGCAGGCAGTCGTGAGTTCGATCCCCGGTACCGATAAAAAGGAAAAAGACAAAAAAAAAAAAAAAAAGACTATGAGTACCACATACAGCTTTGTGACTAATGCGGAAAAGGGCAGGTATGAGAAGAGACTGGTAAGAACTGCTTGGCAATAATAACAGACATGTATACACAGTACTGATATATTTTATTGCATGACATCTGGTTCTCTAGATCTGACTTAATAATATGACCTGTCTTCATTCACTGTTGAAACTCCACTTTTACTTGTGAATCCCCATATCAGTCGGACCTTTCCACAAGTAGATATATAAGTTCATATTCTGCTATAATTCATCAACTGCTCACATTTTGTTTTATAGGAACAAAATTTCTTATCTTGGTAAAACAATGCATAGCAACGATACTATGAAGTTAAGACTGATCACATAAAAAAACTAGCAAATAATGTGAAGAGAAAAATGTGTATTTTGAAATTAAGTTGAACATGAAATATCAGGAGCTCTTTAAGACTCTAGCAATAAGATGACCAACAGCCTAATTTTAAAAATGAGTACAATATTAGACACACTTCACAAAAGATGTATGTATGCCAAAAAAACATAATGGGTATCCATTATCCTTAGACACAAGAGAAATATAAATTAAAACCACAATTAGCATCATAAGCCCATTAGATCTAAAATTATAAAGGCTAATAATGACAAATGCTGACACGGTTTGGAACAGGTGGAACTTGTTGGTAGGAATACAGAACTTGTTTCCAAAACAATTATAGACATTACATTTACAATACTCAAAATGCAGAAACTGTACAAATGTCCATCAGCAGGTGAATGGACAATTTTTTTTTTATTTTAAAGAGAATAAAACCAAACAAAATAAAATAGAATAGAGCAAATCAAATCAAAACAGTGAAAACAATACAGGACTTCAAAACATGATAATAGGAAATCAACAATGGCTGCCATAATGTCTGTTATCTTCAAAGTAGCTGCCTATACTATCAGACATAATAAAATCAAACAAAAAAATAGAATAAAATCAATCAAAATAAAACAATGCCAGCAATACAGGGTTTCAAAACAAGGTAACAGGAAATCAATAATGGGTATCATAATAAATCTTGTTATCTTCAAAATAACTGCTATCAGATACACCATCAGATATAAGATCAAACAAAACAGAATAAAGCCAAACAAAATAGAACAATGAAAATGATACAGAACTTCAAAACAAGATAATAGGAAATTAACGATGGTTACTACCTTCCCTTTTTAGATGTTTCTTCCCCTTCACTTTCACAATGTCTACCATACATTTTGGACCCCACTAACTCCTTCAGCTTTTTATACTAAGGAGACAAGACACTGTTCACTCATGTGAGTCCAAACCATTGGTGAATGGACAAATTATATGCAGTACATTCATAGGAAGGAGTAACACTCAGCAGAGAGAAGGCACAAACTATAGATTACAAGAGTGTGAATGCAAAAGCATTATGCTACACAAGAAATTAAACACAAGAGGTTGGATACTCTGTGACTATATTTATATTAATCTCTAGGAGAGGAAAATCCTTAAGGATATAAAGTAGATTAGAGACTGGCAAGACAGATAGACTGTCAAAGAGGCATAAAAAATCTCTGGAAGGTGGTGGAAATATTCTGCATCTTGACTGTGATATTTCACAGTTGTACACATCTTCTAAGAGTCAAAGTAAATTGCACATGTTAAGTGGTGATATTTATTATATCTAAATTACATATACATGAAAATGATGAAAAATAAGGGAGAAAAGGTCTACTCAAGTAAAAGTCTGAGTGGAAGAAGCATGAGATAATACGCAGTCAGCAAAATTCCACAAGACATTAATCACAATTTTAGAGACTAATACTCTTATCTGTTGTTTTGTTTTGATGGTTTATTTCAAAATAATACTCATCAAAAGATTCAAAAAGTTTAGAAAATAAAGTTCTTCACTCCCCAAGGAGAGCTACTGCCAAGTGTATACTTTGTGTTCTTCTAAACAATTTTTACATATAATTGGTACCAAGACTGGGTCACTCTCGTATATACTGTTATGAAATTTCCTAAAGATCAATACAGATCTATCTTCTGAATTACCAATTATAAGTTATTTTGTGTTATTTGCAAAATTTATGAATTAAAAGATTAAGGCAGTTTTCATCTCCAATTCTAACTTGCTGTACAAAATATTCTGTCATTTAATGGTCTCTAAGACTTTTCTAACAATGGACAACAACACAATTCAAGAGATAAAAATAATCTCAACCCTGCTTTTAATTTTCAATTTAAAAATCATGAGTGGTTGAATTGTGGACCCGTAACTCACTCTTTTGAATTCACTTTTACGTCTTTTCTCTGAACAAACAATTTTTCCAGCACATCAATGATTTTCAATTTACTGGGTGTAAAATCCTTATTACCTTACTGTGCAAAAGACTGATAACTGATCTCCAATGTCTATTTTCTCCTCATTCCTTTTAATATCTTCTTTGCCTGAATTTGAGTAAAGCTTATGTCCAACTAGACAGAGGACAGCTTCTTGCAGCTGCACGCTGCCATGTGATCATGTGTAGGCCAGTGATAGTTGGGAAAAGTGAAAGGTACACTTTCTAAGTCATAATCTCAAAGATAAAGGTGGTATCCTCAACTGATCCACACCCCCACCAGAAATATAAGCTGCTTTTTTATTTTAACCACTTATTCTGGGGCGACTCTCTACTAAACAACACAAACTATATTGTAAGAAATGCATATATTAATGGATTTTAATAATTTAAAGAATGGTTAATATTAGAGGGCAGATAAACTAGCATAGCAATCAATGAATTCTTTACAATTTATTAAGAGACAAATTAGGTATCTTCACTAGTCCTATTATTTTCTGTAAAATTCCTAAAACAACTCATGTGTCCAAAATTGAAATAATATTCTATAATGTGCCACAGTAATAATGATAAACTTCTGAGCATTATCCAGGGGATAAAGAAAGGTTAGAGTAAATAAAATTTATCTAAGTTTATTTTTAATTGATAAAAAATAAAAATAAATTTTATAAAAGGCCAAGGAAAGCCAAGGATATAGCTCAACAGAATAAGTGCCTGCCTGGCAAGTCCAAGGCCCTAGGTTCAATTCCTGGTACCAAAAACAAAAACATAGCCAGGGACACCGCTTACTGACACAGTGCCTGAGTTTCATTCCCAGTACCAAAATACACACATACATATATATGGTCTTTTTAAACTCATACTTAAGGGGATAAAACAGACACTCTAAAACCCACCAGATAAAAGATAAACTTTTCAGAGCTTTCCATTAAGCAATTAAAAGTAGGACCTCATAGTAGGCACCCCAATAATTTTGTTCTCCTTGACTGAGAAATCTACTCCAACATATTTCTGCTAAGAATTAATCCATAAAGGACCTTCAGCACAGTGATTACAATAGCCTTAAAGGCAAATAATAAACTTAGTTTACTGGTTAAACACATCATGATATAGTAATGTTTCATCAACATTAGTTATGACAAAAACTTAGTAATGACAATAGCATTTGTCTAATAAACTTACTATTGTCATACACTGTTCTCATCATTTTGCGTATTTTATTTATATATAACCTTCACAAACATATGAAGTATGCATTATTTGGTCCCTTTAATAAACAAGAAAACTCAGGCACAGGGAGAGAAAATATCTTACCCAAGGTTACATACCTACTATGAGGCAAAGCTTGGATTTGAAGCTAGGTGTCTGAATCTATAGTTTACTACAAGGTACAGCCTTTGAAAGAACTCAATGACAAAGTTTTATGCAGCCATTTATAAAAAAAAAAAAGTTATAACATGCATGAAGGTTCAGACATACAAAGTGAAAAAAGTAAGATACAAAACTCACAATAAATCCCAACTCTGTTTAGAAAATTATACCCATGTATACATTTCAAAAAGGCTAGAAAAAGGTTACAAAATATTAATAATGGATACCTCTGAGTGATGGGACTACAGGTTACTTAACTTTCTTCAACATGTTGCCTATTCTAAGGCGGGGAAAAATATATTCTACCAAAAGGCTGTGAAAGTAGATATATCCCCTTTACCTTGTAATACTTTTTTCTTCTAGATAAAATGAAGCATTTTTATTGTTTAAATAAACATTTCACTTTTATTTATATAATGTTGTTATATATAGTCCTTCCTCTCCAACAGGATCAAAAACTGAATTTAGTATTTTGATACTCAAAACAAAAAGAACATGATCAAAGCTGTTGTCAAAAGAATAGATCTTTTTTTTGTTGTTCAGATAAATGAAAATGATCTATCAGAACATAGGAAACTGAAGTATATAAACCCTGATGTTCCAGACAGTCCTAATTCTGTATTTATAGTAATAAGATGTGTTCATGATACAGCCCAAATGCACAAAGTAGCACAGTATTTTCTAAACATCAAAACTAACTCTAATAAAGGTTACTAAAATATTATAGACCATGTGAGTCTCTGCTTTTTAAAGTAAAACACTTAAAAGTTCCCAAATTGTATTTCTGCTTAGTAATACACAGCTGTGACAAACCGCTTACTAAGGACAACAGGGTATTGCCAGGTTTTCAGTCTTCTAGAACTGACCACATTTTCAAATTAATAAACTCTGTAATAAAGTAGATTATCTCAAAGAATAACTTCTTTGTTATCCCTGTAAAGTAGCAAACAAAAAACTTTCTAAAAAATCAAGTGTCAATTTTTAAACTCATAGCACTAACCAAATTTAAACCTCTATTTATATATCAATACAAAACTTCCTTATGTTCCTTTCTTGTCTATACTGTAAGAACTTTAAAATTTTTCCAAAAGACACTATTTCCAAGGTATATAATTACCACTGCCATACACACATGCCAATTTTCCACTCTATAATCTGATCTTATCTAGAACATGTGCTTTGAGATGTTATGTTGTATATGAAGAGTATAATTATCAACTTTCGAGGCACCTTTCATCATTGCATCAATGTATTAGTATTCATTAACGGGAAATGACTGCCATGATTTATAGAAGCAGCTCAGCAAATATAAAGTAGATCTTTAAGGCCACTTGAATTTAGTTTTTTGTGTGACCTAATCTGGGCACTGAACCGCAGCCTGTTTTACTAAGCATTACAGTTTAATTCACAAAAAGTATGAAATACTATAATAAGCAAGTCTGCTAAGAGAGTCATCAGAATGAAATTAACCTTTAAATGTGAAACATATTACATAGTAAAACTTGAGAAATTCTAACGGAAATTTCCTTTTCAAAAATGTAAACTTCAAAATGCAACCATCATTACTATATCATTTGAGCTTTTTTTTTTTCAAACTGGCATTTCATGGGAATGAAGTCTATGAGAAAGTCAATTATCCAAGTTTTTCCTTTAAAACTGTATCAATTATAATTCATTTTCTAAAATTGTGATTAACAATTATGCCTCCTAAATACAGATTTGAATACCTCTGTGTGTATATAGTTTACATAAGAAAACGTATAATACATATGTAATATAATAAAAACATTTTTTTACATGTAGAAAGTGGATGCTTAAGTTTTCTATAGAAATAGTGTAAATATTGTATAGTTAGCGAATATCATGACTAACCTGAGTATCTAGTACTTAAGAATTGTCTTAGTACTCTTACTTAAAAATCACATAGAAAATTAAATCATGCCACAAAAGTATTACAGTGCTAGACATGTCTAATCAGAAGAGGGATTTTATCTACAGAATGGCAACACAGGTCAGACACATTTATTTCTAATAATCTATACATGGGTTTAAAATGAGGCTTCATAATGAATGCCCGCTTAGCTAACTTTAAAGCAAAACAATTTTTATTCAGGAAAATTATCTAGTTTATTTTTTCCTTCATCTGATAAAAGTCTAAAAGATCTCAAATGGATCAAAATGAAGTCTTTTATTTCAGCCAACTTACTACCATAAAGTCAATGGACAAACGAAAAACCACAACTTTACATTTACAGATTCACAAATCTTTTGTCTATAACAGTTACCTGGTAATAAGCATCAATGTTATTACACAGCTGATTGTAGTTACAACTAAAAAGTATCCCATTTTCAGTTAAAACAAGGTGCTATGCAAAATACTACCTTCTTCCCTCACCAGTATTCTCCTTAGAGACTTTCTTTCTCTTCAAATGGCAAACTCAAAAACACTATTCTAAATTTAAAGTGTTTTACTAAACTGGGCACTGTATTGCACTCCTGTAATCCCAGCACTCGGGAGGCTGAGGCAGAGGGACTGTTCCAAGTTCAAGACCAGCCTGGGCTACAAAGTGAGCCCAAGGCCAACCTGAACTACACAGGAAGATTCTGACTCAAAAAGACAACAACAACAGCAAGTATTTTACTGTGTTCTCACAATATGGTGATACATAAAATCACCATAGACTCTAATGTTATAAATATCTTGGATGACCATTTTCAAATTTTGTAGGTTTTGCAAATGACTGTCATCCATATGTATATATATATATCCCTTTATTAATGCCTCCCTGTAACTTATTTTTTACAAAATGGAAAAGGAGTCAATGAATAAGTGCACACACAGTTTTATTAAGCATAACTGCGGCAACTGACACTATGATAGCCTTGCAATTAAAGCTTCAACTGGATTTTCATCTTCATAAGTGAAAAGCAATTATAATATTGATAAAATCATATGAGAAAATGCTTTCAAATGAATATTTCTGAATAAAAACATTTTCTTCATTATATTTGCTTAGTCCATTATTAATGTGCATCCTAAGCACAAGAATGGTGGCTCAGTACAGAAATATGAAAACAGTATAAAAATCTAGTCTTTAAATACTAATCCATAAAAACAGGTATTTGAGTGGGTATGTAGTATTACTAAGGCTGTATACTACACAACATCTCTAAGAATTAACTATTTAGGAATTTATTTGTATAATTGTAGACACATTCACTAGAAAAAATAAACTTTATGAAGTTATTATTTGATATTAGCACAAAGCCACTGTCCTCAGAATATTACACTTAGAATTAGAATAAATACTACAACTAGGCACATATAAAATATAGAACACCTAAAGAAACATTCTATGTAAGAAACCATTAGAAACACTTTGCCTTTCCTATATATAGATACAGTACAAAGAATTTTAAGAACTGAAAGTTTAGTCATTGCAGTTGTTAAAAAATTAACATTTTTCCACATGGTACAAATGCCTAGGAATAACAAACTTCCTCAAATCATTTTAAGACAAAACTAAAGTGCATATTAAAATATTAACCACGCATTAATAATGGACATGCTCCAAAGAACAGTAGAGACACACAAAAAGAAAAAAGAAAGGTCAAATTCTCCTTATACACAGGACAAATCCTATATAAGCAATGCTTCTACACATAGCTCCACAATGAAGCTATCTCAAGAAAGAATTGCAATCGTTACCCATTATCTGCCACGTTAAAGTTTTGTACCATCAAGATTACGTAAGGCCTGCATACCAAGTTCATCGTGCAAACTGCTACCGCCTACAGCAGATGCATTGTCATGTGATGCTTCTAAGTGGACACTCCCATTTCTCACCAGCAAGGAGGCACTAGCACTGAGCACTGCAGCCTGAGAAGGGGGACGGGACTGGACTTTGACCTGGGCTGTGGACTGCTGGCCTTGCTGACCATCTTGAAGGCTAGGAAAAAACATGGATTGGGGAGACATTACAGGGAAGAAAAGAGAAGACAACAACTAGAATGAAATCAATGTAGAAAACTGATTTCACAAAGATACTTTTTCAACATAACCTAACAAGGTGCCAAGAAATCCAGCAAAATACACAAATTGCACTGACAACCTAAATGCTCTGGTTCATATTAATTTGATCCATAATGATGAACCCAGTAAACATTTAATATATATGTAGACTGTTTAATCTGCTATTTTCTTCCATCTGAAGGCCAATTAAATTCTAGTGTTAAGGAAACAGAAAACAGCAAAGAAGAACTGTGAGTACATTCAATATATATGCTGGAGATGTCCCCAATAGTGAGCCCCATTTTGCAGTCTGAGTCTCGGAGTACCACTAGAATTTTCTTTCAAATATTCTGGGATCTCAAATTCACAATAAAACAAAGTTCTATGTACTTGAGGATCAAAGAATCTTTCAAATGCAACCAATATGACAATTTTAAATTAAAAAAAAAATCACTAACTACTGTAAGACCCAGAAAAACTTACTTAACCAAATAAAAACAGATCATTGGGACAGTAACAGAAGCAGACAGATACAAAGCATTATGTGTTAAAGGCCTACTTATTAATGAAATAATTGCCACACATTTTATATACCAAACGTTAGTTGCCAATTATGCTCCTTTAACAAATTTTGTTTTCTTTTTCAATCATATTACAGCTTCACTAACAGAGCCATCAGTTTAAAAAAGCTTACTAATTTGGAAACCTGTGATTTCTCCAAGAATATTCTATCTTTTCTAGATTTATAAAAACTTTAAGATATTAAGTGTATTGTTATAAATTTATTATTTATTAAAATTATTTACAAGATTATTTGATTTTTCTATATTAATTCATTTCTTATAAATTTAGTGTAATACAAAATTTATTACACTATGTAGTCAAATTTAAACTGATGAAGTTCATGAAAACATTTTCATTACATTATAATTATTTTCCTCATGATGTTCAATACAACACTGCCTTCTATCAATTTAAGGTTACTTTAAATAATCCCAGAGAGTATGTTACTAAAGCAGATTTCTAGAACAAAATGGATAATCTCATTTTTAATGATTTTCAATTTGTCTCTAATCCCTTGCATTCAATATAATGGTTTTTCTGGTACCAAAAAACAAACTATCTGCTATAGATTAATCATGAACTAAAAGGCTAAGTAGAAAATGCTGCATACAGTATTTGGCTTAGCCTTTTGGTTATGGCAATGGAATAATCTGGACTATATGTCTAATATAGTAATCTGGGAGCGTTTAAATGAAAACTTTTAGCTCCTCAGTCATACTGACCATTTCAAGTGCTCAGTAACCACACAACTATTGACAGCGAACACTAACAGCCTATCTATGTTGGCTGTTACTAGCAATTAGCATCACCATATTGGATAGTTCAGATTATAGAACATTTGTTATCACTGTGGAATGCTCTATAAAATACCAACAACAGTCATTTTTCAGGCCTTTTCTAGAGCTATAAAAATACACATTCTCAGCAGAGTATAAGAATGCACACAATGAGCTGGGTGTGGTGGTGCTTGCCTGTAATCCACGCACTTAGGAGGCTGAGGCAGGAGGATTAATAGAGTTTGAGACTAGTCTGGTCTATATAAAGAGTTAACAACTTTGGATTAGAACTTTGTACAATATATGTAAATCAAGAGATGATACTGAGAACAAAGTTTTTATCTTCCTACATATATAACTGATGTGTTACTCTTCCACAGGAGCTATTTAAACTTATTTATAAACCTTACCAAAATAAACCAATTTCATGAGAGAACATAGAAAAAAACATTTAAGTAGTTCAGTAGTATATCCTTTCAGGTTCAGAAGAGGGTGGAATTTTATAGAATACGTATTCAGCAAAATTTTCTATCAATTTTTTTCATTTAAAGTTTTAGCTAAGATGCAATTAGATAGATTTTAGTGAAACATTTTTAAGAATGTACTATCTTCAATCCAGAGATGCACTATATATCCAAATATACAAAATGTTTTCAAAATGCTATTCTACACATAAAAATCAACTCCAAAATAAAAAAAAAATTAGCCAAACTCTGTGATTATAATGTCAAACTCTTTTTTAACTCCAAAATAAGATGTTTACTTCCCATTTTCAAACACTTCAACAACAATATAGCCTGTCATTTTTGTACAAATTGTCAGCAAACATTTCCCTGGAAGGCTGCATTTCATTTTAAACTAATAACGTATCTTTTTACAGTTCCAATTACAATGCAAACCTATCATTTTGACAAAAGGTACTAACCTAAAACACAGTCAAAGGAAGGTAGAAATTTGGGTCTATGATTATGAGGTACAAATGGTAACACTGACAATTGAAATCAGACTAAATAACCTTTCTAATTTTAATGACAGAAGAATAGCTGGTCTGTCTTTCCTTCCTATGAACCACTGAAGCAGTAGTTGAACATCGTTCCTTCCATTGCTGTCAGGTGCCTCTGTATGTATCTCAATTAAAATATATATGTCTTGATCCCACAGAAAAAAGTGTTGTGAACATAGTACACAAGCAACAATTTTTTGGTGGCTTTATGTCTGAGCAACGATTTTTTTGGTGGCTTTATGTCTGATCACAAAATGATCTCATGAGTTTCTAATCCTGGTTGCTCACGTATGATTAGGACCTTATTACATATCTTTCAATCTTATGTTCTTAAAAACACATCAAGGAAGTACACTAACTCTTTTTTTCCCTGCCCTAAAATCACTGATGATTTCTTTCCACTCCAGGATATTAACCAGAATTCAAAACCACAGGAAATTTAGGTTAATACAGGACTCTTAATATTGTTATTATAATTTAAAAACACTTGTTTGTATATTTTGTAACTAGGATAAATTTAATAAAGGCCTACAAAACCAACCTACATAAGTAACTTAACTTAAAAACACTTAAAATATAATTCTAGATGGTATGGTGATGTTTGTCTGTAATCCAAGCACTCAAGAGGGCTAAGCAGGAGGATTGGGAGTGGAAACCAGCTAGGTTACATAGCCAGTGTTAACAGTGGCTTGTACTATAGAATGAGACCCTATCTCACACACACACACAAAAGTTTATTCTAATAAGCATCATAAAAAATATACAAATTCTTTGTAAGTAAATTGATGATTCGTTCCCAACTCTTACAAGCATAAATTTTAACAAGTTGTTTTGGAGGTGGTCATTATTTAAATAATTCACTAATTAAAATACAGTATTTCCCATTTAATCAAGGTTTTACTTTCCATGGTTCTGGTTACCTGCAGTCAACAGCAGTCTGAAAATATTAAGTTGAATACTCCGGAAATTAAAAATTAGCAAGATTTAAATACCTCTAATTATAATATATTGTTATAAATGTTCTATTTTATTAGCAATTATCAATGTGAATGTTTTACTGTGATAAATTTATAAATTAAACTTTATTAGAAGCATATATATACAATGCAGGAAAAGATATAATATATACAGGGTTTAGTGCTATCTGAGGTTTCAGTAATCTACTGGTAGCCTTGGAATGTATAAAGGGGTCCTACTGTAGATTTTACTAATGTTTCTTTACACAGTATTGTATAGTAACTGTAATGAAAGTATAGTCATATCTACTCCTTTTTGAAAATTTTTCCAAGTTTTAAATAAGCATTCTATCCTATAAAGATGGAATTATTTGATAGCTCACACAGAAAAATAATAGTATACTTTATCTGAATATTTTTACAATTACAAACTATAACTTCAGTAAGTTTGTAGTTCTCCTAAATTCTCACAGCTAAATTTTGGTCATCTTATTTAGAATATATGAAAGTTTTATATTAGAAATATCCTTGAACCTTAAAATTTACATCCTAACTACCAGGAGAATACTTTTTAAAAATTCTAGTGTAAACCCTTTAGAAATCAGTTCTATACCATATCCTAGATATGATGCATTTAAAATCCTAGAAAAAGATGGAAACATACTATGTGACTGGCTAGAGATAAAACAGTAACTCTTCAATATTCCACCAGGAAGAGAAAGAAACTAATTTGTCTACAGTTGTTTGGTCAGTGAGGTTCAGCAGGTGCATTTGTGGCAAAGAATAAAAGGATTTTTAAAGACTAAAAATAGAAAGTTAAAAAATGTTTAAGAAATATAAACATGGAACAAGTAGGAAAACTAAGAAGTTGTCTATGGCAAGTATTAATCATGAAGCAAAAGTAAGTTAGAAACAAAATAGAAAAATCAAAAGAAAATGCTCAGTTCTTTCTGCATTTGGGACTAAGTCCCAAATCCACTAGCAGAAAGGAAAGTTCCTTCAAGAGGAAAGGAAAGGAGGCAGAAAGAAAATGGAAGGGAAGGGCTGGCAAAAAGAGAAGTTTTCTAGAGCAAATGTTTCTTTTAAAATTGTCTTCCCATTTTTATATTATAAATATTGGTTTAATCCATATTACTTCTCACATAACCATACATTACTGAATTAGGAACTTGATCTATGAAAGATGAAGTTCCCAGCTATAAGATGAAACACAGGAAAATAATTGACTCTTAAATCTCCACAGAATAAAACTGAAATGTTTGAAGAAACAGAATTTTGCTACACTTAAGAACAAGGTTTTTTTTTTGTCTTTTAGGGGAGAGTATCACTTCTAACCTACCACTGCACTCAAGTTATTTCATCAACTATTCTTCCTTAAGTTAAAATTAAAATGTAACAGAAAAATAATTTTATGTTGCTTTTGGACACAGAGGATAGTGAAAGTATATAGTGTAACACATGCACTGCTTAAGCAAGCACATGTATTGATGTTCATATTTTGTCCTTTTTTTTTTTTTTTTTTTTTTTTTTTTTTGGTCTTTTTCCTTTTTATCGGTACCGGGGATCGAACTCATGACTGCCTGCTTGCAAGGCAGGTGCTTATGCTGCTGAGCTAAATCCCCAGCCCCATATTTTGTCCTTTTTTAAAAAAAAGTGTAACTCTTTCAGATAGATTTTTACATTTCTTACTCAAAATACAAATTCATCGGATTTGATGTAACTAAGAATAAAATAATAAAAATGTAATAGAAAGCATCCCTATTATTATAAATGGATGTTTTCTTACTTAGGAATATTAGAAAAATAAAAATGTTTTTGTTGAATACACTATAAGGGATTGAGAAATTAACATAGATATACACAGAAACAGCAATATTCAAATGACCATAGTTTATTTGGTTCTGTGTCAGTTACTAGATCCTTGTGATTGTGAAATAAAAGTTTTAAGCAATATAAAACAAAACATTTCAGTGACATAAAATAAACTGACTTATCAAGCTGAGGTCAGTTATGTGTTATTTCTTTTTTTTTTTTGTCTTTTTCCTTTTTATCGTATGTGTTATTTCTTAACAACCTCAACACTTGGTCCCATAATTGTTCATATAAAACATGTTCAAGATGTTGGGAAGATGTATTAATTTTATTAATTTGGGTTTAAAAAAAAACTAATTTAAGGCTGCTATTTACAATTCTGTAAGTACCCTAAAGGAATTTTTCTACTTAAATTGGCAAGACCAATCTGATTACTTAAACAGTGCAACACAAGGCATGCATATTGCAATAGGCTCATGGCACATGCAATGAAAACCTACAACGGCTGAAATGTATAGAAAAGAAAAAAGAAAAAGCTCTTCCAATGCTTTCTTGAGCTTGACAAAACAGGTTAGAAAATTTGCTGCATGCATGCTAAACTTGGTGGAATTTAAAAATACCATACCTTAGAGGTGATCCGATGAGCAAGGTAGGAGGGGTAGGGTTACTCCCTGCATTGTGCCGGCGCCGCACTGCCTGGCGCCTAAATGTACTGCGTTCACGGCGAAATGACACTGTCTCCTCGCTGACCTGTGCTGCTGCATCAAGACAGACTTAAGTCAAATGGGAGCCTAGCTCAGAGATGTACATAGCAGCTGAGCTTGTCTTTCCCTTGATGCCCCACCCTCATGATTAAAGAGAAACACATCTGCTTTTCATATATATATTATAAATCTATCCTATCAGGTGATAAGAGGGTCACTTAAAGTGAATTTATTTTTAAAAAGTTGTGCCTTTCACTTATCCAGCTCATTATCTTCCCTTCAACTTCCTATTTTAAGATCCCCACTGCTTTAAATCTTTTCCTAAAATCTCAAATCTTTTCTTTATTTCTGTTCCATATTCCTCTATCTTTCCTTTAATTAAATCAACCTTAAAAGTATCTTTTAGCTTCTATTAGTAGGAATGGGGGCATTAGTTTTTACTCTTATGAGAACAGAAAAAGCAACAAAGATTTACAGATACTCCTTGACTTATGATGGAAGTACACCAAATAAACCCATTGTAAAGTGAAAATACCACAGGTCAAAAACACTTTTGACACACCTAACCTATCAAACAGCATAATCTAGCAGTAGGTTACAATGTGGAGTATCTGTTGGCTTCTCTTGCAATTATGTGGCTGACTGGAAGCTGTGACTAACTGCCACTGTGACACTGACATGGAGTACTGGGTCACATATGGCCAGCCCAGGAAAAGGTCAACATTCAGTTTTTACTAAATATGTCTCACCACTATAAAACTGAAAAGTTGTAAGTTGAAATATCATAAAGTAGGGACTCCTATTTGTGATGGTAGATGCTACAGAGTAAGGCAGTGAATTTATCTTGCATTACTCTGTGCCATGGTTTTGGCATCATTAAATGGAACCCTGACTTTGGACCTATGCAACTGGTTAATTAAAATGTTAAGATAGCATCAGTATCCCTTAACTGTACAATGCAATGTATTATAAATCCACATTTATTAAAAAACTATGATCCTATTTCCCACAAATTAGAAAGCAAATATCAGCAAAATCTCCCACTACAGCCTACAAACCCATAGTCTAATTTAGAAGCCATAAAATACAAACTAAAAACCAAATATATAACAATAACAAATCAAAACAATGGCTTGGCAGAATTACATATATTTTACAAAACCATATAATTGGCCAATCTGGGCTTCTAAATCAAATTGTAAAATAATTTTCATTCATTTGAATATAAACTAACTTGTTTACTACTGATCTAAATATTATGAGAATAATTAATTGTGAGAAAGGCTATGTTGATGCTAAATATAATTAAAAGAAGCTAATGCAAAAACATTCTTCTAGTATAAAAATTCCATTAAACATAAAAAAGCTCTACTATTTGTGAGATAAAAGCTGGTGTACACAAAAATTACATAATCTCAATAAAGAAGTGATGCTGGCTAAAGCTGGTCATTTAGAACTGTGTGGTCCAATATAATATGTTGCTATCATATTACAATACATAATGAGACTAGCTACGTGTGGCTATTTAAACATAATAACTAAAATGAAAAATCTGCTTCTCACATTGGTGAGCCACACTTCAAGCACTCCACAGTGACAGCAGCTAGTGGACACCAGTTGACACAGGAGCACTGCTATCATCATGGAACGCTGTATTTCGGTGCTGTTCTAGGTTGCTGTTTTCCTATCACAATCTACAAAGCACTTGCATACTTTGCCAATTCTTAACTATTACAACCTCAATGAAATGGAAACACAACCTGCAGTCTCAAAGGAAAACATAGGTATTAGGGCAGTTGCTGAATGAGAAAGAAAACAAGGCAGTTGAGGGAAGAAGCGAAAACTTAAGAGGAGGCACTGGCATACCTACTAATGAACCGTAGACACCAGTAAAGTCAGGTTATGGGATTTGAATTACTACTTAAAAAGTCAATTCAACCGTTATCTTGTGAGCCAGCCATTGTGAAACATGCCTGTAATTCCAGAACTTGGGAAAATTTATTCAGACATAAATTACAGGAGACAGCCTAAGCCATAAGATGTACTAAAATTATTCAGAAGAATTCAAGAAAAGCAGCATGTGCTCAGTGAATACCGAGAAATGAAAAAGAAAAAAGAGCACAGTCTTCTTTACCAGCCTCCTTTTACTGAAGACTTAATCTTAAGTAAAAACTAATCATTTCTCAGTAAAGGGGCCAAAAACAGAACACTCCAGTGTTTCTTAGTCAAAAGGTTCTTGGCTTTATTTAGAAAATCAGAGATTTTTTGGCTATTGATACTCTATATTTTATCTATAAAAGTTATAAATTATATTACTTTCTTAACAGTTTTGAAAACACATCACGGTAAAAAGTATAGGTCAGTGTATTAAAAGTGGAGTTATGATTACTGCCTAAATTATCCTTTGTAATATTCTGGGTATAAATGCCTATTAGTACAAGAATTTTCAAAATATTCACTATACCACCTGTCTTAACAATAACTAGGGCTGGGAATGGTGGTGCATGCCTCTAACCCCAGTACTCAGGAAGCTGAGGCAGGAGGATCAAATGAGGTCAAGCCAGCCAGGGCTCATAGTGAATCCAGGCTAACCTGAACTACATAGCAAGACCCTGCACTAAAAATTAAAAACAAACAAACAAACAACAACAACAACAACAAAATGCAACTAGAATCATACATTCAACTAAAAATGCCATGCTATAACTTATGGTTATACTAGATAAAACTAAAATCCATGCCCCATTGAGCATGTACTACTTGCATAGAACATGTCTAGTTGGGGCAAGGTCCAGGAGGGATACAGTTCTATTAGAGCCAAAAGTGGGGAAAGGTCTCTTATTAAGCTTAAAACACAGTCACATATAACATACTTGATGAAAATTCACCTTTTTTTTTGTCTGTTTCGTTTTTATCGGTACCAGGGATCGAACTCACGACCGCACACTTCCAAGAAGGCGCTTATACCGCTGAGCTAAATCCCCATCCCCGAAAATTCACTTTTGCCAGGCAACTTTAACAAACTCTTGTGGAATCATTTAACTTCGCAGGAAATAGACAGTATTTCTTTAAAACATCTTTGGACTAAAGCATCAGAAGGGAGGGAGAGCATACTTTAAAAACTGGTTCTGAAGTTGTATTTTGGACTGCATATAAATCAGTATCTTGTGGCAAAGAAAGATGAAATGAATTAGTTGAACTGCAATATTAAATGCAAACAGTGAAAAATCAGCCATCTAGGTACAGTAAAAATTTAGGCATGTATATTTAGGGAGGAAAAAATTCACAAACATTCAAGAGATTAAAAATCTATGAATAATAAAACATCAAATATTTCTGAGGAATATAATTAAATGGTGATGTAGATTTTTTATTTTTTAAATATTTTTAAAAATTGTAAGTCTTGATTTTCTAAATACTGACTTGCATTAAAATATAGTCTTCAGAATACATTTATATTCATCGGAAGCATGAGCAAGACCTCCAAGTAATTCAGCTTTTCCAGTACAGCAATAAAATCACTCAAGGATTTAAGACAAAAGGCAACTCATGGACAAGGCACGAATACCTTAAAACATTTCACCAGCTCTACTCTGATCTATTCTTAAAAGATCAGAAAGAAACTATCATCCACAAAACACACTTCCCGCCTCAAGAGTTCTTTCCCATTTATCCTTCAAAAAGGTAAGGAAACTGCACATTCTCTGCCAAATTATTTTAGTGCAACCATTTGTTCACAAGGGGATAATGACAAGTGACAGTATTAAAGGCTAAAGATACATAGGAGAGCAAACTCTGATGCAGCAGGAGGTGAAGGTTGTCTAAATTCTGTGTCAAAAACTACAACATTTCAACTCTAAATATGTGAGATAAAGATGGTTCTTAGAAAACTTCAATCATACAGCTTGTTGATTAGTGAAAGTATTTACAGTTTTACAAGTTACTTTCTAGTAGTTACATAATGCTATGGCTGGCCTTTGCAGTAGGCCAATTCCTATTAAATAAGTTTAAAATTTAGAAAAAAGATATTACTTAAGAAAACACTTCTTTTTTAGCACAGAATGTTTATTGTGGAAAAAGTACATCTAGGAAAACAAAAATGTGTGTTTGGTACCTCAAAGAGATCAGAAAAATACTAATAGGAAATAAAATTTTTAATAAAGATGACAAAAGTATAAAACAAGTATAATACATCTTAGAAAAATAAAAGACATGTAAACATTCTGAAATATTCTTCAAGTTAAAAACTATTTCACTTAATGAAATTACCACATAAATAAACACTCAATTGATTTGGCAAAAAAAATTCTGAAAGAAATGTTTTAGTCTAGGCATGAAACCTACTTTATCTAAAGTCTTTTCCTTTCTTATTTTCCATGCTAGCCATCAACAGGAAAATAATGTCTTCTAATAAAGAACTAAATGCTTCTAAAAGCAACATTTTCTGGGAGGCAAAAGAACAATCATAACCTACTGCACAACTTCTAAGCATCATTCTGAATTAAAACAATTCTTATCTGTGCAAACATTTTGAACAACCACCCTGTTATTGACAAATCAACAAACTGTTAAACAACAAAATTATCGGCTCTGTTTCAAGTTAAAGAGAATTTTCATATCCTTACTGATACTTTCCACAAATCCAGCAACCAAGAAATACACCTGGTTAATGAAAAGCTTTCAAGAAACTAAGGAATAGGGCCGGGGATTTAGCTCAGCAGCATAAGTGCTTGCCTGGCAAGCACAAGGTCATGAGTTCAATCCCCAGCACTGAGAAAAAAAAAAAGAAAGAAAGAAAGAAAGAAAGAAACTAAGTGATAGTCTGGAGACTAATTCATACAAAATGATTCTAAGATACACAGTTTAAGAATGAATTACTGAGCCAGGAATGTAGCTCAGTAGCATAAGCACCTGCCCAACAAGCACGAGGTCCTGAGTTCGATTAACCAAAAAAAAAAAAGAAAGAAAAAAATATATATACTTTCACAGCTAGTTCCTAATCTTTTAAATCCTTTGTGAATAGGATTTAAATTCAACCTCTTCTCAGGAAAGTTCATTCAAATACAGTTTTGCATCTATTTTTCAGGCAATTCATCTAATATAGGATTACCAGTAAAAATATATACTATATACTGTATTCATATATGTAGATGGAGTAATATATTTGAAAAGCAAAACTTCTGAATGATGAAAAGCATCAGTGTTGTTAGTTTACATAATGAATCTGCGATCTACAAAGTACTTTCAAACTTGTAAGCCTGTCAAGAATCTGACAGTTAACTGTGAAACAGGCCTGCACAGATGTGATTCTAGTTTTACAAATGAGGATGAAGAATAGATTTATATGATTACCAGAGTATTCAGTCAGCTATTAAAAGGGTATTAAAATGTAAGTGATTCTTTATTCCAAATTTCACTGCTGCTACATAGAAAAACATACTGTCTCTATCTGACAAAAACTAGGCATGGATGGGTTCTGGAAATTCAATATATAAAAATTTATTTACTTCACTAACAAAATATTTTTCTTCATATTGCTGTAAAGGAAGATTGTTTTACCAAACAAGTTTCACTGGACTTAATGAACATTCTTTTATTTTTAAATGTCTGTCCATTCTTCACAAGATAGCCTAAACATATTCTTAATGAATCAAGGTAAGCTGCATATGTATTTCTTACAGCATTATATGTTGCACAATATAATATTAAATTATGACACTATGATGTCTTTGAACACTATTAAAATTAAAAAATGATCTGTCCCTACATTTAAGGAGCATCTTGCAGTGTATTTCTTGCTTTGCTTCTGTAGGATTAGCTGTACATCTCTTCTGCTATCATTATGCTTATGAAAATAAATATTTGTTATATAGTTGAGTATCAAAAGACAAGTTATATGTATATCAATCCATTTTATTGGATGAGATGCTAAAAATGTTTATTGGGGGACTAGAGGTTTAGCTCAGTGGCATAAGCGCCTGCTTTGCAAGCAGGGAGTCGTGAGTTCAATCCCTGGTACCAATAAAAAGGAAAAAGACCAAAAAAAAAAAAAAAATGTTTGTTGGTATCATGTAAGAAATTAATAATTCAGTTTTATTTTTAATATTGTCAAATTTCACACAATGACATAATTAGAGTATCTCTAACTTACTTTTATGTGTATTTATTTTCTTTTATTTTAATTTCACATCACTGAATTAAAAGGGTCAAACAGGGCAAGATACGTCTGTGCAGCATAATAGCCTGTGGCCTGTTTGATAATAATCATAGAAGAACTATTAAACATTTACTACATGTTGGGCACTGTTCTAACCATTTTATGTGTATTAACTCTTTTAATACATATAAAATTCAAAACTACCTTATAAAACAGATACTACTATCACCTCATTTTAAGGTGATAGCTGTAACTTAGAGCAAGTAAGGAGCATTCCAAGAGCCACAAAGTGGAATCCATGTACTAATAAAGATACAGCATTCATGTTATTTAACTAGATTGTCTCCTATTATAGAATATTTTAATTTTATTATGTTGAAGTATATTTGCTGCTGTGATTGGTGGCACACACCTGTAATCCCAACACTTGAGAGACTGAGGCAGAGTGTTGCTGTGAGTTCAAGGCCAGCCTGGGTTACATAAATGAGGTCAAGGTCAGGCTACACTATATGTAGTGAGACCCTCTTTCAAACAAAAAAAGAAAGAAAGAAAATAAATCAGAATACTTACTACAACATTAACCTGTGAAATACTATTGATGAGATTTAAACTCTTAAAGGCTAAAAGCATTGTCAGATGGTTAAAAATGTTTGTACAAACAGAAAATCCAGCTTTATTTTTAATAAAAGGCTGAACAGTTACTATACAAAGATTCTACATATTAAAATTAAACATATAAACCCAAATAAAGGGAATGTGAATAAAGACTAAAAATGCTAATGTGCTTCTATGCCTACAGAAGATCTAAATCTTCTGATTCTATTCAAGATACACATTTCAGGGCCGAGGGGTTTAATAGCTCAGTGGCTCAAGCACTTGCCTGTTAAGGGCAAGGTCGTGAGTTCAATCCCTAGTACCAAAAAAAAAAAAAAAAAAAAAAAAAAAAAAAAAAAAAAAAAGCACATTTCATAAAAATCAGGAAAAAAACTATTCTCAATAGGAAAAAATAGTAAAATCCAGTAACTCTGAAATAAAAACTACTGTTAAAGACACACCAGAGAATAACTTTGAAATAAAAAGTACTGTTAAAGACCAAACACACCGACAATATAAAACCAGCCACCCAGTTTTGCATAATTCTCCATAAACCTGAAATAAATAAGTCATTTTTACTTTAACCAAACTACCATCACTGTTGTAAGTGGCATCACATACCCATTAACAGACACAACATGCTAATAATAGCTACAAACCTCCATTTAGTAAACTCTAAAGACAAGTTTGAAAAAATGAAATTTTTATACTGTTTGAAACCTGAATTAAGCAAGAAAAAACCAGAGACAGACAAAGATGAATCGGTTTCCAAAGTATGTTATCAGAGCGAAAGCAGTACTGCACTTGGGAAAATCTTATATAACAGGTTGAATGATCTAATTCTGGAAGTACAGCAGCACATATTGTATAAAAGATGACTAAACGTGAAGGTGAACTAGACACAGGGAAGAGGCTGAGGAAGAGCAGGAATGGAGAAAACGTTAATGGTTTGAAACTGATTGATACATTATACACATGTACCAACTTTCCAAAATAAATTCCATTGCCACATAATAATAACATGTACTATTAAAATACAGTAGTTTTTAAGAAGAGATGACTAAAAGTGATTTGGTGTCCTAAAAAATTACACATTTTCTTGTTGCTATTGTTGTGAAAAAGGGAAAAAAAATTGTCTATGTTGGTAAAAAGTGAAGGCCATGAAGAACAAATTTATAACCATGCATGGAGGCACAGCACACCTGCAATCCTAGCACTCTGGAGGCTGAGGCAAAAAGATCACACGAGTTCAAGGCCAGCCTGGATCACACAGAGAGTTGAAGGCCAGCCTAAATTACATAGTGAGACCTTTTCTCAAAATCAAACAAAACAAAACAAGCAAACAAACAAAAACCAAACTGATGTAGTTATTAAGACAAGTGAAAAAATGTTTTCTTTATACCAAAACATTTTCTAAGGTAACCTTCTCCTTCTTCATTTAACAAGAGTGGAAGGACCAAGTCAGCAGTGACTCTTCAGGAAGACTCTTCTTATAGCTTACTTACCTCCACTGACAGTGTCTTGCTCTTCCCCTTCTGGAAACGCAACCTGGCTTGGCAAACTATTCCTAGATCGAGTGACTGTCTCTAATTGTGAAGCCCGTCCCAATAAAGACAGCTCATCTAGCACCTCTCCTTCTTTGGCCTCGAGATCTGATTTTGAGGTGGTTAATGGCTTTATATTTTCAGGTGCCAGGAGCCTATTTGAATCATTCAAACAGGCTACTGTGCCACTGTCCAAGCTCAACACTCGGGCACGAGTCTTGGCACTATTTGTACTGGAAGTCCGTCGTGTGGCCCTCTTTTTGCTGGCTCCTTCTGGTCCCAGATGAGCTCTGTGTATGTGTTCCGAGTTTGTCCCCCTTTCCTTATGAACATGCTTGGTTTTCAGAGCATTGTACCTGCTTTCAGGAGACTGGCATGAATGAGAAGCGGTGCTGGAAGAGCTATCACTGCTCAACTGGTGAGCAGACTGAATGCTTGATGCTCTACTCAAGTCGCTTTGATCACTAGAGTCCTCGTCATGACAAAATATAGCACTATGTGGTTTGGTTCCAGAAACACCTCGAAAAGAAACATAGTCCCTGTGCCGGCTTGAGTCGAAACTGCTGGCCCGTTTCTTTCCTGTCCGTCTCCGGCCTGACTTGTGGGCAGAGGCTGCCCTGTGGGTTAAGCTAGATGATTTGGGCCGAACATCCCCTTCCTTCTGCTTTCCCCCAATGTCTTTACAAACTTTTGAATCAACCACAGCACTAGGCTTTTCACTTTGCTCCTCTTTGTTTTCGGTAGTTTTCTCAGGTGGTCGCCCTGGCACAGGAAACTCATTTGCATGGGGGTTTTTATTGGCTTCTTCAGAGGCAGAAGTGCTAACCTCTCTCTGGTTGTGCAACTCATCGGAGGCCTGAGAAACCTGGGCCTCGGGAGCCCCACTATTTGAACTCACTTCTAAGACAGTCTTGTCACTATTAGTCCTTTTGTCACTGGCATAGCTACTCATGTCCTCAGGGTCAAGGCAGGACTCTTTTTTCCCAGTGCTGCTCTTTCCCACTTTAGGAGACTCTTCATGCTCTGACAAGATGCTCTCTATGTGAGTAGAGCTGGTCTGCTCACTTTTATAGCTGCTAACGGTGCTGTTGGTGTCACGGTCTGTCCCACTGCAATAGCTCTCTGTTGACCCACTACTCCGTGTGCTCAGGCTCCTCAGGCTGTCCACGCTTTTGTCAGCGTTCAATGCTTTGTTCTTCCCGCTTTTGGGGGGTGGCTGGGAATTACTGTTTTTTGGGTCATCAGTAAGCTGAAATTTCCCTGATACACAGGAATTGTCTACTAAGGATTCTTTAGATCCAGAATGAGGCTTAGAAGATTCTAACTCGCTAACTGGATCTAACCCACGTCTTTGCTGATAAAGAGGGAAGTCATTCAGCGAAGTGTCAGGAAAAGCCACAGCAGAGCTGGAAGTCCGTGGTACACCTCGTGGCCGGTGATCTTTCCTGTAAGAGTGCGAATGTAAAGGTACAAGGGAAGCTACCTCTGTGTCACAGGCACTGGAAAGAGACTGTTCGATGTGGTGGTGGTGGCTATGACTTGGCAAGCTTGCTTTGTCACTCGTGTCCCTTGGTAAATCCTGTCCACAAGAGGACAAGGAAGGCTGAATGGAGATGAAGGAGTCATTGGAGACCAGACGGAAAAGCTTCCGATCAGTTGCCAAATCTGTTTCAAACACATATTTAGAAATGTTAACACAGATGTATGATCTGCTTCTCTACTATTTAACAATGGAAAGAATTCACAGCATACAGTAAATCAAGTATAAACAATTTCCCTAGCAGCTCACTGATTAACAGTTGGCAAGTTACTCCAAAGGGCTGGTTTATGTTCCACAACTACACAAAGAACGCTTTCTATGGATGCAATGAACTGTTTTGACTTATTCAACTAGCCTCCAAAAAAGTTCTACAAACGATCAGCAATTTTAAAAGAGGGAAGTGGGCAACAGAGGATTATATTTAAAATGGACTTGGATTTCTAGGCAAGCTTTATCTCTAATTTACCACTGAGATGACAGTGGGTTATCCTTCTAAATCTCTACTTCATCTTCTTCTATAAAAATCAACATTCTTGAGGATCAGGCAAGGAATATGGAGTTAAAAACAATGCTTGACATAATGCCATCACAATTTATGGTATAACTATCATTATTTTACCTAACATTACTAGAATTCTTTTTAAAAACCAGAAGGATTATTTTACAAATCAAAACAAAACTTAATCAGAAACAGAAAAAAGAATCAAAGGGCTAATAAAAATCCAAATAAAATATGGCATAATAATGCAACTGGTCCTCATGGCTAAAAAAACAGTACTATGGGGCATCATAACACATTTTCTCTTTTATTGCTGATATGTAGCTGATATTTAAAAATGCCTTGTAAAAAATATATAACCTTCTATATTTGTAAGACTAATCCTTTAATTGTCCTTTTAGTATAGTAATTAAATTTCCATATACAAGGGGCTGGGGATTTTGCTCAGCGGCATAAGCTCCTGCCTTGCAAGCAGGCAGTTGTGAGTTCGATCCCCGGTACTGATAAAAAAAAAAAGGAAAAGCCAAAAAAAAAAAATTTCCATATACATTTTGTAAATAAAATGAGAAATGTAAATATAAATATAAGTAAGTCCTATCTACCTAGGTTGTAATTCATCTTGGAACATATAGCTTGGCAACTGAACTGCACAAAAGGTGACTTTTAAATGTATGTTTTGACAGGCAGGAAGCTTGAACCTGCTGTTAGTTCAATAAAAACAAAAATTAGTCTAACTTGTCACAATTGTGTAGACAAAGCATAACATTACATAGTGAGACTTTTCCAAGTAGAGTCAATTGTAAAAGCAGATCAAACTGAAAATCTTAATCTTCATTACATCTAAATAATTAAAAACTTGGGATTGCCTGAGGTATATACCATATAAATTGTGATTTATAAATGACTCATTAGGCTTTTTCTTATGTTTTAAAGTTTTCAAGGTAACTAAAATCACATTATTATTTTCACAAAAACACAACTACTGAACTTAGATTCTTATATTCTTTAAATTCTAAAATTTAGAAGTTAAGCTGGGCATGATGGCATACACCTGAAATTCCGGCACTCTGTGAGGAGGCTCAGGCAAGGGATCACAGTGTTGAGTCCAGATCATGCATTTTCCACATTCAAAATATGGATGGATGGTTGGATAGAAGAAAGGAAGGAAGGCGGGAAAGAAGGAAGGAAGGACGGACCCAGCACCACCAAAACAAAAGTCAAGAAACAGAAATGGAAAGTGCACCTCTACATCCTCAGATCTTCTGATGATCTGGAATAATGTGACAAAGGGAGTACCTGCCAATCAAGTTACTTGCTAAACAACTAAAAGTCAGTGTCTTTACAAACCCATCCCAGTCACAGAATCACAAGAGTCCCACGTTCACCAATGCTGTATTTAACCTGGAATGAATAACTGCCAGTAGGGGGTGCCAAACCATAGCTCAGATCAAAAGAAGAATCTGGAAAAAAGTAGCCAGGCCATTTTACTACCACACCAACCCCTTATTTTATGGTCAGCTTTTTGTTTTTCGTTTCTTGCACACTAACAACTCCTAAATTTAAAACCCCTAACCCAGATTTCTTACCTGAAATTCAGACTTCCGTGTTTGGCTGTTTCCATTCTCCTCTTGCTTATGCCCAAAACCTTAAGAGTCATGCATGACTACTTCTCTTACATGACACTCCGAATCCATCAACATATCTTAAGTATCTTCTAGATAAACACACACCCTTGCCTTGTATTCATGTAAAAATCTGCTAAATGAGCTTTCTGCTTCCTTTTAATGTACCCCAAAAAAAAAGGTGCCACAGTGTTCCTTTACAATGTAATGCAACAAGATAGCAGTTCACCTTACTCAGAATCAAAACTAACATCTTTAAAATGGCTCAGAGTCCACACAGTTTGGTCCCTCACACTCCAAACAAGCCATATTATCTCCCAAAACCAACAGGCATGTTCCTGCTTTCCAGCTTTTGCCCTTGCTATTTCTTCCGCATGGCGGAGATCCCCTTTCCCCTAGATACTCTGAGGGCATATGTCTTCTCCTTCTTCAGTCTTTGCGCTAGTGAGGCTTTCTCTCAACTAAGCTATTTAAAATTGTAATTTCCCCAGCCCCTACCCACTCCCTGTTCTGTAACACTACACATACGCTAACTTACACTAATATGATTCTGTTGCTAGTATGGACATCATAAAAAGGTTCAATTTTTTTGCTTTATTCACTAATTTATTTCTAGTACTGAAAAGTGTTCAGCATGAAAAAATGTTATATGGGTAAAAGTTATAAAACCATATGAAAGTAGAAGAGCAGAGTGATTAAATAATTTCTCTCCAAGCCATAGTAATGCTTATCTGAGAATGTTACCAACTTTATATGCCTGTTGTAATGACTGGCATATAAATTCACATACAATTCTTAGGAACTAAATCAGAGGCTGACAAATAAGGACCACAGAACCAAATCTGACAATGTTTTTCAAGAAAGTTTTAGTATAACAAACCATGCCCATTCATTTGTCTATTATTCATAGCTCCTTTTATTCTACAACTGAGCTGCTGGGTATTAAGAGACCATCTAGTTTACAAAGCTCTCTGACCTTTTCAAAACGTTTAGTATGCACTCAGTGAATGTCAGGTGTCATTATTTATGTTAAAATACCTTTACTTAGAAGAAGAGGAGAAGGAGGAAGAGGGGGAAGAAGAGGAGGAAGAGAAGGGAGAAGCTTCCCATACCATAAAGTATATTTAGAGTTTCTTCTTTTTTTTGGGGGGGGGGGGATTCCACAAAAGTAAATAATGATGCCTATTGTAATTCCAAAAAAGCAGAGAACTACAGTGATAAGTTCCAAGTACCATCAACAAAATACACTTTTAAGAAATAGACTTGCTTAAGTTACCAAAGTAAGGAGAAACTATCATAATTTAGTGATCTATATATAACTTTAAAACAGGCATCATGATTAAAAATAGGATATTTGGGGCTGGGGATTTAGCTCAGCAGCATAAGCACCTGCCTTGCAAGCAGGCGGTCGTGAGTTCGATCCCCGGTACCGATTTAAAAAAAAAAGAAAAAGAATAGGATATTTATCAGCCTCATGAATATTGCTTATAGTTAACAAAAACAACAGGTAATAACAGAATGGAAATAGGGAGACAGGTTTCTCACCTAATCCTGGCTCCCTGATTATACATAACCTTGAATAAGTTCCATTTAAAAATAGGGATGATTTATCTTTCATATTTGAAAATTTTTAAAATCACACATGAAAATGTGTATAAATAGCTACAAAAATCCAAAATATATTTTAAAAGTAAAAAAAGAAGAAAATACAAGCAAAGAAAAACTTCAAAATGTTCCTTTTTAATAGAACTGAGTAAGGAGGGGAAAAAAAAAAAATCACACCTACCAAAATTTCTACTAGCATTCTGTTACAAGGTACCATGATAAAAATAGGTATGGTTTCACAGAAAGTCCAATGGCAAGTTATTTATCTAACATACTGTAACTTCTGCAGCTAGGTAAGAGATGATAAAGCTGGCATTCAGAGGTCATACTAAATGGGAAACAACAATTTTACATACTATATTTTCACTTAGCTGATTTACACGTTTTGACCAACTAAAAGAAAAACTTTTCCATATTTATTTGGCAAAATGTATATAACTGAATTCAGCAGGGTAAAAGCACTTTTCAAGACATTATACAAGTAAGTCATTTTAATGTTTCCTGAAAGTAATTATATTGAATTACAAATTTGCCAAAACGTAAGCGACATATTCCACAAATTCATCCTGGTCACCACAATATACAGTGTCACTGTGAAGCACAAAGTTCTTACCTTGCTCTTCGCTTCCATCCTTACAGAGACTAGAGCTCTGGCCCAGACTTAAACTGATATCATCAGAAGTCTTAGCAGTGTCTGTATCTCCTACAAGGAGAAACATTGGCATAACGAGGAAAGAACATCAGAAGTGTGGTAGATACCTATTAAATAAAATAGTCTGTGTATCAAGTGTTGCAGTAGTGGAAGATCCACTATAAAAAGTACCATGGACTATCAGAGAACATAATCAGTCTCATAGAACTACAAGCCAAATAATACAGAATGCTTCATAATGCTACCTAGGTAAAACTGTTTAAGTACTTTTTAAAAAGGAAAGGCAAATTATAATAAATTATGAAGTAACATAAATTTTCTTTCCCTAAAAAGTTGCTGGGCAAAAATATATAGCTTATGGAGAGATACCAAAATAAAGAAGGGGAAAAACCTTACTTTTTTTACTGTTTCATCTGTACTCACATTAAAAATTTTCACATCAAACTGATTAGTTTTCTATGAACTTCACCTAAACCTATGAAAGTATTTTTCCTCAGCAACAAAGTTTCTGATAAATCAAATTTATAACTCATGCAACATAATACAAATGGTCAAACACTTCTGTGAAATTTGGATAAAAGAATAACACAATTTAAATCAAGCAACCTTGATAACTATCTGCAAAATGATTTTTACATTACATCTGAATGTACAGTATTGTTACTTTTAGTACAACCTAAAGAGAAAGAGAGAGAGAGAGAGAAAGAGAAACAGAGAGAAAGAGAAAGAGAGAGAAAAAGTAAAAGTCAGGCTGGAGATTTAGCTCAGTGGCCTAAGCACCTGCCTGGCAACCATGAGGTCAAGAGTCTGATCCCTAGTACAAAAAAAAAAAAAGAAAAACGAAAAAAAAAAAAAAAAGGTCAGAGGCAATATTCAAGCCATGTCATGTCTACCTTTAATAGTAGCTGCTGTTCCAAGACGAGAGGAACCAGATCCAATCTGTAAACATAAATTAAATCAAACTAATTAAAATCTAGCTATGTCATTACCAATTTTAACTAGTAAGATTATAAAATAAAATTATCAATTTATCTAAGTATGCTATTAATCACTTTAATCAATATTAAAAGATACCTGTTGGGCATGTTTTATAGGAGCTACACAACCTGTTTGCTGAGGCACGGTCTGCCTTGTTTTACACATATGCTGTACAACAGTCTCTTCACACACTCAGGACTGATATAGCCCTCGGAACCCAACACTCTAACCTCAAGCATCAGTATTTTTTATATCACATCATAGCATGTCCATGCTGTAAACAAAAGCAAAACCAGGCATTGAGTATATCTGAAATATACTTTTTAGGACACGTAAAGGGAAAGTTTGGGGATGGTGCGAGCAAAATGTATTAACATGCTACAAAGAAACAACATATATCTTACTGTCAAATTACTGTTACAATACGTAACATCCTTAGTTCCAGACAAGTCAGTACTTCTTTGTAGATGGTTAAAACATTAAAAAAAAAATTGAAGGCATCCACAAAGTTCCATTTTTAAGTACAGACTATAATTAGAAAACTAAAATCAGGTCACTTAACTTTTAGTGATTATAGTTAAGATTTTAACACTTTCCTGAATCCTCACACCATTATTTATTATACTACCATAAAAATCATATAAACAAATATTACAAATTTCATGAACACAACAAGGAATCCAACATGATACTTAAGTATATCAAGTAGTCCTAGCAACTCTTCCTACAACTTGCTTTCATGGGACTCAAAGAACAAGAAACTAGTTAAGCAAATCAAGCTTCATAAAATAACATGTAAAACATCATATAATTCTTTATATATTTTTTAAGTTATTCCTTTCATTGACTATTTAAGAAGAGTACACCACAAGAAATATATTCAGAATATAAGTTAATGTTGCCTTAAAAGGGCAGAAGAGAAGATGTCCATTGAAGGGGTAAATTCATTGAGATGCACACTCAAGATACTATAGTGTGTAAATTAAATGTCAGTGAAAAGAAAATAAAAATAAGCATACAGATATGGGTGAAACTAGTCATAAACCTTTGGCATAGCCAATAAAAAATAAGCTCCAGATTTTGGTGACAAATACAAACTTCTATTCCTGGTAGTCACTGTTGCTGAATACTCTTATTACTCAATAACAAAGACAATCTTTACAGATGCCACGGGTGATTCTATTTTATTCTTAATGCCTTTCTGTATTACTTATGATTCTTCCCAAAGTATCAAAAATCTTGACTATCTGTGATAGACAACAGGAAATCAAGAATATAAACTACAGTACATCCCAATGCAATGCAGTCCCCAAAGTGTCAGTGTAGAAAGTCATTCAACAATATTAATATTCACAAAACATTCAGTTAAGAGAAATGAGTTTCAAAGGAAAGCAGTACACTGTAACTCCATTTTGTTTTAAAAAGACTTTTATTAGCCAAACATCATGGTGCAAGCCTGTAATTCCAGCATTTGGGGAAGATGAGGCAAGTTAGTGATTTAGCAAGATCCTCTCTCTAAAGAGCTAGGAATGTAGCTCAGTGAAACGGCCTTGCATTCAACCTCTAGTACATCAAAAAGAAAAAGAAAAGAAAAAGATTTTTACTCTGAATGCTGTGAATTTTAATTTTCTTATTTCATTTGTTAAATTTTCTAAGAATAAAAAGAAAAAATAGTGTCTCCCTATACTCAGAGGTAAATCATTTTAAGTGGCTTGCACAAATTAAAATAGTTCAGTGTTTCTTAACGGTGGTGTAAAAAGAAAAGTCCAAGGGGCTGGGGATTTAGCTCAGCGGCATAAGTGCCTGCCTTGCAAGCAGGCAGTCGTGAGTTCGATCCCTGGTAACAATAAAAAGGAAAAAGACAAAAAAAAAAAAAAAAGAAAGGTCCAGGAAGGACTAAGAATGTCAGGTGTCAGAAGAAAGACTACTGCCAACTAGAAAGTACATCAGGCAAAGTCAATCCTCCTAGGAAGCCTTGCCTTTCTGTCTGAAACTACCTTTTTCCGTCCCATTCCAATGGTAATTATGACTTTATGAAAGGACTTTGTACTTAGTTCTTTTATTACATACATGACATTTATAACTTGGTTATTTATGTCAGATTGCAATCTCTAGGTTGCAACCCTTATCCTGAACCATTAAAATGCTTTGAATACTATCAAGCACTAAAACTTTTGAAAGAAGATAAATGATAAAAGGCAAGAAAAGGAAGGCAGAGAAAAACAGGGAAGAAAAGAAAGACAACTGTTAAGAGATAGTAGATTAACATTGTGTTTTAAACCTTCCTTTAAAAAAAGAGGACAAAAAAGGGTAGAGATTGAAGGGATCAGGGTAGAAGTACCAAGAGGAAATGAATGATAACAAGGATTAAGATGGAGCCATTTTGTCTAGTAACATATAAAAATGCTGTAGAACATACGCCAAAAACAGCATAACTATATTGATAGTACCTGACTGTATTTCTTCTCTTTAGCTTCTCTAACAATATGATCCATATAAACAGTACTTATCATAAGCAGCATAAAAACAAAAACACTAAAACCTAAAAAGCACAATATCTTATGTTAAGCAAAACATAATTGGGTATTCTGTATGTTTGTGTGCTTTAATTACACTGAAGAACTCCACCTCTAAAATAACTAGAGCAAATTTTTATCAAAATGATGACAAGCACTAAATATCAAAGGTCCTAGCCATCACTATACTCTTTCACCTTCCTACTGCAAAATAAGGAAAAGGTATAGCTCTCTAAAATGTTACTGGAAAAATGCAGGGTAATTTCCTGGAGTAATGTGACAATGCCTATATTTATTAGTAAGAATAAAAGCCAAGATTAATTAAGGAAAAACTATGTAGCCATATAAAAAGTAATTTTATTCTTAGAAAGAGACTGAGGGGTAGAAAAAAATGAAAAAAAGAAAAGATGTGAATGTGAAGATGTGTACATGTATCAACTTCACACAATAAATGCAATCATTATGTTCCATGAACATGTACTAATAAATAAAGATAAATAAACAAAAAGAGACTGAGAAAAGCAGAGTCAACCAAAAGCAGGTTTAGGGTAGTAACACTTCTTCAAACAAGTATAAAACTTGAAACTTAAAAGGTACCAACCAAATTAATACATATAGAATAGCATTAAAAAAATATTTTTTCCTTTCTTTAATACTGACATCTCCCATTCCATCCGTTTGTTAGAGAAAACAGATAAACTCAAGGACCTACTTGTCTTATCCTATACTTGACCACAACTAGAACTGTTACCAAAAATTATTCACTCAGCTGTTATTCACCTGAACTTTAAGCAATGATAATACAATTCAAATCTAACAAAATACACTAGGAAATAAGAACCTGTTCAAGATATTGAGTAGTAGAATATCCTATTTTTCATAATATTCTTCTTATATATTTTACCAATGTAAAATAGTTGGATACTATGAGATAGGAGAATGAGGTCTGCTATCAACTTGTTAAATGGGAGGCCAAGTCCAACTTTACTTATAAAGGTTTATTATCCATACACATACAAGATGATTCAGCGATCATTAATTCTACCATGGAAAGTAAAAGGAAAATACTTCACAGAGTCTTATAAACTGCCCCATACCAAAAAAACCCTGCTACAATAAATTATTAAAAGTTCCATCACAAGAGTAAGGGTCAACACTATAACGTCTTTAAAAATCTTGAAAACCTGGGATGATAACTAGTAGACTTAGATTTCAGACAGATAATAACAACTAAGTCTCCTTCCAGAACAGAACAGGAGAAAGAGGAACAGCAGTTTCAATCCCCAAGTTGTGTATATATCAACAGAAATGCTGGGAGAATCAGCCAACAGTGTTGAGCCTAGATCAGTAATGGTGAATCTTTTCGATGACACAATGGCCCACTGTGGCACATGTGCCACAGGTTCACCATCAGTGACCTAGACCCTAAAAGAAATTGCTGTTTCTCTCACATAATGAAAAAGCTGACACAATGAGCCATTCCACATGAAGTTCTACAATGAGAAATTTCTTCCAAAAGCTAAGCTTACTGTACTCCATCTAGTGAAGTTCCCTGCTAATAGGCAAGTATAACAGACTGGGACCTAGCTTAGCCCTGGAGATGGCTACAATGAGTGAGAAAACTGTACAGCACGACCAAGGTTAGATCTCATGAGGGTACAACAGGACACAGCTGAGTGCTGAGAAAATACTTTTGGAGTTACTATTCTTATTTTTTTTTTTTTTGAGTTACTATTCTAATAAAAAGTCACATAGGAAGAAGACATTAGAATTGGTAAAAGCACATTTGCATTCTACTTCTAGGTCTACAATTAATGGCTCATTTGCTAAGTTATTTGATTTTTTTTTTTTTTTGGCTTGTCATGTTTAACCAATGATGGTCACAGACATCTATACCCTTGTAATATAGATGATGGACAGAAAAAAGACAATAAGCCAGGCATGCACATTCCTTAGGCATCCACCATAACCGTTTTGTTCAAACTATATGTGCAGGCAGTAAACATGCTATATGTGTTTAGCAAATACCTATTTACTAATGTGAAGTCAGTTTAAAGATTAATAAGGATATTATTAATAGGCAGTCAAAAATAATCAAAGATAAACATCCAACTTGCTGAGACTACCATTGTGGGGAGGACAAGGGGTGCAAATTAAAGTAAAACAGCAGAAATTGCTACCTGGTTACTTGGGTCTAGACCAGCATAAGAATTTCTTGAGCTGCAGCCGACTGGAGGTGTGGCCTCTCGAATGAACTCAGACATTTCAATCCCTCCACCAGGATCACTGTGTGAGAAACATGAGGAAAACAAAGAATAACTGTCATTATTCTGGCAACAATTTTCTTTTCATTCTCATTATTTTTTAAGTTATAATCTTTTTCTATAATACTAAGGCTTTGGTTAAGAGAAAAATGAACTTATTGTTGATTTTATAAGTCTGAAAAGTGGAGCTATTTAGTAACATCACTTCTGAAAATATTTAAAACTCTTATCTCAAACTGTCTACACCCGATCTAATATTAGAAACTAGCCTTAATTACAAGGATAGTATACTAAATATTTTATGATATGTTCCATAAAACCACTGTAGCAAAGAACCAACTGTCTTTTGTTTCCCAAGAGCAAAGAGTAATTGGTCAATTATAAACAAAGTAATCAGACATCACCGTAACTACATCTCTAGGAGAGAAGTCTGACTAAACTGCCAAGACAATCATGAAGTCATCTTAGTTAAACTATTTGGGATACTGTATTACAAAACTGGAAACCTAAGATTTGATTCTTGTGTATGCTGAGTTAAAGAGTCTAAGTTTAAAGAGGTAACAACAGGTATCAGAAAGTCAAAAAGGGAAAAAGTCCTAGTTTCAAAGAGCTGAAGAAGACCATGTAAAGTACTTAATCAGTGGGACCCCAGAATTAGAAAAAAAACTCACACCAAATTTCAAAACTCTTAGAAAATGTCAGTAAGTTTTCTCAGGAACACAACTATTAGAACAACTGATAATCCTATTTTTTGACCCGAAGTGTTTTACTCATTTTACCTGGTTTAAGAAAAAATGGAATATATTAAGTTTGTGAGCTGTTCAGGGTTAACTTCATTTATACCGGCTACATAGGATACACTGAGAAATTCTTCTGAACTGGGTAAATCTTACGGGTTTACACTATCATCACTACCAGCAGTCGATGAGAAACAGTCAACCATGTTAGCGTCATCCCTACTAGAACACCCGCTCTAGTAGACCCAAAGCCAGAAGATGGAGGGCAAAATGAAGGTTAAGGAATAAAATGTTCAACATCAGAGGAAGATAGAGAATTCTCACCTTCACTATTTGTAAATATCAGCTTTATTGGTGTATAATTTGCATACTATACAATTTGCTCACTTAAACTGTATAAATCAATGTTTTTTATTATATCCCAAAATGTTATGAAACCAGCACCATAATTTTAGAGTATTTTTATCATATTAAAACCAAACCCTTTTAACTATTTTCTTCTACCTTTTCCATTCTCCCCAGTACTAAACAACTAATAATTTTTTGTTTCCTAAATTTGCTCATTCTCAATGTTTCCTATGAACAGAATTATAACAGTACTATTTGTAATCTTTTGTGACTGGCTTTTCCCCCATAACATACAATTTTCTAAGTCCAGCCATGTTTACAGCATGTTCAGTACTTCCTTCCTTTAACTAGCCAAATACTCAGCTACATACACAGATTCCATTTTGTTTACACAGCCATAGGGAAGACAATCTTGCCCTCTTATTCATCACTTTTAGCCAACCCAAGTGATTATAATCTAAATGTAAGATTATTATTAATAATGAACAAATCAAGTATTACTAGGTACTTATTATATCCTAGTCATACAATATGCTATATTTATACTTTCTAATGAAATCTTCCCTAAAATCTATAATATAAATTATCACTATTCTCATTTAACAGATGAAAAAACTGAAAACTAAAAAAGCTAAAATCTTCCCTAAAGTCTCAGAGAAGTGAATAACATAAACAGTCATTGGCATATGAAGCTCAAGTGGGAGGTAAAAGTACAAATAATACTTAACACTCTTACAATGTGCTATTTGTTCTTCTTTTTCTCACACACTTTAATATAAATACTTATAACCAGTGTGAACCAAGACAAGGTTTGAATAAAACTCCCCATACTATTTCTATGAAACTGTATCATCCTTCAATAAAAAGGCATTGCAAACTGTTCTAGTTCAAAACTGAAGCGTAAACACCATTTCCTAGAATAAGGTTTCTTAACTTCTGCCCCACTGACATTTGATGACCACATAATTCTTGACTGAACAAGACTGTCCAGTGCATTATAGGATGGTTAGCAGCATCCCTGGCCCTTACCCTCTAGGTGTCAGCAGCATCCCCCAGCTGTGACAATTAAAAATGTCTTCAGATCTTGCCAAATGTCTTGGAGGCAGGGATCATTATAATCTAGAACTAATACTGGTCAGCACTGAGTCGGGAAAAAAGGAAGAACTACGAACAAGAACAACAAAATGGATGGCTCTTTTCTTATAAAAATCATGCAGCAAAATTTCTGTACTTCACCTTTCTCTACAAATTCACAAGCAGAACTTTCAGGCAAGCTATACAGGTTCTAAATATAACTGAACATATAAAGTGGCTGAGTAAGAGTTTCTCTTTATTAGCAAGATTCGAAGGGTTTTGCCAATGGAGATTTCAGCACATACCTGGAAAACATAGTGCGTTACAATTCTCACAGAAGCAAAGTGGTCTACTGCAGTAAGCAATACACCAAATTCAGGGAATCTCTACCTTTATGCCTTAATTTCCCCATCTGTTAAAAAAAAAAAAAAAAAACAGGTACAGGGAAAGGCAGAAAACAAAGGGTCTATTCTGAATTACAGAACAGACATCACAAAATTAATTTTTAATTATTAAAATTATATTTTGATCATGCTCTGGCTTTAACCAGAAACATCACAGCATCATTACAGTACTAGGTATATAATGATGCTTATAAAAATATGAATAGATAAAACAAATGCCTAAACAGAGTAAATCTCCTTCATGAAATAGCCTAAAATTCAACTTCATATAGTTGAAATGGATCATTACCTCACATTATAAGTGTTACTACCTGAGAAACAAACTACGGCCTCCAAAATATTTGTTTTTAAATCATTAAATTCAACATGTTAACTACTACTCTACTGAAATGTTAAAAATGTAATACAAACTTAAAGACTTTGACTCTTTTTCTAAAATAAAGAGTTAAGCACTTTTTAATGGCTGTGCCATGTAAGAGAGGTCAAGGAAAATCAGTTGGCTCAAGAAGATCTACCTTTTCATTCATTCATGCAACCAACTAATAGCTCTGATGCACCAACCACAGGTTCTCTGCAATAAAATAGACAACATTTTTCTTTTCTTTTTGTTTCCTCAGAACATAATACAAGATTCACAAGTATGAGTGAGAAAAGCTGATACCAAAAACAAAAACCTAGTCAGGCATGGGTGTATGGTATATCCGTAACCCTAGCACTCAGGGAGACTAAGATAGAATGATCACTGCAACACTGAGCTACATAGGGAGTTCAAGACCAGCCTGAACCACATATCAAGACCCTATCTCAAAGAACCACATAAACAAAGACCTAAAGCAAAGAGCTTAGCTTAAAAGAGAAGCTTATCTTTAAATTAGAAAAAAAAGCTAAGGATATACGTGGGTACTATCTCAATTTAACTATATACTAGAAGCTATCACCAATGAAAGCAATAATCAAGCATAAAGCTAGAAAAAAAAGATCATCAAGTGATAACTACAAAATAAGCTCATATAGAAATTTTAATAAGGTTGCTGAATACAAAGTAAACTGCCCCTTTTAAGGAAGAAAAAAATAGTTATAAGAAAATTTACAGAATAATATGATTCCTCTTCTGGAGAAAATTACATATTACTAAAAGGAATTTTTTAAAACATAAATTCACTATTGTAAAGATATACTCAGCAGCACAATCTATGTTCTCAAAACAATTCCAATAAAAATATCAAGTTCTTGCAGGCTTTTCCTGATATAGTCAATAAAGTTATATCAAAGTTATAACAAAGTATCAGAACAAGGTAGGTGGTTTCCCTAGCAGCTATCAAAAGCTGTGCCATTAAGGAACAGTAATCAGAACAGTGTGGTAAGGAGAGAGGCACCAGCAACTAACTAGATCAACCAAATAGAAGAGACATCAGAAACACCATCATCTACATACAAAAACACAACTGATGATAGAATCTACAGGTTTCTAAGGAAAAGACAGTTCTCCTAAAAAGTACTAAGTAAATGAGTCATTCATAAAAGAAAAAGTCTTAATTCCTACATGACAGTATAGATTAAAATAATTTCAGATAGAATTGAAATGTGAAAAGACAGATAAAATTTTTAAAAGACAATACAAAAGACTGTATGTGTAGGAAATAATTTCCTAACACAGAAAAAGGCTAATTATTTAAAATGCTAATTTTTACTAATTGTATGAATGTATAATAATTATAAATCTTAAGCAAATAAGTCACAAACCAGGTGATACTTGTAATACACAAAATTAGTAAAGGTATAGTATAAAATCTATTTTTAAAATACCTATTAATAAGAGAATAAAAATGAGACAAGAAAAATATCGGTACTAACGGAACAGAAAACGTAATCAGAAAATAAACACAAAATAAGATGCCCAGTAATCAGTACGGTGAACTAAAAATTACAATAAAATACATCTTACGCTCACCAAAAATGGCAAGTTTTGTTTATTCTGTTTTGAGACAATGTCTCAGTAAGTCACTAAATTGGCCAGGCTAAGCTCAAACTTCTTCACCAGAATGCACAATTTTATAGTTTGTCAATATCTAATGTTAATGAGGATATGGAATAATAAGGTCTTTTAGATATCACTGGTGAATATAAATTTGTAAAAACTTGTCAAATAATTTAGAAATATCTAATAAAACTGTAATGAAAATGCCCTATGAACCAGCATATATAAAGCACATATACATATGCATACTAGAAGATATAACCGATAATGTATTATTGGGGGAAATACTGCAAATAATCTAAATAGATATCAACAGAAAAATAGATTTTAGTTTATTTCTATAGTAGTAGGCTACCATAAAACTGAACATGACTAAATTACAGCTACAAACTTCAACATGACTAAAGCAGTAAAATAAAACACACTGTGTAAAAAGGCCCTCATGAGGAAATACACATAGATATTCCTTTTATAGAATGTCCTAAGAGGGGCCGGAAATTTAGCTCAGTGGCATAAATGCTTGCCTTGTAAATGTATGGTCATGAGTTTGATCCCCAGTACCAAAAAAAAAAAAAGGTCAGGGATTTAGCTCAGTGGCATGAGTGCCTACCTGGCAAGCACAAGGTTACAAATTCGATCCCTGGTACCCAAACAAACAAACAAACAAACACAAAAAAAACCCCACAAAATTTAGAATGTCTTAAAGCAGATAAAATAATGTATTCAGAAATACTTACAAAGTCCGTATCACAATTTTAAAAAAGCAAGAAAACTACTGACACAGTGAAAAGCATATTTGCTTTTAAAAGGAAAAGCAACACTACACATATTCTTATATACATTTTGGAATATACATTTTCCTATAAAATTTTTAAAAGTTAAAAAAAGAGAATTAATTCATTAACAAAAACTGCTATGATATTCAGAAGAAATAAGAACAACATTAAGAAGTTATCAAATATCAGGAATGCTTTAAGTGCTTCACATATAGTATCTTGGGGCTCAGGATTTGGCTTAGTGGCTTAAGCACCTGCCTAGTAGGCACAAGGTCATGAGTTTGATCCCCAGTACCAAAAAAGTAGAAAAGAGAGAAAAAAAATACAATATCTTATTGCTGAAATAACCAATGAGATAACACTATCACTGACCTTATCATTCTAATGAGAAAGCCAGGGTATAAAAAGTTTAGGTAATTTTTCCAGTTAATACAATTACGAATGATCTAAGCCTCAGCTGACTTGTATGCAGAGTCTACAGTCTGTTAGATTACCTCTTATCTTAATAAGGTAGAAAAAAAATGTGCAGAGAAGATCTTTTAAATCTAAAATTTTATAAAAGTTAATTTAATAAATGGAACTAAATGGAAAACTGAACTAAGTTCTTGGATAAGATGTCCTATTTTAAAGGTTGAATTTCTCCAAACTTAGAGAAACTAACATCAATATTCCAAGGGGATATTTTGGAGAATGAGCACATGGAAGTATCTCACAAAAAAGTTAAATATTCATAAGAATAAGATAACATTGAGAAAGAAAATATTGAGAAGGGAGTCATATTACTAGGTATTAAACACGCTGTAAAACCATTGTAATAAAACAGGACCACAGCCAAGCCTTGGAGCACACATTTGTAATCCCAGATGCTTAGGAACCTGAAGCAAGAGGATCACAAATTTTCAAGGCAGCCTAGGCAACTTAGACTCTGTCTCAAAATAAAATATAAAAAAGGGTTGGGGTTGTAGTTCAGTAAGAGTGCCTGTGGGTTTGACCACCAACCATAAGAAAAGGGGGTAAGGGACTAACATATGGAACAAACAAGACATTAAGATCAGTGGTATAAAAAACAAATTTTAGAAACTCACAGAAACACAGATGACCCTACATATCCACGTGTTCTGTATCTACAAAGTTAACCAGCCATCGATCAAAAATAATTCCGGGGAAAAAAATATGTCTGTTCTAAACACAGCCAAACAATACAGTGTAACAAATATTTATATACCATTTACATTGTGTCCTGTATTTTAAGTAAGATGATTTTAAAGCATACATGAAGATTAGCATAGGTTATATAAATATACTATTTTATTTTCTATGTAAAGGATGTAAGCATCTATGTACTATGGTATTCACAGACATATGGAGCCAATGTCCAGCAGATACCAACGGGCTACTCTATATGTATGCTACATGAAAAAAGGCATTGAAAATTACTTAGGTGGGGGGTGGGGCAGGGGCTTAGCTCAGCAGCACAAGTCGTGAGTTTGCTCCCTAGTACCAAAAAAAACCCAAAAAATTACTAGGGGAATGCATTATTTATTGAATGGGACAAACCAAAACTAATTTTGAACACTTTCAAACTGATTATACTTTAAAGTAAAAAATAAAATGATAAAAATAATGATGTAGATACAAGTGACTATGTAATAAGGAGGAATGAAAAATCTTACAAACGTGATATCAAATGCAGAAATAAAAAATATAAAATAGATCATATAAAATTAACTGTAGCACATATATAGACAAAATACATAAACTGAGTAGAAATATTTGACATAGAAGAAAATACTCTTGATAAATATGTATCTTCTCCAAAGCAATAGCAAAAACCTACCAATAGAAAAATGTCACAATGCCACAAAATAGCAATCACACACACACACAAAAAGCCCTCTATTTCACTAGCAACCCGAAAGCAGAAATATTAAACAATGAGATATCTATCACTATTTTTTTGGCAAAGTATTTCTCAGCGTTGTCCAAAGTACAAAAAAAAAAAAGAAGCCTTCAGACAGCTGGTCACAGTAGTTAAATGGCAAACTCTTCTGAATGCTGATGATACACATATCAGAAAACTTAGAAACATACATAGCTATTCCAATAATTATATCTCTTGATAAATTATGGTAAAACATTTAATCATTTGAAATTTAATCATCACACTGATCTACCATCTTGTTTTGAAGTCCTATCATGCTTTTGTTCTTCTGCTTTGATTGGTTCTATCCTGTTGTGTTTTATTAGATTTTATTATGTGTGATGTTACAGACAAATTTTTTGAGGAAAATGAGGTGTTTTTTTTTTGAAAATGAGGTATTATAGCAGTCACTGTTCATTTCCTGTTATTTGGTCTTGAAGTCCTATAATGCTTTCATTCTTTTGAATTTTTTTTTTTACTATATTGTTATGTTTGATATCATTGTGTGAAGGTATTCTCAACTATTTCAAAGAAAACAGACATTACGTTAACTGCTGTTGATGTCCAGTTGTTTTGCTGTAAAGTGCTATATTGCTTACATTTTCCTGTTCTGATTTACTTTGTTTCATTGTTTTCTTTTGCTCTCTTTAAAATAAAAAAAAAAAATCTAAAACAAAAAGGCTTGGTATCATAATAGTTATAAGAAAGGTCCTTGATTTTAAGAAAATGCGAACAGATGATTAAATAAGATAATTTTACTTAATGATTAACACAATGAGTACGATTATTAGGAGTAAAATACGTGCTTGGCAAATAATAGAATAATTGTAAGAGGTAAGAAAAAATGCAATTGAAAAATGATAAAAACTTCTGATGCAGTGGAAAATACATAGAAATATTATATGCTTTCACAGAAGTGTGTCAGCTTTTCATTACATCATTATATCTTAAAACTTGAATAAGTTTATTCTATGCTGAGTGTAAGCAGGGTTGGGAGCAAAAAAGCATTCAGTTGAGTGCTTGATTTGATCTTTCTCATCTTGGTTTCGAAAACTGTAAATCAAGAATAATAACAGCATCTACCTCACAGAATTGTTCTGAAGACGGAGTAAACTTGTACATGTCAAATGTTTGCCTGAGGACTTCTTTTAAGAATTACATCAATGCCCATAATTGTAGCCCTTTAGGAGACTAGGTCCAGAGGATTCCAAGTTTGAGTCCAGCCTGGGTAATTTAGCCACACTGTGAGACCTTGTATCAAAATTTTAAAAATAAAATTTAGAAAGGGCTAAGTATGTAGCTCAGTGTGAAGGCGCTGGATTCACTGTACACAGTGCCACAAAAAAATGGAAAAAAGAAAAGAAAAAATTACAATAGTAATATCCACTATTATTTGTGTAAAGTCATAAGACATTTTTACCTCTTAAAAAAATACATTTCTCTGTCAAAGATAGAAAGTTGGTGGAGCCAAGGAAATACTTTACAATGTAATTGTGATCAACTGGGTCAATACTTTAGCTGGACAAGGAAGGGAAACCCTCCAGGAGGAGGCGACATCTTCACCCAATCGGAATCCTGACAAATTAACCTTGTAAAGACTAAGAAAAGAAATAGCTACATTTCTAAGGCAAGACTATAAAACTGAAAGACATTTACAAAGACATTAAATGACAAATGCAGATCATCCCTAGAAAATAGCATAATTTTTTAAAGACCTACATATATTCTACTTATATGTATACATTTTTAAGTGCTAACATTTATTAACAGGGTCTCACAGTGCTGCTAAATTACCCAGGCTGGACTCAAACTTGGGATCCTCTGAACTTAGCCTCCTAAAGGGCTAGAATTATGGACGCTAATGTAATTATTAAAAGAAGTTCTCAGGCAAACATTTGACACATACAAGTTTACTCCATCTTCAGAACAATTCTGTGAGGTAGATGCTGTTATTATTCTTGATTTACAGTTTTCAAAACCAAGGTGAGAAAGATCAAATAATACTTATTTCTTTAGGCTATGTTCTCTTTTTGCTAGGTTTTGGTTTTTGTGTAACTGTAATATAGTAGCATATTGTTCTAACTTGTTTAATAATGAGGCCAAAGATATCAACTTACTCCCCAAAGCATGCCAATTAGCTTTGTTTTAATATTACAATCTGTACTTGTCATTATACCTATGGTGCTATGATCTGATGCTGTCTTAAAATAATATAGAGACAACAGGTACAGCACAGTAACACCTTTATATACACACCACAATCAATACTGACAAAATGAGAACTAGAGGTTTCCTTACCTAGGCCCATTGCTGTCTTTTCTCCTGGTTGAACAGTTCCCTTGTTCAGCTTTGACTCGCTGATCCATAAATTCATTTGCGCTCCTATCTATGACTTCTCCAGCATCCAGTGCTCTGTGTAGTCGATAGTTGACCATCTTCAGAACAATGAAAACAGCAGCAATCACAGGACAATAAACTGCTACTATAATCATGGAAGAAGGAAGAGCCTTTAAGAGAAAATAAAGATATGCATTTTAGAATATTTTATGAAATATTTATGAAAAATTTATATCTAAAATCATAAACACATTTATGTACAAAGCATTTATGTTACTAGTATTAAAATGCAAAGATGTGAGACGGGGCAGAACTAAAAATGGTAGATCAGTAAGCAGCAAAATACAGAGCCTCCCTGAGAGAAACAACTTAGATACTGGAACAAAACATCCTAGAGAGGATCAGACAAAGGGACCTCTCCACCCAGGAAGAAACTCTCGACCCAAGAATCAAATTCGAGGTCCCGGTGCATCCCTGAAGCAGCTCAGAGTCAAGGCCACAGCACTCTGGAGCCACCCAAGCTCGTGACATCAGTGAGCTTGCTGCTAGAGTCACAGAGCCACGATCACGCTGAAGTCAGGGGTCAGCAAGACCAGTGAAAACGGAGCCAGCGTGGAGACCCGCACTAAACCATGGTGAGGGCTCCGAATAAGACCCTCCCACGGGAAAGGGGCCACCAACTGGACACACTGGAATCAGGCAGGAAGAGCATAAACTAGGAACAGGCAGTGATTTCAATTGGTTACTCCCTACCCAGAGTAGATTGGTGGTATCTGCTTGTCCTGGATCATGCCCTTGGTCAGGACCCAATAACCTGTCCAGAACCACTTCCACACTTGTAGCACATACTAGTGTGGTGAAGGCCCCAGCTGGTTGACTGTCTCCAAGGGGGACGGGGGGCAGCATATGCCACCCCTGCTTGCACCCTTCTTGCACCTCAATGGCCAACAGCAAACTGGAGAGAGCAGAAATCCCTAGCCAGCGCACTTCAGAAGAACCATAACCAACAAGTAAAGGGGCTGGGACCTCCACTATACACCTGTATGGAAGAAACCAAAAACATGACAAAGAGAAAGAAATACAAAAAAACCCCCAGCCCCTAACCCTGTGAATACTGATACAGGAGAGGTAAATACAGAAGAGACTGAGGGCAGCAAACATGCGATATCAGAAATGGCATCAGCAGACATAAAGAGATATCTGATAGAATTGGATTCCCGGTCAGGGAACCATATGATAGAATTCTGGCACGGCAAAATCCTTTCAATATCTTCGTGACATCATAGAAGAGTTCAAAACTGAAATACTAACTGAAAAAAGGCAAGATATAAAGAGATTAATAAAAGAGATGCTAAGCACCTCTCAAGAAGACATAGATGAAAGAATGGAGGGAACAAAAAAAAAAAGGAAAGAAACGTTCGGTGAAGAATATAAAGATAATCTAGAATACATGAAATAGATTCAAAGTGATTACCAGGAAATTAAAAACTACATTGACAGCTGGAAAAATTGCCTGACAGAAACTAGAGATAGATTAACAAAACTTGAAGAAAGTTTTGCAATGTCCTTTTCGCAAAAGGAAAGATCTCTTTAAAATAACAAGGAAACAGGCAGTAACAATACAAACGCTAGGAGATGACAAGAGGATCTATAACTTAATAAAAAATGTGAGTCAGCAAGCCCAGGAGTAAATACAAAAGCTATTCACAGATATAATTAAGGAAAACTTCCCAAGCATAGAAAAAGGCAATGATATTCAGATGAGGCATACAGAACTCCAGACACTTACAACCAAAATAGAGCTATATACCCAGACATACAATAATCAAGATTCCAGAAATTAGTAACAAGAACAAAATATTAAAAGCTGTCAGAGAAAAGAAACAGGAAAACCCATCAAAATCACAGCAGACTTCTTGACACAAACCATCAAATTAAGGAGAGGTTGGAACGAAGTATTCCAAACCCTGAAAGAAAATAACCTCCAACCCAGATTGATGTACCCTGAAAAACTGTCTCTCAAAACTAATGGAAAAACAAGATGCTTCCATGACAAAGAGGAACTGGGGGAGTTCATGACCACTAATCCAACCCTACAAAAAATACTGAAGGACATTCTAGAGAGAAAAAAATACCAGGATTTCAGAAACAGGGGCAGACAGTGGAATGAAGGAGAAAAGTAGACAACCAATGGCAGAAAAATAGCATAGCAGAAATGAGGCAGAGAAGGTTGGCTATAATCTCTAACACAGATGGCCTTGATACACTAACAAAAACACAGGCAGAGTAGATCAGGGGGTAGGGTCCATCGAGATGCTCTGTATAGAAAATATAATTAACGTTAAAGAGGGTTTATGAACTGAAAGTCAAATTCAGAAAACAACTGGCCCCATGTGACAGGGAACCAGAGAGAAATAGGGGCAAATCCACCAACCCCTGCAGATAGGTTGGAAAGACATGATACTTTTGTGCAGCAGAGAACTACTCAGCTACAACGAAGGAAAACCTAGAGGCTTTTGTAGGTAAAGGAATACAACCTGAGATCAAGTCCAGGAGTGAGAAGGTTCGGAACCACTTAGATAAATAACAGGTTGCATCCCCCACAATCTAAAAACTAAGGGAATTGGTGGGGACCCAAAATGTGCAGTGCACCCTGTAGGAGTGAAAAGGAAAGAACTGTCTAAAAAAGGAAGGCAGAGGATATTGTTAATAGTTTTTAAGGATTTAAAATCCACATTACTCTCACTGCTCTGTTTAGATGGATAATATTCTGTTCCAGTTTGTTTACTTTTACTAGATTTGAGGGCACAGACAGCTATCCCGAAAATAGCAGGATATAGTATGGTAATCATCCCTAATTTCCTATTAACTTAATCTGAAGCCCTGTATAATTTACACTGTCTTATTATGACTGATCTTATTTGAATCTGGTTTGTTAGATAGCTGTTTTGTACTGACTGATTTTATTTGAATCTGTTATGAATGATTTTTGTATCAAATCTGAGAGTATAGGCAACTACACTGAAAATGACAAGATTTGCTAGGATACCCACTCTGGTTTGATTATTATCTGCTTTTGAAGTCTTTTAATGTCTCCAGTGTTTCATTTTTATTAATATTGTTATGTACTGCTATATTCAATTATACTATGCCTGATGATACAGACAATTCTATAGAAGATAACAAGAGACATCATAGTAACCACTGTAGATCACCTTGTATTGCAGTTTTATATGACTTTTTCATTTCAGGTTTTTCTAGGAATTTGTTTTGTTTTGTCTTCCCTCTAATACAGAAAGGATATACATGTAGAGACTCATGCACGCATAGAATTTATAAAAAGTTTATGAGAAACGACTATATAATGCATGATGCAATGAACAACTATTTTGAAGAAAAAGACATTACAGTACCCAGTGCAGATTCTGTAGCGTCATGATGTGAAATCCAGCAATACTATTATTCTTTGTTCAGAATGATTTTAGTCTGTTTTGTTTAATTTCAACATACATGAAGGTATGGACTATATTGAAGAGAATGAGATACACTATGACAGCCATTGTCAACTTACCTATTGTCTGGTCTTAAAGACCTAAAACGCCTTCATCACCCTGTTTGGATCAGATTTATACTACATTGTTTTTAATGCATTCACTGTATGTGAAGATATGGACAACTATTTGGAAGAAAACAAGAGACAATATGATAGATAGTGAAGATCTCTGGTTGCTTTGAAATTTATGTCTCTTACATTGCTTTCTTATGTTCTGTTTTGTTGTATATAATTTTACCCGCTTTAAAATTAAAAAAAAAAAAAAAGATTTGAGACTATACTGCCCAATACAAAAGCCACTGGCTGCTGTGACAATGCACACTGGAAATATGGTTTGGTTTAAATTAAGATGTACAGTGAAACTGAAAGAATGCAGATTTCAAAAATTCAACATGAAAAAATATAAAGTTCCTCAATTCTTACATTATATGTTGAAATAGTATTTAGATTATACTTGCTAAATAAAACATTACTGAAATTAATTTCACCTATTACTGTTTATTATGGCTACTAGAAAATTTTAAATTACCTACATGGCTCATATTATATTTCTTTTAGAGAATAATGATGCATAGTCCATAGAAAGTAGCTTAAAAAACAACTGGAGACCTAAGTTGTCATTATCAGCTATATCTGGCTAAGTCAGGGTTGTGATCCAATATAATCCCTATTTATGTGTTCTGTGTAACATTTTAAAAGATACAAACATTACATTCCAGAAAACTATAGAGGTTAAAACTGTCATGACAATAATCTTGGAACTGTGACTATAAAACCAGGTAAGACATACAAAATAAGCAAAATCCAAGTCGAATTTATTTTAAAACACTTAAATGCTTGTAATACTCAAAAATTATAGCCTGCAAATAAAACTAAAAGAATTCAGAAAATAATCAGATAATAAAAATATGAATTAAAATAAGCCAGTCTCATTTTTTTCAAGTTTTTTCAAATCCCCCTTGTTGCTTGTTTTTCCAAATACACTTTACCCAAGAAAAAAAAGAAGAAAAATGGGATGTCTCTCAGTGTAAGGAACCTAGATTCAATCCCCATTGTCACACACACACAAATACCAAGATCAAACATAGATATTACTAAAGAAGCAATGATCTGAGAATGAATAAAATAAAAAAAGATTTTGGTAATGAATAAAGAAAATCCTTAGAGCAGCTGTATAGGGAAATGTTGCTTTTTAAGCACAGAAATTTTAGGCCAGCAGCAAATGGAGTAATTACAATTTTGCAACAAAAGACCAAGTGTTTTATATCCAGCAAAACTGACTGGTGGCACTGCTGGGGTTCCTGGACTCAGGTAGTGTCCCTCCCTGAATCCTCCCTAGGGCTTTCAAGATGGTTGAAGAGGGCCTAGGAAGGAAGAGGATGCACCCCCAGAAGCAGAGCAGTGCGAGGCATGTGTGAACATTCACTAAGACTGTAGTAACTACAAGCGACAGTATTAATATCACTCTGAGAGTGTCAGTATGGTGAGATGACTAGGGAACATTCAAGAATCTGAGCACCCCTCTGCCCCATGTCCCAGATACCATGTGAGAGCCACAGTAAGGAAGAGGTTAAATAAAAATTCTACTTGTGTCAAATCTGGAATAGATAAATAAGTCAGTCAAGTATCCTGCATGTGGAGATTACAGACCTATGACACTTGAGGATTAAGTAATGTGGAACCTGCATAGCAGGTCGCATGCTTACAGACCATCCCGTGGAGGCCTGCCTCAGTGTCACTGTTGGCAGCACATAAATCCAAGTTTAACTTTGTCCTTCTTTCATGGGAAAAATCACCCTGGAAGTCTATGGCTTCAGAACCCACATATTTTTGGTAAGATTCAACATCAGTCATCTAAAAATATGACACCAAACTAGTTCTGAAAGGAAAAATCAAATTGCTCAAAATGGCAAAACTTGGGGCTGGGGATTTAGCTCCTTGGCATAAGCACCTGCCTTGCAAAGTATGTGGTTGTGAGTTTGATCCCCGGTACCGATAAAAAAAGAAAAAGACAAAAAAAAAAAAAAAAAATGGCAAAACTGAATGAGCCAGTTGGGTTTAGAATACAGACATGATAAAAGGTTTGTTTAAAAGAATTATTCAAGAAGGAAAGAGTATAAGATTGGAATTAGGAGGGGAAAAGGTAAATTCAAACCCACAGATTAATAATTTGTTTTGACTATAAGCAAAATAGATAATTTAGCTTTGAAATAATTAGGGCAAGAAACCCTATATATTAATGTGTGTAAAAAATTGAATTCTTGATTTCGATTTAAAATGTTACTAAACTGCTGGTTCAGGTTTATGATTTTAAATTGAAAAACAGATTTTGAATTTCATAAAATCCATCAGTACCAAACCTAGAAGAATTAAGTATTTGAAAAGACTTGTCTGATAATTTAAGCACTTAACAATGAATGCTCGGGGGCTGGGAATTTAGCTCAGTGGCATAAGTGCCTGCTTTGGAAGCGCGTCCCCGGTATCGATTAAGAAAAAAAAAAAAAAATTGAATGCTCAAACTATTTTGAAGACAACAATATAATATATATTACAATATATAAATTACATTAATACATAATATAATCATATAATAACCACTATTACTTTCCTATCATTTTGTTTTAAATTCTGTATCTTCGTTTTTTCATATTCTTTAAGATTAAAAAAAAAAATGAAGGTTCAATGTATAAATGTCATTTAAAGGAATTTTAAACTATAAAAAATAAAAATTTTAAAAATGACTATTCAAATATGTTTGTGAAGAGCTGAATTTTAAATTCTTAGTTGCTTAATTTATAAAGAAATCTAACATTCACTATAAAAAATAAAAGTGCCTTAAATAATCCTGAGCAAAATGGCCACTCTCAAATACACATGTACATAGCTGGCAAGTGCACACACACACACACACACACACACACACACAGAGTCTGATACTACACATATAAACATATATGCCTGTTGGAGAATTTACAAAAATTCTGTGTGATGTTGATTTCCACCTTAATAACATATTAAAGGAGGTAATATGCCCACTTCACCACATGTATACTACATTACCAATCTCATTTTTAAATACAAAGTGAGCATTCTATCCTAATTCACTATAGTTCATATTAAAGTAAAACTGATTGATTATATCAATTAAGTGGACAAAAAGAGAAAATCTCCAACATTAGTCAATGTTAGACAAATTGAATAAAAATGTTAACAGCCCCTAAATGGGAAAGATAGAGTTTGTCTCTACAAAAAGATAATCAAAGATTATGAATGCTTAAAACAGATCTAAAATAACTTGCTTCTACTATTATATTGCTGAGACTGGTGGATAACTGAGTACAACATACATACTAGAAATGTGAAGATTTATAAAGGACATGAAGATTTATAAAGAAATTTATAAATTTCTTTTTCAAAAGTACTAAAACAGTTTGGAAAAGACTAAAAACGTTTTTTTCAAAGTACAAATATAAAGTGAACACTAAACAATGGAAACCAGTATCAGATGAGTAATACTTGTTTTTCCACTCAAATTACAAAAGTTGCCCATTTATTTTATGAGATATGGTTCAGAGCCATAAATCCTATGCATGGTTACACAAGGTTTCCAGGCATGTAGCGAGGAGGGGTGCTTAACAGTTTCATTCTTCCCAAAGTGGGTAAAAAAATGCACAGACACATTGTTGTATGACTTTGTTTAAACTTGTTTTCTATTCCACTTGCATTACTACCTGTGGTTCTCAGCTGACTTCAGAAGCAATGACATTACCATCAGATCATAAAGGAATACTGACCTTTCCTGTAGTTCTGATGTTATCAAAAAATTGTAGTCTGCCTTTATAAGGCTTCAGCGATTTCCTAAAATCAAACATCAAAAAAGCTAGCAACTAGTTAGAGGCCAGCTATGTTTCAACTTTATAGATTACATACCAAAATGCAAAAACAAATGAGACTTACTATTTGGTATTTTGTTTTGTTTTGTTTGTACCGGAGATCAAACTCACGACTTTGCGTTTGCCAAGGAGGCACTTACACCACTGAGCTAAACCCTGGCGCCCCGGTATATATTTTATTAAATTAGCTACAAATACATTTTCAAAGATTTTTCAGATATTCAGAACTAATTAGTAATAAGCAGCATCTCATAGGAAAGCAGGTTCTCTGAATGAAATACACAAGATAAAAAATTTATAAGCTAATTGCTTGGTCATGTATTAAAATTTTTATGTCTCAACCACCTAGTTTAAATTAAAACCTCTATTTTGAAGTTTTCTGGCAGGTAGTTATTGACTTAGTTATGTTTCATAACAATCATTTGTTAATTATTTCCAAAAGGAATTTTTTCATGTTAAATTATTTTATCACAAATATTATCTTCAAATTAATTCTGAGGCAATGAAGCATTTTTAACAGTTCTCGGGTTATAAAAGCTGATCTGTTTTATCAAAAAATAAAAGTGTATCTATAGGTCTAAACTGCTTATGCAAAAAAGGTTAGCTTTCCTTTTTTCCTAGGATACCAGGAAGAGTGGAAAGAAGAGATGGAAGGTGGCAGGGCAGCTAGCGTAAATAGTAATGGACAAACAAGGCCCTCATTAAATAACTATAAAGGTCACAGCATTGGAAGCACAGATAAAGACCTGCAGCACCATGGTCACAGGCTTTGAGTACTTCTCCATCTACGGCTTACTTATCAGATGATAAAATTTAAAAAATAATAAAGTTAAAGCAGAAGAGCTCCATATTTTTAACTATTATGCTACATCTAATTAGCTTGTTTGTTGAGATTCACTTACTATGTAATGATACTCAAATATTCATACCAGCTCAGTCAGAAATCAGTGGTTTGTAACCAATATTAATAGATTAACACTGTTAAAGGTTAAAACAACAGTGGGCACATCACTTAAAATTGAAAACAAGATTATGAAAACCAAATTTTTAAAACAAATCTTTTTTTTTTTTTATCAGTACCAAGGATCGAACTCACGATTGCCTGTTTGCAAGGCAGGCGTTTATGCCACTGAGCTAAATCCCCAGCCCCTAAAACAAATCTCTTAAAATATCCATCTTTAATGCAAAATGTCATCTATACTTGTTTTGGTTTGTCTATGCTTCGTTTCCATCATTGCAACACCCTCATTATTTAAGGCAATGTTTACTAAATTTCTATCACCACAGACTTAATAGGCATTTTGTTAACATGTAATCTATATATATATATTTTAAGTATATAATTATCACACTATAATTTATTAAAACTGGCAGATGGATTAAATAATTTCAATAGCAAAAATTTTAATAAAATTTTTGAAGAAATACAAAAGAATATCTTTATCACCTTAGGAAATAGACAATTTCCTAAGCATGACTCATAAGTCACACTCCAAAAGGCCTAATGAATTAAAATTAAGAAATTCTGTATTGAGGAATAGCACAAATAAAGTGAAAATCACAAATCAGAATATGTGTTAAAACATCCTTTACTATTATATGTACTTGTATATATGCATATTTATAAAAGATATGTAAAGAATCCTTTCAAAAGGAATAATAAAAAAGCACAAAAGACAGACCCTACACAGAAAAGAATGGTCAATAAAAACATGAAGAATGCTTAGCATTACCAATGGAGAAATCAACAATAAACCCCTCAACACTCATGTGTATGGACGAAAATTTAGAAATTAATTTAAACTGATTAAAATAATTACAGAGAACCAGAACTCTAGAATATAAATTGGTAAGATACACAGCTCACAACCCATCAATTTCTTTTATAAGCATAAAATTGAGGGGAAAATCTAGCACAAAGAGGCTTTAATTAAAAAGGGGAGGGCACCTCAACTAAAATATTGTAAGTCATCTCTCAACAGATATAATATGGCAGTGAAAACTAGAGCTACCTGCAGCAATATAGATAAGCTGCACAAATCGTAAACTTACACTTCACTGTAAGATTTATAATTAGGAAAAAAGCTAAAACTTATAACTGAAGAATGTAGTAACATTTATGACCCCTAAATTTATCTCAATAATAGGTGATTTAGCAATAGATCGAGTCCCACACCAAAGCAGTTTGTTATATTTCTCCTTACTTTTAAGATACAAAAAAAAAAAAAAAAAAAGTAACTCTCATTCCATGTCACAGGGTATAGTAACAGCCATCAGATAGCACCAGATATTCCAAATATAATGCCAAAACACTTCCCGAGAAATGAAATAGGTCCTTTTAGTAAGACTGTTCCTTGTAGTCGGGTGTGGTGGCACATGCCTGTAATCCCAGCACTCAGGAGGCTGAGGCAGGAGAATCACTGCCAGTTCGAGACCAGTGTAGGCTACAAGTAAGCTCAAGGCCAGCCTAAACTGCACAATGAGACCATGTCTCAAAAAGACAAAAAAAATTTGTTCCTCTTACTGGATGGATAGAAATGCAAATTAAAAGCACAAAATACAGCCACATTTTACCTAACCAAACTGCCATTAAAAGTGTTGGCAGGAGTGTAGAAAAATTGGGGGAACGCTTGTACATTTCTGGTGAGAATGTAAAATGGTGTGACCTCTATAAATACAGTATGAAAGTTCCTCAGTAAGTTAAAAATAAATATTGTATCACATGCTCTAGCATTCCCACTACTGCATATACATCCCAAAAAATTGAAAACATGATCTCAAAGTGATACATGCACACCCATGTACTTAACAGCTTTATATTTGGATGTAAGCAACCTAAATATCCATCAATGAATGAATAAACTACATATTTACACAATAGAATGTTATTCAGCCTTGAAAAGGAAGGAAGTCCTGTCATATGCTAAAAATCTGGGTGATCCTTAAGGACATTATGATGGGAAATAAAATAAGCTAGTCATAAAAAGACAGTATTTTTGAGGTACAAGGTATTTGAAGTAGCTGAAGTAACAGAAATAGAAAGTAGAGCAGTAGCTGCCAGCATTAGGCAGGAGTAGGGGTGGGGAAGGAAAAAAAAGAATGTTGTTTATAATGGGAGAAGTTTCAATTTTGCAAGTTGAAGAATTTTGGAAGTCTGTTGTGCAATAATGCAAACATACTTAACACCACTGAACAGTACAGTATTCTTTCCTCATCACAGGGGAGATATATTCCAAGGCCTTCAGCAGATCCGTAAAACTGCAAAGAATACCAAACTCTATATGTGTATTTTTTTACACATGCATATGATAAAAATTAATGTATACATTAGGCACTATATGTAGTATTAATAACTTGCAGCTTTTAGCAATCTCAGCATATGACTTTTCTCAAGTCAAGAACTTCATTTTTTCATTTAAAGAAAGCGAATTGTCAGCAACACTATTCTGGGGCTCTGGGGCTTTACCATTAAATAAAACTAAAGGTTACTTGAATGCAAGTACAGCAGTACTGCCACAGCAGCTGATAACCAGGTGGGTAACACATACAGCACAGACATGCCAGACAAAAGCACGATTTACATCCTAAGCAAGAAAGGCATGTACCCAAAACTGTGCTCTGTTTAAAACTTATTTCTGGAATTTCTCATTTAATGTTTCTGGACATAGGTTGGCTGCAGTTAACTGAAACTGTGGAAAGTGAAACTACAGATAAGAGGGACTAGTATACACTTAGCCCTCCAAGGCCAAGGTTGATCTGAGAAATACAAGCAAACTTTTTTCTTAAATATTGTTACATACATAGAATTAGGTGCATAGGGCACATGGCACCATCATTAGTAGATAAATGTTTGTATATGACTAATCTTAAACTATAATGCTTAAATCCCTGTTTGTTTATATGCCACATCTTTTAAGAGTATGAAATATTGGACAATGTACTGTATGAGACTACAAACTTCAGTGAACACTGCTATATTTCTTTAATAATTTTTAGACTGTAACTGAAAATACAAATTTATTTTATTACATAATAAATACAGAATTGTAATGCTTTAATTTTTTCACATTTCACCACATGCTAGTAAGACACATGACCTCCACTGTAACTTCCTGAACTGTAACCTCCTTAGGATTAAAACTACTCATTTTTAAGATAAAAATGGTTCACATGGAAAATTATGTATTTTCCTGAACAATCAAAAAAGGAAGTTGGATGATAGAATATTTCATTTTGTCTTCTCTCCAAAAAAATGAAACACTGAGCAACAAGCTGGGAGACTGAGTCATTTACAACACTATTTAGATACCTTAAATTCTAACAGTTTACCCTTAATCTAAAAAATTGTGGTCCTTCATCTAGGAGAAACATCGAGAATACTCAAGATGTAATACATTTCTAACAAAACCCTTGAAAGAGGAGGACCTTAAAGAAGTTCCTTCAAGTTACAGAAATGGTCCCACTAGAATGATCACGGTCATAAAGTAACACAATCTTCTATTTCATTTCAAAAAAATCAATTGAAAGAGTCTCTCCTATGGCTAGCAGTCTTTCATCTGATGCTTATTTTCTCTGGCACCAATGTAAAGACGTAACTCACTGTATAGTCAGCCTTCCCATCACTGAGACACAACACCTGACATGCACAATTTAGCGGAGAAAGCCAGGAGTGGTGGTGCATGCCTGTAATCTCAGCACTTGGGAGGCGTAGGCAAGTGGATTGTTGCAAGTTGGAGACCAGCATGGGCTACAATGTGAGTTCAAGGCCAACCTAAACTATATAGTGAGAGACCCTGTCTCAAAAAGACAAACAAAACAAAACAAAAACAAACAAAAAACAACTTAAAGAAGAGATTTGGGGACTGGGGATTTAGCTCAGCGGCATAAGCGCCTGCCTTGCAAGCGCATGGTCCTGAGTTCGATCCCTGGTACCAAAAAAAAGAAAAAGAAAAGATATGATTTGGCTTTCAGTTTCAGGAGACTCAGCATCACCTGCTAGGACCAATACAGAAATATCAGAGCAGAGGGGCTGGGGATTTAGCTCAGCGGCACAAGCACCTGCCTTGCAAGCAGGCAGTCGTGAGTTCAGTCCCTGGTACTGATAAAAATGAAAAAGACCAAAAAAAAAAAAAAAAAAAGAAATATCAGAGCAGAAGGGGTGGCAGAGCAGAGATACTTAAATTCATAGAAGCTAGGAAATCAAAAAGGAATGGGCCAAGGATCAGATATTAGTACCCAAAGTCATACCTCCATGACACATCCAGAAGTGAGTCCCACAAATCTCTTAGGTGGCTCCCAAGCCAACCAAACTGTCATAATTAAAAGTTAACCCCCACACTCACTGTCTGTACCTTACTTTGGATTTGTAATTTCCCCTATTTTCTGTTCTACTCACAATACCTGGAAGTACACTGCTGCCAAAAACTTTCTCCATCCATTGAACTGGTTTCAACGCATTTTCTTTTTGTTGTCTGTATTACAAAGTGATTTTCAATTAAATCTAACAGTACCTACTAACATCTCATATTTAGTAAATATCAAGCGTAATGCACATTTCTAAGTGCTCTATGTACAGTAACTCATTTAGCCCTAGAGGTTGGTTCCATTTTTCTCCCCATTAGATGGAGGAGTTGAAGATAAGTAACTTGGTCTCAAATAGAGACATTAAGGAGCAGTTTCCCAGAAACAAGAGTTAGCAAGCTTTTTAAAAAATGTTTACGGTCAAATAATTGTGGAATACAGTGTGATATTTTTGAACATTTTAACACTCTGTATTAATCAACTCAAGATACTTTATGACCCATCACCATAACATAATACTGTTAACCATAATCATCCCCTAGGTAATAGAACACCCCCACTTATTCCTCTCATATGGTTGTGATTTTAGTACCCAATCAGCAAACTTTTGTGTAGTGGTCAATAGGCAATATTTCACTTTTTGCAGATAATCTGTTGTAATTACTTAATCCTGCGATTACAGGAAAAGAGTAGCAGATAACATGCGAACAAATGAAAATGGTATGTTCCAATAAATTTATTTATGGACGTCAACATTGGAATTTTACATATATAAATTTCTTACATCACAAAGTACTATTACTTTTTTATTTTTTTAATCATTAAAAAATGTAAAAACTATTCTTAGCTTCTGGGTCAGATAAAAACTACACGGGACATAGTCACTGCTCTAAATGAAAAATAATCTTCTTGCCTAACCAATAACTCAAACAAAAAATCATCTATCTAGCATTTCTCCTTAATATGTGCCAAGTACAAATCTGCAACCTCCAACAATGCCAGTTTCATCTACCTGGGAAGCAAAACAGCTGTCAGCAAACACAGGCCAGTAAATCCTTTGTCACAATGTATGCCCCTGACATCAAAGCACATTCACCAGTATCACTTTATGAAAAAAAGTTTATCTTGGCTTGCTCTACAAGCAAATAACTGTAATTAATTTTCTAAAGGATTTCTAAGGTTTTTTGCCAAAAACATACGTAGTATACATACATTTTACTACGAGCGGCTAGAATTTTGGATACTACTTCTATTTTTTGTCATCCCCTTCAGTGATGACAATTAAAGTTAGCAATTGCAATAGAAAACATTTGGTTAGACCTGTACACAAATAACTCTCACTGGGGGGTGGGGGGGTCTGGAAAACAACACCTTTCACAATAGCATCCAAAAAAATACCTAGAAATCAATCTAATGAAGATTACACTGAAAACTACAGTACTCTGAAAAAGGAAACTGAACAGGATATTAGAAAATGGAGAGATACCCCGTGCTCTTGAGTAGGAAGAACCAATATAGTGCAAATGGCCATACTTCCAAAATTGTTAACACAGATTCAGTCCAATCCCAATCAAAATTCCAATAGCATATCTCACAGAATGAGAGAAAACAATCCTAAAATTCATCTAAAACCAGAAGAGACCTAGAATAGCAAAGGCAATCCTGGGTAATAAAGGTAAAGCAAAGGACATCAATATCTGGCTTGAAATTATATTATTAAGCTATACTGTGATAAAAACAGTACTGTACTGGCCAAAAACAAAACAAACAAACATCAGAAAACCTTGGCCCTGGGGGGGGGGGAAAAAAAAGACCCAAAAATCAATGGAACTGACTAGAAGATGCAGAAACAACTCCAGACACACTAAGCCACCCTATCTTTGTCAAAGGTGCCAAACATTCACAGGAAGAAAGATAGCCTCTTTAATACATGGTGCTGGGAAAATCGGCTCTACACATGCCAAAGATTATGGACCCATCTCTTTCACCCTATAATAAGCTAAAATCAGAATGGATCAAAGATCTCAATACTAAAACAGAAATATTAAATCTGCTGGAAGATAAAGTAGGTAAAATTCTTGAACACATTAGTGTAGGCAAAGATTTTATGAATGAAACCCCAACTGCATAGGAACTATCACAAAGAATCAACAACTTGGACCCTACCCTTAACCTTCTCTGTTCCTTAGAATTCATTCTTTGATTTTGGGGGACATGAATTCATTGTAGTTGATATCTAGCAAATTGAGAGTTATGTCACCCCCCATACCATAATGAGCAATAACAGAAACAAGTTTCTGTCATATTTGGAGAGAAAAAAATGAACTTAAATGTCACTTAGTTTTAAAGTTGTTTGCTCTGCTACCAATCTGTTGTAGAAAGGGGAATAAAAAAAAAAAAAAAAAAGTAGGGGTTGGGGATTTAGCTCAGCGGCATAAGCGCCCTGCCTTGCAAGCAGGCAGTTATGAGTTCAATCCCTGGTACCGATTAAAAAAAAAAAAAAAGAAAGAAAGAAAGAAAATGAATGTCTTCAATAAGCTTTTCAGTGTTATGCCTCAAAGGACTTAGTAAAGGTCCTGATAACAACAGCCATGGCTCTAGGGATTCAGCCTTTTTGCTACAGCCTCCTTTAGGGACTGAGGTAAAAGCATTCTAGTTACATGCTTCCTTTCAGAGGATGGGGATGCAGAGGAAAAGGAGAAAAGTTCTCACTAGGTTGAGATTTGGGCACGCTGTACTTTCCCATGCAGAATTGGGGGGGGGGGAAATATTGTGCAAATCCAACTACACAGTAGGTCAAATTAACTACAGAGGACCAGCTGGGCACCTCTGTAAGTCAGGATACATCATCTCCAAAGGCAACTGGTTTACAAGAGAGGTACTGTAATTAAGCCTATCCATATTTCTGTAACTTGCTATTTTATTTACATATCTTAATGCAAATAGGACATTAACAATACTAGATACTATCTTTTATATATTCATATTTGAATTTTATATTTACATTACTCCCTAATATATATTTGTATTTATATGTTTAGCTGCAGCAGACTCTTCTTAGGAAGATAAACAGTCAAAATTTATGCCTTGGGGCTGGGGATTTAGCTCAGTGGCATAAACACCTGCCTTGCAAGCAGGTGGTCGTGAGTTCGATCCCCAGCACCGATAAAAATGAAAAAGACAGTATTTATGCCTTGTCATCTCACTAAAAAGGAGACAATGATTCAATCCATCATCAAAAGATAGTCTAAAACTGTGAGCAAGTAAGTCACTATTCCAGGATCTAGAGATGAGCAGCTTAAAGCACTGATGAGAAAATATCAAAGACATGAAAAATGTAGGGTTAAAAAAACACCCTAAGAAACACAAAGATATGTACTGAAATACCAAAATCTTACATACCTTAGAGACTTTTCCCACGATTTTATTTAAAGAAAAAATGACTTTTCAGACAATTTGAATTTAGAAATGTTAATGAATTCATCCTGGAAAATTATTAAATATAATTTGAGGGGCTGGGGATTTAGCGCAGTGGCATAAGCGCCTGCCTCCCAAGTGCAGTCATGAGTTCGATCCCAAGTACCAAAAAAAAAAAAAAAATTTGAGGCGCTAATAACGTTTGACTTATACACAATTTTCTAAGTAACCTAACCAATTCTAGAAAGAGGGTGCGGTGTCCAATAACTAGCAACTATCTTGATTAATGTCTCTTTGTAAATTAGTGACACTTTGGTATATCAATCACCTTTTATTAGTTTAATCAGCCGAAGTAAATCTTGGAGTAAATGGTTGATAAGACTAAATTCCCAAATAGTACATGAGAACAAGAAGCTATGTCATCAACACCAACTTAAATAGCTTGATCTACTTCTTAAATCTATTTATCTTTTATATGCTCTATTGAAACAATTTTCAATGAAATCTAACATTCATTAACATACTTTATCAATATGACTGTGTAATTCTGAAGAACGGCAGCTAGATTATATTGTCTCCGTATCTCACAAAGTGCCAGTTCAGGATATATTTAATAGTAGTACCATTCAAGGCTGGCCTGGGGTAGAGTGAGTTTGGGATTAGCCTAAACTAATAGCAAGACCCTATGTCAAAAAACAAAACAAAAACCAAATAGTGTTACATGATAAGCAAATATATAATGAGATTTTTATATAAAAGTAAAACTATACTTTTATACATGCAGTAAGCTATACGAAATAAATAATAATAGTTCAAATTTAGGCTTATAATCAAAATAATTTAATCCAGTGGCAAAAATATGTCTAATGAATCAACACTATGAGAATCAAGTCAAAATAAGTTTTTAAAACATTAATACACATAAAAAATTATTAAAAGCTGTTATCTGGCTATATTTTTATCTCACTATAATTTAGTGGAATAAATTGCAAGCTAAAATTCTAAAACAAAATGAAAATCAGTAAATTTATAAATTAAAGGATAGAAATTATATTTACTCTCCTAAGAATAATTCCAGAATTCAGGTACATGATTTCCATCATGTTTGTCCTTGGCTTATTCAATTTGTTTGAATGAGAATGAGGATACTGCATGTTATATAATCCACTTGTACCTTTAAAAGACAGTGCAAAAATTGAGCAATCTTCACACACAAGATCTAAGGTAAAGTAAATGTGAAAGACAGCTAACAGAAAAAAGAATAAAAGAGTATTATGCATCTTACCAACACCATTTCCTCATTTTCTGTTAGTTAAGGCAACTCAGATGCACAGAACCAATCAGAGCTTTTATTCATCCATTCAACATAGTATCTATTGAATGAGTATCTACAAAGTCTTATACTCTTCTAAGGAATGGTAATACAGGAATAAACAAGAACCTATCTCTCCTTAAGTTATGAAAATGATTAATTTATGTTTTACCAAGTGTCAAATGCTATAAACGGATTATCTGTCAACAATCCATTGAAAGAAAAGTACCATTATTATCTGTATTTTACAGATGACAAAGTGTGGCTATGAAGTTATCTGCCCACAGGAAGTAAGTGGCAATAACTGGATTATAGTCTAGCAAGCCCAACTCCAATCTGAGCTTTTAACCAGTGCTGGATGATCTCTTTCCAAGGCAGTGTTCCTTAACTTGTTTTTACCAGTGCCTTCCTACAAAGCCTTTTTAAGACTTTTCCCCTGCCACATTATGTTCTCTGCCTGCCTTGAAATTTAAGTGTCACATATACATTAGGTACCTGTGTATACTCCATGTCTATTTGTACTTCTTCTGTTAAAAGACTAAGTTTTTACACACCCCAAGAGCTAATTTTTGCCCCCTTGAAGGTCACACCACATCCACTGAGAAAGTATAGAGTGCCTGGCAATTTCTCAGCCTCAGCATTATTCACACTCTGAATCAAACAATTCTTTAGCATTGGTGCCGTCCTGTGTACTGTGGGATATTTAGTAACATCCTTGGCCTCTAACTACAGAGGCTAATTCAGTTATACTAAAATCTCCCACAAAACATTTCTCGTCTTTGAAACATGCGGTTAGGAATTATCACTTACATATTTATTAGGATTATAGTTCCTATAATCCACTGGAATGGATAGGACACTGACTGTACATGCTGTACCTCTGTAGTTAGAATGAAGCAGCAGGTGTAACATTAACAGCAATGGCAAGGAGCAGATAATTCCTGATATAAAACACAGCAGGAAGAGAACCCCACATTAGACCAGTAAGTGAAAGGACATTAAAGTTTAATAAAGTCCATTTATAATGCATGTTACAGAATATGGCTTATGCCAACCCCAAGTTATCAGTGAGACAAATGATCTCACTTAAGTATATGGAAGAACTATAACTAAATCCCTGGGAGAACACTACTTTATAAATGGGCTTCCACTGTATTAATGTAATATGGTCAAGAAGGAGGAGGATTAAGAATATAATTAGATGGTGATGGGAAAGACAGCTCTGAGAGCTTCAGAACCTGAACACATACCGAAAACAACTGGGGATACTTAGTTCATCTCAAATCAATCACAGGTAAGCACTCCAAATCAAATTAGTGAGAAAGAAGCACCCTGCACAACTGTGTAAGAAAGGGTGGTGGAAGGTGACTATGATGGTAGTCTGAGGTCAAAAACAAAAAACAACAGAGGCCATCTGTGTCTCGCCAAGCCAGTGATTTAACTTCTAGAAGTCTCTGTTTCTTTCATCTGTAGAAGGAGAATAATGGCATCTCCTTTCCCAAGACCATCACAAGGATTAAATGAGAAACTCTGATAGACTGTACATGGGAATATAATACTATAAATATGGTGACAAGACTAAGAGCAAATAAAAAGACCTCTGAGTACATATGGTTCAAAGGAACTAAAGTTCACTTCAAAAAAAAATGAAGTAATGAGATTTGTGAGAACTCAGAATGCACAGAGGTACAGTTTAGCCAGGTGAGTGACTAGAAGTACCTGGAAAATGGATGCATAAATAATTTTATAACACAAACGAGTCTACATCGAAATACTAGAATTCTCATTAAAGCAAGAACAAGGCAAGGTTATCTATATCTTAAACATTACTTAATACAGAAGCAAAGCAACTACATGAGAAAAAGAGCAAATATTAAAAAGTAAAAATGCTATTTACAAACATAATTATGTATCTTAAAATTCTTTTAAATGGCTATATTATAATTCTGCATTGTATCTTGCAAAAACATTGCATCTCGCTGGGTATGGTGGCATACATCTGTAACCCCAGCACTTGGGAGGCTGAGGCAGGAGGATCGCTGTAAGTTGGAGGTGACTCTGGGCTTCACAGTGCATTCAAGGCCAGCCTAAACTGTACACACAAGAAAACCCTGTCTCAATAGATAGATATATTGTATCATTCCAAGTTATAAAAGCATTTATCTTTTGACTAAGCAATCCCATTTCTTTCTTTCTCTCTCTCTCTCTTTTTTTTTTTTTTTTTTTTTTGAGACGAGATTTTCACTGTTCAGTTCAGTCTGGCCTTGTCCTCACTCTGTAATCCAAGCTAGTCTCAAACTCACAATGATTCTCTTGCCTCAGCCTCCCAAGTGCTGGGATTACAGGCATGTGCTACCAGGCCCAATTTAGCAATCCCATTTCTAGAAATCTCTTGATAACATATTTGTACACATTTGAGATGAGTTTTTTACAAGTCACTTATTGTAACACATTGTAATGTTTCACATTAACAAAACTTGCAAAACAATTAAATGTCCATGATCAGGGAACAGGCTAATACACCCAGACAATGAAATATTATGCAACCAGTAACATAACTAAAGATCTGGGTATGATAATACACACCTGCAATGCCAGTTACTCAGGAGGTTGAGGCAAGACAAAGACGAGGGCAACTTAGTAAAAGCCTATCATAAACTAAAAACTTTGAAAAGGAAGCAGGGGGAGGTAGAAATTACCTCAGCATTCCCTGGACTCAAACCTGAGGAAGCCTCAATAGACTGATGTTTAAGATCTACTAAGCAGTTTAAATGTACATGCTCAAGCTTTAATATAAAACAAAGAGCTAAGTTTTATACATACAAGGGGTCTCACAAATCACTTAACTTTCAAACAAGAACAAAAGGGACAAAGGTTTTGTTTTTTTTTTTTTTTTAAAAAGATGAATTTCTACTAGTCTCATGAAAAGATTAAGAACTCAAGACTAGGGGCTGGGGATTTAGCTCAGTGGCATAAGCACCTGCCTTGCAAGCAGGCAGTCGTGAGTTCGATCCCTGGTACCGATAAAAACGACAAAGACCAAAAAAAAAGAACTCAAGATTAAGGAAATAAAACATGTCACTTTACACTAACATGCTGAAACATTCATACTAAGCAATGCTGGTTAGAACAAAAGGAAACAAGACTTTCATATACTCATGAAGGTATAAAATGGAAGCATTTTGGGATGTTTATGGGTAATATCTAACTTAATTTTAAAAGTGCATACCCTTGAGTCCAGTAATTTCTTTTCTAAAAATTTATGCCATATACGCTCCCAAGCAATGGTGGAATGTATGTTTAGCATGTGTTCAATGCACACATCACATACACACACAATCTTTTTTCCCCCTCTTTCTTTTGCAGTACAGGGAATTGTGCCCAGTCTCCTGCATGCGAAGCAAGCACTCCACAGTCCTCTTTTCTCTCCAGTCACTGGGATTATAGGCATGTGTGACTACTAGGAAAAACCTTGTATGCGTAAATGTTCATCACTGTGTTGTCACAGTACTATTTATGTTAGCTAAACTTCCTCCAATAGCAAACTGGTAAGTTATAACATATTCACACAATACGTCACTATACACATGGTTCGAAATAATCAAGAAGAGTTATGTGTGTCAGTGGAACCTACAACACAATATATATTTGTATATATTCCAGTGTACACAGTATTAGGAATTGTTAAACATTACCTCTGAAGTGGAGAACTGATAAGGCAGAGAACAGAAACAAAATATAGAGGATTTTTACCTTGGATCATGTATACTTGATTACTGTCTCAAACAGTTCCTATAGCTAGTATTTTCGTGACAAAAATCTAATAAAACTAAAGAATAAAATGCTTAAAAAGTACAAAAATGCATAAGAAATATACTGCACTGGGTTGAAAAACAATTATTTTCAGTACCATGAAAGTCTATACTGTAACAAGAATCAAGTTATTCAAGTTGTCTGCTCCTGCGCACCCAACAGCTGCTCTTCCAGTGCAGCATCAGTCACGATCTGAGACACAACAGTGAAGGTCAGAGTGAACGGATTTGGTCACATCAGTCACTTGGTCACCAGGGCTGCTGTGAACTCTGGCAAAGTGGATGTCATGGCTATCAATGACCCCTTCATAGCCCTCAACTACATGGTCTCCATGTTCCAATATGATTCCACCCACAGCAAGTTCCATGGCACCATCAAGGCTGAGAACTGGAAGCTCATCATCAACGGAAACACCATCACCATCTTCCAGGTGCCAGATCCCGCCAATATCAAGCAGGGTGGGGTAATGCTGGTGCCAACTATGCAGTGCAGTCCACTGGTGTCTTCATTACCATGGACAAGGCTGAGGCTCACGTGAAAGGTGGCACCAAAAGGGTCATCTCTACTTCTGTTTATGCCCCCATGTTTGTGATAGGTGTGAATCCCGAGAAGTACAACAACTCCCTCAAGATTGTCAGTGATGCTTTCTACACCACCAACTGGCTTGACTCCACTGGCCAAAGTCATCCATGACTACTTCGGCATTGTGGAGGGACTCATGACTAATCCACGCCATCACTGCCACCCAGAAGACTGTGGATGGCTCCTCTAGGAAGCTGTGGCGTGATGGCCATGGGGCTGCCCAGAATATCCTCCTCATGTCCAGTGGAGTTGCCAAGGATGCAGGCAAGGTTATTCCAGAGCTGAATGGGAAGCTCACCAGCATGGCCTTCTGTGTGACCACCCCCAAAGTGTCAGTTATGGATCTGATCCGCTTCCTGGAGAAAGACGTCAAACATGATGACATCAAGGTGATGAAGCAGATATCAGAGGGCCCTCTCAAAGGCATCATGGGATACACCAAAGATCAGGTTGTGTCCTGTGACGTCAAGAGTGACACCCACTCTTCCACCTTCGATCCTGGGGCTGGCATCACCTTCAATAATCACTTTTCGTCAAGCTCATTTCCTCGTACAACAGTGAATTTGGCTACAGCAATAGAGTGCTGGACCTCATGGTCCACATGGCCTCCAAAGAATAAACGGCCCCCACTACAGCCCAGTGAGAGGATGGAGGTAGATGCTGCAGAAATCACTGCTCCATTCAGCCCCAACACTGAGACTTTCCCTTCCTCATGGTTTCCATCCTAGGCCCCATAGATGAGGGGAAGGGCCTAGGGAGCCCTGGCTCATTGCACACCATCAATAAAGCCCACTGTATCCAAAAGAAAGTTATTCAGTAATTTTCTCAGTTAGAAAAATGAAGTTGAGCCTAATCTGAGCAGAGAATAATGTTATTTTTCAACTTCCATAAACAACAGACTCAGACTTCCCATGGTGATAACCATGAACTGAGGATTCACCAGAGTCACCTATAGGTTTCGTCTGTTGGTACATTTGGGAGAAGTTACTTTTCAGAACACATGTGTCTGGAATCTCCCTCAGATACTGATGCATTAGAGTAAACACCCAGAACCAGGCAGGCTAATTCCCATTTATATATGGTGTTTTGGGTTTTGCTGTTTTGTTTTGTTTTCTGTAAAGAAAGGTAATGATAGTTCTGTCCTATGAATCACCTGTGTAGAAGACTGTATCATGTACCCTACGCAAGTAATTCTTAAGTGAAGTATCATGATGCAAACTTAGTAAGATATAAAAAGCATTTCTAATAACTTCTCCCCCCCCCATCGGTACCAGGGATCAAACTCACGACCGCCTGCTTGCAAGGCAGGCGCTTATGCCGCTGAGCTAAATCCCCAGCCCCAAGAATTTCTAATAATCTCTTAAGGTGGCTAAACAACTTCTTAACAGCAAAACAAAAAAGATTCAGTATTATCCTTGCATTACTCTCACTTCAACTGGTACTGTGTCATAAAATTTCTGCTACAAAAAGCAAAGAAATGTGATAGCTTATAATGAAATGGGTAAGGAGGACTGTACTCATTTCTTAGAGAATTCTAAATCTCTTCCCTTCTATCAGTAACCAAAAGATAGAAACTAATTATTAGCAGAAAACCTGCCAGTCGATGCCTAAAGTAGTATGAATGGCTATGTGGCATATTTTGTGACTTTGCAATTTTCTCTATTTTGTTTACAGACATCTTCAAAAAGGAAGAAATTCAAAAACAGGTATACAATGAAAGCTTGAGTAATCATAAGACTGCATTATGACATAAATAAAAATGATGTAGTAAATATCAGTTAGTAATTTGGTAGGTCACTAAACTGAAGGGAAAATAACAGAAATTTCCAAAACACTAATTATATTAAAATTTAGAATTCTAAAAACTGTATCTTGGGACAACAAAATATGGTTTAAGTTTACAGAACTACAGAAAATATAAGTGAGGGACATGAAACCACAATTAAACCCATTATATGGAAACCCATTATGTAACTGGCCTATACAGTATTTTTATAAGTTTATTTGACTCAGGCATGGTGGCACACTCTTGCAATCCCAGCATTCAGGAGGTTGGGGCAGGAGGATCACTATAAATTCAAGATCAACCTAGGCTACACAATGAGTTCAAGGCCAGCCTGAACTGCATTATAAGACCATGTCTCAAAAAACGAAAAATCAAACAAACAAAGGTAACTGGATAGGAGAAAAACAACTTTTAAAAATGACATTTTTAAGATAGTTAGTAAAATATGAATACAGATGTTACATATTAGGGAATTGCTGTTATTTTTAATGTAATAAGTCATTATAATTATAGACAGAAGATACAGCCTTGTAAGGTTGAGGGTTATGATGTTTGTAACATATCTTCAATTAAGTACCAACCCTCTGCATGAAACACTGTACAGATTCTGTATGTACATAATTTTTCAGAAAAGTTTCTAATTTTGAATATAAATGGAGATATGAGTGAACATGTTCTACTTTTTCAACTTTACTGTGTGTCTGAAAAATCTTCAAGGTAAGACACTGGCGATAATAAGATTAAGTTTATTCTTCAATAAACCATACTATATATTTCATATTCCTGTAGCCCAAAGTGTTTTTTAAAGATGGTTGAGTGCTTTGATAATACATTACCAAAGTCATAATTACTTTTTTAAATCTTTTTTTTTATTTCTAAATCTTAGTGCTGCATGTTTTTTTTAAAATATTTTATTTAAAAGGAAAAAGAGAAAAAAAAAGCAGAACAAAACAGTGTAAATCTTTAAACTGAAAATTTCACAACCAAAATAATGAAACAAAAAATTGTTTACTACCCTTCTCAAGTTCCTTTCATTTCTGTCGTAAGAGTCACAGGAGCTTGTGGAAATGATGTGCAATGTATATGTGTGGGATAAACAAAATACTGCTGAGTGCAAATAACAAATGGCTTATTTAGGTTAGTTTTTTTTTGCTTCCTTTTTTCTTTTTTAAAGATTTCTGACATAAGGGGGCTGGGGGGGGGTCTAGCTCAGCAGCATAAGCGCCTGCCTTGTAAGCAGGCAGTCGTGAGTTCGATCCCCGTTACCGATAAAAAGGAAAAAGACAAAAAACAAATAAATAAATAGATTTCTGACGTTATAAAACAACACTCTTCTATCCATAATATTCTCACATGTTAAAAGATAACTAAGCAATCTTTAACACATTGACTATATTACAATAAAATACTTGACTGACAAGAGAGCAAAGCACTACACCCAAGAAGATACCTTCTCTTAATAAACAATTTTTCCCCAGTACACAGATCTGTTTTGTGGGAAGGTGGCAGATACACTGTTCTAGCATGGAGAACAAACCTCACAAAGATCCCATCACAAGGCCTACCATAACACCTGGCACACAGTCACTGTCTTAAACGTACAGATTACCGGCTGCACAAAGCATTTCAGGAATAACTCCAATTCCTTAACACTTTATGACACACACAAGATTAGTCATATTCTATCTTGTAATATAGCTATGTACTTGTCTCATCACCTCTAACTTATAAATTAGGAAAAACAGCTTGTCCCTACAGAAAAGCACAGATGTCTGCACTGCTATCAAAGAATTGTAAAGTCTTTTTCTAAAAGTTTTTAATTTTCATTTTATATAATTCTCAATACAAACATTATCTCAATTTTAAAATAGCCTAATACAGGTTCATGGTGAATATGCAATTCCAAAACACTATATTTAGAACACTCTTTTGCCTATCTAAAATGTATCTAGATTCCTACTATAAATTATACAAATTTGCAAAGAATGATCCCAGACCATTAGAACAGTAAATCACATTAAAATTTATGGCACCAAATGCAATATAGCATCCAGGGTTGGATCTTGAAACAGAAAAAAGACAGCTGGTGAAATCCACAGAAAACATGCAGTCCCTTAACATTACTATATCAATGTTAATGTTACGATTTTGATAAATGTGTCACGGTGGGTAATATTTTAATATGAGAGAAAGCTGAAAAGAGCATACAAAAACTCTCTGTTCTGCCTTCCAAACTTTCTACAAATCTAAAATTATGTCAAAATGTAAAGCTTTAAAGACAGTAACTACTGTGGTTGGATCTGTTTAGTTTATGTCTAGACAACACTTGAACAAGGAGTCAGAAAAAGGAAAACAGTTATGTGATTCAAGCTTCTTAAATTTGTTACAAATCTTCCTGGAGTTCCCAGGATTCTACCTGGTTTATATAAAACAAGAATGAGTGTTCTCCCCCATCTCTTAAAACCCTTAAAAGGAAATGGCATGCTTTTTCCTATCCTCCCCCCAAACCCCAACTTTCTTTACCAAAACACAAAGCAATGGAGACTCCCAAGTTATAAGATGTAGCTGCTCAGGTTCCAAGAATAATGAAGAACTCTGAACCATTTAAAATTCTACCAGAGGAAGAGTGCAATCAATTTTGTAGAGGACAGACACAGGGCCAGTAGAATGGGAATGGGTTATCATGACTTGGTGAAGTTCATCTACAAGTAAAGAAGTCAACAGCAGAACAACCCACACAGTGCTTATATTACTTTTTTTATGAAAGATGTATTTTTTATTATTACTTGTTTGTGGTACACCATTTACATTCTTTGTGTGGGGCTGACATACGTATGTAACATACATTAATTCCTTTTCGTCATACCCTTTCCTTTCCCTCTTCTCCCTGCATCCATCTCTTAATGATCTTCTTTTCCACATCATGAGTTTATGCTATTCTAGTATTACTACTCTTGTGTCCCCGAGCACCTACCAAATGGTTCTCAACCTCCCAGTCATCTGATTTAACTCAAAGTATAAAACACAAAGAAGCAATCAATATCCTCTTTGAATTATCTGAGTATAAATAGGAAAACTCAGATCAAAGGTACAATAAACATTTTTAATTTGAACAAATACGTTTTATTAAGAAGTACTTAAAGGAAAAGTCTGCCTATATCAAAGACAAAATGTTGCTAAAATGACTTTATTCAACACTGCACAGAATAAGAAATTTACAACAATAACACCCTGTTGGGAGCATGCTAGAGGGACGGGAAGTACTGTCAACACAGTCGGTGAAATTAAATTAGCATTATCCTTTCTTTTAAAGTACTGTTTCCTTGGCTCTGTTCCCCTCTTCTTTTTCCTACCATTCCTGTCTCTTTTTCTAATTTCTGTTCTGAGGACATTTTCTCTTTACTGAGTAATTTTAGGTTCTTCCTAGAAGGTCTTATACATGCCAGTGACTTTCAAGTAAATTTTATCCCAAAAGTCTCTGATGAACATCCCTCTTCAATATTCGTAACTCAAATTCTTCAGGCTCAAAGATATCTCAAGACTGCTCAGCCATCCAACCATCCCTCAATGGTCAATTCATTTTCTCACTCACCAAAAATAAGAAAGCATTCTATACCTGGAAATCTTTCTCAGACTTTCTCAAATGCCCTCCCTCTCGTCTTCTCCCACTCTCCACAGAAAACATACAAGTCACACATCAAGGAGATTACATAAATCATAGAAGGTAGGCTTTCATTTATACCACCAACAGCTAGTTTATCCTGCCTCCATCAGCAATCGTTATTTCTAGAAACTTAAACAGACCACTAGAAGGAAGATTTAACTAGAAAAATACTCCCTCTAGTGTTTTCTAAACAGCAAAGAACTAGAAATAACCAACACAATCAATAATGGGAAATTTACAATAAGATACAGTGTAACAAATCCCTGCAATGGTTTACTACAGAACCATTATATCATTTTTTTTCCCTACATGGAAACATTCCCAAGGAACAGTCAAGTGAAAACAAGGAAGCTTCAGAACAGTACAAATTCCATGAGCCCATTTTTGGTTTATTTCCTCATTTAAAAATTTTTTTTTAATTTTAAAATTTTTATTAGAAGTACAGATTTACATAATGATTACATCCACTGTGGGGAATGGGTACTCAACACATCTGAATTCTCTTTATTTTCCCTACCCTTCCACTTCCATTTTAAAAAAAATTTTTTACCAGTATCAGATTTACTTTATAAGTGTATCAAATTAACTATCATAAACACATATTAACAGCCAGACAAACAGGCCAAAGAAATATAAAATATACAAAATAATTATACTAAATCAAGGTACACTTTTAGATATATTGGTCACGCTAGATTACGGTAACTTTTGTTTTTTGCCACCCTATTGTGTCTTTTATGTTGCATTCTACTTATATTTTGGGTTTCTCATATAAGAGAAACCATACAAATTTTAAGTTTGTGTGTCTGATTTACTTCATTTAACATTATACTCCTAAGGTGCACCCATTTTCCTACAAATGACTTGTTCTTCCTTCTTCATGGCACAGTAGCACTTCATTGTATACAAATACAACAGTTTCTTTTTCCATTTTTCTCTGATGAACATAGAGGCTTCTTACAATATTTAGCTATTATGAATTGTACGCTATAAAGATGGGTACAGATGTATCATTTTAATAAGGTGTCTTTAACTGTTTTGAGAAGAAACCTAAAAGGGGAATCGCTGGGTCAAATGGAATTTCTAGTTTTAGTCTTTTTGAGGAATCTCCATACTGATTTCGATTGTGGGTGCATCAGTTTGTACTCCTACCAACAATGAAAAGTCCCCCAACTCCTTCAACCTGTCCAACATTTGTTATTATTCGATTTACTGATGATAGCCATTCTTTCTGAAGCTGGAATATCAATACTGTCTTAATTTACATTTCTTGAATGGCCATCATTTACTGACCATTTGTACCGCTTCATCTGAGAAGCAACTATTCATTTCAGATGCCAATTTTTGGATTGAGTCTTTAAATTTGGGATACCTAATTTTTTGACTTCTTTATGTACTCTAGATATTGTATTAGTTCTTGCCTATCAGTTCATTTTATAATCAAAGAATATTTAAAGGTTCAAATAACGCGTTAGTTACTAAAATGTTCAATACACTGGGGCAATGAGAGATCATCCTGCCTCAGCCTCCTAAATAGCTAGGACTACAGGTTCTATAATTTCTCATCTAGTGAAAAAACTTAGAACAGTTAAACAAAAAGATTGTACTCTATTGTACTGACACAATAGAGGAAAATCTAAACACTAAGAAAATAAAAGCACAATATTAAAGATTATTAAAACTGACAGGAGAGAATAAAGTATGTAGTTATTATTAATTTATTATAAATTAACACAGTCTTATTTCCAGTAACATTTTCCAATGTATTTGAGTTCTGATTAATACTACCTTTAGGGCTAGTGATGTAGCTCAGTGGTAAAGCACTATAATGCTCAAGGCCCTGGACTCCATTTCCAACACAGTCAAGGAAATAAGGGCTTAGGGGAGATACCTGTCTTCATGTTGGAGAAGGCACTTTTATACACAATGGCCAAAAATGAAAAAGCTAAGCCCTTACCTACAAGGAAATAAAAAAATGACCAAACTGCTACCTTCATACTAGTGAATAGTACTCAGCAGTGAAAAGGAACACGTTTCTGATACACACAACATCCAGGACGATCTCAAACACATGGTGAGTGAAGAATGTTTACAAAAAGTTATGCCACTTGACTGTGTGGCGTTCTAGCACAGCAGAAACTAATCTATGAGAAAAATGACAACAAAGGTGAGAAGATTAACTGGGAAGGACAGGAGCAAATGAACTGAGTAATGTGATGGTGGTGTTTTACAATCTAATGAGTTTGCGCTACACAGGTGTAGACATTTATCAGTCTATCCAATGGTCCACTCAAGATTTGTGCGTTTACAATTCTAGCTACTGGCTAGCCTGCTTAAGAACTTAAAGCGATGGGTACTAATGTGTCTAACTTAATTTACATGCATCCTCCTAAAAGAAAGAGACAGACCAATGGATACATAAATGGAGCCAATTATGATATATGTAAAACCTCAGTAAAGCGTACAGTTTTTTCAATCTTTCTGCACCTAAAAATTCTCATAATTAAATGCTGGAAAATTTGACTCAGTCGAGTCAGCTAAAGAAAACAAACTACCTGGTTAAATCTAAGTATTCAAAGGCTGGAAAAGAAAGAGAAATTTTCCTACTTTTTCAATTGCCAATGATTTTATGACTTGGAGAAATTTCTCAAATGGTAAAAAACATTCTATTTTTAAAAGACAGAACACTTTAGGGATCAGCTGTTACTTTTGTAAATTCACAAACTTCTCTATAATAACACTTTGTTATTGCAATTGACTTCAATTGCAGGACATGGAACCCAAGGCCTTATATGTGCTAGACAAGGAATCTACCCTACCACTCTGTTACACCTTCAGCCCCTAATGTAAACAGACTCTAATGTTCTAATTCATCAACTACCTATAACTCTTCATAGAACAAAACATGTTGAGCAATATGTTATGGTAATGGCTTGACTTAATAAATTCTTTATACATAACAGCATTAGAGGAAATACTGCTCTAATTACCCATTCTTTCGAATGACTTTTACAGTTATTATGAAGATGAATAATTTCTCTATTTCTTAAGTATTTTCTTATAAAATACTCATGAAATAGAGTAAATCAAAGTCCAAAAAGGTAGAAAGCCTTGCCCCAACAGATACACCATCCACAAGAAGAATGAGATTTAAAAATCAAGATAACACCAACTCCAATCTGCTTTCTACCATGCAAACACCACCTGACCCACCAAACCTCACCATCTGTGACAAGTCATGTACAAAATAATTATAGCAAGATAAACACAGTTTAGTAACATAAGGGAACCTTAAATGATGATGAGAGTTTAGGTAATTTTTCTTGATTTTCGCTACTCAGAAGTTCTTTAATTGCAGAAACTACAAATTCCACCTTTGAAAGTACCCAAAAAAGCTTTGGATACTAAAAAAAAAAGTTTGAATTATATATAAAAGGTCGTAAGACTCTTCTCAACTCAGTGTAGAACCTCTCCATAGATTTAGACTCTGTAAATCCCAGCTCACCTATCTCCTAAGGGCACAAAGCAAATCTTGAGAGGACGTAGGGTTTGGGATTAAAAAAAAAACCTCCAGGGATACCTCGGTAATTCCTCATTACATGGAAAAAATACTGGTATTGTTATATCTGATTAAATATTTTCAGCAGCAAAAGTATATCTGGGTGCTTATCAATAACACATGATTTTTACTGATGGTAATAAAGATTACCGGTGGTCTTGAGAAAAAAAGAATCTATACACATACTGAATAAAGTCCCTATCACTTGTAATTATTATGAGAAGAGCATATAAATAATAACCTATGGCTAAGCCCAGCACTTGGGAAACTGAAGTAGGAGGGTAGCCAGTTCGAGGCCAGCTTGGGCTACATAGTGAGTTCAAGGCCAGTCTGAACTACATAATGAGACTCTGTCTCGAAAAAAATCAAAAGAAATAAATAATAATCTCTGGCTAGCTAACATTTTAACCAGGAATGTTACATTTTTTTTCAGATAATCTATCTGCCTCAATACTACAGTATCAACGTATTTCCTAAAATGCTTACAGATCCTCTTTGCTGGTTTTCCCCAAGTAAGATCCATACCAGACAAACTTCTAAAAACAAAGTTTCCTAACAATTCTAATGCTTCCAACTACTTAACTATCCCCAGGCTAGATTTTAAATTCCTTAAAGGCCAAGCTGAGTCTTGTTCATTTCCAATCACTCACTTAACATCAAATTACCTCTACGTGGCTGGAATAGATCTCAATTCTGAAAATACAACAGTGAACAAAATAAAGCCCCTGCCCTAACAAGGTAAAAAAAAAAAAAAAATTAAACAAGTAATATGCATACCAGTTAGTGATACATACTTTTTTTTTTTGGTACCGGGGATTGAACTCACAACCTCACCCTTGCAAAGCAGGCGCTTATGCTGCTGAGCTAAATCCTCGGCCTAATACATACTATTTAAGAAAGAAGAAGAAGACTGCAGAGTGCACCAAGAGTTTACAAATTGGTGTTGCTCAACAAAAAACACAGGAAGTCAGGAAAAGCCTCATACACCAGAAATCTGCACTAAGTAGGGCACGCCACACAGATATTGGGAAGAATCACCCAGAGGGAAGAGTTAAGCAAATGCCCCAGGGCAAAAATATACTTGGGACACTGAGAAAGCAAATACGTGTACAGTTGAGGATACACTGTCAGAGACATAAGGAAAGACTGCTTCTGAAGGCAGAAGAGAGGTATGATCTGAAAGACTTACTCAGACTTCTGATGGAGAATAAAGAACAATGAACACAGTGAATCTCACTGGAACACTCTATTAAGCCAGAATAGAAAAATGGTGGCCTCAACCAACAGTGGTGACAGTAATGCGTGGTGAAAATGAGCTAGAGTCTAGCTAGGTTTTGAAGATAACCACCAGCTAGGTTTGCTGATGCACTGATGCACTGGAGACGAAGAGAGAAAAGTCAAGGAAAGCTTTTTAAAGATTTGAGAAGGGCTAGGATATGGTTCTGCGGCACAAGGCTTGCCTAGCAATCTGGAGGCCTTAGGTTTCATCCCCAGCACGATGGGGAAGGTGGGATGGACACTGTGAAACTGCCATTAAACTAAAAAATAAAGTCACAGTAGCACTATTATTTTCTCACTTCCAGCAAAGTAGTAAACAGCAGCCCTTCAAATATTTACGATTTAAATTTAACTCATAGCATGCATGGGAGTGGTGCCACACACCTGCAAGCTCAGCACTCAGGAGGCTGAGACAGGAGGATCAGATCAAAGTGAGCTGCATGGCAAGACTCTGTCTCAAAAAAAAAAAAACAAAAACAAACAAAAAAAAATTTAACTGATACACTCCCAAAATAAGTAAATTCAATGCATTGGTTTCCATTTGGTCTAACATTCTTTCAGTAGTGTTTGTCAATTACACAAAGAGGCTTAACCATAATCACAGTTTACTGTAGATGCTAACACAGAAATCTTACACACTGACACAGCAACTACTAATCCCAACAGTTCAAGAATCATTTTCCATTTTAAAGCTACAACTCTCCTGGATAGAAGAGAAATCTGCTTTGAAAACTTCCTGACAGCCTGAGGATTCTTACACCCAAAGTAATTAACCTGTTCATGAATGATGTCATATTCCTGGAAGGTATAGTGGTTCTATTAGAACTCCCTAGGCCAGGATTAATTGAAATTATAACACTTCATGATAAATTTTCAGAAAGCGACAAGACTCAACAAGTCCACTAATAAGCTTTTATAAATAGCTGTGTAAAGCTCAAACAGTAAGTTCCTTCAAAACAGTTTCAAAGAAAAACTGGAATCTGCTTGAGAATGTGAAATTTTGCACATCTTCCCCCAAGCAGGCACTTTTTCTGCCAATAAAGCTAAGTGCAACTGTGCGTCACCGAGGGAAGAATTGGTTGTCCTCACGTTTGGCGCTTCTCACAGTTGTACAGTACAGTACTCCGGGATTTTCCAACCCAGCACCCTTACTCTAGGCATAAAGAAATTCTCTGAGAATAAAAGGTTACTATGCTATTTTCCTACTTTCGGTTACCTGAAAATTTTAACTAAGATTTTTAAGTATCATTTCTCTTCCACACCAGTTTCCCTACCGCCCCACTATAACTTACTGTGTTGTTTATTTTCATGCATTACAACTTTAAGGGAAAATACGCTTTAAAACAGTCATAAAAGCTGGTCGTAGTCGTCAGCAACAGGCAATCCGATACTTTCCTTTTCCCTATCAAAGGCCTCGAACCAACCCAAGCAAATCTGAAATGCCAGCCAGATTCCCCCTACCTCCCTGGCTCCCTCACCTCCCCCTGACGCCGGCCTGGAAACATCACAGCCACCGACCACAGAGCTGAACAGAAAAAGGACCGGGGGTGAGCAAAGCAATGATTTCGACAGGCACTGACAGTTACGGGCCAGGTTTACAACCACCACCGAGAAGCGCGACGGAGCGGGGACGACGCACACACCGCCGCCTTCCAGGCAGAGCGCGCACATCCTCTCCCCGCCCGGGGCTGGACGCACGGGGGAGCCGCGGGGAGCGCCCGAGATGCCCGGGTCCCGAGCGCAGGCACGCGCGCGCCGGGTCCGAGCCACGCGGCGAAGCCCGGGAGGAGCGAGCCGCTCGGCCCTCCGCGGACCAGGGCGGGCAGGGCGCGAGCGCCCGCTAGGGTCCCCACCGGGGGTCAGGCTGCGGAGGCCACAGGCTGAGGACCCCTGGGCGGCGGCCTAGGGATCCGCTGTTCCCGGGGAGCGGGCGGGGACTCGGGGGCGGAGGCGCGGGTTGCTGTTGACTCGTTTCTCGCCGAAATAGGGGAAGCCCGAGAGGGAGGCGAGGGGAGCGGCGTGGGGGAAGGGAGCCTGACGCCCGGAGGCTGTGGCGCCCGGGGGCGAGGGGACGCAGAGCCGGGGCTGGGGGCGAGGAGGGGTCGCCCCGCACCCACACTCACCATGTAGAGGGTGAAGGGCAGGCCGAGCAGAAAGAGCCACAGGTAGAGGTGCAGCGCGTTCACGAAGGTGGCCTGGTGCGGGTCGTAGTACCAGCCCCCGCTGAGCGCGGCCCACACCCCCTGCCGGAGGATCTGCAGCGTCTGCGACCCCATCCCCACCCGGCGCCGCCGCCGCCGCCGCCGCCGTCCCCGCCCGGGCCCCAGCTCGGCCTCGTCGCCGGAGCCTGCAGCTGCCCCGGCTGTCTATCCCCCTCCGCAGCTCCGGGCGAGCGGGCCGGCGCCGCGGCAGTCGCTACTGCTGCTGCAGGAGGTGGAGGCAGCGAGCCGGGAGGAGGAGACCGAGGAGGAGGAGGAGGAGGCGACGGCGAGTGGCGGGGCGGAGGAGGGCGACGAGGAGGAGGAGACCGGCCTCCACAGCACCGCCGCCATCTTGTCTCCTAACACTAGGCGCCCGAGCCCGGCCCGCGGCTCGCGCCACTCCCGCCGCCGCCACCCCTGCCGCCGGCGGGACCCCCGCCGGCCGCCAGCCTGGGCCTGGCGGAGCCGGCGACCGCTGTGCCTAGAGGAACGCGGAGGAAGCCGCGCCCCCGCCGGCTCCTCCCCTCGCGTTCCCCCGCCTCTGACTGGGGCCCGCGGGTGCGCGCTGCGCCTGGGTGGCGTGGGCGCCTCCTGCAGGCGCACGGGAGAAGGGCGCGCGGCCGCGGCCGGGGGCTGCGCGGGACCCGGTGACCCCGTGTGGGGTTCCCGGGGGACCCCAATCCCGCCCCTGGTGACGAACCTGGCCATTCTCTTAGTGACTGAACTGGGGCTTTCTAACGCCCAAATCTGCTGAATAGGCTTTGTCCTCAAAAAAGCATCCTGGCTGATGTTTGTGGCATTAAAGACCTGGAACGGTTGAGGCTAAAGGGCAGGGAGAGTTAGGTGCGGCCGGCTGCATCGCTGAGAAATCACAAACGCGCACAGTTTGTACGGGAACTTTGTAGGCTCGTGGAGCCTGGCCAGAGGCGACGGGGGGAGGGGGGGTGGCACATCCAGAATTGCAAGGATTTACTGCTTCCAAAGAGACATAAATTGATAGAAGTTGAAAGAGATATAAAAGTACGGAGCAGACAAGTTATCTTTTGTGAACCATGACTATTTTTAGTAGCCATTTTTATCAATGGGCCAATCTAAACAGGGTTGAAATATTAACTGTGGCTCCACCTCAAGTTACAATAGGGTCTTGTACTTCTTTTTATAGCTGTGAAAACTGGAAATCATTCTTGGCTCTGTGCATGTCTGATCTCATTGAGTGAAATTCTTTTTAAAATAGTACGAAGGTTGAGTTTATTAGGCCAGTAAAAATACACCATATTACCAGGTTAAAATTGCTGTTATTAGGGAAGCATGACAACGAAAGAAACTGGTGGCATTTTAATTAAGAATAATACCGGAAAATGATCGCGGTACTTCCGAATAGCATGCTACATTATAATGCACAAATATTTCATCAACGATTTCATCTGACCTTCACAGTACTGCTGTGAGGCCAGCATAGACAGACTGTTCTAATTTTGTGAATAAGGGGTCCTGCCTATACTTGAGGAAATGAAATAATCGTGCAAAGTAGTAAGAGGTTGAGAATTCTGACAGAAGCAGTCATCCGTACCATATAGAGTAAGATTTTAAACTGTATTTTTTTTTAGCTCTCTACTTACCCACTCGGATAAGAGTTTGAACAGATACCAACTTCTGGCTACCTGTGGTTACCTTAAATATATGACCACTTGTTCTCAAAGTGAATTTGGGGGACATCACTAAGAATTGTTAGAAACTCCAAATCTCAAATGCCACTGCTGGGAAATAAGCACGTAGTGTCCAGCAATCTGTTTTAACAAGCCTTCCAAAGGATTCTAGGAGACCTTCAAGGTTGAACTCCCACTGGAGAAAAGCCTTGATTTATTTTTTTTATAACCACAAAGCCATCAAGTCCCTATGACATAAATATCTTAAAACTGAATAAATACTGGCCAAAATATATTTCAAAATATATATCTAGAAGTAAAATTGAGATTGAAGAATGCAATGTTATAATTAAAATAGGGGCCTTGTGGCTTGGTTACAGACATAAAGTATTATCAAATTTTAATTTGTTTCTCCTAAAGGAGACAGGAAAGCTCTAGGAGGAGATTTTGGATGTGATCCCAAGCTTTCCCACACAAAGAAAGATGTAAACAAGGATAACATTCCAGTACCACATCAGTTTCCACACCAGCAAACATCCGCTGTGGTTTAATATGAAAGGATTAAGTATTAAGGGTAAGATTAAGGATGAGGTAGACTGGGAGAAATGGAGTCTCGAACTAGATACATCCATGGAATGAGAGTCAAACCCAGCTGGCCTGATAAACGTTCAGCCAGAAGACAGTGTCTGAAGAATATGGAACTGGCAGCAAGCCAGAAAATCAGCTAGCAGCAGGCTGGTTGAACAGAGAATGTGAGCATTGTAAACCAATGGACAGCTGGAACAAAGCCTTGGGAAATCCAAGAGCAAGCAAAAACGAAGTCATGGCAAGCATTGAGAAAATACGTTGCATGTAACAAGGCCACAGCGTCATTGCTGGGCTTTTCCAAGTCCAAAATCAGGGCCTTGAGCAGATAAGCTAGATAATTTAGGGGACTTAGGAGATGATTATCCAAAGGCTGATCTAAGGTACTGTACTAGTTATTTTTTTGTTGTTGTTGTTGTTGCTGAGATAAAGCACCCAATGCCCAAAGTTAAAGGGGAAAGGGTTTATTTAGCTCACAGTTTTTAGAGGTTTCAGTCTGTAATCAGCTGGCTCCAAGGCAGGGTGGCACATGTCAGAGGGGCAACCATTCAAGGCAGCTAAAGCAAAAGCGATGGAGGGCAGGGGGATAATAAGCCTCTTTCTGTCACTTATGTTGTGTGGTGGCTACTTGCCCTAGGACCACGAATCAATCACAAACTCCTTATTCAGCCACTTCTGAAAAGCCCGTGCCCCACTCTCCCCATGACTGCATGAGGCTTTGGGGGACATCTAGATACAAACAAATAACAGGACAAAGTGACACTTGAAAAAGTAATAGCTTAATACCTAGAAATGGGACTGAATTTCACACTGAGCATAGTGGCCTTATGCTGAGGCTCCTGAATCTTAGTACAGAACTCTAATTCCCATCTAGTGTGGCTGGGCTCGATTCCAGAGCCCAGGTTTGAAAGTCAAAGGGCAACCAACAGCCAACAGTCAGTGGGTTAAAGAGGGCCAGCAAGATGGGTAGGTCCAAAAAGTAGAACTAAGGCATTTGCAGACTACCTCTTTCAGTTCTGGACTGGTAGAAGCATTTGGGGGAAATTCTAATTAACTAAAGGAGTTAGCAAATTGAAAGAATCCAAAGAAAAGGCTGACCTTTCCAAATGGCTGACTCAGTCATAGGGTGGGGGAGGTTCCTACAGTGGCTTTTATCTGCAGCTTTCAAAAATGTTTATGAATGCTGCCATGACAAGCTTCCTATTTATAGAGAGGTTAAAAGGTTTGCCCCCAGGTAACCCATTTTGTCACACACATAAAATGTAAAAGCAGGACAAAAATTAAGGCAAATCTAATTTGCTAAGTGTTAACCCTTCATCCAGGCATAAAAGTCATCAATAATGTTATACTTACCATGTCAAAGTCAGCAGCCATGACATACTACCAAACCACCAGTGACATTTGCTCATCTTTCAGCTAATCCTATTAAAATTATGTTTCCTGTCTAGCACATGGGTCCCCTGAGGACTGGGAATGCTCTGCAGCAGATGTTCTTTCCTGCCTAAAGGGACAATGCTGAGTGCAGAAAACTTTCTGATAACCCCACCCAAGCCTACCTGGGACCAGAGACATACATACATACTGTCAGGTATGTGGTGGCAGTTATCTGCCCAAGACATCAGGGCCTGCATGCGCTGACAACTCAAAGGTGCATGTATCTATGTCTTTTCCCAAACCAGCCTCTCTTCATTCTTCTAGTGAAACCAACATTTTCCAACTGGCTCAGGCTTGGATTCTCATGGACCCTCCTGCATGGTCTGGACTCCAGTAGTCTGTCTTCTGCTCTGCCCTTCCTTTATGTGGCCAAATCAGCTGTCCTGGTACGTGCCCTCATTCATTCATGCCCAATAGCTTCCCTGCTACCAGGCTCTCCTCTTCAAACCTTTCCACCTTCCACTGGGAGTAAATTAATCCTCCTAATCCACCTTTCTTTAAAGCCTTTAATTCTTTTCAGCTGCATATAAATAAAGACAGGCTCCTTAGCCAGATATTCAGGGTGCCCACAACCCGAATCACCTTTTTTGCTAATGTAACTGCCTTACATAAACCCCTGGGATTCCCAACTTTCGGCATACCCACTTATTGATTTGGTTTTAACAGCTCGCTCATTATTAGTTTCAACTTTGTGCTCTTATAGACACTAAATATCATACTCCTGATTCATCTTTTTCTACTTCTTTCTTTTCTTGTTTTTGTTTGCTTCTTTGTTCTGAGGCGTGAACCTAGGTATCGCTGAACTATATCTCCACCCCTTTTCACTTTTTGAATTTTGAGACAGGGTCTCCCTGAGTTCCCCAAATTGGTTTAGAACTTGACCTTCTCGATCCAACCCCGTCTCTGGGATTACAAGCCTTTGGCACTGCATCCAGCTTCATTCATGTATTTTCCAACGGTCTTCCACATGCACATGTTCTCTCAGTTAACACTTGATTTGTACTATTTTATATCTCTCCCACGGAACTGTGGGCAGCCACTGCTCTGATGCCTCATGTGACCAGCATGAAAGCTGGTGACCAGATCAATCTGACACAATTTAAAAAGTTGCGTAAAACAAGAAACCAATGACTTTCCACCTAGAGATTGTAAATTGTTTTATTCATTTGGCATTTGTTTGGTTGTTCTTCAACATTTAAAAGCATTTCACCAGTTTAAAAGATAAATTCAAGAAGGGGAAAAATATGAAACGAAAGTGAAGAGAGGGGGGGAAAGAAAAGGCCTAGAGTTCATCTCTGGTTTTCTTTTCAGCCACTTTCTGAATACAACCTTATATAACAGCAGGAAAATGTCAAAAGAGGGTTAGAAAACCTGGTGTGATGGCACAAGCATGTAATTCCACCTACTCAGGAGACTGAGACAAGAGGATCAAAAAGGATCAAAAAATCTGGGTAATTTAGGGAAACCTTGTCTCAAAAATCAAATTAAAGGGCTGGAGATGTAGCTCAGAGGCTAAGCTCTTACCATGCTTGCATGCGGCTCTGGGTTCAATCCCCAGTAATGCAAAAAAGAATAAAGAAAGAAAAAAGAGGGATGTGAGGAGATGTCTTAAAACTTACATAATTATAAAATACTACTCTTTAGATATAGAAGTAAAAATAAAAGGTTTTCTTACTACCTAGGAGATGATTCTTATTGGAAATCTCAATTTAGTCTACTTTTTTTCCCAAGCTACTTTTTAAAAAATGTCTATTCCATGTGACAAGTACTCTAAAATGTTAATGGACACTAACTAGTTCAGTAATTTCCATTATGGTTTTATATCATCCTAAGAGAATCTTCTGTTATATCTCAAAAAACCAATTAACTTTTCTTAAATTGACTCACAACATTTTCAAAGCAGAAAAAGAATGGGAAGGAAAAAAATTTATAGCATATTTCAAAATTCCCTGAAAGGTGTCCAATGTACTTACCTACCTCATATCAAACAGTTTCTCTCTCTGTCTCTTTTCTCTTCCCATTCCTTTCACCATAGTTTTCAGGATTATTGAACCCAGGACCTTCACAGTGAGCCACGTCTCAAATCCTTTTAATTTTTTTTTAAATAGGATCTCCTTTCATGGCAAGTGTGAGATTGTGGGTTCAATCCCTGGTCCAATAAGTAAATAGCCGGGGATTTAGCTCAGTGACATGAGCTCCTGCCTGCCAGATTGCTAGGTTGTGAGTTTGATCCCTGGTACCAAAATAAATGAATAAATAAATAATAAAATAGGGTCTCATAAAGTTCCTAAATTGCCTGATCTGGCGTCAATCCTCCTGCCTCAGCGTCCCAGAGTGCTAGGATTACAGTTTGTGCTACCATGCTAGGCTTACCTTTCTGTTCCAACCAAGATAGCATTACTTCCAGCAGGACCTATTGGCTGATAGGGTAGTGTTCTCTAGAGTTTACCCAGTCTGTTAGTAGCTAGCAGTGTCATCTGGATCATTTGTCTGTTCAGTGCAAAAATGAGTCACTTCTGGAGGCTGTCCCTAACAGGACATTATGGTTTGTGTCTAGATCCTCCTCAAAGCCACACACCATCACAGGGTTTTTTCAGAGGCAGCTGGGTCTAGAGTATGTGATGGATTCATTGTGCAATGCTGGGATTAAGGGTGTGGGATTAAGCATGGATGGATCGATGGATGAATCCACTGATTGGACTGGCACCACCCTAATCCCAGTAGACTGCATATAGTATGAAGGGCAGAAAGAGGCCTATCTCAGTCTCCCTTGTTGCTTTTCCCGTTTTCCACCGCCATGAACAGTTGCCCCTCTGCCATGTGCCACACTGCCTTGAAGCCAGTGGATTACGGACTGAAACCTCTACAGACTGAGAACTGAATAAACCTTTCCTCCCTTAACGTTGGGAATTGGGTACTTCATCTCAGCAACTTAATTAACTAAGACACAGGATATTTGAGAAAACTATAGAAGGTATTGCCACAGAGTAAGAAACAGACTTAGTTTTCATTGTACTGTATATCATTTGTATTTCTCTAAAATTTAAATGATGCATATCACTCATTTTTAAAAGTAATAACTTGGGAACTAACACAGATTTCTAGGTTCTGTCTAAAACCTGCTAAATTGAAAACTCTCATGGGGCCAAGAGACTTGCATTCTTTAATTAATTAAATTTATTAATATATTTTAGGTATACATAATGATCACATTCATCACAGGGAATTTGTAACTGAACATGATATGTCTTGATTTTCCCCCTCCTCCACCTTTGTTTCAACCCCTCTTTTCCTTCTTATTGACAAAAGCTTTGTTTCTGTTTTTTCTTTTCTTATTTTTCCCATACTTCCTTCCCCCACCCTCTCTAGTTTCCCTTCCCATTTGAACATTTTCTGCCTATTTCACAATGTCTGTTACACATTTTAGTCCTCATTTACACTTTCCGTTTTTTACTCCAGAGAAACAATGCAATATTTATACGTGTGTGTTTGATTTTTTGTTGTTGTTGTTGTCTTTTTATCGGTACCAGGGATCGAACTCACGACTGCCTGCTTACAAGGCAGGCGCTTATGCCGCTGAGCTAAATCCCCAGCCCCCGTGTTTGATTTATTTAACTTAAGAGTATTGTCTCAAGGTGTATGCATTTGCCTGGAAATGCCTCAAGTTTATCCTTCTTTATGGCTGAGTAGTAGTCCACTGTAGAAAAAACCCCACATCTTCTTATCATCAGTTGATGGGCACTTGGGTTGTTTCCAAGAGTGAGTTATTGCAAACTGTGATGCTATAAACATAGATGTGCACATATATCTCTGAGGTATGATGCTTTTTAATTCTTTTGGGAAAAACCAATAAGGAGAATAGCTGGATAGAATGGAACCTCTAGTATTAGTTTTTTGAAGAATCACCAGCTTGGGGTCAGGGATTTAACTCAGTGGCAGAAGCACCTGCCTGGCAAGTGCAAGGCTGTTTGATCCCCAGTACCACAACCCAAAAAAAAAAAAAATCACCACCCTGATTTTCACTGTTGTTGTACCAGTCTACACTCTTACGAACTGCGGAGAAGAGTTCATGTTTCCCAACAGCCTCACCAACATTGATTTCTTGATTCTCATTCTTTCTGGGGTAACATTGAATCTCATGTTGTTTGAATTTGCCTTTCTTGAATGACCAATGATATTGAACATTTTTTCATATATTTACTTAACTGTTTCTACTTCTGAGAAGTGTCTATTCACTTCAGATGCCTATTTTTTGACTGGATCTTTAAATTTGTAGGGAGGGTCTGATTTTTTTTTGAGTTCTTTATATATTCTACATAGTACTCCTTTGAAGAATTACTGGCAATTTTTTCCCCCATATTGTAGGTTGTCTCTTCACTCTGTTGGTGGTTTCTCTTGCTGTGCAAAAACTTTTTAATAAGATAAAATCCCAGCCAGGCCTGGTGGCGTACACCTATAATCCCAGCACTCAGGAGGCTGTGGCAGGAGGATCACTGAGAGTTTGAAACCAGCCTGGGATACAAAGTGAGCTCAAAACCAGCCTGAACAAGGGGCTGGGGATTTAGCTCAGTGGCATAAGCGCCTGCCTTGCAAGCAGGCAGTCGTAAACAATTAAGTAGATAAGATTGTTGATTCTTTGTGATAGTTCCTGTGAAATTGAGGCTTTGTTCATAAAGTCTATGTCTTTAAGAGCTTTATCTAGTCTATCTTCCAGGATTTAGTGTTTCTTTTATAATGTTTAGTCTTTTGATTCATTTTTATTTTAGTTTAGTACATGATGAGAGATATGGGTCTAGTTTTAATCTTTGGCATGTGGAAAGCCAGTTTTTCCAGCCCCATTTATTAAACAGGCTACCTTTCTTCCAGTGAAGGTATTTGGTTCTTTTGTGAAAGATAAAGTGGCTATACTGCCCCAGGAGCTGAAGGCACACGAGCTGATCCCTAGTGCACAGAGGAAGCTTTGGAACATTGGTCCCAGCTGGTAAGGCCCTGCCCAGCATCCTAAATTACCGGAGGACACACAGAAGGTCCCTGCGAGGACTAACTGGGCCACGCACAGCAACCTCCAAGTGGCTAGTAGTTGTCTGCATTCCGCCAGGAGCCAAAAGTGCAAGAGGTGATTCCCAGCACACAGGGAGGCTTTGGAACATTGCTCAAAACCCGGAAATACAAGAAAATGACAAAACAAAAGAGCAAGATGCAATCTCAAATGCCCAGCCCATCCCAAGCAGGGATAGGAGACGTAGAAGAAAAAGTAAGCCATACACTTGAAATTCCTGAAAAGATGAAGTGGCTGAGTAAGCCTGGGTTGTTTCTGCATCCTCTAATCTGTTGCATTGATCTTTGGGCCTGTAATTTTTGGGCAGTATCATCCTGTTTTTAATCACAGTAGCTTTGTAGGATAGTTTAAGTTAGGGATTATGATGCCCCCTGTCTTGCCTTTGTTGCCCAGAATTTTTTTAATGCTACATACTTGCATTTTTGTCTGTAAATGAATATTAGGAATCACTGCCCTTGACCTTCCCTTTTTTAATTTCTATTTTTTTCTTTCTGCTGGACCCCCTATTTTTCTCTTCTTTTCCCTCTTTCTCCTCTTCCTCCTCTTCTTCCTTCTTCCTCTTCTTCCTTCTTCCTTCTTCCTTCTCATTTTCTGTCCTGGGGATGAAACCCAGCTAAGCACAAGTTCTACCACTGAGCCATCCCCCCGGTCTTCCTTCACTTCTTTATCCATTTTAGATCTCACAGTTTTGCAATTTCATGGCTACCAGCTCCACTACTTGCTCCCTGAAACTTGCTATCAGCCATCTTCCTGTAGCACACAGACTAACAGAATTTTCCAGGTTCTAACCTTAACTTTTGCCTAAACTCTTCCTGTCATTCTTTGGTTCATACTCAACACTTCTGTCTCTCTTAATGACTTTTACAGTGTCAATAATGTTTGCAAGACATCCATATACCCTCACTGTCACAGAAAAGCATAGAGGAGATCAGACTGTTCTCCTACTTCTGAATTTACCTACATGATGTTCATCATTTCTCCCTCGTTTCTTTTTTCCTTAGCAGAACAGGTGCGGTTCTGCCTGAAGGAATCTCTGTAGCTGTGCTCAGGAGCCCATCATCTGCTGTTTGTTGACTTTGGTCCTCAGCTGCCACACGCTTTCTTGCACTTTCTGCTGAGACTGCCTTCAGCCCCTTTACAGGCCCCCTCGTCCTTGTACCTATTCTAGCTTCTACGCTCTGACCTCATTAGACCAACCCAGTCTCCAATGAAATGATGTCCCTCCTGTGTTTTGAATTACACTATCATCACTGCCCTTGCCCACACCACCAGTTATTCCCTAGTTTGCAAATCTAGCATATGCTTTTCAATCCCTCTCTTCAGGGACATAGTTCATTCTGCCAGTTTTGCGTTTATTTCTCTGATCATCCTGGACTCAAGTCTGCTTTTTAGAACCCTCATCTTCCTCCAAGGTTGTTAGAAGATAAGTTAGGGTAGAAAACCCCATCACTTCTTTTTGCTCAGAGAGCTGCTACATACAGCTTCCCAATCTGAATCATACAGTGAACTCAGCCTCTGGCGCTACTAGAAAATGAAAACAAACTGTTTATGACAAATGATTTCAAATATAGCACCTCAAAAATATTTGTGAAAATCATTCTCAACATAAAAGTGAACTCCGCTTTAACCTTTACTATTGTAGTTTAAATTTTTCTCTGGAGATTTGTTTTAAGTCCCCTCACTCATAATAGTCTCAGGTATTTCCTAAATTTCATAATCTCTAATTGAGGAAAAGTTTCATTCTGATTTGTTTTGTTTCGTGCTAGGCAAGCTGCTATACTATTTAGCTATATTCCCAACCCCTGGCTTATGGGAATGTTAACTTATTGGAAGTATGTTTGAATCAGGCTCACTACCATTTTTCTGGCTAGTATCTAATTCTAAAAGCAACATATTCATACTTTCATCTGAGAAAAATATAGAAAAGAATGTTAACACGAAGTCAGTAAGACCATACGCAGCCGTAACCACTGCCGATGTGCGAGATCTTTGTTTTCAGTCTCTGCACCCTTTCTCCTCTTCTGCCTCTGTACTGTATGCATTCTAATTGGAATCCTAAGCCTGATTTGGAAAATTTTTATGTCAACACATGCCATGCACCTTGGCAATTTGCCAAGTATGAAAAACTTCAGGAGACATTTTTTTCCTTCTGACTTACCCATGTGTTTCACTTGAATTCTTGGAAACATTCTCTGTGCTACATGGGTACCAGCCTGCAAGCTCAAGTAACAGAAAACTCTATCCCAATGCACATAAATAATGAGGGAAAGTATATTTGTGTAACTAGAAGTCCAAGATGCAGGCAGTCTTCAGGGGCAGTTTAATTTAATAGCTTTCAGTTTATCTCTGGAATACCATATGGTGGTCTCACTAACATGTTAGCTTTGACCTTGGGCTCCTGCTTCATGGAAGCAAAATAGCTATAGCCACTGCTGATTTCACATAGAGATGCCATCAACTGGAAGTTCACTCAGATCTAGGAAACTTCTTTCCCAAGAACCTCTGGCTTGGATCATATGCTTACTTTTGAGCTAGCCTCTGTCTTCAGAGTATGAAGATATACTGATTGATTCCTGCCCGGGTTATTAAATCAAAGACTGGTCAGGAGAGTACAAGTACACTTGGGTCAGTCAGTCCCACATATGGACTGAGGCCAGGGGTAAATGCTTACATAGCAGATTATATTAAGAATCTGAGGAACAAGTGTTAATTAGAAAATGAACCATACATAGATTTATAAACTTGATCATATATGAATGAATATATATTCACTTTAAGCAAATGTTGACCTATTTTTTATGTCAGGTTTTTTTTGTTGTTGTTGTTTGTTTTTGGTTTTTGTTTTGGTACTGGGGATCAAATTCATGACTATGCACTTGCAAGGCAGGTTGTTATGCCACTGAGCTAAGTCCCTGGCTTTATTCCAGTTTTTAAAGTAGTGTAGTGGATTGGTAACTGGCGGTCAACTTAAACACCAGCTGAACTGAATCAGTGCGGTGCTGAGTGTGGATGGTCCACCTAAGGACTATTACCAGGATAAAAGGAGACCTAGAAAGGAAGAATAGCATTGTGAGTTCTCCCGAGTGATGTTGTTTGGAGCTGTTGGTTCTTTTGGAGCTGTTCAATCACTAGGAGAAGCTTGTCACACTAACTTCCTGATAGGGACCAACTGAGCGGTTCTCATGGTCAGAGGAGCTCAGGACCTCGTTGTCGTTGAGGATGGCTGTGGTACTTTTTGAGGGAGGCTTGGTCTTTATTTTGAGTGTTGTTTCTTGGCTCGAGTGCAGAACTCTTAACCTGCTGGCACAGATCCTTCACCCTGCTGGCATAGGCTTTCTGGCTTCCACTGCTGAACTTTGGGCCTTCCCAGCACAGATCCATGAAGCAGACTTGCATGAGTCATTGTCGAGGGCTCTGGGCCTCCAGTTGGATTCGTGAGAGGCATTGTTATGGGCTCTAGGTTGTCAGCTGAACTCATGCAGGATATTGCCATGGATCTAGCCCTTGGCTGGATTCTCTAGGTCTTTAGTGCATAGATAGATTTCCTGTACTTCTTGTATTTGACTCTGTGTGACTAGCGTAAAATACTACTATAAATTCTGTGTCCTATATGTAATTGTTCTCCTTGCAACTCCTGACTACAGTAAGTAGAATAAATAATAGTTCAATAGTCAATTAAAAATTCAAAGTATATACTGCAGCATTATCTCCACTGCTGACACTGGTCACACATGTATTTTAGGTGTATGTAAGAGAAAAAAATATATGTATATACACGCAAAGAGTTTCACTTTTTTTTTTTTTTTTTTTTTTTGGTCTTTTTCCTTTTTTTTTATCGGTGCCAGGGATCGAACTCACGACTGCCTGCTTGCAAGGCAGGTGCTTATGCCGCTGAGCTAAATCCCCAGCCCCAAGTTTCACTTTTTTTATTGTGTTGTATTCTGTATGAATGTGCCACAGTTTATGGATGAGTATCTATTGGCTAATAACATTTTGCTTTGAAAACAGTAGGATAGAGCTGAGAATGTAGCTCAGTGATAGAGTATTTGTATAACCTGGGTGAGCCTCTAAGTTCAAACCCAACACCCACACACACACAAAAGCACTGGTATAGTGCATAACACTATATATATTTAATTTTGTAATTTGAGAAATATCTCTCCAAAGTATAAATTCCTCAACATGGAGTTAGAGCCTAATTAACCTGCCTTGTGTTGCACCATTTTATACTGCTAGCATGGCATAAAAATGCTGCTTTCAGAATACCCTTGTCAATAGAGCTTTTTTTGTCATATTTTTAGATGTTTAATAATCAAAAACTGATATCTCAGAGTAGCTTTTTAAAAACATGAAGTTTATTGCTACATTTTAGATATACATAATGATTACATTCATCACTGGGAATTTGTACCTGTACATGGTGTTTTTTGATTTCTCTATTTTTCTTCATCTCTCTCCTCCCTTCAACCCAACTTCCTCTCCCTATTTATAAAGCTTTGTTTCTATTGTATCCCTTTTTTAAAATAATTTTTTCCCTTTTCCTTTCCTTCCTTTCCTTCTTCCTCCACCCTAGCTCTTCTTTCCTTTTGAATAATTGCTTCCCATTTCATAGTTCTTTTTTGTTTTTTTTTTGTTTTTATCGGTACCAGGGATCGAACTCAGGACCGCCTGCTTGCAAGGCAGGTGCTTATGCTGCTGAGCTAAATCCCCAGCTCCAACATTGGTTTTTTTTGTTTTTTTTTTTTCATAGTATCTTTTGTACATTTGGTCCTTATTTACTCTTTCAGTTTCTTATACGAGAAAGACAATGTGATGTTTACATATGTGAGTCCGACTTATTTCACGTAAGGGTATGGTCTCAAGTTGCATCCATTTACCTAGAAATGCTTCAATTTTACCCTCCTTTATGGTCAAGAAGTACTCCATTTATTAAAACACACACACACACACACACACACACACACACACACACACATCTTCTTTATCCATTCCTTGAATGATGGGCATTTGGGTTGTTTCTACAATTTAGCTATTACAAACTGTACTGCTATACACATGGGTCTGCATACATTGTTGTTGTGTGATGTTTTCATTCTTCTGGAAAGATACTCAAAAGGGAAATAGCTGGGTCAAATCAGAACTCTAATCCTAGTTTTCTGAGGAATCTCGATACTGATCTCCACAGTGGTTGTGTCAGTGTACACACCCACCAACAGTGGGGAAAGGTTCCTTTTTCCCTACAGCCCTCCAACATTTGATATTGGTTGTTTTCTTGCTGATAGCTGTTCTTTCTGGAGTGAGAGGGAATCTCAGCATTGTTTTATTTTGCATCTTTCTTCTCCTGCAAGTGAGGCTGATTCATTTTCATGTGCTAAGAGGCCATTTGCCCTTCCTCTTCTAGGTTTTGCCTGCTCACATTCCTTGACTATTTTTCCACTGCATGGTTAATCTTTTGCTTTCTGATTTGTAGAAGCTCATTATATTTAAGGAAAATTAGTCTTTGGTTTGCCACAGAGCTGCAAATATTTGCATCCAATTTGTCATTTGTCTTTTGACTTTGCTTGTAGTTATGAGATTGAATATATCAATCTTTTTTAAAAAAATTTAAATGTATTCTTAACTGATGTATGAAAACAAAGACTGTACATGTTAATATGATACCATGTGATATTTTGAAATATGTATAGACTGTGTAATTATTCTATCAGGTTAAATATATCCATCTCCTCATCCATTATTTCTTTATGCTAAAAAGAAAACTTTCTTCTGCTGTTTGGAAGTGTATTCTACATTATTATTATTTATAGTCCTCCTACCATGCAATAGCACCCCTAACTTGTTACTCCTAACTATAATTAGTATCTTTTGATTAATCTCTGTCCATTCATTGAGGTTTTGATTTGCATTTTCCTGATGATTAGTGATGTTGAGCTTTTAAAAATATGTATATGTATTTGTTGGCCATTTATATGTCTTTTTTAGAAAAATATCTGTTTAGGTCAATTGTCAGCCTTTAATTGGATTAACGGTATTTTTCTGGATTTTTTTAGTTACTTATAACTCTGGACATTACCTTTTGTTAGAGGAATGGTTTGAAAATATTTTCTCCCATTCTGTGGGTTGTCTCTTCGCTCTGGTGATTGGTTCATTTTCTGTGCACAATCTTTTAGTTTGATACAATTCCATTCGTCTACTTTTTGCTTTTAGGTGGATCTTATCCAAAAATTCCTCATATATCCCAAAGTCTGAAAGTATTTTTCCTATGTTCTTTTCTTTTATGGTTCTTATCATCATTTAGTATCATCACTAAAAAGACCTTTGCACTTTAAGGTGAATAACAATCTTTTAGTTTCTTCTATTACTTTGGCAGTTTCATTTTTTACATTTAAACATTGTGTCTACTTGGAATTTATCCCAGCATTTATAAGAAATAAATTTAACTTTGATTTTCCCCATTTGATTGACTCATTATATGGTATTTTATAATAATTACCCTTTCTTGTTTTTGACACTCAATGTTTTGCCAATATTCTCTACAGATTTTTAAAAATCTAACCTCATTGATTTTATCAGTGCAAGGGGGTTTGGGTATAGCTTAGAGGTAGAGTCCCTGCTTAGTAAGCAAAAGGCCCTAAATTCAATCCCCAACCTCCATCTCTCCTTCAGAAGATAAAAAAATAACTCGTGGAGTTTCTGTAATCTACAGATTTATGTAATCTACCTAGGCCATGATATATATTGAAAAGGTTAGAGAGAAGGTAAAGGTAAAAAGATCTTGGAATTATACTAAAAATAATATTTGCATTTTCTTAATCATTGCTGTATGGAAATGTGCTTATTTAGGATATTTACTCACTACAAATCTCTCAAAACAAGAAAGTATAGTCTCCATGATTTCAGATTTTTAAAATGGGAGTGCTTATGCTCTAGTTACTAGCTTAGGCTTTTTCTGAAAGTGGTATGGTAATTTTTTTTCCTTTTTTTTAGTTCCCTTTAGGGTTGGTGGAGGTTGCTCACCCCGACTACTTTTTCGTTGTTTTGTTTTGGTGCTAGGGGATTGAAGTAAAGGCCCTACCCCGAATCACATTCCCAGCCCTCCTGGCTGCACTGTAAGATGCCCCAGAACCCTGAATCTTAATAAGGAGCAGCCCCCCATGGTGTGTAAAGCCTTCTCCAAGATTACCTGAGATGGGAAGCCCAGCAACAAAGTCAGAACAGAGACATTTAGCTTCCTGAAGCAGTAGATTTCAGCAGTGGTACTGGTACATCCCAAGTACCCAGGAATACTCTGTTTTATTCCCTTTCACTGCAGAAGAATGCAATATGCACTGTCATTCTCTAGTGGGATAAAAACTGATGTTATCTACAACAACAGGATGTCTTGGTCACTGTGAATAAAAATCTTTTGACAAGTGCAGACTTTTTCTGTAGCACTGCCACATCGCATTATAGTTATTTGTTATTTTCTGTCTTTTGCAGGAGACAGGGAGCTCTCTAAGGGGAGAAGCTCTTTGTCTTCTTTGAATCCCTATAGCTTAGTACACTTATCCCTTTCTGTTGGAATGTGCTTATTGCATGCTTTTTCTCTTGCTGAGCTGTCTTCCTATATATCTCACTCTTCAATATTCACTGTTTCTTGAGCAAGTATCAGCCACTGAACTGAAGCCCTTTATACCCATTACCTTTTTTAAATTCTCACAACAGCTCTATCAAGTAAATACTATTATTTTCCATTTTAATAGTGAAGAAGCTAAGGGATAGAGAAGTTAAGTAACTTACTCAGGTCCTCCAGAATGCTAGTCAGCTTTCTCTTACTATAACAAATACCAAAAATAATTAGCCTATGAAGAAATAGAGTTTATTTTGGCTCACATTTTTAGAGATTCCAATGCATGATCAGTTGGCATAATTGTTTTGCAGTGAGGCAGCACATCCTAGCAAAAGCATATGATGGAATAAAACTGTTGTCCTCATGACTGGAAAGCAAAAGAGAGTGAGGAGAGTTCTGTGCTCCCACTGTCTCCAGTAAGACACACTGCCGTGACCTCCCACTGTACTCCAGCTTTTGAAGACTCCACCACCTCCCAATAGCACCACCCTGCGGAATGAGCCTTTAACATATGGAGCTGTGGAACACATTCAAAATCCAAACTATTGTGCAGATAATAAGTGGCAAAAGCAAAAGTCCAACCTTAAGCAGTTTAACTTCAGTGCCAACTCTTCCTTACAGTGATACTACATTGTTTTCCCCTCATGTACAGAGAAATTATAAATCCTACATAAAACAAGTACAGTAAGAACACTTTGTCTTCAGACCAGCAGCATGGTTTTTCCTGTGGGATACTGGTTTTGTTTTGTAGGTATTTGTCTGTAAAAATACTTTGATGTTCTTACTCAATCCCACTGCCACCCTATCCAGAGTATCCACAGAAGAGACACAAAGGACAAACTATTCTTCAAGAAGAAGAAAAAGGAATTTGGAAATATTTAGTTGGTTGCATAAGAGAAAGCATAAGAATCTGAAAAATAGAAGAGAGTTGTGAGAAGGTAAGGCGCTCTGGTCACTGAACGGGACAGCAAATTCATGGGCAGTGGGACGTTTCCTGTGTCAGAAACACTTGGGAAGTTCAAAAATAACCCTGAACTGTCAGCAATTGTTTGCAACCAACAATGAGCATATATAAGAGATGTTTTTAAGAGATGTTTTTTAAGGAGGGAGAGGAATAGTATCTGATGTGAAACAAAGTGGGCCTGAGAGAGGGGCAGCAGATTCAGGGGCTGAAACCAAGTTTGAAACAAGCAATAGCAATGAGTCAGACAAATACCGCCTATTCCACAGCTAAAACAAAAGTAACCTGTATATCTGCAAAGACTCTTGAGAGTGACTTTCTACCCCTGGCTGGAGGTTTGAACTAAATTGACTCTCAAAAGCCCGAGGACACAGGGAAATCTGGGTTGTGGTAATATCATCAAACCTGGCTGCAGTTTGCTTGGCTGCATCAGATATTGACATCTGCCAACATGCTCATCATTTTAGTGTCTGTCTAGATCAGAGCTTCCTATCTTCAGCCCTCTTGTCATTTGGGGGCAAATAATTCATTGTTGTGGAAGAAAGGGAAAGTCTAGGGTATTGTACAATGTTTAGCAGCCTCTCTGACCTCTACCCACTAGAGGCCAATAGCCTTAGCACAACATCACCAAGCTGTGGAAATCAAGTGTCTTGAGATATTGCTAGGCATCCCCTGGGAGACAAAAATTGGTTCCCCTTTCCCTGTTGGGAACTTATGTATGTATAGGTGAAGATCTTTATTCAACACATATTCATATCCTGTGTTCTTGCATAAAATATGCATTTATTCCCCCTCCAATAGCAATAGCACTGTTTTGTAAACATGTGTCCCAAAGCTGTTTTGTATCATTTAACTGTCACACTAAGTCATATAAGCTCTGACCTTCTGGGGACTGACCAAGAGGGATGCCACAGCAAGTTCTCAGTTCTCTAAGAATTGTTATGAATATATTTATGTAATTACAGTAGATACAGTGTTCTATAGCCTACATTTACAAACATAATAATAGCACTACCATTAATAAAATACTGACATTTTAACCTTACATACAAATCAGAATTAAACATTGGCTATACATCTGGATGCAGTGATACTACTTGTAGTCCCAGACCTGTCTGGACAACATAGTAAGTTTTCTGCGGATTATCATAGCCGGATCAGGATCTATCCAGAAGAGGCATAATAAGCTGCGGCCATTCTCCTTGTTGTCCTTTGGAGATGCTCAAAATGAATGATATTCAGACAACCAACATATAATGCCCGCTTGGAAAAACTCAAATTCAAACTTTGGTGAAAGCCAGTATTTTGCAGGGAAGTAAAGGAGGCACTAACTTGTTTTGTTATGTTTTTGTTTTTAAGACAGGGCCTCACTTTGTAGTGACGGCTAGGCTTGAACTCACCTTATATCCCAGCTGGCCACAAACTCACAATGGTTCTCCTGCTTCAGCCCCCCAAGTGCTGGAATTACAAGGGTGTGCCACAGTTGTCCCACCAGGAAACATTAATTTTATAATCTCAACTATTTTTTCCACCAGTCATGATCTTTAATTCTGTTGCACAGATAAAATTGATGTGTATGGTTCCCTCAGTAGCTTGCTAGAATTTGACCTATTATCCCTGCTCAAAAAGCAAATTAGAATTTGAGAAAAAAGAGAGAGAGGCATTACTTAGTATGACTTATAATTCTAAATCATCACCAAATATAATATTTTGTTAATGACAGATGATTATGTAATGCTTCTTACAAATGACTGTCATATAATGGAACAGAATCTCTGGTTTATGGGAAGGGTATGGCCTTGAGATTCAGAACCACTGAGTTCATTTCCAGACTGCAATTTACCAACTGCTGCTTAAGAAAGTCTATGTCCTCATCTGTTGAATTTGTAATAAAATAATGCCTTTACCTCAGGCTGCATGGAAACATGGGAAAAGGTGAAAGCAATGTGCTACAGATTGCCTGACAAGTGTCACTCATTGTCATTATCTCCCACCACCACCAGTGCCTTGTATAAGTCTTAGAAGTGCCTTGGAATAGTCTTAGAAGAGGACTGTTATTTTTTTCCTGCTACAAGTCTATGGAACAAGTTCTTCAGTGGAACAGTACACAAATTCTTTTCTTAAGGTTATAACATAATTTCTCTAATTTGGAATAAAATTATATGCTTTGCCAACCCAAACATCAGTTCTGCTTAAGATACTGCTAAAAGAAAGAGATTATCCATGCTCAGATTTCTTCCAGCTCCTACAGGGTAAAACAGCATCTAAGAGCTAGTACTCACTAAGAGTAGTTCCTTTCTCAGCATTATAAGCCAGGGTCTTGGGATCTGACATTAACTATTTGGAATTTCTTAAGCAGCAGCAGACTGGAAAAGGCAACTGTCAGTGCTAAAGGAGTATGTCAGAACTCTTCTTTCTTTATGGCCAAATATGCTGAGTTGACTCACACTCCTCAATATACAGTAAGCCACTTGACAGTGACATTCATCCTGACTCTGCTAAACAGGTGACCTTTGCTGTCAGCAATGGGATCTGGAGCTACTGGAGCACAATCTGTATCATTATGTCACATATAGACTGGAAGGTTGACTACAGTTTCAGGATCCCAAGGGTTTTAATTAATAGGAGTTTGATTTAATAGCAGTCATTAAACAAATGGAAGGAAAACAAAGAGTGGGGGTGATAAGGAAGGGGAGCATAGGCAGGAAATGGAGAGTAATGCCCTGGAGGCTTGAATTTGGTGCTGTTGTATGTCGAGGTCATATCTCCCAAGGGTTGAAACAGACTGCAGAGAAGAGACCAGGCATACTGCCACACTCACCCTAATCATGTTCTTCTCTTATCAGCAACTCCACTTCCTGTTTTTATCTTCTACTTTGTAAGCCTCATCAGTGGCTTCATTACTGGCTTTCTTTGCAAGCATGAGAGGCTCAACTATTCATGCTTTGGTAGGAACAGGATGAAAAAAATCTGATTCTTTTTTATTTATTTTTTTAAGTGCTAAGTATTGAATCCAAGGTCTTGTGCTGAAAGCACTCTATAGTGAGCTACGTCTCTAAGCATTCTTCTTTTTCCTAACATGTGCAACCTATACATAGAATAGTTGGTGGACATGCAGACATCTTTTTCTGAATATGCTGATCTTTCTTTCCTGAGTAGGTTATAAAACTCAGGATGGGAGCTATGTCTTATAAGATAAACTTCATGGGATGATTGGCCAATTCTATGATCAGGCAATTAGCCCAGCTGGAAACCATATAGGTCCTAGAGTATCTCTGTGGTTGGGGAGAACCAAAAGATCCTTAAACCAATTTCCCCAAACTTAGCATCAAATCATCCTTGCTATTGGACCTACACAAAGCTTTTCTTGATTCCAGTAGCCAGTCTCATGAATGGAGATTAAGTCCCGAACAGCCTGTCCTTTAGGCCCTTAGTGCCCCTTAGGCCACTCTTGTGTGGTATCTCATTTGTACTAGATTGAATGGCTCCTCTTGCTCCCCTTAATCCTTTTAAGAATCCATAGCCTGGGCTGGAGATTTAGCTCAGCGGCATAAGTGCCTGCCTGGCAAGTGTGAAGTCGTGAGTTCGATCTCCATGCCACAAAAAAAAAAAAAAAAAAAAAAAAAAAGAATCCATATCCTACCACTGAACCTAACCCTCCAAAAGGCAGACCAACGGCTCACTGCCTGATGAGTTTTGTGGCTGCCCAGGTCTCTGTATTGTATGGCTGGTGCTTCCTCCACTTTAGCTCCACTGCCACCACCTTCCTCACCCCACTGGTTGGCTAGCCTGTTCTCAGTATGACTTCTCAGTGTGAATCTTGTTGCTAAGACCTTCTGGGAATGTCTGCCTTGCTCCCTGTTTTCTGACTACTTTCTAAGTCCTTTTTATTTTGCCATCAACCTGAACTATCACTCTGATCTTAAAAAAAAAAAGAAATCCTGTCAATGTTAGAGTCATAGCAGCCACACACATGCAAACATTCATAGTCACAAATATATTCATCACTTGAGAAGATTTCCATTCCTAAATTTATACTCCCCTTTTCAGGCATTTATCATCATTTCTAAGTCTTCCAAAGTTAAGCTTAAATTTTTCCTTAAATCAAAGGAGCCCTTAGAAATCATTCACTCCAACCCTCTTATTTTATTCCCAGTCTCTACTTTACTACCCTACATTTATGCTTCTATTTAGAAGCTAGTGGCATAGGACTTTTGCTAATGATGCCTTTAGCAAGGAATTACCTTTGTCTGTTAGTAAATTGCCATGATGCTAGAAAGTTCCATAGAAAGTCTCAACTTAGTAATTAGTTTCCATAAAAATGCATTTATCCATTGCTTAAGATGAAACAATTTCCTTCTCAACCCCAGAAGGATGCATAAACACACAACTGCATACACACACATGTGTGCACGCACGCGCGCACACACACACACACGCACACACACACACATACACTCACAATGTGATCAGTCAGCTCTCTGTCTAGAATAATCAAAATACCTCCCAGCTGTAATGACAGCATCATTTTATTGATGCTGAAATAGGAGGGTGATAAAGCATGTCTCAGCAGGCACAGTAGAAATGTGGTGCTTTTATGATTCATATTTCAAAAATGATGCCATTGGACCGAAAATGCAAAGTGGAGCTTATTATGTGTTTGCAAAAATGTAGTCAAAAGTAGTCAGCTCAGCTGTGCCTTTTAAACTCTGGAGGAATGAACATTATGACCAATTCCTACCTCTTTTCACCTTTGATTGTGATGGATATTTGACTTTTTCTATAGCCATTACCTCACTGTATGCTATGCCAGTGATGGTGAACCTTTTAGCTTTCAATGATATAAACAGTCTACTGCAGTACACATGCTATAGGTCCACCACTACTACTCCACGCTGCGAATGGGTTCAAAAAATGGTGATATTTCCTATGCAGTGATCTTGCTATATAGCTGGGGAAGAACCAAAGAGAACTGCAATCAAAGAGAATCATCCTGTTTAGCTCTACTTATTGAGGAAGGGCTTTTGTGAACACTGCTCTAGACTGAATGTCTGTCCCCCCAAATTCTCTCAAAGTGATGGCTGGAAGTTTTGGGAAGTGATTATACCATGAGACTATCACCCTCATTTATGACACTTATACCCTTCCTATCAACGAACCTCAGAGAACTTTCTTGCCCACTTTCCCACATGAAGATGGGTGTCTATGAAGCAGGAAGTAGGTTTTTACTAGACCTCCAATCCGCTGACATCTTGATCTTGGCTGTCTCAGTCATCAGAGCTGTGAGACATAAATTCTGTTGTTTAAGAACAACTATCCACCCGTCTATGCCATTTTGTTATAACAGCCCAAATGACAGTCCCACTTTCCAAACCCAGAATCTACCACACAGGTATGTGTTGCTTCTCTCTCGGCCTTGCTTAGACAAAGAACTCTCCCAGGAGATTTTCAACAGCTTCCTTCCTGCTTCTTACTTTGACTGCTATTAGAATTAAGTGGGAAACAATGCTGGGTTAACATTTTCTAAGCCACGTAACCATAGCACAATATCATTGGAAGAAAAATAAGCTGGGGTCAGGAAAGATGGGCTTGATTCCTGTCATCATCTCAGTCACAACTTTCACATCAGGATATTACAAGTCTTCCTTCTCCAAAGTGCAGGCACACAGGGTTGCCAGCTCACGTCATCTGTGAGCACTCAGAGCTCTGTAAGAAGAGCTGCCTTCCCCGCTTCTGAAAACGTATTCCTGGACACAGCTAATGAGTCAATGAAAACCCCTACGTGACCTATGGCTCAGTTGCTATTTTATACTTCCATTTTACACAACAAACAAGAGAAAAAAGCGTTTAGCTCGATTTTCTGGAAATTTACAGTCTGTTTTCATTTGGAAACCATTGTTGGTAAATTGCATACTAAAGGATGGCTTTTAACAAATGAGCAAAAATGAAAGCAGAAATGAGGCAGCTTAGATAGTCTCAATTTCCAGAACTCTAAAAATATTGATTAATTAACAGAGCAGCTCATCCAAAAAACCAAAACACTTTATGAGAGGCAGAATTTTGAGATGGGCTTTGAGATTTTCTACCCTGAAATCCATAAACCTTCTCCTAGTTATTATTCAATCAAATACTGCCTTAGGTTCTGTCATGAAGAGATTTTGCAGATGTAATTGAGTTCCCAAATCAGTGACCTTAAGATAGGGAGATTGTCTAGGTAAACTTGATTTCATCATGTGAGACTTTTAAATCTGGGTTTATAAATCAGACAGAAGCCAGAGATCCCACGTATGGGAGGAATTCAATAAAAGGGAGATTGATAGCTCTTGAGACAGAAGGGTCAGGTTGCCAGAAATTCAGAGCCGAGGAACTGAAAGTGGCCTGCAGCTGAAAACTAGCCAGTAAACAGGGCCTCAGTACACTAACCACAAATTCTGGAGTCCTGAGACAACCTGAAGGATCTTGGAAACGGGCTTTGACATGAACAGTGACTCATGACTTCTTGTTTCAGGCTTGGAGAATCTGTACAAATCCATATCCTTCCCAAACTCCACAGTTTTTGTTATAAAATATATGGGTGTACTAAATCAGTTACTCAGCATAGCATTAAATTACATTCTTCACACATATTTTGCCTGCTGTGTGTGTGTGTGCATGTGTGTGCACGCATGTGTGTGTGCATGTGTTTATGTGGTGATGATGGTGGTGCCTTAGGCACACTAAGTACTGAGTTGTACCCCCTGCCCATATAATTGGATTAAAAATCTCTTACTTTAGAACTTTAACCTCCTTCAAAGAAGGAAACCTAGCTATCACTGTAAACCAAATCAGATTGTCCTTTGTTCAAAGATGGTGGTCCATTGACCAACAGCATTCATATAGCCTAGGAATTTGTTAGAAATGTCATGTCTCAGGCCCCATGTAGATCAACTGGATCAAAAATTTCATTTTAACAACTTCCCTGGTGATCTAATTGCATATTTAAGTGTGAGACGTGCCAGTTGTCATTCTAACTTAGAGCTAGAGATCTGAAATTGGCAAAGCCTGGGTTCTCAACTAGGCTCAACAGTTTTATTAGCTGTGTGACTTTAGGCAAATTCCTTAACCTCATTGACTTTTTATTAGTCTATAAAATGGTGCAAACAACAATACTGCTTCATAGGGTTGTGGTCAGGATTCAGTGGAACAGTACATAAAATGCTTTAGCCCAGCATTTTAGTCTATTTTCAGTCTGGCATGCATTAAAGTCTAAATAAATGTTGGTTATTACTGGATTGGCTACTAAAGCAAAGGAAGCAGGCAAGCCATACCAATTGGAAATTTGGGATCATTATGGTCAGTGTCCTCGTCTAATGAAATATGTTGTCACTGGACTCCTCACAGACTTCAGAAGGCTGTGACCTGGATTTTTCTACCCCAGAAAATCTTTTCTAGTACCACTCTGTGTAACCAACACATCCTGTAAGCACCTGTGTCCCCTTGCCCCCCACCAATCTCCCCTGTCAGCATGAATCTCACTGGGCATGACCCCACTTAACTAATGAGATCTAGTCAGAGATGGTCGTTGGAAGCCCGGGCAGGTGGTCTGTATCCCTGAACAACAATAGCAGCCCATTCCCCTGGGAAGATGAATGGATATCCAAGGGGCAAACACAGGTCTTATGACTGGTTTAACAGTAATCTAAGATTCTTTTTATTTTTGCTGGAAATAATGACCATGGTGTTAGGATCAACAAACATAAGAATAGAGGACAAAGTGACAATTTCAAATGATTGATACTTAGTGACAGAAGTCATTTGTGACAAAGTTTAGAGAGATCCAGCTCCCCCTCCTAGCTTGTCTGTTCTTGGCAAATGTTCCTCTTGTAGCCTTCTCAGCCTGAGCTGAAGCAATCTCTCTGGTTCAGTATAAGTAATACGGTTAATGTTGATAATAACAATAGCTCTCATTTAGTGAGTGCTTCAAGTTCCAGGCACTTCTCATACATTATTTATACTCCTTATAACAACACTACAAGATAGACATTCTGATATTCTTTTTATTCATGGCAACAAGGCCTCAGAGAGGTTAAACGTCCTGCTCAAGTTTACACACTAGATAAAAGAGTCTTGGATTCAAACCTGAGTCTTCTTAACTCTGCAGCCATTATCAGTACCACACAGCTATGGTTTTTACTCTTTGGCTAGCCTCTAGGACCCTTCATCTTAGATGCTACTGCCTACTCAGCTCCGGATGGCCTTTTCCTGTTCTTCCATGTTTGCACACTTCTGATTCTAGTTTTCTTTGTTCAGATGCTCACATGTCTTGCTCCTAGATAAGAGAACTCACCTATTCCTTGTTAGTCTATATGATTCTGACCTAAAGATTTCCTGATTTCACTGTTCATAAGAATGTGGGGCCTAACCAACATGGGACCAGCTCCCAGATTCTGGGTAACAGGCTGCATTAGAGTTCTATAAAGAGAGAGAACCAAGAAAATGCTTATACTTATAGGATATCCATATACTTGTAGGATATCTGTTAAGGAATTGGCTCATGCAATTATGGTGGCTGAGAAGTCCCATAATAGGTCATCTACTGGCTGGAGACTGACCCTAGGATACCAGTTGCATATCTCAGTCCAAATCTAAAGCTCTCATAACATGGAAAGTTTACATAACTCTCAGTTCGTTGTTGAAAGGCTGAGTACCAAGGCAGGGAATCTCAGATATATACTGGAATCCAAAGACTGACAAGCTTAGAGATCTAATATCTGAGGAGACATTGGTGTGTCCCAGTTCTCCAGGCCCCCAGCCAATGGGATGGAGCCCAAACTCCTTGAAAATGGAACTTCCCTCCCTTAAATGCTCAGATTCACATACTAAGTTCCTCTGAATACTGACTCACAGAAAAATCCACAATAGTACTTTTCCAGATTTTTACATATTATTTAACACAGTCAAGTCGACACCTAAAATTCATCATCACACTCCCCCTTATTCTAGGCTTTCTGGCATCACAGGTACAGTCATTTGTATCTCCCAACCTGGCTTGTGATTGCAGAGGAACCAGCCCACTCAGGTTCTTCTCTCTATTGCTGGCTGTGTTTCATTGTGACTTCTCTTCCTTTCTTTCAAAACCACATTCTATTGTCCAGCTTATTCCAGATCCACCCTGCTGCCCACAGAATAATACCTTGACCTGGCGTTACATCCCTTCCCCATCTAGCCTCCCCGACTCTTCCAAATTCCAATCCTATTTTCCACTGTCTTTTCTGTCTGTTTTCTGTGATTTTCTCCTGGCCTTTGCTTCTGCCCTATTCTGCCAGAAATGCTTATTTTCTCTCTACTAGTTCTGTACCATCCAACATCCAGTGCAAAATCCATCTTATTTACAAAAATGGCCCTAACTCTCCCAACTGGTAATAGTCTCTTCCTTTGTTGTTCTGCTATAGAATTTTAAAGTTCTTTAGTAACAATTAATATCTAAAGTTCTTTAGTAACAATTAATTATTTCACACATTTTATTATTAGTAATTATGTGTGTTTTTCCTCCCCTTTCAGACTAGGTCTCTCAAAATAGAAAGCATCTGATTTTTCTAGTAGCTTTATAATATCTAGCAAATTGCTTGCTCACAGTAAGTGCTTGATATAAACTTATTAATCTATCAAATTGATGGATGCATGGATGCATGGATGGGTGGATAGATAGATGAGAACTTGGAGCAGTGGGTTCCTGGCTGTGCTTTGTTAGATAGGTGGCCATGGCAGGAGAAAAGCGAACCCTTCAAGCAACTGTCATAATCTCAGAAAGGGAAGATAGCTTCAACATATAAGTATTCTGGGGGTAAAATCAGGCCATTACTGTTTACCATTTTTTATATCTGGTAGACTGTGTCAGTATGATCTACACAACACAATCTCAGACCAGCTTCTCTCGTAAATAAATTTATTGGTATGAATACAGGAAATTAGAGATAAGGCAGGGTCTGGGTTTGGCAGACCCACTGGCTCTTTCTAATTCTCTATCAAGTATCCCTGGCTTTGTCCTAAGGAAAGGTCCCTGGGTCTTGGAAGGCTTCTAGTAATTATTGGGCTGATTGCCTACCTTTTCACCTCCTATAAACTTCTTATGGCTATTTCTTAAGGGTAAGGAAGTACTTTCTGAAGTGCCTAGAAAACCCCTCATTCTTCCAATTTCACTTAGGCTTGCCTACAATAGGCCCATTTACTGGCAGTGGGGATGAGGGGGGCGGGGTGTGATGGAGTGGCAATGGGGATGGGGATGGCAATAAGAATCTGGGTGGGGTGGGGGTGGGAATCAGAAAGGGGATGGGAATGGGGATGAGGATATAGAATGGGGGTGGGTCTCAGAACACCCAGAACCCACCTGGAAACCGTGGTAGAACCCACGATGGAGAGTTAGATATGGGTGCCACTCCTGGGGAGGGTTGGCTTGTATGACCTGATCATTTGAGACAAATAGCAAACTATGGAAAATAATGTCACAAAGAAATCTTATTACTACAGACCTTGCAATACATCTCCTGGCCTAAAAGTCCTTTAGTATATTGTGAAAATTCATCATTGGTCAATAGAATTTACGAAACACACACATCTTAGGTAGTGTTCTTCTTAGCACTGTGCAAAGTCATAAAAAGAGACAATACAGTGATTTTTTTAACCAATAGAATGAGTGTTGAAGGAGGTAGTACTCTTTTGAGAGCATCTTTAATTATGCTCCATTATTTTTCAGAGTAAAAGCTAGTTGAGTTCTTTCCTTTCCTTGTTCTTATTCAACTCTATTTTCTTGCTTACTTGTTCCCTTTCCTTATTTTTTTCCTTATTTCAAAAAAAGCAATTTGGCAGAGAGTAAGAATGAACTATATGAGGGGGGGCCAGGGTGTGGCTCAGTGATAGAACATGTGCTTAGAGAGCTTCGGAACTTGGGTTCAAACTCTAGCATGTGCGTGCATGCACACATGCACACACATACACAACAGCAAACAGAATTTGGAGCCAGATTTCTTGGGTGAGAATTCTTACTTTGATCTCTAGTGGTAATTTTTTTGCCGTGACTTCCTTTCTCTAAGCTTCTGTTTTCTACTGGTAAATCATAGCTAACAAGTATGCCTTCCTCCTTGTGTCATTCTGCAATTTTAAAAATAATAGTTATTTTAATTTTCTTCTTTATTCTTTTTTAATTGTGTCACGTTTTGTGCCCTATTCTCCCTTGCTTTATTTCAAAGTGATATACCGGTAGGAAATAGGCAAGATTAGAGTATACAACATCAACTTCCTACTGAGGAAAGCACCATTTCATTTCTTTTCTTCATTTTAATTAGACAATTTAGTGTACTGTATGAATATAATTAGGACAGGCCGGGGATATAGCTCAGCAGCATAAGTGTGTGCCTGGCAAGCATGAGTTAATCCCTGGGACAAAAAAATGCAGAAGTGGGCCAAGGATATAGCTGAGTGGCACAGGGCCTTCCTAGCAAGCGTGAGGTCCTAAGTTCAATTCCCAGTACCAATAATAATAATAATAATAATAAACCAGAATGTATAATTAGGACAAAAATGTAAATGTACAAATCCAGCTGAGAAGGACATACGTATGGTACATATGTAAATAGGAGAGCAAACATTGTACTCTGTGTGAAGATCCCTAAGGTGCAGTTCCAGGTTTATGGAGGCTTACTGTTGTGTTCAGGTCTGATAATTTCTGATGAGATAAAAGGTCATGGTTTCATGACCTTGAATGTGATGAGCCTACATTATATGCCTACAGATTGATCTCCTGAACTTGCCCGGCCACCTGAAAGTACACTCACTGTTCAGGCAGTGGCCAGTTAGAGGAACCTACCTAAACCAATGTAAATTTACTATCTTACAGGAAGCAACATGGCAACAAAAGCACATGAATTTTCTGTTAGTCTTTTTTGAGAAGAAAAACACAGCCTAAGCCATCAATACAAAGTTCATGGAAACTGGTAAATTTGAAACTACATGTTCCACAGTAGTTGATAGTGTAGAAAAAGATTACTACTCGGTCTCTACCTTAATGTCATTTGCTCTGCATAGAGATCAGTTGGGGAACTGTCATCTACTTTCCAGCCAGAAGTCCTTTATATGGGAACTTTCCTGATGCCTCTTTCTCCTCTTACTAAATTAGCTTCTCTCCAACCTCAACTTTTCTAGAATATGTACTCTCTTTACTATGGTTTTTGTGTCATATTAGAATGGTCACTCTCTAAACTAACTCAGAAAGCCTTGACACAGGCTGGGTGACTTAAAGCAAAATTTATTTTTGCCCAGTTCCAGGGGCTAAAAGTCCAAGATCCAGTTAGGTTATGGTGAAGGCTCTTACCCTGGCTGGTATATGGCTGAGGTGTGGGTGGGTAGCAGAGAGAGAGACAGAGACACACAGAGAAAGAAGCAGAGAGAGAGAGAGAGAGAGAGAGAGAGAGAGAGAGAGAGAGAAAGAGAGAGAGAGAAAAGGAGAGGGAGAAGGAGAGAGGGAGACAGAGAGAGAGAGAGAGAGAGAGAGAGAGAGAGAGAGAGCACTCGTGTTATTTCTTAGAAAGACACTTATTCCATCATCATGAAGACCTCACTCTCGTGACATTGTCTAAATGACATTGAGGGCTGAGGAAATCACTCCCTTTCTACCACCTGAGTTTGGGCAATATCCCAGGGCCAATCCTCCTTCCACTGTTACATGCAATTTAATCCGAGAGAATACTGAAACAAACATCCTTCTTGAAAGCCCCTAATTCAGGGTGACTCAGCACTCTGTTAATCCCTCCTGCCGATATTACCTAGAGACTCAGTGTGAGGCACCTGGACTGGAGTGTACCTCCCTAGAAATCTGAGAACCTGATTTTGTCTGTATACTATTTGCTTTTCCTGTTGTTCCAGCACCATTTTTCTGTTTCTGTCACATTTTTATTTTCTACTGGCATGGATCTGCCAAGAGTACATTTTCCTGTTATCTTCAATAAATGTAGCTGCTTTTCTTTCCACATTGGGTGTATGCTTTCAATTCTTTGCTTGCCATACACAAAAGCCTGAGATCTATTTGTTGGATCTATCCCATGGTATAATGGTTACCTCCCAAAGGCCCCGTCTCCACCCATCAGCCTTTGGCTGAGCTCCACCGTTACTCCTGGGCTACACTGAAAGACAGATTTCAGTTTGTCAAGCAGGCTGTGTAAAGAGCAGCAATGGCTCTGGTCAGAAGTTAAGATATCTCTTACCAGCTTCCTAACTGGAGTTGGAAAACGCTGTAGATAATGGTTCGCATGAAAACATGCTGTGGGTTAGGGGTACCATGACTTCTACCTGCATTAGTTTTCATTTGACTTGAGAGAAGACCGGTTCAAGGTGTGAGGAAGGGGTGCCTTCAGTAGCATTCTCTCCCTTCCTCCATAGCAAGGGCTGGTGAGAAACTCCAGGTGAGATCTGTGATAGGCGTGGAGTATGAGCTCTGCAGGTTAGAAATGTCAGTCTCTCATGTACCCCTCCTTTTTTTTTTTTGCAATTCTGGTATTGATTGAACCCAAAACCTCCAGCATGTCAGATAAGCCCTCTACCACTGAGCTATTAACTCCAGCCTTTTTCATTCTATTTAATCTTTATTAAAACCTTAAAGTTGACTATTTTTACTCCCACTTAAAGGTTTTGTGCTTATTTCAGCAGCACAACATACTATTTTTTTTTTTTAAACCAGGGATTGAACTCACGACCTCATACTTGCCAGGCAGGTGCTTATGCCACTGAGCTAAATCCCCACCTGAAAAAAAAATTTTTTTTAATATGATGCAATGAAACATGTATACTTTAGGGATTCACCAAGAAGCAAAGGCTCCCTGTGAACCAGTGCCATCTGTCAGTGGCAGGGGGACAGCCAGACCCCTTTCTTTTCCTGTGAGTCAACATCATTCACAGACTGCAGAGGAAGAGAATCAGAATTCACCAAGAAGCAAGCCCTCCCTGCAAACCAGCATCATGTGTGGGCTGCTGCCAGCAGTGGAACATCCAGACCCCATCCCCTTCCAGCGTGGGCTGGGATACAAGAAGAACTAAGTCCCCCTTCTCCCCAAGTGACTGGTTGATCCAGAGAAACAGAGGATATGATGATAGCTATTCAGGTGAAATGCAATATGAAGCCTGTGGTTTTTGATGTTTCACCAACTTTGCAGGTCTAGGGCTGCTAGTCTGATCATCTATTCAGAGGATATCAGTACAGTGTGGCATCTATGGGGGAATCTCCTGAAGGTAGTGGCCATTGTTAATCCCTATTATCTTGTCTTGAAGTTCTGTATCATTTTCATTGTTTTGTTTGGTTGGGTTTTATTCTATTTTGTTTTGTTTGATTTTGTTATATCTGATGGCTTGGGCAGCTATTTTAAAGATAGCAAGATACATTATGCTAGTCATTTTGGATTCACTGTTGTCTTATTTTGAACTCTCTCTTTTTTTTTTTTTTTTAAAAGGACTGGAGAGCGCCCGCGGGTCTCGAACCACCGGACCAATCGGCCCGGGCGGTTGGTATTTTGAAGTCTTTATTGCATTATTTGTTTTGTTTTTATTGGTTCTATTCTGTTCTGTTTTGTTTGATTTTTACAATGTCTGAAGGTATCTGCAGCTATTTTAAATATAACAAAAGTCATTATAGTAATCAATATTGATTTTGTATTGTTTTGAGGTCCTGTGTCACTTATACTGTCTTTCCGGTCCTAATTTCTTCTTATAAGGACCCCCAATTGGACTAATATCACAATTGAATCATGTCATTTTTACTCAGTTACCTCTTTACAGACCCTATGTCCAATGCAGTCATATTCTGGGGTGCTGAGAATTAGAAGTTCAGCATACAACTGGGGATGGGGTGAGAAGGAGCTCCTGTTCAGCCTGTAGCATGGGATCAGCAGAGTAGCCCTGGAAAATAATCCTGGATACAGAAGACAGTTTCAAAATTTCTAAAACAAAATTGGCAATGGCACCAGATTTCTATTAATAGTTACTCCAAATCATTATTTTACTTTTTTTCTTCTTTTAGAAAATGAATGTATTTGTGCCAAATACAAGATTATTCAGGAATTATGATCTATAATGTGTAAGAACCTACATAAAGTCTAGAAACACACACTCACAAAAAATAGGAAACCGTGTACCCTCAAGTGTCACACTGCTAATAGAGTAGACTTCTTTTTTAAATTTAATTCTAAATTTTTTATTTAGGTCAGGTGTGGTGGTGTATGCCTGTAATTCCAGTAGTTGGGAGGTCAAGGCAGGAGGATTGCTGAGTGTGAGGCCAGCCTGGGCTACAACATGAGTTCAAGGCCAGCCTGAGTTTCATAGTGAAACCCTATTTCAAAAAGAAAAGGAGTGGGCTGGGGATTTAGCTCAGTGGTGTAAGTGCCTGCCTTGCAAGTACATGGCTGTGAGTTCAATCCCTGGTACAAAAAAAAAAATCTTAAAAAAAGTGTATTAATACATGTTTGCACTATAGGATTATGTTCATTATAAGAACAATTAAAGTGGATTTCTTATCTTAAAAATCATTTTAAGTCATGATTACTTCTAGCTATAGAATGATATCAACTTGTAAAAATAGAAACATTTCCTACATTTACAAACTATGGGAAAATTTGCCACGTATCTCATTCTTTAGAAATACCCTCTAAAGCAGTTGTTTTTCTTGCCAGGAACCCTTTGAAAGAAAAAAAGAAAAGAAAAAGAACTGTTAGCCTAATATGTAAATTAGGTAACAGTAAAACCTGGGTTTTGGATTCTCTCTTAGCATCTATCTCCTCCCCACCCACTATCTGGGCACCTGAGTGATCCAAGCCTGAGAGCACAGAAGGTGTGTATTCTTTCCCCACTTATAGTACTGATTGATTTTTCTAATTGGACTCCTGAAAATCTTAGTCAAGTGGGTCGTGTTCTTTCTTTCTTTTTTCTCCTCGGTACCGGAGATCGAACCGGATATCGACCGCTTGCTTGCAAGGCAGGTACTTATGCCGCTGAGCTAAATCCCCAGCCCTGTAGGTCGCGTTCTTTAAGGAAGGGCCAACTTGGGCAAGTTGGGGTGGCGTCTGTTTCAGGAGCATATCGTTTTTGAGGGAGGTAACTTTATCCATGGCATGGCCCTCTTGATTCTAGATTTTCTAGTGCTGGGTGATGAAAAACAAATGTCAAACAAAACTGGTGAAGTTTAGCTTCTTAAAAATTCTGTTGAACTGTATTTTAAAAACATGTACCGACTTCCGGGAGAACATGGCGGACAGATAACAGCAACTACCGGAGGCTCTCTGAAAGACTCGGCTCAGAAGCCAGGAATGGTGCGGATTAAGGAGACATAAGCAGGTGGAGATATGCTCTGCTGACTCAGGAACGAACTGGGCTGAGAGAAACCAACTTGGAATGCAGTCCTGGTGCTAAAACAGGAACAGAAAAGCCTCGGTGTGGAGGCTGGACCCTGCGCCATTGTAAGCCGCGATTTGGGTTTCCCGCCGCGCGGCAGCTGGCTGCCTCTACAGTGGCTCGGCAAGGAGAGAGACGCGCAGAAGCTCTGAGAACGGCAATCTGCGAACGGCAGGGAGGCGTGCACTGACTTGTGGTGAGGTGAGTGAGAGAAACTGACACTCTACCACAGTTTGACTCCAGCAGAGGACTTTCTGGGCCCGAGCAGTCCTGCGGGAGCAGGGCGCGGTGGCGACTCCAGCCACACATCCCCCTCTCGAGCGGGATTGGTGAAAAGTGCCTGGCCTGCGTGACGCTGCCGGCGGACCTGGTAGACTGTCCCAACCCAGATCCCAGAGCCTGACGGTGGCCGGGAGGGGAGACGCGTAGGCTGCCTGGTCCGTAACTCCCTGGTGCGCAGCGGTGAGCGGGAACACCTAACTGGCGCAATTCGATCAGGCTGTGGCTGACTGGGAGAGAAGCTGGGCCTCTTATATAAGCTTGCATATATAAGGAACAGAGAAGAAGAGGCAGCATGGGAAGAGGCAGCAACAAGAAAGGCTCCTCGGCCCCCAATTCTGAGAAACAGGCAATAGCAGACACCGCACCAATACACATAAGGCACCATATAGAGAGCCTCATAGACCAATTCAGGAATGAAGTTATCAATGACCTGAAGCTAGAAGTATGCAGAATAGTTAGAGAAATGCTAAGTACCACCCAAGAAAAAACAGGTGGTGGAATGGAAGAACAGAAAAAAAGGGGAGAATTGTTTGATGGAGAAAACAGAGAAAGCATAGAATATGTGAAGCAGGTTCAAAGGGACTACCAAGATACTAAGAAGTCTATAGAAGACTGGCATAACAGCTTGAAAGAAACTAAGGACAGACTATCTGAACTGGAGGGCAGACTTGTAATATGGGAGAATGAAATGAAAAACTTCTTAAAAATAACAAAGAAACAAACAGCAATAATACAAAGACAAGAAGATGATAAGAGGAGCCATAACTTAAGGATTAAGAACATAAAAGAAGAAGTAGGGACACAAACAAGTGAACTACAAAAGCTACTCACAGAAATAATCCAGGAGAATTTTCCTAATTTAGCAAAAGGTAAAGATACTCAGATGTATGAGGCATACAGGACCCCAACTACCTACAACCCAAACAGAGCAACACCCAGACATATAATAATAAAAATTCCAGAAATTCAATACAAGAGCAGAATATTAAAAGCTGTCAGAGACAAGAAACAGACCACTTACAAGGGAACACCCATCAGAATTACAGCAGATTTCTCTGCACAAACCATCAAATCACGAAGAGCGTGGGGGGAAATAATTCAAGCTTTGAAAGATAATAATCTCCAGCCAAGATTGAGATATCCTGCACAACTGTCCCTGGAAATTGATGGAAAAACAAGGTGCTTCCAGGATAAAGAGGAACTGGGGGAATTTGCAACCACCAATTCAACCCTACAGAAAGTATTGCAGGATATTCTAAAAAAAGAAAAATACAAAGAACCCAGAAATAGTGGCAGGGAGGCCACAACGAATGGAGCAGAGAACAAAATGAAGAAAACAAACTGACAGCTACTGACAGAAAAAGAGCTCAACAGAAATGAGACAGAGAAGACTGGATGATAGGAACAGCTATTTTGGAGAAAATGACATCTTAATAGGTAATACTGATTTAGTATCATCTTGTTTTGAAGTCTCATCCAGCTTTTGTCCTTCTGTCTCCAATGGTCTAAATAGGCTGCATCTTACTGGATTTTATTATGTACGATAGTATAAGCAAAAACCTTTTAAAGACAAGGAGATTATACAGAAACCATTGTTCATTTTCTGTTAGTCGATTCTAAATACTCTGTAATGCTGTCATTCTCTTGAATGGTTTTACATTGTTTTGATATACTTAATGCTACAGTATACGAAGTTGTACTCAAGGATTTCAAAGAAAGAAACAATATGGTAACTACTTTTAGGTTAGGATTATCTGGTGGTGAAACACTATTCTGCTTACATGGTTATGTTTTGATCTGCGCTGTTTTGTTGTTATGCCCTCTTTTATCTCAATCTCCACTCCATTATTTACTTTTTTATCTTTATCCTTTTAATTAAAGGAAAAAAATAGCAGGATATATTATAGTAACCCACTTTGACTTTTCATTACCTTGATTTAAAGCCCTGTATTACTCTCACCATCTGGTTTTTAACTGACGTTCCCCTATTCTGTTTTGCTGGATAGTATCAGGTTCGAAAGCTTAGGCATCAGCTGTGAAGATAATGAGATTCATTATGACACCCATTCTTGTTGACTTTTATCTACTTTTGAAGACCTACAATGTCTCCAATGTTTTGGTTTTGTCGGTTTTATTCTTTACTGTTTTGTTCAATTGTATTATAACTAACGATATAGGCAATTCTATTAGAGATAGCGGGAGGCATTATGGTAACCATTGTTGATCACCTTGTATTATGTTTTTACATTATCTATTATGTCCACCCTTTTGACTTGACTGATTCTGTTCTGTTATGTCATATTTGGTTTTACACTCTTCCAAAAAAGTAATAAGAACCGTGGGAGCAATGAAACCCAAAATGTGTAATAGTCATGGTACAAAAGAGAGGAAAAGAAAGTGCTCCAAACTATATAACTGCATGTATATTTAAGTGTATAAGATAGAAAATGATATCACAGAGTTTTATTGGATCAATGAACAGAACTGTTTGCCGTATCATTGATGTAATGTCCACTTTACAAGCTTTAATTTTGTGACTTGAACAATTATTTCTAAGATGACAATATGTAATCCATTAACTAGTGATTTCCTACTGTTCATTTTTTTCTGTAAATCTGTATAACTTGTACCCTTTCCCTGCTTTTTTTTTCTTTTCTCCTTAAATAAAATTTAAAAAAAAAAAAAACATGTACCATCTACCATCTTTATTATTCTTAAGTATGCAGTCCAGTAATTAATTCTAGGTATATGCACATTGTTTGCAATAGATCTCCAAATCTATTTTCCATTTTGCAAAACTGTTCTCATGAAATAACATGCCATTTCCCCTCATCTCTATCCTGGGAAGTTACCATACCATTTTCTATTTGTATGTATGTGACTATTTTTAGAAGCTTCCTATAAGTAGAATCATGTGTATTTGTCTTTTTAATGATTAACTCATTTTACTTAAGTAGAGTGTTATTAAGTTTCATCCATATGGTAACACATGATAGGATTTCACTACTTTTTAAGTCTGAATAATATTCCATTACATATATCTACCACACTGTCACTCATTGATGGACATTTTGGTTGTTTCCACTGTTTTTTTGAGACAGGGTCTTCATGTATAGTTCAGGCTGGCCTTGAACTCACTATGTAGCCCAGGTGGCCTTGAACTCACAGCAAATCCTCCTGCCTCAGCCTCCCAAGTGCTGGGATCGCAGGCATTAGCCACCATAGCTTCTGACTGTGAATAATGCTGCTGTGAACATGCCTGGGGAAGTGGTCATCCTCTAGCTCCTCTTTATTGCTTTGTACAATTTTAGCTTTCTCAACGAGGCTTTGATGAGTCACAGTGCTGCATCTCAGTCTAGAATGTTCCTCTTTTCAAAGTTTGTGTTTGGATTCCTCCAAGGAAGTTGTCCTTGTCACAGAAAATACACAGAGCCCTTGGTCGAATTATCTCCATCAGAGTGACAGGGTTTGATTTAGCTTGGCAATCTGCCTGTGCTAGAAGAAACTGGGTGACAGTGTCATATGCCGCGGGCCCAAACTGATGCTCCTGGGAACTGATGTTCCCAGGAGTCACTTCCAAGCAATTGCCCTAATGAGAAAGGGGTGACTGTTTCCTATGTCCCACTTGAGAAACTCTCCTGAGCTTCTCTCTTGCTCCATCCTTATTCATCCTCCATGTCTTCTTGTCAGCTATCTGGGATAATGGCTCTGACGGAAAAGACCACCTAGAGGTCCCCAGGTAGACTGCACATACAGCTAACAAGAAACACCATTAGAATGAAGCCAGAATTACTTCAGGGTGGAAGAAGACACAGGAGAATACGTCACTGGGTTTCATACTAACTCTCAGCTTCAATGCTGCTTTCTTGAGTTCTTGATCTAAATTGAGTCCTCTGTATACACTTTCATGGAATCTTATCCCTTTGCCAAGTGAAAACTTGACAGTTAATCAATCTCTCCTTTTTAAATTCAGTCTTGTCTTCCAAAAAAACCAGGTGGTTTTTCTTTCTCTCTTTATGACTGATCCTACTCAGCCCTTTTTTGCTTGTTTCTTCTCATATGTTCAACCTCTGAAAGCTGGAGTCCCAGAGCTCAGTCTTTGGACTTTTTTTCTCTCCCACTCCATCTCTTGGTTCATGGGTTTTACATACCATCTGTAGTGTCATGACTCTCAAATTTATATCTCTTCTTAACTTAGGACCCATCTTCATAATAGTCTACAGGACGTCTCTACTAGAATGTCTACAATAGACAAACCACGCTCACCCCACCTCTGAAATTATCTCCTCTAAGTCAATGACAAGTACATTTTTTACATTGCTGAGGCAAAAATCTTGGTGATATCCTTGCTTCTCTTCTTTCTCACAGCACTCATTTTTAATTTATCAGCAAGTCCTGTCCATTCTAGCCTCAAAATATGTGCAGAACTCAACCACTCCTTGCTGCCCCCAATTGCCTAAGCCAGCGTTGTATTCTGCGTGTTACTCAACAGTCTCCTCAGTAGACTCTTATTTTCTGCTCTTGACTTGCTAGAATATACTTTCATCACAAATCATATATGACCATTTTAATACATATGACTGACTATGTTGCTGTTTCGCCCGTAATCCTTGGTGGGCTTGATTTATTTACTCTGTAAAAGCTGGTCATCATTCTGACTTGCCATGTCTCTGTCACCAGGCCTCTGTTACATGGTCTATCCAGGCTAACCACATATGGTTTTCTACTAACTGCTCTTTCTGCCTGGAACATTCTTCCTCAGAATACCTGAAGGGCTGGAAACATCATTACTTTCAGGTCTTCTCTTAAAATTCACCTCTTGAGGCCGCCTCTGGCCAAAATTAACCATTTCTCCACCATTTAAAGTCAATTTTCTTACTTTAGTTTTGTTCTCCAGTTTTATAAACCTCTACAGAATAGGTTACAAATTTACTTTGGTTCTTTTTTCATAATAGAATATACACTCCTTGCAAAGGGGTTTTTGATCTGTTCTGTTAACAGTATTATCCCAAAGCCTAGTACAATACCTTGGCATATGACTGAATCTTAATGAATATCTATCGAATGAAAGAAAGCATGGATTTGTGTAACAAATTGATCAATATTTCTGATTATTCTCCTAGAATGTGAGCTACAGGAGGCCAGAGACCAAGCCCATTTTATTCTTTCCTATATCCTTACAGTTGAACAATCCTAGTGGATGGTTTCTTTTTTCCCTAAATCAATAATTGAGAATGTCAATATGCCTGTATTGACAGAAGAAATTGCTTGGAGGGAGTATTGTAATATAAATGTCTTTGCAGCTATGAGGCTGCCAAAACAGACCCCAAATTAGTATTAGAGATACTAGGTTTTGTTAAGAGTCATTTTTTTCAGATACATTTAGGGCTTGGCAATTTGAAACACAATAGCATGCAGAATGGTGTTGATCTATGCTTGGAGTTTGGGTTCTAAATCAATACGTATGGCAAAATCAGTGTATAGGGAAAAAAATTAAAAATCTCCTAAATCACTCACACAGCCCAGATTACATGATTTTACGTACTCTGTGCCGTCTCAGTAAATTCATTACAGACAGCTTCTTTGGGAGTTGGAGCAGATGGCCATGGCTCTTTCTTTGGTTGAGTACCAGATGAAGCGCTTGGCTACAATTTATGGGCCATATTGTAGGGGTGAAAATTACATGTATATGTATATATTCATCTGTATTATTTTCCTCTGCTGAGCATATAGTTGAATTCATGCAACTTAAATGTTTGTGTTCTGTAATTCCATTGTACCACTTGGTACAAAGAGTGTTGTTAGATCCTCTTCATTGTTTATCATAGATGCATGGCCTTGTAAGTGGAATGAAGTGGAAAATAATGTTTTGGGCCATGCAATAATTGGCACGGCCACTGAGGAAAATGTCAACCGTAACGAGTCTCTAATTTTTTTTTTTAAAAAAGCTTTAATTTCAGTTTCACACAGCCTCTAAATCTCTATAAAAAATAAAGAGCATGTATGGAGTGCCTGCTATTGGCTAAGTGCTAGAAGTGTTTTGTGGGACCTCATTGCATTATGTCCTAGAAACTCTCTGGAGAAGGCATTATGACCCTGTGACTCTTCACAACAGTCAGGCAGGCACATAGGCTTGAGCCTTAGCCCATGATGCAGACACTGTGAGCCCACGGTGTGGGAAGAGGGCATTCCGGTTCTCTTCCTTTGGGTGGTCTTTCAGTCTACATAAAACCTACCTCACAGGGGCATCTGAAAGAACTATCCCTACCTTAAAAAGCTTACCAGGGTATTTATATATAAAACTTAATAAAAGTCAATTAACTTGTTCCAGGCATTCAATTTCCAGTATGTGTGTGAAATTATATATATATATATATATATATATATATATATATATATATATCTTGCTATGCTTCCCAGGCTGGTTTTAAACTTAAACTGAGCTTAAGTTACACTCCTGTAACAGTCTCCCATGCAACTGGAACAACAGCTATGTGTTACCACACCTGGCTTAAACACCATTTGGGTTGGGATTTACATACTCACTCTGTTAAAAGGAAGAAAGAATCATGGTTATTTCATGTATTTTTCTTTAGAACATATTCTCTATTTAATTCTATACCTTCTGTGTTGAATAGATTCTTTGCTTCAGCCAGCTCTCATAAAAAGGACTATTAACACAGTACTGTTGCTTCAGACAAACAGCCTTGGAATATCCCATCTTGTTCAATTTTGACATCTCTTTGCATGTTTTTTTCATTGCCTTCTTTGGGTAACAAGATTTCTTCCACATCTCCCCAAATCATATTTAAATATTGGTCATAAGCCATGTTGCTAATATTTAAACCTTCTATCACTCCTACATCTTTTCTTTTCTATTGCTTCTTCCTCAGGAAACTGACTTCATCTTAGATGGGCCACTGTACTCAAACTGGGACAAAGGACTCCAGTTGGTCACACTGATTAAGATGAGAAAGGAGCAGGAAGGGAAAGAATAGGGTGAGAAGTAAGCAGAGGTGTGGCAACGGTGTATTTCATATTATATAACGACAGTGGTTCTTGGGGATTTTAAGTAGATTTTTCCCATGTGGCTCAACTAATAAGTAGCAGAGCTGGGAGTTGAGCCTGGGTCACTAAGGCTCCAAAACATTCACTGTTTCCATTGCATCACGCTACTCAACATAAACAGCAAAATCCCATAAATGCAGGCAAAGGGAAACAATGCGGAGCAGACTTTGTATGAATATAGTTCACATAGGGTCACTAAACAGGTCTGAAAGACCCACTGGAAATGGGCTAGACTGAGTGAAGTACTTTCCTGAGGTTATCAACACTATGTATGACCAGTTTTTACTCTGCACATGGGACTACGCTAGCTGATTTGAGGGAAACAGAGCATCTAATAAAATGACATTCAGGATACTTAGAGTTTAAGTAAAGGGGAGAAAGTATGCATTGCTTAGTCAGGGAAACTCCTGGAAACAGAGAGTACGCTGTCACTGGACAATTCAGGTGATGTTAAGGGACTCATTTGTTTATAAAGATGTTAATGAAGTTTAGGGAATTGGAAAAAAATAATGCAGTATTCTGGCTAAGGACAATAGGGTTCTATTACCCATGTCACTAAAACAGGAAGGAGCAAGGAGAAGGGACAGAGCTCAGGTGCATGAAGAGGGAGGAACAGGCCTCTCTCCCAGGTGCTGTGACTTTCTGCAAAGAGAAGTAATCAACCTATGGTGACTCGCCAAAGAGGAAGCCACAGAGATAATATCTGCATGTCATTCTTTCCAGTCTTCAGTTTCCTGGTGATGCTTCCCATTGGCTAACTCTGACCAGAAGCCAGATGATGAGCATCATTCTATCCATAAAGACCAGTCTCCCAGCACAGCAAGGAATGGACAAAGGTAGAGAATGAATCTAAATGGCAAATGGAAGATACTTTTCTAAATCTTCACACCATTTAAGTGCATTGTAGAGGCTGCAAACCACATAAGTATTACCCTAAGTTCTTTTGTGAAGTAATGTCCTTATTATGCAGGATCATTTTTATATATCATCATGTTCTTTTATTAGGTTAGACTCAAATAAGAATGGCTGGAATTAGCTACTGAAATAGACTGGCTTCCAGGTTCACCCAAAGAGAGGCAGGTGAATTAAGCCTGCTGAACGAGCACATTTCAATTGCATGAATGGTGTTTTTGCTCAATTTTGTTCCTGTTGTGTAACTTTATTCTGCTCACTCAGATTTTCTCCATGCCCTCTTCCATCGTTTTTAAAAATGACTTCTTTTCTTCCATTTTTACTCTCTCCTTTTTGCCAATGAAAAGGGCTGCTTGGCTCATGCCTCCACCAACAGACGTTTGGAAATAATGTACTGTGGCAGCTTTTCAAGGATTTTTTCTCTTTCCTCCCTCCAGAGAGAAAAACAAAAGGGTAAAGATGGCTGGAGGGATTGGATCAGAACATTGTTTTACTGGAATTTGCAGCTGTTTCTGGATTGCAGAAGTCACTGGAGAGAAACAATGTGTTCAGGGACTGAAGGAAATGGTTTGGCTCCAATCTGTCCCAAGTCATCTGGGGAGGAATTTTTTCATTGTTACAGAGGTTGGTACTCACTAAAGATTTTGCTTCTCTCTATGGAGAGTGTGTATCATGGGAATGACATGGAAAATTCACATAGGATTAGGGAGAGAAAGCAAAGTGTAAACGCTGGTGAAAGGCAAAGGCAGGAGGATTACTGAGCTTTGTTCAGGGCCCAGGACATTCTGTGGTCCTGCTATAGGTGTGCACTCATGAAATAAGTTCATTTTGTATAAATTTACTTTATAAAGAAGACTTGGGTCTTCTTTTATAACAAGAGAAAATGGAATAAAAGAAATATGTTTATAGAGCAATTTATTCTAGTGTGCAGTGCTATGAGTTTTAATTAAAGTATATAGTAGCTGGGTGTTGTGGTGTGTGCCTGTAATCTCAGCAACCTGGGAGACTGAGGCAAGATCACAGATGTGAGGCCAGGCTGGGTAACTTAGCAAGATCTTGTCTCAAAATAGTAGGAGTTAGGGATACGGTACAGTAGTAGACTGCACTTGAATTTAACCTCTTGTTACTGAAACAAAAGAAGCATATAGTTATGTTGTAACAGGAACTTTTATTCTGGGAGTGCAGCTGCTGACTGGGTTAAAGCTTGGCATCTCTGCCTTTATTTTATGTCTCCCTTACTACCTTAAAACTTTGGGACAGATCTTAGCTCAGCTCTGCAGGTAAGGATGTTAATCGAAGGAATATCTGTATTACAAGGTTTGTTAGCCCTAAATTTACCAAGGCAATCTTATCTACGTTCAAGTCAGAAGACACCAAAATAAGAGTAACTAAAATATTGTTTAGGATTTGCAGGAGCATCTGACTGTCAGTTTCGACAGTAGTGCAGTTCCATATCCCTGGAGCAATGCCTAGAACTCTCCAGTCATGGTCCTAAATGCCTTGAATTCTAGGAACAGTAAAGCCTCACAGACCACTCCATAATGAGGTCATCCCCAAGTGGGAATGATTATCCCAGGACAGGAACTGAGATTTCTATGCTAAATAGGCACTCTCATCTCATGACAGAAACCAAATTGCTCCCTGAAGCTCTGAAGCAATAAAGGGTCTCCCAGATCTCACAAAATGATTTCTGAGATATGGACCAACCAGATCAAGAGTTGGTCAGCATTACCGAACCTGCCAGCTCTGAACCCTGCAATGCGAACTCCCAACACTTGCCTTTTTTCTATGAAATCCCAAAATGTATTTCAAAGACAGATCTTGAACCTCTACCAGTGCTTCCCAGCATAGCAATAATGACTAAAGCTCCTATCCTGGTCCCTTCTCTGTGGCTGTCTCCTTGATTGGTGTTATGGCGGCCAACTGTGCTCTGTTGGAACGACTGGAAATGGAGCTTTTGCCCTAAAATCCCAGTAACAGTGCAAGTGCAAGTTCATTACTCCCTTTAATTCTCCTATACCTTTGTAGTCAGTGTAATTCCAACTCCAGCCCCCAAATCTATAGCTTTTCCTTGACAAAAGCAGATATAAGTGGAACCATACTGTAGGTTTGGGGCTTTGTCTTCTTTCGCTTAATATACCATATTTGGAATTTATTCATACATGTACATCAGTAGTTTGGTCCACTTTTTAAAAATGTGATACATGTTAGGTTTTCCAGTGCAATAGAGAGACAAAAAGAAAAAGAGGCCTTCACTGAGGACACAGAAGAGTGTAAAAATCACAGAGCTCCTCTCACCTGAGGAGCTGGGGTTTACATAGACTTTGGCTAGAGGTGGAGTTGAGGGACAAGCATTAATGATGCATTAGGAACTGATTGGAGTTTTCTTCATGTGAGTGGGAAGGGAAAGAGGAAGTTGTATTCAGGGCTGAGTGGAGAAAGAAGAGGAAGTGGCACTGGGGAGACAGGCTGTTGCTTTTGGCCTTCTGCCGTATTAGATCACCACCATAATATTCAGCAGTTTATACTTCAGAACCTATCACTCCCATTTCTTTATTGTTAAGAGAGGGTGATGTGGGGTTGGGGATTTAGCTCAGCGGCATAAGCGCCTGCCTTGCAAGCAGGCAGTCGTGAGTTCGATCCCTGGTACCGATAAAAACGAAAAAAAAAAAAAAAAAAAAAAAAAAAGAGGGTGATGATTCTCTCAGACTGATTCCTGCTGAACAGAGGCAGCACGTTGGGGTTTAGGAGGGTTGATGGATGACAGTTAATGCCCATGTAGAAGCAAGGGCCAAGTGTTTCAGCCAGGACAAGGAGTTCATTGTTGGTGAAGGCTCAAATCCTAGATTGGAGAAATCTTGAAAAAAGTTTAAAATGACAAGGTGCTATGAGGAGGCAGATCATTATGATAATTAAAGAACAAAAAGAGGTAGAAGAAAGGTTTCCCATGATCCAAATGTGTCATTCCACCAGGACCATGATGAGGAGGAAGAATATCCATATCTTAGCTGTTAGTGCTTTTTGTCCAGGTAGTTGTGGAGATTCTTTTTACCTTGTCTGTGATGATCCCTGATTCATTTACAAAGTAGCAGCATTCTTCTCCCAGCAAGGCACAGATGCTACCTTTTTCAGTGGTTAAGACATCAAGAGCATGGCTGTTTTGGAGACTAACTGCTGTAAGGCTATCAATTTGGTTTTGGAGGATGTATGCCTACAGCTATGTCATCTAACTGTGTTGGTGGAGTTCGAAAGAGAGCTGGTGTTAAAGATGAACAGTGTGTATGGCTGAGCCTACCCCTCCTTGCCCTGAAGCCAGCTCTGAGCACAGAGAGGACACCCACACTGATTAGGAGTGGGATATGGGCCACTCTTATCTTCCTGGTGAGATGTATATCCTGGGATTGAGATAAGAGAGAGTCTGCAGAGTTTACTGTCAGAACTGGAACAAGAAGAACCAGGGTACAAGTTTCTGACCACAAGGAGGAAGGCAAGTGTAAACTTCTGTCTTTCAGCCTTATAAACCATCCCCCGGGTGGGCAACGGGGCAAGTTTAGTGTGTGTGATGGAATAAGCGTAGTAGAGAAGGTCTTCCAGCTGAAGAGATGAGTTTTTAGGCTGAGAGATTAGACAAGTAAGATTAGTTGACCATTGTTGGGAGTTGTGAGTAGAAAGCGAGCCTACTGTGGCTAGGTGGAAAGTGGAAAGGATAGGAGCGAGATATCCCATGTGTAGGAGCTGCCATGCAAAGCTCTTGTCTGTATGCAATGCAGAACCAGCATTCTTTGAAGTTTGAGGAGTGAGAGAGGGTATCATATGTGTGAATGGGAAACTGAGGAATAGGAAGAGGTTGGTTTTGTAAGATGCTATGTGGTAAGGTTGGGTTTATAGAGCTGTCAATGACACGCAAAGGGGTTATAAGTTTGTTCCTTAAGGTGAGATAGTTACCCTGTGGTGAGTCTGCAGGTTAAAAATCATAGGCCCCAAGTTTTACCCCAAAGACATTGGGGGTCTGATGCATTGGAGATTGTAAGTATTATCAGTTTAGAATAGTTTTCTTTGACACCCCTAATATGAGCCAAGATAAATGGATCTGATCATTTCCAAGTCCCTCTAGCTTCTGGATATATGCTGATGGCTTTGCATCCCAATTTATCAACATAAAAGTAACAGGGGTCCACACATGAGCATTGATGTGTGGATGGTTGGGGGTTATAACTAGGCCATTTAATGCCAGCATATGGCTATAGGACAACTACAATATACATTCCATGACCTTCTGTTTTTGCCCCAAGTTTGGGTATAAGGCACAAGGTGACAATAGGGAATGTCACAAGTGAGCTTGGGGTTAGTAGGAGTGAAGTTGTGAGAGCAATTATCCTCCCTTCTGATAAGGTAAAGTAAAAGCATGGGCTGGACTTAACATTGGCCCAAGGATTAGGCTGGAAAGAGTGAGAAATGTGAGGAATGTAAGGCCTAAGTGTTGAGTCATGTTTGGGAAATGTAGATTTGATGCTAAGGATACTTTATTAGGCAAGAGAGAGTAGATTTCCACTATGACTGTCCCATAGAAGAGGAGTAAGGCTACTTTGTATACAGTGTGAAAGTGTTTTAGGAATACAGCCCAGAACCCAACAGCAAAGAGGAAAACTATTAGGAGAAAAAAGAGTTATGTAGCAGTATATTAGTCAGGTTGGAGGTTTGTGGAGGAGCATGAGAGAGGCATAGGCATGTGGGAGACGGGAGATGTGATGACCATTCAGGATGTTTGGAGCCCAAGGTACTAGAGCTAGGAGGGCACCACTTAGCCTGAGTGTTCTGGAACCGGGATTGCAGTCCAGCAAACTTGATCGCTGATAGTTGCGAGGAAGACCTGGTGGGGCCACTCCTTTTCAGTTGTATCCCTGTGGACTTGGAAGATTTGAAAGAAATGAGGTCTCCCAGGGACATGGGAGGATCTGGCTTGGTCCCATTTGGAGGGTTTGGGGAGGCAGAGATAGACATGTTACCTTAACAGGTGTCACAGGAAGGAGAGAATCAGGGTATAGTCAGCAAGAGGAGGGAGATTTGGGGAGGCAGGAAGATTATGAAATAGGAATAGTTAACCATGCGTGAATTTGAAAGGGCTTAGAAAGGTAGGAGCCAGGTTAGAGCTAAGGGCAGAAGTTGAGGCCAAGGTTGGTGTAGCTCTAAAATGAGTTTTATGAGGTGTGTTTTTCTGAGGCCATTGCATTTTCTTCTTTTCCTGGGGATTATGAATGGTATGGAATGTGTAGGCACCCAGTGATGTATAAGTTTGAGGATACTTGTTGAATGATTTGATAAATAAAGGCAGGACCATTATCTGATTGAATATTCTGAGGTAGAACAAACCTAGGATTAATTTTTTTTAACAGGACTTTAGTAATTATGTCAGCAGTTTCTCTGGCCATGGGAAAGCCTTCTACCCATCCTGAAAAGGTAGAGACAAAGGCAAGAGATTTGTGGTGGAGCATATGTGTGAAATCTATCTGCCAGTCTTGACTAGGAGTGTGTCAGTGAAATTGGAGAGTAGAGAAGCAGTGGGGTGGCACATGCCCTTCAGGAGGGGTTTTAGCACAAACCTGACAGGTGTGAGTCATCTGGTGGATGAGAGCCCTAAGAAAAGGATGTGTGGCCACTGGGGCTAAGAGTCTGTATGTGCCTATGATCTCACATGAAAACAGTTGTGTATGTCAGTGATGGTGTCTAAGGCTTGCTAATCTGGGAGAACAAAGTTCAATCCTTGGAAAATCCACCCCTGAGTGTTTTGTGAATAACATGGTTTGTGAAGCAACTGTAATTGTTTTGGTGAGTAGTTAGGCAGAGGTAACGTGTTTGGGATGAGCGGGAGAAGGTGAGAAGGGTATGATCATTGTGCAGCTAGCTTAGCTTGTGTATCTGCAGAAACATTACCCTGAGCAATGGAGTCTAGAATAATTGAGTCCTCTCATTTTGAGAGTGTGACAGAAAACCCCAACATCCATTCTTATCAGCTGTCACTGAAAATGTGATGGGGGATCCCCCCAAAGGATGAGAGGGTAATAGTCCTGCCTCAGGACTTAAGGGCAGTAGCCCTGCCCAAGGAACATGAGATTAGTCCTGTCCAAGGGATGCACAGGAGGCCTCTGGAGTGGGCCCATGTGTTTCTGAGACTGAGAAACTGAGATAGGAAATCCCAAACTGAGAGGTGACTCACCTGTGAGAAATGTGATAGATCAGTATTGGATGTAAGCTAGCAATGGCAAACAAGAAGGTCCCAGAGCCAAGGAAGGTGGCTTGTAGGTGTGTGTGGGGGGTGCTCAGAGCCAGGGGTGACCCCTAGGAGCTGTACACCCTGCTGATCTGAGTCATGGCACCAAAATGTTAGGTTTTCTGGTACAATAAAGAGACAAAAAGAAAAAGTGGCCTTTATCAAGGACACCAAGTGGAGTGTACAACTCACAGGGCTCCCCTCACTTGAGACAAAGGGAGCTGGGTTTATATGGACTTTGGCTAGAGGTGGAATTTGAGGAGTGGGCATTACTGATGCGTTAGGCACTGACTAGAGTTTTCTTTGTGCATATGGGAAAAGAAAGAGGAAGTTGTATTTAGGGCTAAGGAGTGAAAGAAGAGGAAGTGGTCATTGGAGAGATAAGCTGTTGTTTTTGGCCTCCTACCATGTTAGGCGACCACCATGATGTTCACCAGTTTATACTTGGGCAGGAATCTATCAGTATACACAGACACATGACTTCCTCTGTCTCCCTTCCCATAGTCCCTGGTAACCTCTATACTACTGCCTCTACAAACTGTACTACTCTACATACTTCATATCAAAGTAGAAGAAATAAAGATAAGTAGAAAGAGCTGGGTGCAGGGTTGCATGTTTGTAATTTTGGCCTGAGGGAAGCTGAGGCAGGAGGATTTAATTTCAAGTTTCACCTGGCTAATTTAGTGAGCCTCTATCTCAAAATTAAAAAATAGAATGGGCTGGGGAATATGGCTCAGTGCAAATGCTCTTGGTTGAATCTCCAGCACCACTAGGGGAAAAAGTATAAAAGAAGTAAGGAAAGTTGTAATTTCAAAATTGTTCTTTTTTTAAAAGAAAACTGCTGCCTTGGGTCACAAGGCACCCATGGTTACAATGCCTTTTTCTCCCTTCCAGGAAACTTGCTCCAAAATTTCTTTCTTTTTTTTTTTTTTTTTTTTTTTGAAATCGGTACCGGGGATCGAACTCACAACTGCCTGCTTGCAAGGCAGGTGCTTATGCTGCTGAGCCTAAATCCCCAGTCCCTAAAATTTCTAAGAGTCTTGAAAGATACTGTAAGTCTGCAAATTGGGAACCTACCTTTTACCTGAAAATTAAGCCCATGACTTTCACCCATAAATTGGTCCTGAGCATTTCTTTTGATACTGTATCACAAGTTCCTGATTTCTACCCCAGGCCACATTAATACTCCCAGCCCCCGTTCACATTGCACCCTTGAGTGTCTGCCTTTTTTTCTGAGTGTGTACTTTGGTTATGTTGAGTAAGTCTGCCAATGCCTCTTACTGATGAGTCCTGAAATGCTTTTCTTTAACAAGCCAAGAAGTTACTCAGTGGATGGGGGTGAGTTGAGGTCTCATCTCCTCTTTGGATGAAACTCTTTGGCTCCCATCTGGTGATGCTATTGTAAGTGGAATCATGCAATATTTGTCTTTTGGTGCCTGATTTAATGTATTTCACTTAGCATAATATTTTTAAAGTATATATACTGTGCTATGTTTCAGAATTTCATCTCTTTTTAAGACTGAATGACAGTCCATTCAATGCATATTCCATCTTTTGTAAGTCCATTTTTAACAGGAATTAGTGAAGTAAGAACTAATATCTATCAAACAGTAGGGACAGTGGCCCTCAAAGAGTCAGGAAGATCAAAATGGAGTCTACTGAGTCATGACCCTCCAGGCATCTTACAAAAACAACTGCTAGGTGTTCTTCAGCTATCAGGGACCTCCTAGAGGATGATCAGGAAGGCCACTGGCTCAAGGGAACATGGGCCCAAGGTATGCACTGTGTGAACACTGCAGAAATTGGAGTACCAAAAATATGCAGTCTTTATAGGGTCAGGATTATATTACAAATATGATGGAGTCCAAGCTCCCTTTCTAAATCCCTTAGAAACCCCTAAACAAAGAGCCATTGTAAGTATCCTTCTCAGAATCCCCTTCACACTAGCAGTAGCTTTACTTCCTTGCCTTTATATCTTTAATCCCATTCAACAGGGTGAAGCCAAAGCCAGCCATGTCTTCTTGCACCAAAGCCCCCATCTCTAATTACTGATATATTGAGAATTAAGTCTTCAGTATAGAAATTTAGGGGAGATAGAAATATTTGAACCATAGTAATGTTTATTATCAGTCAGAAAGTTCAGCTGAGCTTCAGTGTGGTGTTTCATTGCATAGTCATGATTGATCAAATCACTGCTCATGTAATTAAACTAAATTTCCAGCCTTCCTCCTCATTCTTTTCATTCCCAGGTCAAATATTACCATAGGGCTTAAAACCCCAGCTGTCAAGTTATACGACCTTTTAGTATGAAATTTCCTCCTGTGTTATCTCGTTAGCATAAACTCAGGTTGGCCCAAGGGGCCTCTATGAATATCCAGACACTCCTATCACTTAGGAAATCCTAAGGATGTAGTTTCCCTCCCAGGAAACAAAGATAAGACCAGAAAAATGCTTTATTGCACAACACTAGCTAAAATACTGAGAATAACAAACTTATGCATATAATGCATTTAAAAGTGTGATATATAGACCCTCAATAAGTAATTATTAGCCATTGCTTTTTGATAGCTTGTGTCAAAGTTATTAAAGTTCTTTTTACAAATATCCATAAAATAACATTTAATTAAGCATTTCGATAATAAAGCTTACTTTGTTGCCTCATAAAAATCTCCTTTTACTAAGATTAGTGTTTCCATGTGGAATTGGTACCAACTTACTGGGTTTGTTAGATTTTCTTTTTCAAAGTAAGGAACTATTAGCATAGTTTTTAATTGCAAGGGAAGGACTAAATGGAAAGTGCACAGCCTTTAATAATGATTATGCTGACATAAGACACATTTTAATTTTTAATTCGCAGATAGCTGAAACATAGCTATTATTACCTGTGACCTTTTGTATTATTGAAAACACCTTCAAAAGCAATTGTTTCATTTGCTTGCAAAAAACTTTACCTGAGCATATCATAATTTTAGCAATTTAAAAGCTCTTGCTTCTAGATTATTTTTTTTTCCCGTACTAGGTATCAAACTTACAACCTTACTCTTGTCAGGCAGGCACCATTCTGCTGAGCTTTATCCCTGGCCTTGATTCTAGATTCTTAATTGTGGAAACCCATGACTATATTCTCAGTATTGTCAATGCTTACATGCATCAGTAGTGATATGTTACAAAATATAAATTTGTGTTAGGGATCTCCACAGAAGTAGAACTAAGGATGTGTGTGTGTGTGTGTGTGTGTGTGTGTGTGTGTAAAAAGATTTATTTTAAGGGATTGTCTTACCTTAGCTTACCTCCTGGAGACTTGATGAGTCCAAACTTTAATGGAGAGAATGGCAGGCTGGAGATGCAGGAAAGGGTTGCAGTTCTGAGTCCAAAGCAATCTGCTACAGAACCAGGAAGCTGATATTGCAGATGAAGTTCAAAGGTGGTCAGCAAGAGAATTTCCTCTTGCTTGGGAGGCAGCCGTCTTTTGTTCTAGTCAGATCTTTAGCGTTTTTGGTGAGGCCTAACACACTATGAAAAGCAATATGCTTTACCCAGAATCCACCAACTTAAATGTAAATCTCATCCAAAGATACCCTTGCAGAAAAATCCAGCACATCTGAACATCATGGACTAGGTAATTTCATGATGCATGAAATTAATGATCATGAAATTGCTATTTCTATGATATGTACTGAGATGACATGGTTTAACCTGAATGGTTCCAATGTATAAAAAAAAAATGATTAGAAAGAAGTGTTCCAAAATGCTCTGAGTGATTATGTTAAGATGGTCGAATTAGGATCATTTATCATCCTGGATGAAGAAGAGTCTAATTCAAAAAGCAGGCAAAAAAGAGGAGCAGTTAGGGATATTAGGATGGGCCTCAGTCTGACAGCTGGCTAGAACTCAAGGAATACAGGTATGCCCTAGATAGGTAGACACATGAGCATGACCCAGGCAGGAAGCTTCCTTTAAAAGGTGAGGAAATAAGAGTTCTGAGATTTGGGGTCTTACTGATAACATTCACTGAACCTAAAACGAAAAGGTAGAGAATGATGAAAAATACAGAAGAGAATGAGAAAGCGTCAACAAGTGGCTTGTTGCAGGGGGGGGAGAGAGAGAGAGAGAGAGAGAGAGAGAGAGAGAGAGAGAGAGAGAGAGAGAGAGATAACACTACCTCTGCTTCATGCAGATACGATCATTTTACTTACTGGGTTTGCTAGACAAGCTGACTTTTATAGTTACACAGTTATATTTTCCTCATCTTTGATGTGTGCATTTCCATTCCCTTTCAGGCTCTGAAGGAAAATTAGCTTCAGTTACATTTTGTTAAATGAATGAGCTTCAGTGAACTCCATTAAATCAGCCTCATAAATCAGCTTCCCCATTACTCAATCATTTATTCTGCTCTTGCCTGGTCTCTTTCCCACTTATCTCCTTCCAGCATGGGGCTCTTTATGGCTGCGCACTGTGTCCTTGATGACAGCACTCTCTCTGATCGCACGTCCTTGTTCCTATCTCTCCCCAGTCCTTTCTCAGAATTCCTCCCTTCCAAGGTCCCTACTTTAGAGGAATGCATTTTAGATACAACTTGCCGCTCAGCTTGTTCCCAGACAAGACCCTGGGCCAGATCTTATCTAGGCACTTCTCCTAGATGTCTCTGTATTTGCCTACAAACTTGGCAAACATAAGCAGACTGACATTGGAGGCACTTTATTGAACCAGGAAACTTCTCACAGAAAGTAGCACAAAAATGGGGCTCTTGGAGGATCTGGAAACTGGAATTTGATGCTAATGATGAGAAAATAATTAGGGAGGCCTCAAGGTTAAACTTGGACAAAACTGGGAAGCTTGTAGAATTTATCAACATGCCCACCATGTTCTTTTCAGTTGTCAGTCCAACTTTTCATTGCCCAATGATTCTTTCAAGAAACCAACCAATAACAAATGCTAGTGAGGATGTGAGGGGAAGGGACCTCTTCACATTGTTGATATAAATGTAAAGTAGTACCACCACTATGGAAATCAGTGTGGAGATAACTCAAAAAACTAAAATTAGAAATTCCATTTGACCTAGCTATTCGCCTTCTAGGTATCTTCACCCCCAAAATCAATGTCATCATATTACAGGGATACGTATACCCATGCTTATGGCAGCACAATTTATAACAGCTAAATCTTGGAAATGGTCTTTATGCCCATCAACTGATGAGTAGATAAAGAAAATGAGGTATTTATATGCAGTGAAGTGCTACTCAGCCATAAGGATAAGTGTGAGGGATTTGTAGGTAAATGGATACAATTTGAGACCATGATATTAAGTGAAATAAATCAGACATAAGCTTAAGCATCACATGGTTTCTTTTATATGAGAGACTAAAAAAATGTATATATGCGACAAAACCAAAGTTATAGATAAAGAGAAAGTAGGGAGACATTTTTCAAATGGATAGGAAAAAAGTGATGGAGGGAATAGAGGGAGGGAAAGAGGGATACAAAAATGATGAAAATAGAAGTTGTACAGAAAAGGAAAGGAGACCAAGAGTTGGAAGGAGCAGGAAGGAGAGAAATAGGGAATAAAAAAAAAGAAAAGAATTAAGATGTATTATGTGGGGCTGGGGATTTAGCTCAGCGGCATAAGCACCTGCCTTGCAGGTGTGCGGTCGTGAGTTCGATCCCTGGTACCAATAAAAATGAAAAAGACAAAAAAAATTAAGATGTATTATGTATATGTACATAATACAAGAAATTCTCACAATAAATGGAATCAATTATGTATTGCAAACGTGAACTAATAAAAAAAAGAAAAGGAAAGATGACCCAACATCACTCATTACTGGGGAAATTCAAATGTAACCTATGACAAGCTACCACTATACATGCACCAGAAGAGTTACAGTGAAAAAGATGAGTGTTAGCTGGTGTTGGCAAAGGTATGAAGCAACCAGGAACTTTGCTCTGCACTGGTGGGAATGCAAAATGGCACAGTTACTTTGGAAAACAGTTTTGACAGTTTAAGAGGTAACCACACACATGCATGCAACCCAGTTCTTCCACTTTCCAGTCACCTAAGAGGGATGAAAGCCACATGGACATGTATGCAAATGTTTATAGCAGCTTCATAACCCCAAATTGCAAACACATATTAGCTTGCCCAAGCTGCCACAGCCACAGATTCAGTGGCTTAAAAAACAAAAAGCAGTTTGCTTAGAATTCTGGAGACCAGAAAGTTCAAGATAAGGTTCTGGCAGGGCCATGTTCTAGGGCTCCTCTGGGCTTGCAGATGGCTGCTTCCCATGGCCTTTCCCTCTGAGAGTGTTCAGGTAGAGGAGGGAGACCTTTGTAGGTTCCACACTGGGCCTCTCAGCCTGTTCCTGCACCTATGGAAGGTAGCACCAGGTTATAGAACAACCTCAGGTGAGAGGAACAGATGACAGCTAGCACCAGGCCTAGTCCTGTAAGTGAGGTTCTCTTAGAGCATCCTGCTCCAGCCAATGCACCAAACAAGCTCCTAAATGACTGTAGGTGAAGCCAGTAGAACTTCCCAGATAAATCCAGCCCCCGAGTGCAGAATTATAAGCAAATACATGGTTGTTGTTTAAGTGGCTCTGTTTTGGAGTAGCTTATTATGCAGTAAGAGATTACTTCAGTGCCTAGTCAGGGACCAGTCGTTTGTGAAATCTATAGCAGTTCCCAGCAAGCTTCCAGCAACCTGTCTTGAGTGTTTTCACAGCCTTGCTCTGCAATATTGGGCAAATTGCTTACCATCTGCACTTCAATTATTTTGTTCTTCATACAGGAATGTCATCATGATTTTCAGAGTGGTGTGCTGAAAAAATTTATTTAGGGTGTTTCTATATGGAGTAGAGTGGGAGCAAAAAGTTTGACTAATATTTAGTAAGTGGATCTATTTTGATAGCTTTGGCTAATAAGGTTTTTCTGTTGGGGCTGTTCATAAATAGACTTAATATCAGGCTGTTTCGGTTTTGCTAGCAGATAGTTCTTAGATTCTTGATGATTGTCTCTTCTCTGTAATCTATTCTGGCTCTTCCTCATTTCTCTCCCCACGAGCTTCCTGTCATTTTGGGGGCAGGAGTCCTGCATTGATGCTACAGCCTGCATAGCCTCTGTCCTCTTCATTTAAGAATGCCTGTATCTTATTTCTATCTTTGGCTCTTAGCACAGTGCCTTACATATAGTTGGTGCTATGTACAAGCTGAATAATGACACATTCACACCACCAATGTTTGGGCAGAATATCCAAACAAGGGTAAGACCTAATTACCTCATTAGAGAGATAAACTGCCCTTTTAAAGAGGCATCTGATAAAGCCAGTGTCTATGATGGAAGGGCAAAGGACCATGGGAGCAGATCCTGCTTTGTAAGAATTGTCTGAGTTTGCTTTTTGGTTACAAAAAGTTAAAGCAAGCGGTATCTCAGTGTCTTGGAAGAATGAAGCAAACAGATCAGTTTCCTGTTAAAGATTGGTCTCATCTTTTGTACAGAGTTGACATGGAAATAGGGTAGAGAAATACTAACTGGGAGCTGATGACCTCAAATGAATAAAATCTATCTAATGATATCTGGACTCCATCTCTCTTAGGGATAATCCTGGTGCCTGTGGTGGTTCCAAAGCCAGCAGGCAGAGACACATCAGGGGTCTCAAAGGGCAGTCTACAATGATGCACACGAGTAGATTAGAATGGCAGTTTGCCTCAATGCCAGTACCTGTTGGTAAGGCTGACGCAGGCAAAATTAAAACTAGAAAATTCTCCTGAGCTACTCACCCAATGCTATTAGTGAGCTTTGCACAGCCATGTACATATGAAAATTCAGGAGCCCAGGTGTGTAGAGGTGTGATGCCATGCTCTAACTTCCAGAGGTTGAAATTCTGGGCTGGTGTAATGGCATGGTGAAGTGATGAAGTGACCTCTTTCTCCTTCCCAAATAGTCTGACTCTTGTCTCTGATGATGAGTGTGGGGTGTGGAGTGGAAGGATCAGGGTACAAATCCCTGGTCTACCAATTACTACCGTATAAAGTTGTTATAGGGCCTTAGAGAGCTACCTGTGTATTTTCTTTGAACAGTAATTAGCAAAGAGGGAAAGGCCACGAAGTGTTGGCCATGTGCTCTCCCAGGTGCAGCACATGAAGCACAGGGCTGTGTACCAGTCCTTTTGTTTAGTTGTGGCCCCTTGGGCAGCAATGGTAGTTGCTCCACCTGGAGTGTGGGAGGGCAGACACTTTGCCCAGCATATCCCCTGCCCAGGATGGTGTTGTCAGAGAATGCCATCACCATGGCATTCTGATGTCGTAGAATACAACACCATGTCCCTGGAAGGCTGTCTGAAAGCAGTGAGGTATCCTTCAAGGTGACTTTTTGTCCTAGCTTCAAGGTAAGCACAGGAAAACATGGAAAGGATATAGCAATATGACTGGATGTAGACACTGGGAAGAAAAGACAATGCTGGACTCAAATTATTTGATAGGACATTAGAAAGAAGGATGGTCTTGCTTGTGTTCCTTAGTTGGGGTGAAGTGGCTCTTATTAGTGCCTTTTAGATTTTATCTAGTTCTAAAGTAAGTCCTGGGCCAGCAACAGTATTGCCTGCCACTGGCTAGAAACACAAAATCTCCAGCCCCACATCCAGTTCCATGAAGCAGAAATGCTGGGGCCCAACAATTTCAACTTCTGCAAATCCTTGGGAATATTCTGGTGTTTATGAAAGTTGGAGAACCGCCGGGGGTTTAGCTTAGCAGCATAAACGCCTGCCTTGCAAGCACGAGGTCATCAGTTCAATCCCAGGTACAAAAAAAAAAAAAAAAAGAAAGAAAGTTGGAGAACCACTGTTCTCCAAATTCCATGCCAAATGGTTGTCCAACCTTTGCTTGACTCCTTGTGACAGAGTATTTGCTACCTTCCCTTAAACACATCTTGCCCATATCGATTTCCTTGTCATTTCCTTTCACAGGTTTAGTTCTGATTCTACCATCAAACAATTGTCTGAAGTGTTAGCAACAACAGCAACCATGTGCCAGGTATCTTGTTTACATGATGGTTAGCAGAGATTTGTATGTGTATTGAACAGTGTTATTTGTATACCTAGTGATGTATCTGCATAATTTGTAGCTTTTTAGTGTTAGTAGAGCAAATATTTCTGGGCTTGTGCATACAGATTCTTGGTTAAATATTTATTGCCCCCTAAAATTGTGCAGAGATGAGGAAATTCTTATATTTGAAGAAAATAAATTGCTATCTTAAAGGAGGTTAGGAACGGTAGGATGAATTCTGCTCTCATGATGATCATATGTGAACTTTGGTTCTGGATCTACTATTAGTCAGTTCTGTGTTATTTGTCTATTGGGATTCTATGAGTTTTATGATGGGAGTCAACTTTTATGATATTAGGGACACATTTTGAGGGATCTGAATTGGTTAAAAAAGAATACACAATGTTCACTAAGAACATTTATAACAAAAAAGCAGTCTTGTTATGTTGCCCAGGCTAGCCTTTAACACCTGGACTCAATTGATTCTCCTGCCTCTGTCTCCCAAGTGCTGGAATGATAGGCATGTGTCACCTTGCCTGACTTGGGTCTGTCTCTTTAAATAGCACTTACAGATCTGCTTTAGAACCTGGGTGGGTCTTGATTTTTTTTCCCCTTTGGAAATGGGCATAGGTGCTTGGCAGAAGAAAGAACAGGTGCAGAGGGAGCTAACAGGGTCTTTGTAGAAATAACAGACTTGCTGTCCTGAAATAAGCTTCAACCTCCAGCCAAAGACTTGTGTAGATTTCCAGAAATAAAAGGACCTCGTGGTAAATATAGATTCATGAAAAGGTCTCAAAATAGGAGCGAGGCTGGGGCTGTAAGCTGGGGCAGGGGACACAATACAACTTTCCTCTTTTTTCTTTCTCTTTCCTTCACCCTTTTATGTGCTTTTATTTGAAAAAATGCAGAAAATGTATAGACTCTTTGGTTAAAAATAACTGAACAACCTGGTGTGGTGCATACCTGAAATCCCAGCACTCTGGGAGACTGAGGCAGAAGGATCACAAGTTAAAGCACTACCTGATTATTTTGGAATTTATCAAGACCTTGTCTGGAGGGGCTGGGGATTTAGCTCAGTGGCATAAGTGCCTGCCTTGTAAGCAGGCAGTCGTGAGTTCGATCCCTGGTACCAATAAAAAGGAAAAAGAAAAAAAAAAAAAAAAAAAAAAAAAAAAGACACTGTCTGGAAAATCAGGAAATAAAAGTAACAGAGGCTGAGACTATAACCCAGTGTGAAGGCTCTGGGTTCAAACTCCAGAGCCAAAAACCAATCCAAACCAAGCCTCCCAAACTAAGCTGAACCTTAACACCTAAACCCTGACTAGCTAATTTAGTTCACAGTACGTTTGCTTTTTGTGTGATGGAAGCTGGGTGGCTACAGATTTAAAACAACTGTATCCCAGGCTAGGGTGTTTCAGCAGGGCACTGGGGAGATTTTTCTCTGTGGTGCTCCTGGGACATAACTCTGATCAAAGCTCAGATGTCCTAGACAGAGACTTTGAAGGACCATGTTAGGTCTTATGTCCACTGCGTGGTTGAGTAGAAAAGAACATGGAATGGTGAGCTGCACCCGCAGAGCATGTGCATGGTAGATAGGAGTTCAGTGGCTGTTATCCGCAGAGAGCAGGCTGATGGTCTGAGAAACGCCATGGTGTCCAAGGATCCAGAGTTTCTCAGGGACAGCCACAAGTGTCAGGTCCATCTGGTGCCACTCAAACGCTCCCATGGCACAACTGAGTAATTGCAGGAGCTCTGAGAGCCAGAAGACTGACACCTGGTGGCCAGTTTATAAGCAGCACCTCATTTGCAAACTTCTTTCCACAATTCTGCACAAGAATCGAATGAAATTTACCCATAAGGTCAACATTGGATCTAATCATTGAATTTGATTTGGTTCTTGTCCTATGCAGTTTGTGACCAGAACTGTGGAAAAAATTAAATTCATGAACTGAAGAACCAGTGAATCATTGAGGGTGAAGCCAGCTTTTCTTCTGTGAGCCTTGCAAGTAGCTGTTACTTGGTGATGTTCCCTGGTGGACTTACACAGCTCTCTACTTGCGCTAAAGGAAGTATTTAGCTTAGAAACTGCACGTGTGTGTGTGTGTGTGTGTGTGTGTGTGTGTGTGTGTGTATGGTATTGGGGATTGAACCCAGTGCCTTTGCAGTGAGCTACATACCCTTCTTATTTTTTATAGGGCTGGGGATTTAGCTCAGCAGCATAAGGGCCTGTCTAGCAACCATGAGATTGTGAGTTCAATCCCCAGTACCGCCAAAAAAAAAAAAAAAAAAAAAAAGAATCTTATTTTTGAGATGGAGTCTTACTAAGTTGCCCAGGTTGGGCTTGAACTTGTGATCTCCCTATCTCAATCTCTTGGAATTCTGAAATTACAGATAAGTACCACCATTCCTGGTTTGATACTTGAATTATAAGTCTTTTAATTACAAATGTGTGAAGTCAGGTGGTAAAGGATTGAATATGAGATATTATATGTGTACCAATTCCCCCAAATAAATGTAACTATTTTTTTTTGTTGTTGTTGTCTTTTTCCTTTTTATCGGTACCGGGGATTGAACTCACGACTGCCTGCTTGCAAGGCAGGCCCTTATGCCGCTGAGCTAAATCCCCAGCCCCAATAAATGTAACTATTAAAAATCACAAAACATACACCAATTTAAAGAAAATGATTGAGATATCTTTAGTAAAAGATGAGCCTTGTTGGGTTACTGGTTCCAGCAGGCAGGGACAGACATGAGCCAAGCCTGAATGCCAGGGAGCCTCTGCCACTCGTCCCTGAATCTGGTCCATCATGCCCTCCCACTGCTGCAGTATGAATTTTCTACTTGTACTCCTTTCAGAAGATACCACTCTGTGCCATCAACATTTGTTTGTCTTCTGTGCTGAAGACCCGGGCTGAGGCTGCATCCCATTTTATCCCATTCTAAATTCAGAACAGGGACTCCAGATGGCCCAGCTTGAGTCAGGGGTCTGTACCTGCTTCCTGGGTGAGCCAAGGTAAAGGGGGACACCTCTGTTCCCATGTGGATTTGGCTATAGGAGGCATTCTTGGAAAAGAGGAGAGATCTGGGGCAACAGTTCAATTCCATTTCTCCCACAGAAGCCAAATAACACAGTATTTGCTTTACAAGGCATGATCAAAAGATACGTTTAAATGTTAGACATTTATTACAGTAAAAGATGCATAGCCATTAATCCCCCTCACTTCAGTGACACTTATCCTATCATTCTTGTCAGTTCTGAAGCCATTCTGGAAGTCCTCTTTCCTGAGTGTCTTTGTAAGGTGTAATCGAAAATACAGTGAATGCTGATGCTGCATGCTGTCTGACGGAAAGACAGGCTTGCAGAAACATTATGGTATATCCTCACCTACCTTATTCACAGATCTGGTACCGTGAAACTTCTGACTCTTCCTAAAGTCAAAATCTTCTCCCTGTCCCTCTGTCTCCCTCTCCCTTTCCCTCTCTCATTGTGACTGTGAAAGGTAAATATTTTGAATTGATTCAGGACCCAGAGACAACCAGGACAGCACAATTATAAACACAAAAAAGGACTTCAGAACTGCTTCAGAAAGTGACAAAAATGATGGGATGTATGTGTTCAAAGGGGCAACCCTTTGTCTCTCTCAGACAGAAGCTTTCTTTCTCTTATTAAATATATTTTGCTCTTGACCTCCGTTGTTCCTAAAATTCATTCTTCGATTTTAGAGAACACAAACTCATACTGGACATATTAAGTTGGGAGTTTCATTCCCCTATATCACACCGAGATCATTGGACAGAGGTGAGAGTTTTCTTTTGTTTCATAGACTCCAAACTGGGCTCATGTAGGAAATAAATTTTATGCTTTGAATTTTGCTTTGTCTTTGCCAGTTATTTATAACTACTTGTGATAATTGCTTGCTATTTGCCCATTGTTTTTAATTGCCTTGTCTCACATAGTTTTATTAAAATAATGTAAATCTAAGTTAAAACATGGGAAATTTATAAATTCATGCTATTTCTTTAATAGTATGTTATTGTTATTTTGTTCTTGTACAAGTTAAATTTAAATTAGTTGCTACAGTTACTGGTATTCCTTGCTTGACTATAATTAGACAATAGCACTAGAAAAAAATATTAGAACACCTCTGACAGGCTTTCATGTAAATGTCTGTAAAATAGTTCTCTTAAATGAAAATCTAGCACAGACTTAGAAAATATACATGCTTGCAATAAAAACTGGGACTCCTTCCACCATTTAAGTGGTACTTGGCTGGTGGCCGGTATTCAAGTAGAAGACAGGTTTCACTGAGACAGCCTGGCTGATTCTCCTCTATACCCCAGAGGAAAGGTCAGGCCTTTTCTGCTTCAATTTCCTACCTTTGACTTTACCTCTACTCATTTCCCACTTCGTACTTTCCTTATAGAGGCATGTAAAATTAGGAAAAACTAGATCATTCCAACCTTTTCCTTCTTAGGTAAGCCCAGAGAAAATGAGCATTTGCTAATGCCAAAGACAGGGAAGTCATTTTATTTATTTTTATTTTTATTTTTTATTAGATGAGGGATACATACCCCATCTCTAGGCCAGATGAGACATTGATTGGAATTGTGCCCATCCAGGAACACACATAAGAGCCATGTCCCGGCTCAGTGTTCCGGGCAAATCTCCTTTGGAGATTAAACCTGAGACACAGTGAGAAGAACCGACTTCTGTGTGACAGTGGAAGAAGCTATCCCCAGAAGCAGCACATATATGGGACCTAAACATATTTAGAATAAGGAGGCTCTCCAGCCTCTCAAGTTGTAGACTTTAAAACCTTTATTGTAAATTCATAGAGCAGTAGGTAATGATCTTGCTCAGGCTTTTAACTATCCCTTATAGAATTTTGACAAACAGTGGTTACTCTGCCAGCTAATTAATTGCTCTATAGCAGCTGCCACCCTTAAAAGAAGAGCAGAGGTTTCCCCAGCATCTGTTTGGTGAATCCCCATTGAAGCCATTGGCCAATGGAGTCAATGGAATGTTGACCAGACAGACACCAGGATTCCTTTCTAGAAAGTGATCTCTGGTGGACACCCAAAAGTTCCTCTGTGGACATTTGCTCATGACCACTGAAAATCTCCACTTTTTCTATCATTCTTATTTCTAAACTTTTCAGTGACTTTTCAGATCAGTTAGACTACCCCCTTTCAGACTGAGGTAGCTTATTTAAAAAATGTGTTCAAAGGGGCTTGGAGTTGCTTAGGGGGATTGATGGCAATGTATCTTTTGTTACATTTTAAAATAGTCACTATATTTTAAAATTTCTCCTTATGTATTTGCATAATACTTTAAGAATGTTAAGTATCAGGGGCTGGGGATTTAGCTCAGTGGCATAAGCACCTTGCCTTGCAAGCAGGTGGTCGTGAGTTCGATCCCCGGTACCGATAAAACGTTTTAAAAAAGAGTATTAAGTATCTTTGCTCTCATTTGATTTTGGACCAAACTTTATAAAGTAGGCAGGTCAAGTGTTTATATTCTTACTTTGAGATCTATTTTATTCCATTCCTATCTCTTCTATTGACTTTATATTTTTGAGCATAGAGACCATATCCTTTTTATCTTTGCATATAGATTCCCAAGTCCTAACTCTGGACTCTGTACACTGTAGACATTTAGTTGATATTTGTTAAATTGAATTCCTATTTTCCAGGTGAGAAAACTGCTGAGTGGCTTGTTTCAGGACACATATCTGGGGTACGTGAACCGTGTGGTCATTTGGTGGTTTGTATCAGCTGAAAGGCAAGGCTGCCATCAACTCAGGAAGACCATGCGTTAAGGCAGAAGGCCCCAGCTGGTGTTGAAGTCTAGGGGTCTACAGGAAACAAACGCAGCCTTCCAAGAAGTGTCCTTGCCAGAGGAGTCAGACAGGCATGTAAGAAAGGCAAGCCATTAGCACCTTTATTTTCTGGGGAGTCAACTCAGTTATCTTAGTTCCCTGACATTTAAACATGCTGGGAGAGAAAGGAGAAACAGGCCGAGATATAAGTGCTATCTTTGGGGACGGTGTCCTACTATACTGACCGGCACAGCCCCCCAATGAGACAGAGGACGCTCTTGTGGGTAACAGGTAACTGCCACTTTATTGTTGTGGGTTCTGGCTTATATATCTGACTGTGGCCAATCAGGCTGCCACGAGGAGGAAGGGCTGGAATGAGACGCGGGCTCTGGCCAATATACCCAACTGTGGTCAATCAAGGGTTGCCACAGAGTCAGCACGAGGTGAATACGAAGTGAGCACGGGGTGGCTAATTTGGAGAGGGACGTAGCACATTGCGGAAGCTGACGTGGTCCTTAGTCCCGGGTGGGGTATGGTATGTTGGGTGCCTGAGCCCAACACTATACTACTGGAAGCAGTCTGAGACACTGCACTCTGAGGTCTGTGCTCTCAGAACTGAGCTAGATTCTCAGTTCTGCTACTATCTTAGTCCACTTGTTGCGGTAATAGATACCTGAGTACTTTACAAAGACATGAAGTTTATTTAGCTCACTGGTGTGGAAGTTGGAAATCCAAGGTCAAGAGGTTGCACCAACTTGGCTTCTATTGAGCCACATGCTGCTTCAGGTCAGGGGGAAAGTGGCAAAGTGAGAGGGCATGTGCAGGAGAGAGGTGAGAGAGTCGAGGAAAACCAAACTGGCTTCGTGACAGTCTACTCTTGGGGTAACTTACCCAGCCAGAGCGCAAGAACTCATCCCCAAAAGAAAAGCCCATAGCTTGAAAGACCCAGTCCCATGGCCCAAACATCTTCCACTGGCCACACCTCCCAGTCATGCTGCATTGAGGATCAAGCCCTGCAGGAGATTTGATGGGGACAAACCAGATTCAAACTATAGCAGCCACTTATAAAAATGACCTGGGCAAAGTATTCCAACTTATGTTCACCTTCCAGGGTTGTCTGAGGGCTGAATGATGAAAGGTTAAGTGCCAGGTCACTATAAAAGTATTATTATCTATTGGGGACCTGGCCAAGATTCCCAAATGTTTGCCTGAGGGGTACAGTAAAAGATGAAAAAAACACAGAAACAAATTTAGTAATTCATAAAAGGGGGCACTGGGAGATCAATGCCTCAGGATGGGCAGAGTCAATGATACTCCTGGTAACCACTTGTTATTGGGTGTACACAATAATCAGACAGAGTATCAGCTGACTTAGAGAGCAGCAGTGATTTTAAGGTAATGAGCATCTTACCCCGGAGCATCTGAAGTCTCAGTAGTCTTAGTCTCAGTGGCCTTAGTCTGTCTTAGTAGGTGGGAGAGGATGGCCCAACCCTATTGGGATTGTGGGAAATTCCAACCCTCCATTCATCCCTTAGGGAATTTGTTGTGAATTTGTAGTCCTCAACAATTATCTCTCATGCCTTTCAGAGGAATCAGTCAGGAACTGCACCAGGTACCAACGAAGAAGGCAAAGTCTCTTTCCTCAGAGACCATGGCCAAGAGAAGAGAGCAAGGGCCCATGCAAAGCACGCTCTAAGTGCGGGTCAGCCCTGGGGGAGCCCAGAGAGGAAGCTTCCCTGGTACCTTCAGGCTACAAGTTTCCCAGAGTGTGGAACTTTGGAATCAGGTCTTGAAGGACAGACAGTAGGAGTTACTGGGTGAACCAGGTAGGTTTTCAGGAAGTGGATGGAGTTCCAAAAGGCTGAGTTGATACAGTCAGACATGTCAGACTTCAGCTGATACTGGAGAGGCTGACTTGGCAGTCTGGCTTCAGGAGCACTGACCAAGAAATTTCTTGGAAAATACAAGGTTTCAAAATTACTTTTCTCCAGCTGGGTATGGTGGCACATGCCTGTAATTCCAGCACTTGGGAAACTGAGGCAGGAGGATCGTTGCAAGTTTGAGACCTGCTACAAAGTAAGCTCAAGGTCACCCTAAACTACATAATGACTCTATCTCAAAAAGACAAAAAAAAAAGTACTTTAATGCACTTTGCTGGCATCCATTGTTCTATTCTCTGTTTCTTTTTTTTTTTTTTTTTTTTTGTCTTTTTCCTTTTTATCGGTACCGGGGATCGAACTCACGACTGCCTGCTTGCAAGGCAGGCGCTTATGCCGCTGAGCTAAACCCCCAGCCCCTTATTCTCTGTTTCTTCAGAGCTAGCAGAGACCTGGAGAAACAGTCCTGACTGAGGCAGATGGATAGGTGTTCCTGTGGTATAAAGAACCACTGATCTTTGAGAGAACTACAGCTGTCACCAAGGACACAGAACCCAGGGCAACCTCTTCTAATGTGCTCCTTGTCTTCTGTCAAGAGGTTTCTTTTCTATTTTGAGTTTTGAATCCCATTTCAGATAATACTTGAGATATAATTACAATTCAAGTTCAAGCCCTTTCTAGGCATTGGGTTATATAAAGGATAGAGCTGAGACAGGGAGGAAGCAAACAAGATAGGGTAGATCAGGACTGAGGGCTGAAGGCTTCGCGGTCTAACGAGCTTCCTCGAGTGGTACTGGATTCGTCTGTAGCAGTCTTTCCTTTCTCCTCACCATAGACTGGAGGAACTCAGAGAATCAGGACCACCATTTCCACAACCCACGACTGGAACAAGCCCAAGTGGATGTTGGGGGCTTACTGGATTCACTGTTGTGACTTCACTTCCTTTTTTTCTTTCCTTCTCACCCATATCCCTATTGTGGCCTCCTGGCACAGGCCCAGAGGAGAGATGTGGCAGGGTCAGGACCAGGCAAGTGGGGTGGAAAGAAGGGGAGGGAACCAGGAATGATGGGCAGAGCCAGCTGAAGTCCCGGGCTCCAGGCATCACTTAGGAGCTGGGAGCAGGAGAGGAAAGGCTGGGTCACTGTCGGACTAACTGGAGTGACAGGTGGCAAGTGTAACGACTGGGAGTTATTAATAGGAGCTGGAACCTGTATTTACAACTGGGAGCTTAAATTAAGGGCGGAACAGTTACACCTAGGCACATCCGAGTCGCCACATAAGACACCCCTAGTGTGCAAAGTGAGCCTTCTAAGCCAGCTCAGCCCTTCAGCAGGCGAATGGCTTCAGCAATAGAAGCAAGACTTTGGTTGGTGCTTGCTTGGACTGTGTGTCGAGGTTTGTTCTGGGGGTGTCTGCAGTGAAACAGGGCACATTATTCCAGAAGGAAAGAAACAAAGAGAAAAGGATCAGAGAGGAGAGAGGGAGGGTGGAGGCAGAAAGGGAGAGAGGAAGGGAAAAAGGAAGCTGGTAGGAAGGAAGAAGGGAAAGAAGCATGAAAAGACAGAGGAAGGGAAAGTGGGAAGGAGGGAAAGTAAGGGAAGAGAGGGAGAAAGAGGGGGAAGAGGATGAGGAGGACAAAGAGAGCCTTGGTCGCTCAGACACATTCCCTTTGAGGTTTTCTGTGTTCCCTCCCACATCCAGCTTCACAGTCTGATGGGAAATTGCTTCCTTCAGTTCTAAGAGAACCTCCCCTTTTTCCATTCCAGAGTACAGAAGTGCAGAAGCCTAGGCCTCTGAAGAGCACGGCCTCCCGCTGCGCTGGGAGGGTCAGGGCATGAGGCACAGGCAGAAGCACTAAACTCAGGTGTCCCCAGTTGGTGCCCCTGGGCCATGAGTGGAGGACAGGTCACACATGGGTCCTCCCGTCAGTGACCTGCAGAGGAGAGCAGGACTGGGGCAGGGAGCAGAAGGGGGTGAGTTGGCTGCTGGGTGTCCGTGGGGTGTCTCCACGAGGAGGCCACAGCAGTAGGGTTGTGATGCAGGGGTGCGAGGAAATCTGCTGCCCCCATTGTGTCTGAAAGATGATCTCAAGTGTAGGGGAGTTTTGCAAGTTATCTTTTGCTGTTATTCACTCCCCCCAAAAGAATGTTTTTTGCAAAGACAAAGCCCATAAACATGAGAAGACTCTTGAGAAAATTTGGCTTGACATAAAACTAACAGTGTCTGAGGAAATGGATTTTGTCTTAGTCTATTTTTTGCTGCTGTAGCTGAATACTACAGGCTGTGTAATTTAGAAAGAATAAAGGCTTACTTGGCTCATATTTCTGTAGGCTAAAAGTTCAAGACCAGGGGGCCACATCTGGTCATTTCTTATGGCTGGTGGGGACTCTGTAGGACCCTAGGGAGCAGAGGGCATCACATGGAGAAACAGCATGTATACCCCAGAAAAGTTGCTTTAATAATCCATCAATGGATGAATGGATTAATCTATTCGATCATCTCCCAAAGGTCCCACCACTCTGGTTTCTCTTTAGATCATATAAATTTTTCACCTTTTACCAAAAGTCCCACCTCCAAATATTAATATGTAAGCTTGGGGATGAAGCTCCCAAAACGCATGAATTCTGGGGAACAGACACTTAATCTATAGGAGATTTTAAACAGGTACCCACACTCAAGTGTGTGAATCTGCTGTTTACAGTGGTGGCCCCACTGAATAACCTCTCTGAATCTGTTTCCTTATTAGTAGAAGTGATTAAAAAGAATGCTCCTAGGACTTTCTGAGGGTCCCAGCAGACACTATGATCACTCTGCCTTTGTGGAGGGCTATGTTCCAGGCATGTTCTTGGTGTGGCCCATGTATTAGCTCACTTCATCTTTAAAACCCTGTTAGGAAATGTGTACGATTTTTTTTTCAATCTCTTTTATTCTCAAAGACACCGAGACCTGTCAGTAAGGTTAAGTATGTTGCTCTAGACTACACAGCAAGTCGTACAGAAGAGTGATCTCCAACTCAGCATGTCTAATCTTACAGTTCTGACATTCTCCCCCAAACCAACTCCCTATTCTCTATCTAGGTGATGTTAGACTTTCAGTTGCTGAAGTATCATTTGTCTTAATGTTAGTTTCCACACTAAGGAATTGAAAGACCTCCACCCAGTGGCCGCTGTGGTTACTTACAGCATTTAAAATATGAAATTAGAAAAAAAAAATTAAAGCAATTAGGAAAAGAGCGCCATGGCCCAAATCGCCACACAGTGGCGCAGTTGCCTTCCATTGTCCCCAAAAGGTCATCAGGAAACAGCTGCAGCTACTGTAAAATATGTTCATGGACAATTAGGAAGAGTTGCTAATTCATCAGATTGTATTGATTTGTTTGATAGAAAATCACAAAAATCTTTAAGCCGATATTGTTTCAGATTCTTATCCTTCTCAGGTGTAAATCTCAGAGCTAAAACCGTGAGTTGAAATTTGAGCTTAAATTTTTCTTACTAACATGCTTTAACGACCAAGTTTTGAAAAGATGAAGAATCAAAGGCTGAAGCCAGTGTTAGGTGAGTGACCCTACATGATGCTTAGTCCTTGAATATGTCTGCACACAACCGAGAGAGGCGCAGGACAGAGAGAGAGGGAATGAGTGGAGTAGCATGTGGACCCCAGCACCTGTTTCCATGGAAGAGCTTTTAAAGTTGGTCAAATTAAATAAATTGTGAATGGTGCATGATACCTGGCAGCCTGTAACTGGTAGCAGCTATGATCATTATCGGTATTTTGTATTATTAATAATATAGTTATTAATATTCTCAGGGACTTTTTACTTCCTCTACCATCTCCCCAGTTAACAATAATACTTTCAGTTGAAATTTATTCACTGGGACAAAAAAGTGATTTTGTAGTTCTTTATTCCAACTACAGAAATATTATATGGTTATTTTAGCCATAAATATGGCTATGAAAAATAAGGACAAGTAGTTCTTTGAAATGAAGGCAAGAAAAATTACCCATCTTACTATTTAATTAAAAAGATTTTGGTAAAATCACACACACATACACACACACAGTGTGATCAAACGATACAGTGACTGTTTAAATATTTTAAAAAATTATTACAGTAAAGGACACATTGCCATTAATACACCTCAAAATACTCCCCCCTCACTGCAATCACACATATCCTACCTTTCTTGCCCCTTTCTGAAGCAGTTCTGGAAGTCTTCTTTCATGTCTTTACGAGGTGTGATTAAAAAAATATATGCTAAAAAAATATATATATGTACATATATGTATATATACATATATAAATATGTAAATATATAAATATGCTATTTGCTGCTACTGAGTGCCATCCAACAGAAAGGCAAGTTTACAAAAGCATGGGGCACCCTCATCCACTTCATTCACGGGATCTGGCACCCTGTGCCTTCTGGCTCTTCTTCCTTTTGACCATGAAAGGTAAAGGTTTGAATCTCTTATTATAACTGAGGCAGCCTGGACAGGGGAACTAAAGATGCTTGTGAAGGAGGACTCCTATAACTGCACAGAGAGTGGCAAGCACAATGGCGTAAGTGTGCTCGTGAAGGGGATTAATTTCCGTAACGCACTTTTGAATCTTTATGTAAACATTCATTGTAGCTTCTAATCACACCTCATACACATTTGGGTTCATACTGTATAAAGGATTTTTTCATTTACCATGTTGTGCACCTTTCTGCATCATTAGAAGTTTTTATCATCAGCAATAGCATATTGTTCTTTTTTTTTTGGTAGCCTCTTTTTCACTCTTTTAACTGACAAAACTGTGTATTGTGGTGTATAACACGAAGTTTTGCTATCTGTATATGTGGTACAATGGTTAAATCAAGTTTACTGATGTGTGCTTACTTGAAAATAGTCACTTCTAGATTAGAGATAACTGCCCTTCACATTTTGATACATTGCTTTTAATACTAGTGCAAATATATTTTCCACATAATTAGGAATATGTTTCATACATGCTTTTTCCTCTTGATTATCACATTTTTAGAAAATTATATTAAAATTACAGCAGGTAGATTCCCCCCCATACACATTGTGATCATTTCCCCAGTAGTTGCATGTTCTTTGCTGACCCCAGTTTCAGGAATAATCTCTTTAACAGCCTCTCTTTCTTTTTGCTTGGACCTATTGTTACAGGCAGCTGAATTAGTTAGAAATATTATAGGCAGTGAGACAGGGCTAGGTCCTTGAAGAAGCCAGTGCAGGAGCCCAGATATCTCACAACTGTGGGGGAGACAGACACCTCCTGCTGTGGGCCAGGCCTCAAGACAAAAGATCAAACAAATTCACCCAAATATGAGGACTGGTATTCTAAATAGTTCTCTATCACCCTATGGAAGTCAGGAGTCACCCCCTAGGGAAGAGTCACTGCTCCCTAAGAATGCCTGACTCGCTTTCCCATTTGTCCCCAATCAATTTTATCTGAACAATTAATCTTATTGGTTAACCATAGTTCTGTCGCACCTTATGCCTGTCTGCCTTGCAAGTTCCCATTTCTTTTTTCCCTACCTTTGACCCATCTCACCTTTCTAGGCACTCTATATAAGTGCCTAGAAAAGACAGTCTTTGGCTACCCGCTTAGGACCCCTTCTGCCTCTCTCAGACAGAATTTTCCTTCTTTCAATAAATATATGCCACTCTTAACCTCCGTTGTTCCTGAACTTCATTCTTCGATTTTAGAGAACATGAACTCGGACCGGACATATAGTAGGTCGAAAATTTCATTCCCCTATATCACTATCTGGGATCCCTGACTGAAAGCTTACATGAAGTTCTCGGAGGCCCAGCATGGACATAAGCAGTGAAATTTCACAAAAGCTGTCCCAGGGGCTCACTCTGTTACCAGCTGGATGAGACAGAAATTCTGTATGACCTTCACTCCTTGATGAAGGGCTCTGATCAATGTTAAAATGCAGCTCTCTCTAGAGACACTGACACTCCCACACTGCCCCTAGTCTGAAGCATGGTTTTCATAACAGACAAGTGGGAGAAGAAAAGAGGAAAGATTCCTTACCATTTTGATGTTTGAAAGAGCATTACTCCTATGGGCCAGAGATTTAGCTCACTGGTTTAAGCACCTGCCTGGCAAGCATGAGGTTGCACGTTTGATCCCTGGGACAAAAATAAAAAAAAAAAAAAAAAAGAAAGAAAGAAAGAAAAGAAAAGAAAAAAAAAAAAAAGCATTACTCCTTGAAACACTGGAATTAAAACACTATCAGTGACATTAAAAACATTTAAAAATTAATTGAGCACTTATGTATGAGATGCTACCAGGGGTCCCCTTTTTTCCTGACCACATTCTACAAGGGTAATTTTAAGGCTAATGATACAAAAGCTTGGCTCAAAGTTATGCCTACTTGATCAGAAATCTTAACCTGAGTCTTGTTAAGAGTTTTCCAGCTCAATAAAGGAGCAGAATATAAGAAAAAGTAAAAGTGGCCTTGTTATTTAAAGGATGTAGAGAGAAGCCCACAACCAGCAAGCGTTTGGCTTTCTCCTCTGCTGGGATTTAGGGGTGAGGGGTATATGTGACCTTTGAGCAGAAGCCAGCATTGATGACGCTGGAGGAGCTGATTGGAATTTTCTTCATGTCTGTGGGAAAGGAAGAAGAAAGCTGTAATCAGGGAAGAAGGGAGGAAGTCAGAGTAAGCATCCTGTATTTGGCCTTCCACCATGTTGAACTATCGCCATAATGTAATTTATTCTGGGGCAAACTTTCAAGTCTGGTTTAAATTTCTCTTCCATCAGCTCCATGCACACCTTCCTGTACCATTCATTTAAAATCATTTTGAAGCTGGATATGGTTGCACACATTTGTAATCCCAGCACTCTGGGAAGCTGAGGTAGGAGGACCACATGTTTGAGCCCAGCCTGGGAAACTTAGTGAAACCCTGACTCAAAATAAACTTAAATGAAGACAAGGAGGAGGAAGAGAAAGAGGAGGAGGAGGAGAAAAAGAAAAAAGCTAGAGATGTGGCTCAGTTCAAAAGTGCTGGATTTAATCCCCAGTACTGAAAAAAATAAAAACCCATACTGTTACAAATGGGTTTTACACATGAGGACCTCGGGCCCCTTTCCTGAATTGGCATACCATAACAAATGAGAAGGGTGGACTGAATTCTCTTTCAGAAAAGGTCAGTGCCTGCTTGAGGGATTTTGGTACCAAAATGCTGATTTTAAAAATTCCTCGAAAGAACCAAAAGGGAGGGTGAAACTACTAAATTGTACTTTAGGCTACAATTGTAATAAGTAGGGTTAAAGTCTGTATTCAGCATATAACGTTCATCATATTCCTTGATCATTCCAGGAGCCCAGAGAGATAGATGCTATTATCCCTAATTTCCAGATAAGGGATCTGGGGACACAAGGTTAAGTCACTTCACAGAAACCAGTAAGCATGGGTTCAAATTCACTCAGAATCCAGCTCCCAAACCATTAGTTTATACAGCTGGCTCTCATTCTTTGCTTCCCTTCTCTTTCTTTCTCCACTGTCTTTATTATTTTTTTCTTCTTTCCTTCTTCCTTCTCTCCATCTTTTTTTTTTTTTTTTTTTTTGAGAAAAGCCATAGGTTTGGCTTCCAGGCAAAAGGCCTGAGCTGAAGTGCAAGTGAAACATGTTTTTGCAGGTGATGCACAGAGGAAAGAGAGAAAGAAATACTGTTAAATAATCACTCAGTGTTAGCAGCATGCTTTTGTAGGTCTCAACTCATTTAACCCTTTAAGCATCCATAAAAGGTGGGTTCTACTATGACATCTATTTCAGAATGAGGTTCAAACACATACCTTGCTCAGCATCACATGGTTTGGTAAAGGGCAGGGTCAGGATACACCATGACCTTCTGACCTGAGTCCAGTGCCAATTTGCTATTTCCTCCTCGCCTGGTTTTATACCTCTCCGTGCCACAAATGAAATGTTCTTTTTTGTTGTTATGGTTCATCAATCTCCTGCTCAGGAACCTCACAATGGTGAAATCTAGGCGATTCTACCTGGAGTTCACTCTGCACTTCTTTTATTTCAGGCAGTTTCACTGCCTTTTTGCTCTTGTCTCTTCTCTGGTTAGAATTTCTGTCATGGTTACCCATCACCTCAATATCCATTTCCATGACTTCTGTTCTCAGCTGATTAAGTTGTAGACTCCAGCTCCACTGAAGCCTCTCCTCACCCATCCAGATCTTCACACAGGAAAAGTCTGACTGTTTGGGGGCCCTGATCCTAAGCTTGCAGGGATAACCTTTTATCTGTTGAACAAAACCCTGACTCCCTGGGCTGCTAATTTAGCCATTGAGTTGCAAAATATGTGCTGAGAGTCAACTGAGCGCTAAGCACTCTCTAGGTCCTGGAGGAACTGGGAAAACCAGCCGGACTGGTCCTTGCCCTATGGCGAATGCACTTGACACTAAATAATTGCAAATAATCAATTAAATAATTACTAGTGTGAATCAAGCAATCACAAGGCCCTCTATAATCTGCTTTTCTCTCATTTTTTCAGAGTTCTTTTGTATCCTTTTATGTCACCTAAGGAGTTATTTTTCCAAGCGTTCCCAGCTGATGTGTGTGCTCACTCACCATATGTTCTGGGACCACCTCTGATTTGACCTCCTCCCTGAAGCCCTGCTGAACAACTTTAGAGTAAGGATCTTTCCTCATTTGAATTCCTAGCACTTACCCACTGAAGAAATATTTACTGAATGACTTGCTGGAATGTTGGATGAATGATTCTTCAGGAGATCCCGAACACGTGCTATAGCAGTAACAATTTAAATTGTACAGGGAGTTAAAGATTTCCTGTTGGTAGGCTTCAGGGGTTGCTTTTCTCTTTCCCTTTCCCAGGGAGGAAGGAATCCACAAAACTATAGAGCAGAACATAAAAAAATTATACATAAGCAAAATGACAAAGTCATCCAATTACTCAAAATTCTACTTGAAGAGACCCAAAATACAGATATTTTTCTTTATGGTGTTTCCTTTTTGTGTGTCTACAATCGCTTTATAAAATTCCTCCCCCCATTAAAATTTTATCAAGAAAACTTTTTTTTAAGAAAATCTTTTTTCTTAAGGTCTTTTTAAAACATGAAGTACCTACACTCTGGGATTCTTTTGTTTGGAGAAGGCATGGTTTTATCTTAACCAAAAGCTAGAGAATTTACATGGACTCTTACACATATTTTTCTACATATAGTAGAGAATTCAAATGGCTTTAGGGCATTTATTACATTTATTATTAACTCTTTCTCAAAACCTACTCTGGATATGCTTTAGTGCATGTGCGTGTACATGTGTGTGCGCACATGCAAGTGTGTATGTGTGTGTTACTGGAAATTGAACCCAGGGCTTTGTACTGAGCTATGTTTACAATCCCTTTAGACAGGGTCTTGCTAAATTGCTAATTTGCCTAGCTTGGGCTCAAATTTACTATTTTCCGTGCCTCAACCTCCCAGTGTGCTTAGATTACAAGAGTGTGCCACCACATCTCTTTATTTTGAGAAGGTCTAAATCACTAGATTCCTTCTATTGCCCTTGCCATCTTCCTGCCCCAGCCTTCTGAGTAACTGGAATTAGTGTGCCACCTGGCCTGGCTGGCAGCTTTTTGAACAATACCATCCCACTTGGATGCCTAGGGCTCAAGGGAGCCATATTTATCCACAAACACCACTAATGTTGCAGTCCTGCCCCCCACTTTCAGGATATGCAGGGTACAAGCCAGGGCTAAACACTCGCCTCAGCCTGGTTATTTTCCCAAATTGCTCGTTTGTCTAATGATAAATCTCAATCTAAAATGATACAAGAAAACTGTGGAGAAGTACTAACTCTTGCTAAATAAATCGTCTCTATTTTTGCCTCTAAAGAGGAAAAGGCAGCACAGTTTGGTAGCTCTGAAGCCATATCTTTAAGTGCTGGCTTGTTTCAAATAACAGAGAATTTTCCTTAGTGGACTTTACTATAATAGGATCAAAGCACAGAGGAAAAACAGGGGCCCTGTATGTTCTTCTTAATGTCTGAAAAATAAATGGAGTACAACAAAGGGGTGTAGAGAAAGGTCAGCCCTTATAGAGGAGCACAGCGTCAGCTCTCGTTTCCTGCTTTTGGTTCTTGTTCTGAGCTCTGTGGACGTCACTAGTATGACCTAAGGTGCAACTCCAGGCAAGACACCCACAGACTGCAGAAAAGTTGATTCTCTTCAGGGAAGGCAGGCCTGCTTCACATCAGCTCTCCCTGCCTCAGTGCGAAGGCCCTGTAAGGTGGTCTCCGGCCTTTCTGGATTCCAAAACGATGGAATCTGGGAGCTGGCGAGCTGTGCAGATTTCATTAAGGCGAGGAATGTAGTTCTAAGGAGTTCTTGAACCAAGCACTACTGTGGACTTACATAGGGAGTGGAAGGCTCCGGGTTGGGACGGGTGCGAGGGGGGCGGTAAGGGTGGGGGGCAAAAGCAGATCCTCCAGGTTGGACTAGCGCAATCAGACCTAAGAGGTGGAGAACCACTAGAAAAGGGAGCTAGAAAAGAAAGCGCTCTTTCGGGGGGTGCAACCCGGCTCGCTTCTCCTCTGCCCACACCCCTATGAGGTCAGGAACACCGGTAACTGCCCAATGGAGGCCCTGCACGCAGGGCAAACAAAGAGAGGAGACTCTGCTCCAGTCTTTGGGGTCTGAATGAAAGCTCAGCGTTACCTTCCAGGAGGCACCTTCTCTCCAGCGCACCCAATGAGGCGGGAGCCGCCTCCTGCCGGGAGGAGCTGTGCTCTCCCAGGAAATGGACAGGTGCTGTGGACCAATGGTTGAAGCCGCGGTGGACCAATGGGAGAGAGCGCTGGGTCGACCTGGAGTTTGAGATCGCCAGCCCGCAAAGCGGGCGGGGCGCCTGAGGCGCAGGGGGTGGGGAGGAACCTGTGGGACCGGTCTCCGCAGCCAATGGGAGCGCGGGCTGGTGCGGGGGGCGGGCCCAGGCTCCCGGTAGCCCCGGCCCCGGGTCCGCAGGCTGGGGCGGAGCCAGGCCGGCGTCAGGTGGTCGCGAGCGCGCGGGGGGCGGGGCGGAGAGGGGAGCGGCGGCGGTGGCGACCGGCACCGGCCGCGCGCAGGTACGGGCCGCCGAGTTCGCGGGGCCGTGCGCGGGGCCGGGCGCCAGGCTGGGGACTCGGCCCGCCGTGTGCGTCTGCAGAGGGAGCGTCCGCGCGCTGCGCACTCGGCGCCCCGCCGCGCGGCCCCGGCTGCCGCTGTCCCCGCCCCGCCGGCCCGAGCTACCTGCGGCCGCCGTCGGGGGCGGGGGTCCCCAGCCCTGCGGAGCCGCATGAACAATAGGCGGCGGCGGCTCCTGCGAGCGGCGGCGGCCCCGCACCCTATGGATCGGCCGCTCCATGGAGCCCTCCAGAGCGCTTCTCGGCGGCTTGGCGAGCGCCGCCGCTGCCGCTCCGCCGGGGGAGGAGGGGTCGGGGGCCGCGGCCGAAGAGGAAGAGGAGGAGGAGGAGGCGGCGGCGGTGGCCCCCGGGGAGCTGGGCTGCGATGCGCCGCTGCCCTACTGGACAGCGGTGTTCGAGTACGAGGCGGCGGGCGAGGACGAGCTGACCCTGCGCCTGGGCGACGTGGTGGAGGTGCTGTCCAAGGACTCGCAGGTGTCCGGCGACGAGGGTTGGTGGACCGGGCAGCTGAACCAGCGGGTGGGCATCTTCCCCAGCAACTACGTGACCCCGCGCAGCGCCTTCTCCAGCCGCTGCCAGCCAGGCGGCGAAGACCCCAGTTGCTACCCGCCCATCCAGTGTAAGCCGAAGGCGGGGCCCGGGAGCCTGGCGGGGACCGGGAGGATGGAGGCCTGGGGCGCGCGAAAAGCGCGGGTGGGATGCGGGGCGCGCGCGGACTGCAGGCCACCCATGGGTGCGACGCAGGAGCCAGACGCCGCAGGCCTTGCTCGGGACGCCGGCTACTGGGCTGCTTCCCCTTGGCCGCGCTGCTTCAGCCCAGCTCCTGGTGTCAGCATCCCTAAGTTCCAGCCCCTGAGTCTTCCCATTTCCAGTTCCTTTTTGGTCCCTCTAGTCTCTAAATCTGGAAAAATTTAAGGCAAACCGGTAGTTACTGTCATAACCTTAGTTTTCAAACCAGGGACCTTGCCAACCTCTTCTATCACCGGTCTCCGCCCCTTAAAGGTATTTGCCTTCAGTGATGGAGGTGTCTCACACGGGGCCGGGCTGGCTTTCAAGTCCCGGAAGCATGTGTGAACTCAGAGCTGAAGTGCTTTTGAAATGTTTTGATTACTTGGATCCTAATCCTGTGTCTCAGAAGTTATTATGAGGAGTTTCTCTGAGTAAGGTACTAAGAAAGATGAGGACTGAGGACAAGTGCTGAGTGGGGGAATTATTAGGGAAAAGTGCATTCAGAGTTCAGTGTAGTGGCTAAGATCAGTCCCTTCACAGGCAGACTGTTCAGACAATGCATTTTCTTCTCACCTAGATCCTTGCCTATATTTGGAATTGGCCAAATCTCCGGGGTGCCATACCCAAGGTTCCCTCCCAGGGCCTTTCTCCCGGTGTCCTGGTTTTCATCGATTTCCCAGGAGACCCTCTTCCATCCATGTAATGAAATTTCTTTGTTTTCAGAGGACTTCAATTGCCATTAGAATCCCTTAATCAGTGCTACGGGGTCTTTTTAGAAGAAAGATATAAATATGTCCTAGTGAATTTTACACTGTTTTGTATTTAAGAGTTTCCATGATTTCTTTACATTAAAAGGCATTGCTAATCTGTATTTATTATTGTTTCTTATTTTGTATACTTTGCATCTTAGTCGATTAAAAAACCCTTTATCAAGGGCCAACTTTGAATGTTTACTTTTAAAATTTCATTTGTAGCAGTTGTTGTTCTGGCCCTGTAATTTTACTTAAGATAAGTTACAAATTCAAAATCGTAAACTCCTTTTTGCTTTTCTTTGTCTTTTGATGTTTTAGTTGTCAAGTTGATATTTAAACGTTGTCTCTGTTTCTTGCCCTTCTCATTCAGCTTAAAACTCCTATGTTTTTATCTTTATATTGCTTGGAGATGACATATTACTTGAAATTGTTTTTGGGTGCTACCCATTTTTTGGCACAGGTACATGTAAGATGATGGCCAAGCAAAGGTCCTGGCGTAGTGTCTTGAAATAGTATTGAGGATGAATTTGGCCTCATATGTAAGATGTACAAAGAGTCTGGCATGTTAGGAAACGATCTAGTTTTAAATCTTAAGTCAAAATTCTTTGTGGATGAAGTTCTGTGGCTTTATTTTTAGAGATACCTAATATCAGAGTAGAAGAGCTATGTTAAGTTCCCAAGCTAGAATCAGTATCTTCGGCATCTTAGGATCCAGGCTGTCATAATAATCAGCAGTCAAATGTGACTTAGGCAGAAAGAACTTCTGCTCCGAGAGTCAGACATGTACATGGTGTGATGCATTAGGAGTTCCTTCCCTGTGAGGTGGCCAGGACTTAATCTGTATTGTGACAGTAGTTACCTTGATGGCATGGAATCATAAATCAAGATCCCAGATAATGAGAAAGTAACAAGTACCCTATACTCCTTGAAATAACTGATTTGAAGAGGATGACATTTGAAAGACCTGGTAAGTGCTCTCTCCTGGCCTCACTAGGTGTTCTGGTATTAGCTCTTGACTGACATTAATTCTTGATAATTGAGAAAATTTAATTCCAGACAGAAATAATTACTGGATAACTAATAAATGATAGCTACTATGTTAAATACCCATGGGATAAAGAAATTATAAGATAAGGAGTTGCTTATAAGTCAGATGAAATAGATTAGTGATGCAAATATTAAATGTTACTACACTACATTGACAAAGACAGACATGTCTCTGATTTATGTGCTCAATCCACCAGTTAGTGTCTCTTAGAAAATAAAGGTGACTTAACAAACTTTATCTCCAAAGATCTGGAATAAAATCAAACCCCAGAATTACTCTTCTGAACTTGTCCTCTGGGACTTGTATTATGATATTAACATTCTAGATTATAAGTAGAAGATACTAAGTCAAGCAATAGTATTCAGACTTAGTTTTATAATTTAGTTTCTAAAGTGAAAATTTCGTTTCAGTCTTTTTTTCAGAACTAAAGAGGGGAATTACCAAATCTCAGGTTAAGGAAAAAAATGTAATTTTGATATTCTAAGCCATCTTACATTTGTATAGTGACTTTGTCCACTCCAATGGAGGTATTTAGGATTTAGCTCTCCATGAATACAGTTATAAGCAATCTAGGATTTTGCTCATCTTCTTTATTTTAGTAAGATATAAAAATATACAATTTCAGAGTTTTCATCTTGGGAGACATAGACCTGCATATTTCAAAAGCAAATAGCTTCTTTTGCAGGAGAGTTGTTTCTGTTTTCAAATAGAGCACACATTATTAATTTACACTTTTCCCCATATTCAGTAGAAATAAACATTCTCAGGTATACATCATTCAGTTCAGAATCCTCCCAAATATACTACTTATATACTCAACTTTGAAACCTACAGTTGAGAGGGATAATATCTTGACTTCAAAAGTGATAAAAAGTTTTATTCTAGGAAACGTCCTTCCATTGCAATGGAAAAGTGCACTGAATGCAGGTTGACCTGATTTTTGCTTAAAACCAGGTCTTGACTAGTACAGAGGAAGGAGGAAAACTGTTCCGACTTAAGATCTGGCACCTTACTTCCTACCTGAAGGGACTTCATGTCAGGAAAGGAAAAAGAAATTCTCCTATCCCCTTTCTGGTTTCTGTATTTTATATGTTTTGGAACTTGTGTTCTGTTTTCTTAAGGTTGGTCTTAATAGTTCCTTAGCCAAGAAAGAGCCCAAGACCTGATTCTCCCCAGACAGGTATGGGGTTAGTTTCCTTTCCCACCCTGTGAAGTGTGGTCTGAGGAGCTGTCCTTTCAGCACCCAAGGCCTCAGTCACTTCTTTTAAACCTTCAGGAATGTTAATAAATACTGAACACCTACTGTGTATTGGCAGCTATACATCAGACCAGAGGGAAGAAAAAATATATAAGTATAAGAAAAAATACAGGGAGCTGGGGATTTAGCTCAGCGGCATAAGCACCTGCCTTGCAAGCAGGTGGTCGTGAGTTCGATCCCCGGTACCAATAAAAAAAAAAAAAAAAGAAAAATTATAACAGTTAACTCCCTTCAGAAAATTTAAAGTCTCAGCTGAAGAAAAAGATAATAAATACAATTGTTAAAGAGGCTCATGGCTTTTCATAAGTATAAATGTTTGTAGGAAGGAAAAGAGAATGTTCGTTTCTTGCATGATGAAAACGACTCAATATAACACGTATTACTCCAAGAGGGTTTTTAATCTCTCTTTAATGTAGACATATTTGGCATATTTTTCTCATTCATATAGATGACAGGCAAAAATTAGGACTCAGTCAGGAATCATTTTTAGGACTCAGAAGCACTCAAAGTATTTTAAGCAAGAAAGGGATTTAGCGTAGGACAGAAGGAGCTCACAGAATTGCTGGAGAAGAGACTTCAGCTGGACCTATGGGAAGAACTCCCACAGCACTGCAGAACTGGCGTGTCAGGCAAGCTTCCACTTCTCATTGAAAAGGTACAGGATCTCAGCTGCCATTGAAGATGCTGACTTCAAGAACACCGTACTGTATCTGTAGCTCAGAGGTCAGGCAGCTACTGGCCGTGTACCATTCCACATCCATGAGACTGCTGTGCTGTTGGAGACAGCCTTGCTTGCCAAGGAGAAGCGGCAAGATGATTTTCCCCCTTTTACTTCTGCCTTACAGTTCTTATGGGTGCAGTTGGTAGAACTGTTTGCACCTACAATTCTAGCTTTAAGGGAACCTGAGCAAGGGACTAGTGGTTTTCTGGCCTCTAGTACTGGTAGCAGGATTTGGGGATGGATTTTGCGAGTTTATTACCACATCCTTGATTCAGGAAGACTGCCACACATAGGAATAACTTATCTTTGCTCTCTCTCTGTCCCCCTCCCAGTCTTCCTCTCTCTGCCTCTTCCTGTTTCTCCTTTTCTCTGCCTCTACCCCCTCCCCCACTTGTTTTATCTTTCTAGAGACTGAACCCTTGCATGTGCTAACACACATTCTAACAGTCATTCTACCCCAGCCCCAAGATGATAGCCTTTCTAAGAAATGGAACTTTTGGAGTTAAGGTACACTTTAGGGCCTGAGGATATAGCTCAGTGGCACAGTGCCTGCCTGGCACTACAAGGTCCTGAGTTTGATTCCCATTACCAAAAAAAAAAAAAAAAAAAGGACTCTACTTTTTATATACTTAAAGATATGTCATCCAACTGTTCTTGAGAGTTTCCTTTGTGTAGACATTGCAAAATACAAATGAATGTCAGCCCCAGATAGGATGGAAGTACTATAATTAAGCAAGAACAGATTTTTGAGCACCACCAGCGCCTCAGTGAAGAGCGTGGGTATCAGAGGCTGGCCAATTAAGGAAAGGAACAGCCAGCAGTGAGCAGTTTCTCTTTTGGTCTTGACAAAAGTTTGGAAATGTATCTTTGTTTTCTTAGTTTGTTAATAAAATGTGGCTATATTCTGCATTTGTTTAAAAAGGCCCAATTCACTTTTGTTTCCAGATCTGAAATTTGTTTTATTTTCTGTTGAGATAGTTTGTTTTGTTTTCATTTTGTTTCAGGACCCAGTGGTCACTTACTAAATGTTTGGCCTGGTGAGTACAGTGGTGAAGAAGGCAGACAGAGTCTCTGCCCTTGTGGCTGTCACACTCGAGCAGAGCCGCAGGCAGTCAGTGATTAGAACCTTCATGAGTCTCGGAAAATGGAGATCACGCTGAAGTATTCAGTTGAGGGGAGACCTTGACTTCATTTGGTCTGGTGGTTAGGAGGAGTTGACATTTAAATTTGAGACCTGAGGGCTGAATCTGAATCAGCTAGGGAAGGATGAATGAAGGCTGAGCAGAGAACACGTATCGTGAGAGAAACATAAAATAGCATTTTGCTCACATAGCATTCAATATCATGTCTAGCCCAACTTTTATAACCACTGGTAGCTGCTATTTTTTGCCCACAAAAGCTTTTTCAAACCCTAATCAGATACCGTAGGTTCAAACTCTGGATTTGAGAAGAAATGAGAGGTTGGGGTATTATTGGGAGCATCAGGGGCTTAATTGGGGCACTCCTGGAGTTAGATGTCTCTTGTGAGGCTGCTTCCCTGTATGTCTCAGTCAGCAAGTCCTGGCAAAAGCCAGCTCTGGAAGTCTCCTAGGTTGGCTCGGCTTTCTCCACGCTCACCATTACTGAGGGCCACCATGCCTGGTCACTGGTACTTTGTCTTTCAGGTTATCTTCTAGATGGCTGCCAGAGTTGTTGTACCCTTTATAAATCCTAAGGCTAATAACACTGCCATCATGAACATTACAGGACTTGTTGGTTACACTGACAAGGGCTTGAACCTTATCTCCCACCCAGGGCAGATGATCCAGCCAAACTGGATTCTCTGAATTTCCCAATGTACCCTACACTCTCACATCTGTCCCCTGCCTGGATTTGCCCTCACTGGGATCTCAATACCTCATGGCTTGATGAGATGGCTTTCCCCTCATTGTTTAGGCCTGTTTCAAATGTTGTCTTTCCTGAGCATTCCCCCCTCCCCTTATACTCTGTCCCATCCTGCTGTGGGAGGTAGTGACTTTCCTCATCCTCTGGTCATACTGCTACAAAATCTCTTTCCAAGCTGCCTTGTGGCTATTTTTGTCTGGGTTGGCACTGGATTGTATCTCATCACCAAATACACAGTAAAGCTGAAGAAACCTCAGAAAGGACCCTTTGATTGTTCCTTTTAACTAAAATGGTTAATTTTGAGGCAGGATTACAACTTTTGTTGTTGTTGTTGTTGTTTTTACTGGGGATCGAACTCATGACCTCCTGCTTGCCAGGCAGGCATGTATGCTGCTGAGCTAAATCCCCAGCTCTGGGGTTTGTTTTATGAATATGTATTGAACACCACTAAGGACAATGGAAATAGACTAAAGTTAATCACAGTTGCTGTCCATTTGGCATTTACTTTTTAGTGGGGAGACAGAAAATCCAGTGAACAATTTCCTGTGCTTATCCTTCCAGGTAAGTGGCTGGTTAAGTGGTATTTTCAGGAGGTTTTTCACTTGCTTCTTTTTTCTTGTTTCTCAGTGTTAGAGATTGACTTTGCGGAGCTAACCCTGGAAGAGATTATTGGCATTGGGGGCTTTGGGAAGGTCTATCGTGCTTTCTGGATAGGTGATGAAGTTGCCGTGAAAGCAGCTCGCTATGACCCCGATGAAGACATCAGCCAGACCATAGAGAATGTTCGCCAAGAAGCCAAGCTCTTCGCTATGCTGAAGCACCCCAACATCATTGCCCTTAGAGGGGTTTGTCTGAAGGAACCCAACCTCTGCTTGGTCATGGAGTTTGCCCGCGGAGGGCCTTTGAATAGAGTGTTATCTGGCAAAAGAATTCCCCCAGACATTCTGGTGAACTGGGCTGTGCAGATCGCCAGGGGGATGAACTACCTACATGATGAGGCCATCGTTCCCATCATCCACCGAGACCTTAAGTCCAGCAACAGTGAGTATGCAGAACTGGTCTGGGGGCTGAGAGCAGCTTCACACTCAGGCCACAGCTTCAGTAGGAGGGAATTCTGGGGAAGCATTGTTGTATGATGCTCCCTCCTTGAATGGAAATGCAGGGGTGGCCTGAGTGCCAGGAAAAATTGGTTTAGGAATAGAAGAATGAGGCACTGGAGGAGTTTGAGGGTAATTTTGAACTCCTATGAGCTGGCAGGGTTGGTGGCGTGTAATTCTGATATTCTGTACAAAAATGTAAATTGAATTTTCCAACTGAAGAGAAGTGTGTATTATAATCACAGAAAGGGGTTTTCCTCTTGTAGGATAGCAAGTGAAGGAAACCTATACCACCTGTCCAAATTTCTACCTAAACACCTCCATTGGAGGTGCCTTGTGGAGTAGGGAACATCAGAGGAGAATTGTTTGAACTAGAACCCGGTGCTGGTGGTGGCTGTTAATTTGGAGAGCATGGCATGGCTGGGTAGTATTACAGATCTCCTGGTAGCCCAAGGGTACTATTAATTAATTCTATAACTACCTGATGTTTAATAGCAGACAAGTGAGAAGTACCTGTTTTTATTAAACACCCACAATCTATAAACTGGACAGTAAAGGAAGTGTTCGATATAATTAAATAGTGAGTCGGCGGAGAATTCAGTCCCTTCCCTTGAACTGAATCAGAGGCACTAGAGTATGTTACACTTGTAAAATGACTTGTGCGCTCTCTTGCCTGAACTGACTGTAGTGAGGTTACAGTTGCATACAGGATATACTTCAGAGCATCCTTTCTGAGAAAGAAGGGCAGGAGGGGAGGAAGAACTTTGAATCTGCTCACTTTTAAAAGTGCATTTTGAAATTATATAAGTAGTATTTATTTTAAAAAACTTAGTGCAGATAAGCAGAAGAAAGAATTAACCTGCAGTGTTTTCCTTTAGAGAGAACATAGAATGTATCCTTCTAGGCATTTTTAAAGCTACATGTGATATATATATACAATATACTTTTAATTTAAAATAGCTTTTATATCTTCTACTTGCATGCTCTGGTCCCTTATTAATAGAAAACTTCCACCTTGCAAGAGTGTGGAACATTATGTATGCATTTTGCATATGGTACGTAAGAGGATTTAAGTTATATAAAGTAAAATCTGGTTTCTCTTATTTCCTATGCCATTATTTTTTCCTTTATCATGTGGTTATTCTTGTCCTTCATCTAAAATTCTATTCTTTAAACATGTTAAATTCACTTTTGGTGACCTTCAGAGTACTTTCTACCTAGAAAGTTGTTTTGGATGGTCGTTAAGAAGCAGCAGATGGGTTGGTAGAAATGAAATCTTTTTTTCTTTTAACCATCCTTATCTTGCTGAGAGAACCAGGCAGAATGCTATAGTGTTACATAATTGAGCCTATTTAGAAAGTCTAGCTGGGATAAAAGAATTGTAAATATCTGTTATTTCCTTGATAAAGTTTCAAATTTGAGTGTAATTTCAAACTAGGCATATAAAGTTTTTACCTTTTACAAGATTTATCTTTGGGAATCTAAGATCTTGTGAAGAAAAGGCTCCCTTACCAAAGTTCTCTGTAGAAGGAAGGTAGAGGACTTGAATATCATTTTTTGGGGAAGGGTGTACAGGGATACTGTGTTGTGCCAGTAATGAATTTCTGCAGAGTAGTGTTTGATTTTATTTATTTATTTAGTTTTGGTATCGGGAATTGAACTCATGACTTCATGGTTGCCAGGCAGGCAGTGTGCTGCTGAGCTATATCCCTGGCCCCAAGTATAGTATTTTAAAGGACTTGTGGTGCATATCTGCCATCCCAGAACTGCAGGAGGCTGAGGTAGGAGGATTACAAGTTCAAGTCCCACTTGGGAATCATGAGTCCCTGTCTAAACAGGGCTCAGTGTGAAGAAGTTCTGGGCTCAATACCGCAAAAGGAAAACAAAACAAAACACATGGTCAGAAATGTGCATGGTATATTGGACCATGTGGTAGTGCTGAGGTTGATATGGTAGTATATCTTTTTTTTTTTTTATCAGTATGGGGATCAAACTCACAACCTCGCGCTTGCAAGGCAGGCGCTTATGCCGCTGAGCTAAATCCCCAGCCCCCGTGGCTGTGTATCTTAATGTAAGTTGGGGAAGCACCTTGATGTTAGTCTGTGGGTGGTGTCTGCTTAGAACTGCATATCTCTGGCTCGAGCCTTGATGACCCAGTCATTCTTACTGCACTGCAGTATGTGGTAAGTTGGAGATCATTTTTTGCCCATTGTCTCCAGTTTGGGAATAATAATTTCTTTGTGTTTTGTAGACATGGGGACACTGGCCTGTTTTGTTTTGTTTTTATTAGGGGTTCTAGAGAGTACGATTTTGGTCACTGTCATGTTAGGGCAGTATATATATTGGGGTTTATATGTTAGATGACTTTGAACTAATAGAGAAAAGAGTATGTGTGTGTATGGCGGGGGGATGTCTCTGTGAGAAAGAAAGTAGCTGATGATAAACATCTAACAGTTGGTTACAAAGTCTTAGTAAACAGTGATTTATAAAAAAATTTTATTACCCTGGTAATAAACAGTCATCTGCTGTACTAGCAGTGAAGTGTATATGGCACATAGTATCCTATGTTGAGATATACTCTGTATTATGTTTAAATTGGACTATATAATCTTAAGAAATGAAACAAAATAACAATGACTGAAATAAGGTATAAATTTATTTATTTTTGCAAAGACCTCTGGCACATTTTAGGGTAGCTCCACGATGTCTTCAAGAACCCCAGGGTTCTATTCTTTGTTCCATTATTTTATTTATTTTTTGTCTTTTTCTTTTTTTATCGGTACCAGGGATTGAACTCATGACTGCATACTTGCAAGGCAGGCGCTTACGCCGCTGAGCTAAATCCCCAGCCTGTTCCATTATTTTAGTGCATACATGGCTTGCATTCTCCCGGTCCCCTTTGGGTTTGAGATGACTACTGGAGCACTGAGAATTTGATCCCAGAACAACATAGGCCTGAAGGAGGTGGAAAAAGAGAAGCAAAGAAAAAGATGTTTCCATTAACTTCCAAAAGACCCAGGATAGCATATCTGTTTGCATTTATGGGCCACAACATGACCATAGCTGCCTCAGAGGAGACTGGGAAATAGAGACTTTGATGGTTTGATGGTTTTGAGCCCCATGAATAATAAGGGTCAGTTACCAAGGATGAACATGGCGGTGGGGGAAGCAGCCAGTAGTCTTACCCTGGAATCTTTTTTTTTTTTGTCTTTTTCTTTTTTATTGGTACCAGGGATCGAACTCACGACTGCCTGCTTGCAAGGCAGGCGTTTATGCCGCTGAGCTAAATCCCCAGCCCCTTACCCTGGAATCTTAATGCTGGATGTACTTTGGGAAAACTTGGGTGTTCAGCATCATATAACCGAGCAAGCTTAGCAAAGCCCTGGGACATATAGTTCAGACCCTTGGTTTAACTAATGGCTTGTATTACTTTACTGCATTACATCATTAATTTAAACACTGCATCTTAAAAACTCCTTGTAAAAAGTCACTGGTTGTAAAAATGAATTATGTCTCTGTTCTATCAAAGTGGGGCAAAACCAGATATTGGATTGTTAGCAAAGGCATTGGTGAACAGCACCCTTTTAATGGAAAGGTCATTTCTCTTTTTTAGGGACAGGCAGGATGGTTTCAGGATTTTGTATAGTAATTCGTTTGGCATAAAGGCCTTTGGCAGAACAACAGTTTAATAGGTCTTTTAAAAGTTAAATTAATTGGGCTGTGGGAATAGCTCAGTGGAAGAATATTTGTCTAGCATAAATGAGGCTCTGGGTTCTATCCCTAGTCCTGCCAAAAGGAAAAAAAATTAGCAAATCTGAGATAATTTGAAAAAGCTTTGGAAAAATACAAAGACTTAAAAGGGAAGGCAGTGTTATTACTTTTATTATTAAACAACTTTTCTCTTAGAAAACACAGACTACTACTTGCTTTAATAGCACGTACACTAGAAAACACAAAAGCAGGAAGGCAAAAACAGTGTTTTCCAGTTTTTCTGTTCATTTATACATTTATTTTTACCCCCAGTGACATAATAATAAATACATTATTTGTAATGGGCTTTTCTCCTTCATCTTAGTGTATTGTCAGCTTGTATTTTAATCACTGCACTGTTGCCACCTGCAAACTCCTGTTAGACAGCCAGGGTATTTCAGTGCATTATTCTGTGTAGCCCTATAGTTCTTTAGTTTTAAATAATTAGAAATAATGTCATTCTGCCTACCAGGCCATAGCATTCAAATTTATTTAATATTTAGTCTATCTTCTGCCCATATCTTCATTAGGTTTCAAATACCTAACTCAGTCTTCATTTTATAGCTGAAACAGGAGAATAGTGAACTATAGTTGACTTGGGACTTCCTCTTTTCAGATGTCAACTTAAAGTTTCCATGAGGTTTTTGCTGCCTGATCTCCCTCTTCCTTTAGAAGCACTTTCCCCGTAAGCCAGGCTGGTCTCCTCTTCCTTCTAGAACACAGCCTGAACTTCTAAGTCACCAGGGTCACAACATATACCCTTGCTGTGGGAATAACTTTGTTCATAGGTATGTCCTCGGCTCATCCCCCTGCCTATTCAAACTCTATCCAGTTTCCTGTGCCAACCAAACCTGGCTGCTTCTCCTTTTGCTGGCCCATTGCATTCCTTGCTGTAGTCATTACTAAGCAGTCATTTGCTAAATGTATAGTACCTGATAGTATGGGGAAGAATATTTGAGTGACAAGGGACTAGAGCTGCTTGTTCAGTGGTTGCATATTCAGATACCTTCCAGCCAAGTGAGTGAATCTGTGAAGCAACCCATTTCTGAGGGCTGTGGCATTTGGTGGGAACAAATCAAAACACTGGACTGCAAGCCTGGGTGCCATGTTGCACTCACTGATCTCCTCTTTGTTGGCTGTGACTTCAGGAGTGTCCCTTGTGTTTCCAAAAGGATTTCATGTCTGCTTTCCAAATGGTTCCAGGTAAATATATATTAAATAAGTTAATGGGTAAATGAATAGATGAAGTGTCCCTTGAATTGGCTTATTTACAGGGAATCAAAATGTAAAAATTCTCTTTCTGTTGTGTAAGGATATCATTCACACCTCACTTGTCTAGAATTTGCTCTTCTTCTTTATAATCTCCAGGCCTTTGGTCTTTTCCAATTGCCTGAGTTCATTGACCTGTTTTGGATGCCTGAGGTGGCATTTAGTGGTGACTCCATTGCCACCCTTGAATGTGTCTGCCTTCTCTTGCCACACCTTTTCCAGATGCCAGTCCTAGCTGATTCTTCCTGGCTAATGTCTCCATGGGACCCTGTTGCCAACTGCCAGGGGCTGCTGGAGCAGAACTCTATGCTGTGCTGCTAGACTCGCTATCAATATCTGTCCAGTCACAGCTGTCCAACCCAGCCTTGGGAACTGCCCTCCATAGTCTTCATATGTCTGTCCATTTCTATTGAGTTGTTGGATTGACTGCTGCTCTTGCAATTTGAGGCCCATGTAACACCTTGACCCTTAACTCCAGCCCAAATTCTGTGCTCATTTGTGATGTGTGCCCCTCTCCAACATTCTCTTGGAGTTCAGGAAGCTGAAGATGTGCTTTCTTGCAGTGTGAGGGCGACGGTGCTTCTGTGTTCCCTTTGACTTACAGTTGGCTGGCACTGTTGTTCTAAGCCTGGCGTGTATCTGGCTGGTTGTTCCTTCCTGGACTTTTGATGGCTGGGAATTGGCTGGCCATGACCGCTGGATTCCACTGTAGCATTTCATTCCAGCACATGCACCAGAGCACATTCCTGCCTGTGGAGGAAGCAGCTAAGGCACAGGTGTCCTGATGACAGCAGTGTGGCCTCAGACTGATCAAGAAAAAGATGAGGAAAAGCCATGAAAGCAATTTTTCATATAAATAAATACAGTAAGAAACCAAAAAATATTACCAGAGTGAATCTGGTGGGTGGTAGCTGAAGAAACCAATTCTCCATCTTTTTCAAGAGATAGCCAAATGGCTTCTGTACACCTCATGAGCAAATGATACACTTCCAGCAGTGCCCAACTCACTCAGGTGCTTCTCCATTATGTTCCTCATTGGGCTTCTCTAGGGTTCTTTGTCTAAGTTCCTGTTTATAGAGAGTTGGAGGATTATAGATGTGTTCTGAAGATTTTTCTGGGCAAAAATGTACAAGGGCTCAAAGAATTGGATTCATCTGTTAGTTGCGGTGGCTATACCTAAGGTTTGCTAGGCCCAGAGTGTTCGATTTGTGAGAGATACTCTCCATGAATATAGAGGTCTGTTCTGCAAGCCTAAATAAATATGTAAGTGAATAAAGTTGAAAGAAGCAAATGGCCAGTGAGGTGACCATGCTTCCACAATAGGTGCTGCTGAGGGTAGAAGCCTGACTTGTGAGTCCTGTTGTATCTCTCCGCTCTTTAATGGAACCTGGGAACCTTGATTTCCCCGTCCTGGGTCCTCCCCTCCTTGTCTCTTCCCCTTTCCTCTCCTTTCGCCCACTCAGCAGTACTGGGGATTGAACTCAAGGTCTTGTGTACATTAGGCAGGCATTCTTACATCCCAGCCCCAGTGGCTGGTTTATGTTGAGCCTGAGTGTATGATGTTAGTAATATAACAATAAGTGAAAACAGTCACAGGCCCTGCCCTCAAAGAACTTTCTGTGGGATAAGAGAGAAGGATCTTTATCAAAACAAAGACACACAGAAATGTAAAGTCATGACTGTGTGGGCATGATAGCACAAGTCTATAATCACAGCATTCTGGAAGGCTGAGGCAGGAAGTTTGCAAGTTCAGGCAACTTAGTGACTTTGCAAAATCCTGTCTCAAACTTCGAAAAACAGGGTGGGGTTTGGATGAGACTTAGTGGGAAGGCCCTGAGTTCAGTCCCTAGTACTGTCAAAAAAGAAAAAAAACAGCAAGAAGTCTGGCCAGTGGCATGAAGGGGCAGTGTTGGTGCCACGAGGGGGTTGATAAAGGGCTGTGTCTCTGTAGGGACATTGCAGAAGGGTTTCCTGAGGAAATTCTGTGTCAGATGAGATCTAAAGGAAGGCAGAAGCACTCAGAAGACAAAGTGAAGAGGGAAAACAGGGAGGGGGTTCCAGGGTCTAGGCAGAGGCCAGCAGGCCCAAGGGCCCTGTGAGAGTGAGGCAAAGGGCAGTCTTGGTGTTTCCTTCGGATTCTTTTTGCCATCCTTCTCTGTGGTAGATCTGAGGAACCACAGAGAGGTCAGGAGGGAAATGACCTCTCTGCGGGAGCTTCACTTTCTTTTCCTCAAGGGTTGCTCCTGAGTCCTGCCTGCCTTTCCTTCCTATTTGGTCCCTTTGGGGGTCTTCTCTGCAGCTGAAAAAAGGGCTGGGCAGGGGTTCCACTCAAGCGGCATCTGAGCACTTACAGAGCTTGTGTTGGAGCAGGTAGTGCTGTATGAGGCGCCTCAGGGCGTTCTAACTATGAGCTCTTCACAGGGTGCACGGTCCTAGGAAAGTCAGTCCAGCACAGGAACTCCAAACAGCACATGGACTCTGATTTCCAGATGAACCTTTAGTCTCTTTCCTTTTCCTTCTGTTTCCTTTTGCTTCCTGATTTGAGCTACTGTATCTTAAAAATTAAACACAAACCTTTCTTTGCTCATATCACTCCCCTAGCAAGCCTGGTAGTAGCTAGTAATGACTACTTGTGTAAGTAGCCTGTGGTCTTGTCTTTACTCGAAGTCAAGATTTGTGCTTCAAAATTTCTGAGGAAATAAGAGCCTCTTTTCCTTTCCTTTCCTTTGCTTAACTTAACTTAACTTAGTGCTTTCCCTTTGTCTTCTGAGTGCTTCTCCCTTTCTTTAGATCTCATCTGACACAGAATTTCCATTCCTTAAGTTAGTACTTTCCCTCATTCCTACCGAGGAGCTCAGGTATGTTTGATGTCCATGGTTTGGTGGAGTCAAAAGAATATATCTTCTTTTCCAGATCTGGGAAGCATAACTCTTTACATGGAGTCCCCTCAGGACCCAGGCAGCCTCTTACAGAACCACACTTGCCTCCTGTTATAAAGTAAGGATTGAAACTGGGCTTGGTGGCGCACTCCTGTAATCCCAGCTCTTGAAGGCTAAGGCAGGAAGCTTGTCCCAAGTTTGAGGCCAACCTGAGGTACATATTGAATACAAGGACAACCTGAACTACGTAGTGAGACCCTGTCTCAGAAACAAACAAACAAACAAACAAAAAGGATTAATAACATAAGACCTATGCATATCCTGGAATCCGGGTATGTATTTGGTTCATTTTAGGGGCAGAGGATCGCAGCTTGTATTCATCCAAGTCTCAGAGGAGTTAGAACTTGGGCATCTGTTTAAGAGCAAGACTAGAGCAGAATAAGGAATGTAGACCCTAGTGCGACCCTTAACACAGTATCTGTGTGATCTAGAGTGAATGCATCTTGCGACCTCTCTGGACCTCAGATTCCTCAACTGTGAAATGAGAGGTTTGAATGAGAGGGTGTCTGGGGTCCATCCAGGAAATAAAGCATGGACATGGGTGTGTTGGGGGGCACGTCTTGGCTGCCAGGTTCCTGTCTTGGTGTGTCAGGCTGAAGTGTTCCCAGACTGCCCTTCTAGGATTATTCTCACCGGAGCTAAGTGGCCCCAAAGAGATTCTTTGCTGAGTGGTTTGGTGGAGAAACGGTTGACAGGAGCCTGGAGGGGCTCCCTCCCTCCCTGCTGTCCAAGCAGTGACAGATGGCCTTGCTGAACAAGGATGCTCCAGTCACGTACTTATGACAGGGCCTCACAGCAGATCAAGGACAGGACTGGAATCTGGAGACAGTAGGTCAAACGCTGCTTCTGTCCTTGTTGCTAAGCAGGGAACATTGGCTGTCTCAGAGTGTTGCTGTTATATTGATTCACGGGTGCCTCTTGCCCTCTTTTCTGTATTAAACTAGGGCTTTTTTCAGATGGAGCCCAAGACTACCTAGATAGTTTAATTGTATCCCTCACTATCCCCGTTCACTAACAGAATTGCTTGAAACCCAGGGTCCATAGAAATGCGACTATTCAAAGCTATGGGTTGCACTGCACGTTCCTTTCCCTCCTTACTACCTCAGAGCTTTTGCTTTTAGAGAAGGAAGCTTGGCGGTTTCGATCTAGAAGAAAGAACTTTTCTTCTCTGGAGTGGTTTGTGAATCTGTGCGGCATGCTGGGAAAAGACAGGCGAGGGGGGTGGCAGACTTGGACTTAGTGCCTTACGTCTGGAGCACCTGATACCGGGCCTCTTGTTAACCTCCTGGAGCTCCAGGAACCTTACCTGTAAAAGGTGGGCAATGCAGAAAAAAAAGCAGTGTTGTTTTCAGTTACGGTGGTATGAAATAATTTGGGACAAGCACTACTTCAGCACCACATTCAGTAAACAGCATTGTGCTTTTTTCCATCTTTCTTTTTTTTTGGTCTTTTTCTTTTTTTTTTTTTTTCATCGGTACCGGGGATCGAACTCACGACTGCCTGCTTGCAAGGCAGGCACTTGTGCTGCTGAGCTAAATCCCCAGCCCCATTTTCCCATCTTTCTAAGGAACAGGAGCTACTTCTTCCCATTCCTTGTTATTTTAGGTGTACGTAAGGCAGAGTTGAAGTCCACTTTTTTTTTTCTTTTTTAAATTTTATTTAAAGAAAGACTAAACAAAACAGAAAATGGGTAGAAATAATGCATACTTTCAAAGAAAAATAAACAGTAAGAAATCACTAGTTGATGATTACAGATTGTCCTCTTATAAATAGTTATTCAAGATAGTAAAGTGGAGCATATAAAGTAGGGTTTCAAACAGCGAGATTGCAACGAGTTCTGTTCAACTATCTGACAGAAACTTAGAAATATGGTTATCAATCCTATACACTTAAGCGTATATGCAGTTGTCCATATCTTCAATTATGTTGAGATTGAACAAACCCAAGTAGTGCTATATCACTCGAATCAAAGAATAATACTATTGCTGGGTGTCACATTATGACACTCGAGGATCAGCACTGGGTATTTTAGTGTCTCTTTTTCTTCAGAGTATCTGTTCATTTCATCATGTGTCATAACATCAGTTCTCATGAATTTCACTTTCTAAAGTGCTTGGAGGATATTGTCTCAAGCCAGCCAGGCATAGTTTTGTCTCTCCCACCTCAGCGGGCAGATTTATTTCACCTGAAGCATCTGAAAGGCATGGAAACCCCGCCCCATTTCCCACTAACTGTGCATGGGCCTTTGGTGGTAGATGCCTGTGCTTCTTGCTCCTTCTGGACTCAGCTTTAACTCCAAATGCTCAGGTCCTGTCTTATCTGTTAGGGCCTTTGGCCTGATGGAATGGGAAAGCTGGCCCGTTTATGACTCTGTTTGACTTTCCTGATAATTAGAATGCTTTTGCCCCAGGAGGAAGGCAGGAGATCTCTCCTTTTTGCTGCAGCACTGGGCTGCTGAGGTAAAGGGATGGCCAGTTTTCACATTCCTACTGGCTTCCCCAGCTTAGCATTCTTGTTGCATGGAATCTTTTAAGACTCTGGAATATGTGCTTGCTTTGGCAGCGCGTATTCTAAAACTGGAACGATACAGAGAAGATTAGCATGGCCCCTGCACAAGGATGACATGCAAATTCGTGAAGTGTTCCATATTAAAAAAAAAAAAAAAAAGACTGGACTATCAGGGTGGGCTGAAAAGCTCTTACTCTGTTTTGTGGTCTTATTTTGGAAGGTGAGTGGCGTGTTTGCTCTGTTCCCATCTCTGTATTACAGCTGTGTTTTATACAGCACTGAGTCTTTTCCCAAACATACCTCCTCCTCCTGTGAACATTGGCCAAACATTGCTGGACCTTTTTCCCTGTAGTTCCCATTTAGTCTCAGAGTCCCTTTCCTGTGGGAGATGACACACGTGAGTTTTGGATAAACCTGGATTTGCACCCCACTTAGCTCTGTTATTTGTTAGCTGGGGACCTTGAGCAAATTACATGTTCTGTATCCTTTAGTTTCTGCAAATTGAAAAAAGAATAGTTATAGTACTGTATATTAGTGTAGAGGATAGAAGTAAGGATTAAATAAGATAATCCATGTGAAGCTGTTAGCAGTGCCTGATATTTAGTAAGTGATCGGTATATTGGCCACCATGATTATAAATTCTGGCTGCTGCATTTGCTCCCGTGGTATTTACATCACAATTTGTGCCATACTTTTGGTATACTTTGTCTTGTACTTGCATTTTCAGTGTTTTAGTTATTCACTCCAATTACACTATAGATTTTTAAAATTCAAAATATACATGTTAAATAATACAACATTGAAATATAAAGAAAGTCCAATTTCCTTTTCAGCCAGACTTGTAAGACACTTACTTCTAGGAACAAATGCAGTTATGTTTTTGTTTCTTTTGGAATTTTTTTCTCTATGAAAACATAAGATGCTCAATAGGGTTTTCTGGTTTTTTTTTTATCGTTACTGGGGATCAAACTCATGACCACCTGCTTGCAAGGCAGGTTCTTATGCCACTGAGCTAAATCTCCAGCCCCAGGTTTTCTGTTTTTATCTTTATTTTTTTTCTTTTAAAGTTTTTGATCCATATGTTTTTTTTTTTTTTTTTTTTAATTGGTACTGGTGATTGAACTCATGACCCACCTGCTTGCAAGGCAGGTGCTTGTGCCGCTGAGCTAAATCCCCAGCCCAGATCCATATGATTTTTGATAACATGGATATTATTCTTTTACTCTTGTCTTTTCTTGCTCCATACTTTTCTCTCACACTCATATCATGTATAACAGAGGACTCTGCACATAGCAGTCCAAGTATTTGATAGTAACTCCAGTGTTCCTAAGAAATCTTGGCCTCTTTTTGTCCTTAGTTGCATTTAGTAGTGGTCTCGTCCTCTACCTTTTCTTTCTTCTCTATTTTGGTGTTAGAGAGTGAATCCACAGCCTTTACATTGAATTGTATCCCCTTCTTATTTTTTATTCTGAGACAAGGTCTTTCTAAGACCCTAAATTGCCCAGGCCAGGTTCAAACTTGTGATTATCCTACCTCAGCCTCTCAAAGTGCCAGCATCTCAGGCATATACCACTACACCTGGCTCAACTATATTATCAGATAAAATTCATTTGTTCTCTTTTAAGGTCTTGTTTTTTATGTATCCATTCCATAAACTTTTTCAGGAGCCTTGGACTCTAAAGAAGGTGAGCATTGGAATAGCTTGTGTGGTTGGAAACCTAAGGTTTGCCTCTGGATTCGCCCAACTGTGAAGGTTCTGACAGCGCACCCCTCCCTAGGAGCCAGACAGGCAAAGCAGGGCCCTAGTAGGGACTGACACTGTACCTGAGACCTGTCCTGGCAAATCCTGGTGACTGTTTGCGACAGTGTGCCTGATAGAGCAGTGTAACAGGACAAAGTACCCTGGAAAAAAGGAAAATGTTACCCCGGATTCCAGTGTGCAGTCACAGCTGATTTCACCTTTATAGTTGGTTCTGTTCTTGTCCTGTGCCTCATCTCCTCTCACAGGTTAAGTCACAGTGTACATGCTGTCTGGATACTTAGGATTTTTTGGTTTCTGCATTCCGTTAACCTTCAAGAGTCTAAACAGAAGAGAAAAGGACTGTAACTAGGGAGAGCAGTGACATTCTTTATCTTAGTCATTCATTTTAACTTCGTTTGGAGCTTATTTATGCAGGTGGAGCTTCCGATACCTTATAGCTGTGACCAGGAGAAGCTGAGTGAATTGCCAAAGTGATGCTGGTGTAGGATTCCTGAGTCTCACGATGCTATTACTTCCCTAAGCACTCCTATCCTTCACTCTGCCCACATATTACTAATAACGGAATGAGGGGTCAGAACCATATGTGCCAAGGTTAAAGTTGGGGAGTGGAGTCTGTGTATCTTCTTTCTTGGTTACTAATGGGAACATTTTTTTTTTTTTTTAAATTAGTACGGGGGATCGAATTCATGACCATGCGTGGGAACATTTTTTGAAATGTGATGTGGAGGTGCATCATATTCTGTATTTGATACTTTAGAATTTTATTTGAAACAGTACATACTTCAAATACTACAGGCAAAGGTGGCAGTATTCCCATTTTATAGAGGAAATTGAGACTTAGAGGTTTAATACTTTGCCTTTGAGTTAGACATAGTTAGACGATGATAGAGACGGAATGTGAATTCAGGTTCTAGAGTGCTTGCATGATGTCTTCTATACTGCTCTTGGAGGATGGACCACAGGAGGAGACCTTCTCTAGCAACTTGTTCAGCAAGAGACCCTTGACTCCCCACAGCCTGGACTGTACACCTGGTCTTCGGGTCTTTGTGGGGTAGATCATTCCCACATCTGGAATTGCAGATAGGGAATCCTTAGGAAGCCTCTGGTACCTCTAGACATGAAGGCCCTAAAATGCACAAGATCTGAGAGCTGGTTTCTCATTTCTGCTTTACCTAGGCTTCCTCCAAAAGTACCTCTTGAACCTTAGCTCTGCTGCTTGTTATTGTTTGTCCTGAACCACAGTTGGGCTTATCCAGAGCTGTCCAAAAGTTGGGCTGTAATACAAGTTTTCACTTTATTGGTCTCTTGTTTCTATTTGTGTTTGTTTTGTGCTTTTGTTTCTGTTTAACTGAAGGGTATATATATAGATTTCAGATAAATTCATAGATGATTGTTTATAGAACTTAACATTTTTTTTTTAACCAGAAAAGAAACGTAAATTTGAAAACAGATTTAGACACATTTGTTAACAGCAGAGGCCTGTGTGGTTATTCAGAGCCTCAACTTTCAGCTCCATGTCACCTTGGAGGTGGGTGGGCCATTCTGGGTGCTGCCTGTGTACAGTGCCAGGTGGACCATGTCTGTCCCACGTGGCAGTTCTGTTCCCCTAGAGAAGAGCGAGGCATCCCTTCTGGGGTGTGTTTATCTGTTTAGATCAGTGTCATGAAATGTAAGCTGGACTTCATGTTCATTCTTCAGTACCTCAATTTGGATAGATTGTTGGTGGAGCAGCACCCAGTTCTCCACAAATGTGTCCCAACTCTTTTCCCACAATCAGAATCTTGACTGTGTTGTTACTGGTCCTTGTGAACGTTTGTGATTTACAATAACTTTTTTTTCCAGGACTAGGATTTGGACTCATGCTTGCCAAGCAGGCACTTATGCCGCTGAGCTAAACCCCCAGCCCACAAAATAACTTTTGAATGACTCAGTCTGGCAGAAACACTCTTTCAAAAGGGATTTTGAGCATGAAATTTAGGAGCTTCTTTCTGTACAGTCAGTGACTGAGATTAAAAGGGGGAATTTAAAGTAGTGCTGCTTTGAACCCTCTAAATGATGAAGAAAGATAAAAGAGTTGGGCTAGTTTTGATTTAGGATACTGTCTTTCCTCTTCCTCCTGGCTGGCACAGCTCTGGTCCTAAATCCTTAATGTGTAAGACTTGGGCTTCATCTAGAGCATGGCTCCAGCTTTTAGGGGCCATTGAATCTGCCCAATTGTAGGTTCCTCATAAGCAAGCTTTTGGTGCTTTATCTACTGTTTAGTGTATTGAAAGAGATACTGAGAGTAGGAAAATTAGCAAAGATGACCTTCCAAAAAGAGTAAAAATGTCCCTGCTTAGGAAAAAGGAGATATTCTGGGATCTTTTCTCACCCAGGGGCTCCCTAAGTGCGGAGAATAAGTACTGCACTTTGTGGGTATTCTGGGTATGTTTGTTAGGTCCACTTCCCCAAGCAACAGAAAGGAAGGAACAGACAGGCACCCCCTTGGAAACCAAGGTTCACCTGCTTGAGAATTCGCCCAGCCATGGTGAGAGAGTCAGCTCGAGCTCCTGAGAAGAGGGTGTGTAAAGTAGTATTTGGAGGTGGGTTGGGAAAGTTCAGGTGCAGTCCTCATCTTCCTTGCTAGTGGGCAAAGAGGTATGAGGAAGGAACTACAAAAGGACCCACAGCGTAGCCTGAAAAAGACAGTGAGTCAGAGCAGACGTAGTCTTAGCCTGAGGAGGTGCATGAGGTTGGTCCCTCCCTGCTCTTAAAGGCTGGAGATTTTGAGGGTGATTCTTAAGAAAGTTTATTCATGCTTTGCAGGGCAATTAAGGTTTTGAGGTTGACAGCCTGCATCCTTTGTGGTGCAGGCTTCCCTGACTGCAGGGTGAGAGGAGGAAGGAGGTGTCTGTGCTGAGTGGTGCTGCTTCCTCCTCTGCCCTCAGATGCTTTTTCCTCTCTGATGCCCTGAATGGAGTACGGTTCACAGAGCCTGGAATGTTTGCCTTTGTGTGGGTTATGATTCTTAACCAGTTTATTTACCCAGCAGGTCCTCAGAAGAATTGGATGTGCTTGCTGTTATATATAGATGCTGTAGGACATATGATACTTGTATCATATACATAATAAAGGCGTCACTTCCGTTACATTCTTTGTATCCCTGGGAGTCTCCTGTGTAAACACACCCTAAATAGCTGGAAGCATAAGGTGCTGTATGGCATAGCATGCCAAGGATACACAAGTTGGGGACCTGGAGAAGGTAGAATTCACTGGAAGTCCTTAATGGAGGAGTTAGGTCTTAAAGAATGTATGACATTGGTCATACATGGGTAGGCCTTGAAGACTAGGACAGTGAGGTGCCCACATGCAACCCCTCCAGGGACCTCCCTGTTTCAGAGCTTTTGCACTTGCACAGTAGCTCAAGGCTTCAACTGCAGGTGTCCAACGAACAAGGTTAGAAGCTGCATCAGTTTTTCTGATGTAGCTTGGAAGGCAGGCCCTGTCACTTCTACTGCTTTCTGTCAGTTACGGTGAGTATCAAACCCTATCAGATTCGACTAACCCAGTTTGGATCTTTCTTTCAGTGGAAAAAGTACCAGTCACACTGAAGAAAGGAATATAAGATGGGAGGTGTTGCATGCAGATCTGAAAATACATACTTCCATGCTCACCATGGAAGCTGGAGGCAGAACTTGGGGATACAAAATCCTGGCGAGCCCATTCAGTAGCCACACCCCAGACCATATTCCAGGAAAGAACAGCTTTCTGTTGACAAAATCATCAAAATTCTGATTCAGTTCCTCTTACTTTGATTATTTCTATCTGATATGTAGTTGGATGTCTGAGGCCTTTGGGATCTGGCAGCTCTTCTCAGTCATTTGAGCTGGGAAGGCAGAAGAATTCAGGGCAGGAGGGTGTTTGAGGAGATGGTCTTTAGTCAGGGCAGTAGCTGCACAAATGCTCTGCCTCTGCCTCTCTGTTCCTGCTGATGACATCTGTGTTGGCCTGACTCAGAGCTAGAGTCAACAATTGTGCCACCTGTGCTTCATTTTACATTGTGACTGTAGGTAGGTATCCAAGTTAGCATCTTTTGAAGTAGGCACATTTAGGATGTTAGAAAGAGCAAGGTGTTCTACAGATGCATGCTGGGGTATTTAGTTAGGGAAATGGTAACCTTTTCTGTTATCACAAGGAGCTTTTACTGAGCAGCATGGAAGCAGGGGGAAGGTGGCACAGTATCCAGGGAAGTGATAAAAGTGTAGTTCTCACGGGAGGCTGGCGCTGGGTAAAGGATCCTTCTTCAAGGCTGATGAATTGAGGCCTGTACATCTGTTAGTTCCCTATCATGTCTTCTAGTCTTCAGCCCACCAAGGCACAGTCACACTGTTGAATCATGTGGCCAGCATAGGTGTGGGCACAATTTGAAGAAGGTTTATGCTGTGGTTTCTCATATTCTGGCCCACACATATGCATGTGATTTCCTCCTTGCTCCTCATGGCACATGTCCATGGGCCAGTCAGAGTTGGGAGTGGCCTGAAATCCTAACTATGCTTGGGTTTGAATGGAGTCTTCAGTTTCCCAGTCCTATTCAGTAACTAGCCTGTCTGAACACTGCTTAGTGAGCCCAGCAGTCGCTCTAAAAAGGTTGGCTCTTCTGGTGAAAGCATAAGCCAGCCCTGGTAAACTCTTCTACGAGTTCTATCACTCCTAGTCTGTGCCTTTCCGTGAGCTCCTTGCTGCAAGACCCTAACTGACATAAAGTACAGTGCAGAAGTGACCTAAGGGCTTGCCAGCTATCTCACTCGAATGCCACTGAGCCACTTTGGCAAACAGTGTCTGGTCTTAGCATGCTATACCTGCAGAACTGTACCTGGTGCAGACAGTGACAGTCATTCCTGGGTAAGTTGGTGACTGCAACCGAAAATGAGAAAACCGTGTTCCTCAGTGACTGTGGAGGCTGAGGGGAATGGATAGGGTGGATGTTACACCAGACGTAGGGAAGTGGGATCACTAAAAGTCTCGCTGGTCCCTAAATGCTAGTATTTTTCTGTATTGTTTACATGTAGGTACCCAGCCAGAGCAAACAGGTAGTGAGATGCCAGAGAGGTATGTTAGACCTCAGGAACTATTCTTTCTCTCTGTGTGTAAAGTTAGTTTGTCCTACCACCCTCATCCTTGTACCTTAGTTGTCTGTTATCATCTTCTGGAGAAACTGTGTTAGGTTGCTTTCTATGTCCTTGCTGCTGGCTTGTTGGTTTTCCAGTTGAATGTGTCTCATTGCAACCGCAGTTGTTCTGCCGAAATGTGGATCTGATCACACCTCTTCCCTGCTTAAAAATGGCCTGACTCCAGGGCAGAGTCCAGGCTCCTCAGTGTGTAGTGTTCCAGTCCTGCACTCCAGCTCTGTTTCCTCTCTTTTTTTACCATGGTGCTTAGCCTGTAGTAAGTGCTCAGTAAAAGCTAGAAATGATGGTGAGGATTGTAGGTGTGTAAACTTGCAGCCAGTAAGAATGAGGATGGAGATGTGCAAAGCATATTTTCCTGTATAGGTTCATCTGTAAGTTCTTTCCTCTTGCTTTTCTTTTACTTACATAGATTACTCAGACATTTTTTCAATAACCAAATAGTTTTTATCTTTTACTCACTGAAGTCAGTAGATACTCAGGCATGCATATTATTATCTTAGAGTAGTATTGATATCTTGGAGCAACAACCAGGATTTGCTGTTTGTTGTATTTCTGATCTTGGATGTCGGCTGTATTTTAGGGGCTTTAGTTAATCCCAAGGTCCTTTCTACCCATGGTTGTGATATCTGCTTCCCAGAGAACTTGGTGAACACTGCAGTTGCTCAGGATAGGGGCTTAAGGTCCTGATTGTGTCTTTCTGAGGCCCAAACCCAGTGTCTCAAGGGTTGACCCACTGGGACATATGACTCTCAGTCAGAGGCTCTGCCTTGTCCTCCAGCATATGCTGATCACTTTTGTTAGCGTTAGATTGGTTAAATAGAGAAACCCTGGGGATGAGTAGAAAATGAGCCATGGGCCAGTCCTGGTATTTTGTTAGTTCCTGCAGCCTAATATGTGAAGGGTTGATGGGACAGGATCCTGAAAGTTGAAGAGGAGGTCCTGGACTGGAAATGTCTCATTCTTCTTGCTCTATTAGCTATATTGGGTCTATTTGCCATATCTAGGACCACATGTTGTACATACCTGTCTTGATGGTGAAGGCCTAATGGAGAGAACAGAGCTTCAGGCTCCCAGGGATTCCTCTGCTTAATTAATTCTTGTCCTTGCACTTTTGAGCATATATGTTTTTGACTCACAGCCCCCATAATGATTTTACCTGTGGTGAACCTGAATATGCTATATGAAGCGGTGCTGGCAGGGAGAAGTCTGCATGACTCAATCAAAACTTAGACTTTCTAAAGTGGTTGCAGACTGCTTATCGCAGGGTCATTTCCGTTGCCCATCAGTGTCTTCTGTCCAGACCTTAACCTAATGTACCGTCACAGCCTGGGTGTCTTTAACACACATTTGTTTTAAATTTTTCATAGGGAGATACTGCCTGCCAGCAAACCTTTACCACTGCACCTTACAAGAGCTTTCCTAGTTCACTCCTGTCCAAGTATCTGTGTGTGTCCCAGATATTTAGTCTTCACTTCCAAAGCATTCCATTTTAAATATAAAAACCTGGTTTCCTTCCCTAGAAGAATTCAGAGCACTTTTCCAACAGTATGGCTTTAGCTGACTCCCCGGTTTTCAGCAGAAAAGGCTTTGAACATAAAGGTAGAATTCAGTTTGATAAGTGGCTTTTATGCCAGTTTTCTTCTGTTCTAAACACAAGTTTCCTTCCTTGCATGTGCCTTGGATAGTGCTCTGTAGTAAACCATCCTCGGTGTTCAAGACTTGAGACAAGGGCAGGGAGTTTCCTGCCCAAATAATTTGCAGTTTGAGGTATCCAGGAAAAACTGAAGGAAGATGCAGTTCATACACTGTGGCCTTTGAGATACCAATCTCACAGAGAGGCAGAGGGACGATAGAGGGGCAGCATGGGATAGCGGATGGAGCATGGGCTTGAAGTGAGAGTGGTATTCTGATTGGGATTCTTTCTTTTCCTAGACATGGATGTGTTACATAACCTCTGAGCCCCAGCTTTCTCACTTGTAAAATGGGCTTGTTGCCCAGCTTGCGTGCTTAGCATGCCTGGGATTTAGAAGGCATGCAAGCAGTAGCAACTGCTGATGCTATTGTTATTTAATGGCTTATTTATATTGATGAAAATTCATATTTAAACTGTACATGTTGCCATGGGTTTAGCTCAGCGGCAAAAGTGCCTGCTTGGCAAATGTGAGATCGTGAGTTCAATCCCCACTACCAAAAAAAAAAAGTACGTTTTTGACATTTATAGATGAATGTGAAGAAAAACTTGTCATCTGTAATCCTGTTACCCAAAGGTCATCATGGCTAGCATTTTGGTATATATCCTATAGTTGTTTTTCTATGTGCCAGACAGAATATCTTTTTTTTTTGTCTTTTTGAGACAGGGTCTCAGTATTCAGTTCAGGCTGGCCTTGAGTTCACTTTGTATCTCCGGCTGGTGCCAAATTTGCTGCCGTCTTCCTGCATCAGCCTCCTGAGTGTTGGGGTCACAGGTGTGAGCCACCACTTCCAGCTTCCAGAATATTTTTTTTTAAATGTAATCAAGACTAGTTGGGTGTGGTGGCAAACACTTGTAATTCCAACACTCAAGAGGCTGAGGTGGGAGGATTTCTGTGAGTTGGAGACCAGTCTGCGCTACAGAGTGAGCTCAAGGCCAGCCTAAACTGAATACTGAGACCTGCCTCAAAAAGATAAAAAAAATTTTTTTAAAAATGTGATCAAAGTATGTATATTGTATACTACTGATATATATATCCACATATATATATATCTATAGTAACATATATTATTAAACTACTCTTGTATCTTTCTGGTATAATTTTTTGAAGTAGGATATTCATAATCTAGTTTTAAAAAACCAAAGCATATACAGGGTTTATTATAAATAACAAAGATTCCCTGCTCTGTCCCTTCTTACATTCTGGTTTTTTAAAAAATTTTACTTAAAGAAAGACTAAGCAAAACAGAAAATAGGTAGAAATAATACATATGTTCAGAGAAAAAAATAAACAGTAAGAAGTCACTAGTTGATGTTTGCATATTGTCGTTTTACAAATAGTTGTTTGAGGTACAAGAGTGGAATATGTAAAGTGGGAATTCAAACAGCAAGACTGCAAACAGTTCTATTCAACTGTCCAACAAAAACTTAGTAACTTGGTTGTCAATCCTATACACTTAAACATACATGCAGTTATCCATATCTTCATTTATTTTTAGACTAAACAAACTAAAGCAGGTTAAAATCATTCTGAACAAAGAATAATAGTATTGTTGGATTTCACATCATGACACTCTGATCAGCACTGGGTACTGTAGTGTCTTTTGTAAAATTTAACTTAAAGACTAAACAAAAACGGGTAGGAATAATACATAATTTCAAAGAAAAAATAAACAGTAAGAAATGATTAGTTGATGATTACATATTATCTTCTTACAAATAGTTATTCAAGATACTAAAGTGGAGTATATAAAGTAGGGATTCAAACAGTGAGACTGCAACCAGTTCTGTTTAACTGTCCAACAAAAACTTAGAAATATGGTTATCAATCCTATACACTTAAACATACATGCAGTTATCCTTCTCTTGAATTATGTTGAGATTGAATAAACCCAAGCAGGCTAATATCATTCTAACAAAGAATAATACTATTGCTGGGTTTCACATTATGACACTCAAGGATCAGTCAGCACTGGGTATTTTAGTGTCTCTTTTTCTTAAAGTATCTGTTCATTTCATCATGTTTCATAAGCTCTGTTCTCATAAACTGTTTACAGATTCTACACATGCATGAGTCTTAACATGTATTTCTATCCTTTCTATATTAGAGGGAGAAACAAAACAAGGCAAGGTAAAACAAAACATATTCCTATAAACACATGAAACGAAATAAACATGTAAGACCATTGTACAAAGAGTTCTACCATGGTTCCTGTGTTGTCTCTTGTTATCTCCAATGGAATTGGTTATATCATCAGACATAGTATAATTATGTATTAGTACATAACAGTATTAATCAAAACACAACTTATATATAATATAGAACTTCAAAAACCAGCAATTAAACCAGAATGTGTATCGTAGTCTTATCATCTTTAGTGTAGTTGCCTATGCTCTCAGACTTGATATTATCAATCATATCAGTTTTGAATAAAATCTTTTCTGCCTCATTTCTGTTATGCTCTTGTTTGCCATCAGTTGTTTGCTTATCTTCTTCATTCTGTTTTCTGCTCCATTCATTGAGGCTTCTCTGCCACTGTTCCTGGAATCTTAGTACTTTTCTCTCTCTCTAGAATGCCCTGGAGTATTCTCTGTAGAGTTGGATTGGTGGTTGAAAATTTCCCAAGTTCCTCTTTGTCTTGGAAGCATCTTGTTTCTCCATTAATTTCTAGAGACAGTTTATCAGGGTATATCAATCTGGGCTGGAGGCTGTTTTCTTTCAGGGCTTGGAATATTTCACTCCAGGCTCTTTTTGGCTTGATGATTTGTGTCGAGAAGTCTGCTGTTATTCTGATGGGCATTCCTCTATAGGTTATCTGTTTCTTGTCTCTAACAGCTTTTAATATTTTGTTCTTATATTGAATTTCTGGGATCTTGATTATTATATGCCTGGGTGTAGGTCTGTTTTGGTTGTAGGTGGCTGTAGTTTTGTGTGCCTCATATATCAGAATATCATTTCCTTTTTCTATGTTTGGGAAGTTTTCCTTAGTTATTTCTGTGAATAACCTTTGTAGTTCCTTTGTTTGTACCCCAGCTTCTTCATTCACATTCTTTATTCTCAAGTTATAGATCCTTTTGTCATCTTCTAGCCTCTAGCCTTTGTAATGTTACTGCTTGTTTCCTTGCTATTTTTAAAAAGTTTTCTCTTTCATACTCCCACATTGCAAAATTGTCCTCCAGTTTGGATAATCTATCCTTAGTTTCTTTCAAGCTGATTTACCATCTTTCCATAGAGTTTTTAATTTCCTGGTGATCTCTTTGAATCTGCTTCATGTTTCTATATATTTTTTTTTTATATTCTTCATCAAATGGTTCTCTCCTTTGAGTTCCTCCTTTCTTCCATCTGTGTCTGCTTGAGGGGTGCTTAGGATCTCTTTAATTAATTTTCTTATATCTTGCTTTATTTGATTAAATATTTCACTTTTGAACTCATCTATGAGGTCCCGAATATATCTCTTTATGTCCACTAGTGCTGTGTCTGATATTGCATATGCATGTTTGCTATTCTCATTATCCTTTGTATTTACCTGTCCTGGGTCAATGTTCTCAGGGTTGGGACCTGGGAACTTTTTGTTGTTGCTTCCTCTTCCCGTCTTTTTTGCTTCTTCCAGGTGGCCCTAGTATCTTTCTTTGTTGGTTACAATTCTTCTGAAGCATGCTGGCTAGATGACCCTTCCCACTGCTGTGTGCTAGTGAGTTGCAGACAGGGACAGTATGCTGGCCCCTCCCCTCCGGGTCAGTCAAACGCTGTGGCCTGCACTGTATTACTTTGCCTCCCCTCCCCTCCCCTCCACAGTGGTGGCGACTGAAGCACAGCGGCGGTGGCGGCCGTGGCTGAGGTGGCGGCAAACTTTACATCACCTCCCCTCCAGGTCTGGGGCTGCAGCAGGGTTAGGAGCGGGGGCAGCCTGTGGGCACCCAGTCACTCCCGGGCATGGTGACAGGTCTTGTTGGCAGCCCGGAGGCGCCTCAGGCAGCGGCTGGAGTTCAGCAGCGCAGAGATCAGTCAAGTTGCTATGAAGTACACTGCATTTCCTTGGGCTGCCTCCCCTCCGGGTCAATCAAGCTGCTGTGTCCTGCACTATCAGTCAGACTTCTGAGATTTCACTGGGTTAGTGTGGTTAGTATGCACCACCACTATAAGGACTTGATTTCAGATAACCTGTTGGGTGTCAGCCAGGTCACGTGACCCAGGCCTAGCTCACTCCACGAATCCCATTCGGGAAGGGAGCAATTGACTGAAGTCACTGCTGCCCCCTGTATTCGCCAGTCCTGCCCCCGGTCCCAGAATGTCGTCCACCGGAGCCCCCCTATTTATGGAATGGCTCTACTCCCGTCACTCACTACAAGTCAATGTAGGCACCCTGTCAACTCAGCTCTCCCTTTGGCTCACTGACCCCGAATTCAGTGTCGAAGCAGTGGGACCTCGGACAGCTGGGCAAGTCGCGGTAGGTCCTTGAAGCCATAGCGGGACCTCAGATGGTTAGCAAGTCGCCTTAATTTCTTCTTGGGATGAGAAAATTCATCTCCTTCCATTTGGGGGCTCCCCACTATGTATTATGTTGAATTCTAAGTTGACTATCTCCCTTTCTTACATTCTGTCTTCTTCCTTATCTTCTTGAAGGGGGTTACTGGTTTAATTTCGGGGGATACTGGTTTAATTTCTACTAAAAAACCTAGTGTTTAGCTCAGTGCCCGATACATGTTAGCTTTTATACACGTGGGCTGATTTTTTTAAGGTTTAAGTCAACACTTATTATAGAATGTGGCATAATACTTTAAAAATACGTAGCCAAAACATATGTTTCATGTTGGTTCATTTTATACCAGCTCAGAAAGTCTGTCCAAATCTTTCCCTTTATTGTATCTTTGACTGGCATGTTGCTTTTGGTTTAGATTTGTAATTTTGATATGGCTATTTCTGTTTTGCCTTAGAGGTTTGTAGTGTTGAAATTGAATTTTATATTAATTAGATTAGGTTAGCCATGAGTGAAGGCACCTAAAATAACAGTGGCTGAAATGAGAAAGACATCTGTTCCTCTCTTATGTCAGAGTGGTGGTAGTCAGCCTGTGGCTGACATGACATCTGTGGCCCATTAGTAGTCTTACACTCTCTCCTGTTTGCGGCTCTGCCAGTTCTCAGACATGGCCCTATCCTAATGGACCAAGATAGTAGCTTAGACTTCCAGCTATCACATTTATTTTCCAAGCAGTGCAACATAGAAAGGGATGAAGCTCAGGCCAAAAGCCGCAAACTGGAATCTTTTAAGACAGGTTACAGAAAGCAGTCATATGCTATTCCTGAGTTACCTGGCTATACCTTGAAACAAGGAGACTGGGAAGTGTTGTTAATGTAATGAGGATCAGGTGCCCACTGTGAAACTGGGGATATGGGGATGCAGTGAAAATGGAGGAGGGGAGCATCTTCATTGTGGCTGGCCTTCCAGGTCACAGATGTCAGGCTCTTTTCCTACTGTTAATCCCTTGCTAGGTCTTCGAGCCATGGCTGCTAATGTAGCAGTCCATTTTTGGCATGTTCTCAGTTTGCTTTCTGTCTCATAAATGCTCCTGACTCTGACCTTCTCTCCCATTCACTCCTTGGGACTTGGAGACCTTGAGACCCATACTTGGATGTGAGAAGGCAGCAGATACGTAGTTCTCTTGCTCAGAAGCAATAATCTCCTTCTTCGTCTGGTTCCAGCACTGAGATCCTGATTTCCCCTGGAGGAGGCTTCTGTATGCTTCTGTAGAAAATATAAATTTCTGTTTTTCAAGTGCCTGTGTGATAATACGGCATCATATCCTAGGGCCCTGACTGTTTGTATTCAGGCACGGGTTGGGCCTGGCCTCTGCCTCTGACCACCTCTGAGCCAGCTTGGCTGAATTTCAGTCTCTGTGTCTGCAAGTGAGCATGGTGAGAGTCCCTGTCTTCCTGAGTTGTTGAGAGGATTAAATAAGATTATGGATGTAAATCACTTAGTCTAAGGCCTGACAGCAAGTCTGTCATTATCAATGCTGTCTACACATAATAAAACAACAGCTAGCGTCACATGGCATTGTCTTTTTGGCTGAAGGGGTATATTTCATTTTATTGTTGATAATGTTTGTGATGTTTAATTATAATGTTTGTGATGTTTAATTCATTTCATATCATATCTTGATGAAAGGACATATTTTAAGGTTTAAAGATTGGAAATCATTAGTGTAGCTTCTTAGGGACTGATGTGTCGCCCTTCAACAGGTGTTTGGAGACAAGTGCTTGAATTGATATCAGAGACATTTTGTGATGGTTTACATTTATTCATTCAAGACCTAGGTATATTGAGCACCAGTAACCTCTTCGGGTTATGGGATGGAAATAGATCTTATGGTTCAGCTTTATTGTAGCTCTGGGATACTTGAAAAGGTCACTGCATCAGATGCTGTCCATCTGTGGTGCTGGGGAAGATGGCTTTGTACACATCCATTTGATTTGGCTTCCTCTTCTATACCAGAAGGGGTAGATCCTAAATCCCCAAGGTCTTGGTTTTCTCCACCTTTCTGCAGTTCTTCCTACAGGGACTTCTGGCTGCCTTGGCCTGAATGTTGATGGGAAAGCACAGCGTTGCAGATTGTGCCAGCAGGACTTGGTGTAGCTCTGCTGACAGTGCAGAACCTGGCTGGGGCCTTAGCTGCTGCTGGCATCTCCCTGCTGGCTCCAGGCAGACCACACCTCTGCTGAGGCTGGGAGTTGGAGAGTCTAAGTGGTGAATCATTTGTCTTGGTAAGCAAGTCTGGCCTCTCTTGGTCTTGCCTGGAGGGACAGACTGGGCAGAAGGCCAAGGCCAGGAGAGGCTGGGGGGATGCACTCATGCCCTTATGCCTGGTAGTGGTCCCTGAATCAGGCTGTGTCAGCTGAGTCTGCTGAACAGGGGCCCAGTTCTGTGTTAGCTGCTGGTCTCCTGGCATTCTGGGCTGTTGACTGAGGATGAGGTCCCAGATCATCTTCCTTCCTCTACTGGAAACAAGGTGTTACATACAGGAAGTAAATGTTGCGAATGCTGGCTCAGGTATCCAAAAGATTGCAGTGTCTAGGAAATTGGGTTTTACTTGAATAGTTAACTTGCCTGACTTCTCTTTACCCTGGAGTTTTCACTGTTCTCCAGCACAAAGGCATGGTAGAGTTCAGCTGGCCCCAAAGAGAGACTTAAGCATGTCAAAGATATGCAGATAGGGACGGGCATCCAGAGACCCTACATCCAAATTTGTTGTTTACTTTGGAGACCCTGCATCCAAATTTGTTGTTTGCTTTCTACCTGACGGCAACTCAGAGGTTGTTCTTGTTAAGATAAGAGAGGCCACCATAATATAGATCTGTTTGAACCCTGGGCTATGCCAGGAGCTAACAGGAGTACCCTAGGGCTTCTTCTGTTACCCTTACTCAGGACAGATTTTGCACATTGAGGAGGTCTGGGAGTCTTCACACGATCCTTTGGGTACAGACTATACCAGTTTCTTCCTCCCTGTCCCAAGAAAACAAACACTAGAGTGGCAGACTGAACACAAAAATGGTACATCTGCCATTGTTCCCTCCTGAAGCCTAGCTAAAGTGACAGCAGACCCACAGGTGCACAGGAGTGGAGACTGTAGCAGCTAAGTTTTGGAAGCTGGGAAACAGGTGAAGAAGTGATCACTGATGTAGGACCTTCGAGAAAAGAAGAGGGAAAGCAGTAGCCAATCAGTTTGGACCACAGAAACCTGACAAGCGTAGTAGTGGTTTATATATTGAAAGTTGCATGCTGGGACACCCTGCCTTCCTCACAACTTGATGCCTACCATGTCAGTAGCCAGGCCTTTATTGCAGCAGGAGTTTAGAAGTGTATTGCTTTCTTCAAGCTGACCTCACTCAAAAGGAGTGACTTCATATACTCATCCTCCATTACCTGCTTTCCCTACTGTGCAGCTCGAACTTGATAAATTCCTCTTAGGAATTCCTAGAGGTTCTAGTCAGCTTTCTATGCTTCGTTCCTTTTTATTCTCTTTTAACTTATTTTGGAAGACATGCACACATGTAAGAAGAATGGCATAATGGACCCTCTTATATTCATCTTCCTGTTTTAGCAATTACTCAGCTCATGGATAGTTTTCTTTCTTCTGCAAGTATGTACCTTTAAAACTAAAAGGTTCCCTTTTAAAACATCAGCACAGTTGTGGTGCTTAATCATGAACAGACAACCAGGGATGACCAAAAGAACATTGAGGACCAAAGTACAAACTGAGAAAGCACCTGAAACAAGCTATACAGAGAGAAAGCAAAGAGAAAAAAGATGAAAGAACAAAAGAAAGAAAGAAAAGAAAAGAGAGGGAGCAAGGAATTTAGCTCAGTGGCATAAGTGCTTGCCTGGTAAGCATGAGGTCATGAGTTCGATCCCTGATATCAAAAAAACGAAAAACAAAAACAAAAACCAGAGAGAGGGAGAGAGAGAGGGAGAGAGAGAGAGAGAGAGAGAGAGAGAGAGAGAGAGAGCCATCAGTACTACACTCAGTCAAAGAACAAAACATTATGCCACAGTACAAAAAACAGCTATTTACTGCATTTGGGTTCCCACTTAAAAAAAAAAAAAAAGGCAAAATGAGTAGAGCTCCTTTAGGAATTATAAACAATGATAGGGAAATAAAAAATGTAATAGAAGCATTAGAAGATGGAGTGGTACATTTCAGAAAGAAAAACAAAAAAAAAATATGAAGAAAATAGAGAATATAAGAAAATTGGAGAATTGATCTGGAAAGCCCATTATCTGAAATAATAGGGGTTCCAAAGAGACAGAGAGAACAGAAAAACATAGGGAGGGAAATTAACAATAAAGTACTTCAAGAAAGTTCTCTGGGGGCTGGAGAATTTAGTTCAGTGGCATAAGCACCTGCCTGGCAAGCGGGAGGTCATAAGTTTGATCTTTGGTACCACACACACACACACACACACACACACACACACACACACACACGAACTCTGTGTCTGAAGGATAAGAGTGTTCCGATTTGAAAGCTCTCAGTACTTCCTGTACACCACCCGAGGTGCTAGGGCAGTGGGGACCTAGAGTAGGAACTAAAAAGTTTGCCTGAGAAGAAGGGAGGATCAGGGAGCAAGAGTGACTCAGGGCTTCTTAGAGTTAGAAGTAAGGAAATCATGCTTGGATGCCTTCAGAGTTAGGAAGGAAGCTCCAACCATCTCCATTTCAAGTATTGGGGTAAAGTATAGACATTCTCTGACAAAAAAACCAAAAAACATATCTCCCACCCAGTCTTCCTAAGGAAGACTCCTGGAGAATGCATCCCACCAGAGCAAGGGAAGAACCTAGCAAAGGTGGAAAGTAGGATGAAGGTCACAAGCGCAAGTGCAGGATTGCAGGACTGTGAAGCAAGGTCCCTTGAGAATGGGTGGCTTAGATCCCCTGCAGCCTGGTGCGGGTTGTCATCACCAGCTCACCTGCTGTCTATCTGTGTGCCATCGTGAACCTCAGGACTGCCTGGGGAAACCGCATCTAGATTGCTATCTGCACTTGGCTGTCTGGCGTAGGTGCTCATGATGCTCCTTCCTTGCCCTCCTGATGGGCTAAGCACCAATTTTAACCTTACAGAAATATTTTCTTTTCCCAAAAACTTGAGGTAGGTTAGAGTGAATCTGGAAGCAGAAAATATAGGAGCCACCATCCATCTACGTTCCTGAAGGGTGTGCAGTGTCTGCCCCCACTGTCTTACTACCTTGTTTTCCTAAGACTCATTCATGCCTTTCCCAAAAGGAGTTCTTGTAAATTCTCCGGAGCCATGGCAGTTTAGTTTGCTTATTCCTTTCTGGAAGGCTTTATCTAGCAAAGGCAGTATTTTCTGTCTTACACAGTACTGTGGGTAGAATTATGTTCACTCTTCCTGCAAAAAATATAATGCAGTTCTAACATTTGAAGTTTGGAAAGAGTCTTTGCGGGTGTAGCCAAGATGAGGTCAGACTGCATTAGAGATTGGGCCCTGTCCAGCGATTGGAGAGGAAAACACTGAAGACACAGGGGCAGACACGCAGGAAGGAAGGTCATGTGAAGGCCGGGCAGAGACCAGCTACGCTGCCCTAAGCCAGGGAGCACTAAAGATTACTGGCAACTACTAGAAGCTGAAAGGAGCAGGATAGGGTTCTTCCTTAGAGCCGCTGAGGGAACTTAGCCCAACTGGAACCTTGGTTTTAGACTTCTGTCCTGCGGAACTACAAAGACTAAAGTTCTGCTGTTAATTTAAACCACCCAGTTCATGTTAATTTGTTATGGTGGCCCCAGGAAACGAGGGCACACAGTTTCATTTTTACTTTTCACTCTGTCCAGAAAAGTGTTGGGGCTGGGGATTTAGCTCAGCGGCATAAGCACCTGCCTTGCAAGCAGGCAGTCGTGAGTTCGAACCCCGGTACCGATAAAAAGGAAAAAGACAAAAAAACAAAAACAAAAAAACCCTAAGTGTTATGTTGAGGATGTATACATAGATGGTAAAAACAAAAGGAGAAATAAAGGAAAAAAATCACAGAAGTCACCGTAGGGATATAGCTCAGTAGTGGTAAAGTACATACTTAGCATATGCAAGGCCTGCACCAAAGGAAAAAAAGTTAATCTTCCTCTGTCACTAAACCCCCTTTCCCCATTTTCATTCTTGTTACTATCATTCTTAGCTTATGTGTATGATGTATGATGTTTGCATTCATTCTGGGTATTTGGTACTTCTACATGGCATATCTTAAATCTTCATGATTTCCTTCCTTTCCCCCAGTCCTTCTTTTCTAACGTAAAAAGCAGGCTTTAGGTACTAAAACTTAATACTTAGTTTGTTTTCATTTTATTTGTCTGCATAGATTACAAAATATGAGAAGAATATTTGGCTTTCCCAAATATTAGTGATCTAAAATGTCTTCTTTAAGTAATTTTTACAAGTCAGTTTAAAGAAAAAATATTTTTTTATTTTAAAAAATGATTAAAATAAAAGAGAAGATAACAAACAGGTCAGAACAGAACAATTTAAGCAACATAGTGTTTCACCACAAGACAACCTGACATAACAGTAGCTACCATAGTGTCTCTTTCCTTGAGATATATGAATATACCTTCATACACTATAGTATCAAAGATAACAAGACAGTGTAAAACCATTCAAGAGAATGAAAGTATTACAGGGTGTTCAGAACCAACTAACAGAAAATGGACAATAGTTACTATATTATCTCCTTGTCCATAAAAAATTTTGTTTATACTATCACATCTAATAAAATCCAGTAAGATGCAACATGATACAACCGGTGGAGACAGAAGAACAAAAGCTTGATGGGACTTCAAAACAAGATGATACTAAATCAGCACTAGCTATTATACTGTCTTGTTTTCTTAAAAAAATTGTTCATATCTCGTAGACAATAAAATCAAACAACCCAGAATAAAACCCTTCCAACTAATGAATGAAAACATTATAAGGCTTCAAAGCAATATCATGGGGAATCATGATTACCACATACGGTTATGTATTCTTACCATTTCTTACACTAGGGAAACCATTTGGTATTTATACATGTGAGTAAAGAAAGAAATATTAAGAAAATATGATTAGATGGTGTTCAGATCTGGAAATAATCAAGAATAATGTTCTTAGATTAATGAAATTTAGAATGATTGTCTTAGTCACTTTCTCATTGCTGAGACACAATCCCTGACAACTGCAATTAAAGGAGGAGAGGTTTATTTTGGCTCACATTTCAGTGCATACTTGGCTGGCTTTAAGGCAGGATGCCGTGCCAGAGGGCCATGGCAGGCAGGAAACAGCATAAATGGAGGAACTAGGGAGCGAGATGCACCCTGCCAGGCCATGCCTTATGTGACCCACCTCTTCTGACCAGACCCTGCTTCCTAACAGCAAGTCAGTTATAAGTCCTCTTAATCCAATCACCTTCCAAAAGCCCCACCTGTGAGCACATGAGGCTCTTAGGGGACATCTAGATTAAACCATAATGATGATCATCTTACTGACTATAGCAGAATGTCAGCCCTTATTAACTCACACTTCATCTTGACCTGCTTTTCAGTTTTACCATGCATCTGTCCTTCCAGAAGATGGAAGAGCAATGAGGGCAGACCCTCCAGTGTATCCTTCCTTTTGTGGCCCCACCCCACCTTACACTAGTGGGAAGGATTAGTCGTTGGTGAGCCTCTGACTGAAGTGTTCTTTCTTTAGTCTTTCCCCAGTAACCTGCTGGCAAGAGGATGGAGCAGTGGATAGTGGGTGCGCAGATATTATAGTCATAAAGGGCCAGCAAAGGGAGAGTTCTTTCAGAGAGCAGTTCCTGTGCATGGCTTCTGGTGAGGGTATGGCATGGGTTTCACAGAATGAGGCTTTTACACTCTGGCAGTCACGTTCCATCACATTCTACAGGAAAAGATGGGACACTTTATATGCAGTGTTTGGGCATGAATAGGAGAAGTATATTAATATTAAGTTGTGTGGTAATAGTTATGACTGCTGAGTGAAGATTTTAGGAAAAGGAAGAGCACAGAAAACTAGTTAATCAGTGAAGGTGAGGGAGAAATCGAGATCTTAAAGCCACATAGTCCCCCCCCCCCTCCAGGTTCCCATGGCTTAGAGGTTACGGGGTTGGCTCTGGGGTCAGAGAAGTCTAGATGCAGTGTCCATTCCCGTCCCTCATTTAACAGGGATAACTGATGTAACCTTTTTGTGTCTGTTTTCGCATAGGTAAAATGGGGGAAAGAATTATACCTGCTTCCTAGGGCTTAAGGATTAATGGAGAGTATTAAATAAATGGAGAGTATTAAATCATGCAGTTGTGTCAAAAGTGATCAGTAAGGAGTAGTTATTGTTAGTCAACTATTCCATTTATTTACACAGCAACAGCTTTTATTTATTTATTTTTATTTAAGGAGAAAAAGGAAAAAAAAGCAGAAAAAAGGTACAAGTTATACAGAATTTCAGAAAAAAATAAACAGTAGGAAATCACTAGTTAATGGATTACATATTGTCATCTTAGAAATATTTGTTCAAGTTACAAGATTAAAGCATATAAAGTGGACATTCAAACAGTGAGACTGCAAACAGTTCTGTTCAATGATCCAACAAAACTCAGTAATATCATTGTCTATCTTATACACTTAAATTTACATGCAGTTATACCATTTAGGGCACTTTCTTTTCCTCTCTTTTGTACAATGACTATTACACATTTTGGGTTTTATTGCTCCCACAGTTCTTACTGCTTTTTTTGGAAGAGAGTAAAACCAAATGTGACTTAACAGAACAGAATCGGTTAAATCACAAGGGTGGACATAGTAGATAATGTAAAAACCTAATACAAGGTGGTCAACAATGGTTACCATAATGCCTCCTGCTATCTCAAATAGAATTGCCTATATCATCAGTTATAATAAAATTGACCAAAACAGTAAAGAACGAAGCCAACAAAACCAAAACATTGGAGACATTACAGGTCTTCAAAAGTAGGTAATAGTCAACCAGTATGGGTGTCATAATGAATCCCACTATCTTCACAGCTGTTGCCTAAACTTTCGAACCTGGTACTATCAAGCAAAGCAGAATAGAGGAACATCAGTCAAAACAAGATGGTGAGAGCAATGCAGGGCTTCAAATCAAGTTAATAGAATATCAAAGTGGGTTACTATAATATATCCTGCTTTTTTAAAATTTATTTTTCCTTAAAAGGATAAAAATAAAAAAGTAAATAATAAAATGGAGATTGAGATAAAAGAGGCCATAACAACTAAACAGTGCAGATCAATAGATAACCATTTAAGCAAATTAGTGTTTCACCATAAGATAATCCCGACATAAAAGTAGTTACCATATTGTCTCTTTCCTTGAGATCTTTGAGTATAACTTCGTATACTGTAGCATCAAATATATCAACACAATGTATAACCATTCAAGAGAATGACAGTATTACAGGGTATTTAGAATCAACTAACAGATAATGAACTATGGTTTCTGTATAATCTCCTTGTATATAAAAGTTTTTGTTTATACTATCACATATAATAAAATCCCATAAGATATAACATGTTAAGACCTATGGAGACAGAAGAACAAAAGCTTGATGGGGCTTCAAAATAAGATGATACCAAATCATTACTACCTATTATGATGTCGTTTTCTCCAAGATAGCTGTTCCTATCATCCAATCTTCTCTGCCTCATTTCTCTTGAGCTCTTTTTCTGTCATAGTTGTCAGCTTGTCTTCTTCATTTTGTTTTCTGTTCCATTCATTGTGGCCTCTCTGCCACTATTTCTGGATTCTTCGTATTTTTCTTCGTAATTGAATTGGTGGTTGCATATTCCCCTAGTTCCTCTTTATCCTGAAAGCACCTTGTTTTTCCATCAATTTCCAGGGATAATTGTGCAGGAGATCTCAATCTTGGCTGGAGGTTATTATCTTTCAAAGCTTGAATTATTTCCCCCCACGCTCTTCGTGATTTGATGGTTTGTGCCGAGAAGTCTGCTGTAATTCTGATGGGTGTTCCCTTGTAAGTGATCTTTTTCTTGTCTTTGATGGCTTTTAATATTCTGTTCTTATATTGGATTTCTGGAATTTTGATTGTTATATGCCTGGGTATAGCTCTGTTTGGGTTGTAGGTAGCTGGAGTCCTGTATGCCTCATATATCTGAGTATCTTTACCGTTTGCTAAATTAGGGAAATTCTCTTGGATTATTTCTGTGAATAGCTTTTGTAGTCCATTTGTTTGTGTCCCCACTTTTTCTCTTATGTTCTTAATTCTTAAGTTATAGATTCTCTTATCATCTTCTAGTTTTTGTATTGTTGCTGTTTGTTTTTTTGTTATTTTTAAGAAGTTTTTCATTTCATGTTCCCATATTACAAATCTGCCCTCCAGTTCAGATAATCTGTCCTTAGTTTCTTTCAAGCTGTTATGTCAGTTTTCAATAGAGTTTTTAGTTTCCTGGTAATCTCTTTGAACCTGCTTCACGTATTCTACGTGTTCTCTATTTTCTCCATCAAATAATTCTCCCCTCTTTTTCTGTTCTTCCATTCCACCATCTGCTTTTTCTTGGGTGGTGCTTAGCATTTCTCTGACTATTCTGCTTATGTCTTGCTTCAGGTCATTATTAACTTCATTCCTGAACTCGTCTATGAGGCTCTGGAGATAGCCTTTTATGTCTATTGGTGGCGTGTCTGCTATTGCCTGCTTCTCAGGATTGGGGGCCGAGGGGCCTTACTTGTTGCTCCCTCTTCCCATATTCTTTGTTCCTTATATATGCAAGCGTATATAGGAGGCCCAGCTTCCTTCCCTGTCGGCCACAGTCTGACTGAATTGCGCAGGCTAGGTGTTCCCGCCGACTGCAGCACATCAGGGAGTTACGGACCAGGCAGTCTATGTGGGGCCCGCCCCTCCATGTCAACCTACCGAAAGGCTTCACCGCTAGGGTGCACCTTCAGGCGCTGGGATCTGGGTTGTGCTAGCCTACTGGGTCTCAGCCAGCAGCGTCACGTAGGCTAGGCACTGCTCACCAGTCCCACTTGAGAGGGGGATATGTGACTGAAGTCACTACAGCTCCCTGTTCCAGCAAGTCTGCCCGGTCCCAGAATGTCCTCTGTTGGCGCCTCCTAGACCGTGGGAGAGTCCCAGTTTCCCTCACTCACCCGAGGTCAATGCACGGCTCCCTGCCTGCCCAGCTCTTAACTGTTCACCGATTCTTGTTCTCAGTGCTTTCACGTGTCTCTTTCCCTGCCAATCTGATTCAGATGCAGCCGCGGCAGCAGGAAACCCAAATTGCAGCTGTCAATGGCATGGGCTCCAGCTTCCACACTCAGGCTTTATCCGTTCCTGTTATAGCACCAGGATTGCATTCCCAGTTGGTATCTCTCAGCCCAGTTCATTCTTGGGTCAGCAGGGTATATCTCTTCTTGGTTAGGATTCCTCCCTCCGCACCATTCCTGGATTCTAAGCTGGGTCTCGGAGAGAGCCTGCATAGCTGCTGCTATCTGTCTGCCATGTTCGGCTCAGAACCTACACAGCAAAAGTTTATGACTTGGTTATGGGTCAGGGACTGCTGGGCTTTCAGTATCAATCCTGGAGTGTGGAGTCCCAGGTACAAGACGCTTAATTGTCATGACCGTAGCTATTGTGTTCTGAGAGCTTAACTGCTTTATTACTGTAATCTCTTTAGTCATTAGCCCCATTTTTTTAGATGCAGAAGTTAAGGTACAGAGTTTATGGAATTTATCAAGGGTTGCCATGACCCAGTGTGGCTCCTGAGGTTCTTGGGGTTAAGGACCAGGGAGAGGATGAGAATAAAAGAAAAGAGGAAGCTGGGGTAAGGTGGAGCCCTTATCCTTCTTATGGCAGGAAAGTAACTGCTTAAACATTGTAACACCTTTATTTGTATACTGGGAAAACTAATGTCAATTTTAGCCCCTCTGCCTAGCAACCCATTTCTTGGCAGGCCTGGACCCCTGGCCCTCTTGGTGCTGGAACAACTTGTTTACATAGCTTGTTTTGGTCTGTTTTTTTCTGGGCTGGCCTTGCTTTAGCTCCATACATGTAATCAATCTCCATGCTCAGGGGCCTAGGATCTAAATTGCTTTTGTTTCGTACTGACTGTTGTTACTGCAACCTATGTCCAAAATTGAATCCAGCTTCCTCAAATGTTGTTTTTCTCTTGACTTCCCAGTTATATCATACCCTTCCTGTTACCCTGAAAGGCCGGAGACCTTTCCCTACTACATTAAAGCCCTCTATGTGGTTAATAGCTGTTTATTCATATGTATTATTTCCTCTGTTGCCTTGATTCTGACTTGAGCCTTAAATCATTTGTTGCTTAAATCAGTTGTTGTCCATTGCTCTCTACACGCGAGGTGAGATTTACACAGTGCACTTGGATTTCACCAAATGGGAAAGCACAATTATTTTTGCAGCTGTTTGTCAGTGATGGAAACTTATAGGAAGTTCAGTACATAGACACAGATACACAAGCTGCTGTGAAAATAACCTTTCTCCAAAAAAACCCCAAGCAGAAAAAGAAAATAACCTTTCTCTCCTACTCAGGAAAGCATGTTGAGAGAGAACTGTGCTTCATGCTGTTTGTTTCAAAACTTTGTTTTTTAATACATGGTGCTGGGGCATGTGGATAGCCATATGTTGGAAAGTGAATTTGGAGCTCTATCTTATTTTATATGTAAAAAATTAACTAAGAATGGATCATTGACATAAGTATACGAGCTAAAACCATAAAAATGTTTAGAAGAAAATACAGAGGTAACTCTTCATAACCATAGGTTTGGCAGTTGTATCAGTCAGTGTGTACTAGAGAAACAGATGTAACACGACACACACATATATAAGAATTTACAAGATTGGCTTATAGTGGCTGCCCACAGAGTTGGAAGAGTAAGGAAGAGCCTGCACACTGTATATCCCAAAGATCCAACTGAAGGTCTGGAGCTCACTGCAGTGTCCTGTGTGAGTCCATGTCAGAAGGCTGATGGGTCTGCAGAGAAAGGCTCAAGAATCTACGAGGGTCTGTACCAGAAGCTGAAATGTGCACCAGAAGCCAGGAAATGACACAAAGACTGGAAATCCTCTGAAGAAACAGAAGTAGAACCATCCTTTTTCATTTCCTCTTCATACCATCCAGGGAACAAGCTGCCCTAGGGTTTAACTTCTATGCCCTAGGATGTGGAATTACTGAGCCAATTTAGTTAAACTTCTTTTACTGAAGTTGATACAGCCAGTAAGCATCACAGTCCACCCCTTGTCAACTTGGCAAGACACATTTCTTAAAACCAGTCTCCAGATACAAAGACAAACTCATAGTTACACCTCACATGTTGTAACATGAACACACTGACATGCATTAATTCCCTCCCCACAGGAAAAGGCAAATTTTCTCTGAGTGATGCTTACTCTTAACATTTCATAACTTAAACATTATAAGGCAGGTTTACCGATCCTTAAGAACCAATATTAAACCTATCAACATTATATTGCATTAGAATCATTTTAGGAGAGAACTAATACAGTTACGGTCCTCATTTCTGTAGTTGATCATGGGATCATAGCTGGTATTTAGAACTACCATTCTTGTATCGGCCATTCTATATTCCCTTGGCCTTCTGCAAGCACCTCAGCAGATCTCAGTTCTTTCCCTCCTAGAGTGACCCATGCCTTCATTCCTGAAGGTTCTGGACCATTTGTTATTCTTCCTGGATTAGGTTGTTATAGTTTCCTATTAACTTAATAACAGGCCATGGTAATACCAGAAGGCACCTTAAGGGATTGCCTGCACTCCCAAGTATGTTCTTCCTTTCCTTCATTGTAGAGAAATAGTCCAATTTTCCCTTGATAGTCTGGTCAATTATCCTTGACAACATTGTGACTTCTTTTTTAACTTATTTCCTCAAAGACATGAGGAGACCAAAATGATCAGAGGGAATTGTTAGTTTCCAGTTCAGTGGTAATATTGTTGTGCTTCCTGGTATAAGCCCTTCCTGCTCTAGAAGTAAGACTTCCTAGCCAGCAGAACATGATGGGGTCACAGGAATAGGAAGCAAAAATTTTGCTAGTGGATCACTACAAGTAATGGTAAGTGGTACCATTCCCACTTCCACTCCTTGATTCCTGGACCTGTGAATTCTAGCCATGAGAGACATCGAGTGGATGCTGATTCAAAGCATATATATATAGCCTTTTGAAGAACCTTTCCCCTCCCTTCCAAGCTGTTGGCACTTAGTTGGCACTATAACTGTGTCTTCAAAAGACAACCATCCTGTCTTTCTATTCAGCTGCTTCTGGTTGAGGAGTAACTTAAGACCAGTGAATTCCACAGCATGAACCCATTGCCTTACTTCTATGGCTGCAAAATGTGTTCCTTGCTCAGAGGCAATGCTATGTAGAGTTCCATGTCAGTGCATAAGGCATTCTGTGGTTCCATGGATGGTAGTTTTGGCAGAAGCATTATATGCAGGAAAGGCAAATCCATATCCAGAATATGTGTCTACACCAGTAAGAACAAAGTGTAGTCCCTTCCATGATGGAAGTGGCTCAATATAATCAACCTGTCACCAGATTACAGGCTGATCACCCCGGGGAATGGTACCATACTGGGGACTCAGTGTTGGACACTGTTGCTGATATATTAGGTATTCAGCCATTGCTGTAGCCAGATCAACCTTGTTGAATGGGAGTACATGTTGCTGAGCCCATGCATAATCTCCATCCCTGCCACCATGACCACTCTGTTCATGAGCCCATTGGGCCATGATGCATGACCAGAGAAGGAGGTTGACTATTATTTACAGAATGGGTTTTCTTATCCACTTGATTGTTAAAATTCTCTTCTACTATGCTCACTTTTTGGTAAGTGTTTACATGGGAAACAAATATTTTTACATCTTTGGCCACGAGGAGAGATCTAGCCACATACCTCATCTCCAGATATCCTCATCAATAAATTTCCAGTTATGTTACCTACAAGTTCCTGACCATCTGGCCAGACCCTTAGCTATCGCCCATGAATCAGTATACAGTCACACATCTGACCATTTCTCTTTCCACACAAACCGTGTTACCAGGTTCATGGCCTGAAATTCTGCCTATTGTGAAGATTTTCCTTCACTATCCTTCAGGGATGCCCTCAAAGGGGACTGTAATGCTGCAGTTGTTCACTTGTAGAATTAGGTGGTGCCCACCTAATTCACAAAATTACCCATAAACCAGGCCCTGGCATTCTCCTCCTCTGATAGCTGATCATGTAGTACAACTTGATGAGGCCATGGTACATAGTGGGAAGCAAAAGGCAGTATGGCAAGAGTAGGGGCAGTGGGCATCTGGGCAGCCTCTTCATGTAATTTACTTGCACCCTCTGGATCTGTTCTGGCTCAATCATGTATATACCATTTCCATTTAATGATAGATTGTTGCTGTACATGTCCAATCTGTGACTCGATGGGTCAGATAATATACAATAAGTCATGATAGGCATCTCAGTTGTGTGATAATGTGATGTCTATGGTCAAGTGTTCAGTTTCCACTAAGGTTCAGTAGTAGACCAAGAGCTGTTTTTCTTTTCTTTTTTGGTATCAGAGATTGAACTCACAACCTCACACCTACCAGGAAGATGCTTGTACCACTGAGCTAAATCTCTGACACTAAAAGCTGTTTTTCAAAGGTAGAGTAGTTGTCTATAGATGATGACAGAGCCTTGCTTCAAAATATTAAAGGCCTCCACTGCAGTTCACCTATGCGGGCCTGCCAGAGGCTCCACACAGCAGCTCTACCTGCCTCTGCCACTTCAGGTACCATTGGATGTGCTGGAGCATATGGCCCTAGTGAAGAGCATACTGCAGAGTATCCTAGACTAGTTGCAGAGCCTTTTCTTGTTCTGGGCCGCACTGAAAACTAGCAGCTTTTCAAGTTACTCAATGAATGGGCTGGAATAAGACACCTTAGTGAAAAAAATGTGTTCCCTCCAAAGTCCAGATAGGCCCACTAGGCATTGTGCCTCTTTTATGGTTGTAGGGGGAGCCAGATGCAATAATTTTATGTTTTACCTTAGAAGAGATATCGCTACATACCCCACACTACTGTATCCCTAGAAATTTGACTGTAGGAGAACGACCTTGAATTTTAGTTGGATTTATTTCCAAACCTCTGATTCCCAAATGCTTTACTGACAAATCCAGAGTGGTTGCTACCTCCTACTCACTTGGTCCAATCAGCATAACATCATCAGTATAGGGGACCACTGTGATACCTTATGGGAGAGAAAAACAATCAAGATCTCTACAAAATAAATTGTGACACAGAGCTGGAGAGTTAATATAACCCCAACATAGGACAGTGAAGGTATATTGCTGGCCTTGCTAGCTGAAAGCAAATTCTGTCAGTCCTTACGTACAATAAGTAGGTATGGAGAAGAAGGCATTTGCCAAGTAAGTAACTCCATACTGAGTACTAAGAGATGTGTTAATCTGCTCAAGCAAGGGAACATCTGGTACAGCAGCTGCAATTAGAGTCTTCAGTTTATAGAAATCTGTCATTCTCCAAGACCCATCCCTATTCTGCACAGGCCAAAAGAGAATTAAATAGAGATGTGGTGGGGACCCCCCCCCCCATCCTTCAAGTCTTTGATGGTGGCACTAATCTCTGCAGTCTCTAAGAGTGTAATATTGTTTTTGGCTTTCTATTTTACCAGGCAGAGGCAACTCTGTAGCTTCTATTTGGCCTTTCCAACCATAATGGCCTCCATTCTACATGTTAGGGAACGAATACAAGAATTCTTCCAACTACTAAGTATATGTGTCCCAATTAAACATTCTGGAACATGGGAAATGACTACCAGATGAATTTGGGGCCTAGTGGACTTACTGTGAATTAGACCTTTGCTAAAACTCTGTTATCACCTGACCTCTGTTGGCCCCCTAGTCTTAGTTTAGGGCCACAATGACATCTTGAGTCTCCTGGAATAAATGCTAGATCAGAATTAATGTCCAGTAGTCCCTGAAATGTCTGATCATTTCCCTTCCCCCAGTGTATAGTCACTCTGGCAAAGGGCCTCAGGTCCCTCTGGGGAAGGATGGGAGAAAGATTTACTAAATGCATTTTTGGCACATTAGGGTCATCCCTCAAGAGGAGCTGGCTTCCTCTTCATTGAAAGGGTTCTGAGTCTGTAAACTGATTCAAAGGACTAGTTAAAGGACCATGTTTCCCTGTTACATAATTTGAAGTATGTATCTGTTTATTTGCCCTTAAATTTTATTGATTACATAAATCTAGTGCAAACTTTATAGGCTTTTCATCTATTTCACTTTTGGTACCATGGTGGCTGATCAACTAATGCCATACATTTATGTGTCAGGTCATTTTGGTCACTGTTCTGCTTTTGCTGTCCATTATGAGTATGTGCCAAACACCCTGCCTTTGGCGATTAAGTGCTGTCGCTTAACCTTTGCCATTACAGGATCTAGTCCAAACCATTGCCCTTAAATTTCTCAATTGAATAATCTGCACTGTAAGGTTTGGCATAGAAAGAAGAGCAAGTGACAGGACTCTTCAGGGATGTTGACACTCCCTTCATGAATCTTTTTTTCAAGGTATCAGTGAAGGGACATTTTCTGGGTTGTCCCAGTGTGGAGAATTAGGTTTAACATGATGATCCCACTCCGGCATCCCCATTTCTCTAAGCCTCTGAGTCCCCTCATCAACAGTCCCACCAAACCATAGGATCTCTAATTCATTCATAGTGGGCTGTCTTTTGATTCATGTTTCTGCCAAGCAGCCAAATGAACTAGTAACACCTTTACTTACAAGCTGCAATATTCAATTGAGAGTCTCTTGCTTACCACAGGCTCAGTGAACAAATGCAGCCTAATCCAGGTGTATATTTCTCCCACTTTATCCCACACCCATAAACTCTATTCCTATACTTGCTGATCAGGACTCTTCTTTAAGAGTTAGAAAATTCAAGAATTTGGGAGAATATTGGTCTTCCTCTAGGTTACACTATGTACCCACCCTTAGAAGCCTTCTGTGATTTAAGCCTGGCCATAGGCCTAGAGGTAAAAGTAAGAGTTGAGAGTGGGTCCTGAGGAATGTCAGCATTATCATGCTTGGTCAACACAGGGCTAGTTTCCTCAGGTACAACAGAAGTCAGCACCATAGAGGGTAGGGGTAGGGATGTCTCTACCACTGCAGGTGGGGAAATCTTTTCCTTAGGTAAAATAACTTCATTTTGCTAGAAACTTAACATCCCAGCTTGGTCAGGATCTTCCCAAACGTCTCCATCCCAATTTATGGAGTCCCATTCTTGTCCGATCGTTGCCCTCACCTTTGCTTCAGATACCCTTTGAGGCTGAACATTAAACTTACCTTGTAGTTCAGCCACATGAATTATGAGAGCCTTGGTTTGGGTTTCTACAGTCTTGACTCTGCAGCTAAAAGATAGGAGATTTTCTTTTAGGACACACTTAGAAACTTAAATTTCTTGTGTGTCTGGAGCTGGAAATTTGAGTTTTTGAGCTCCTTTTTTTTCTTTATGAATTTGTCCTCATAGTCAGAAGACTTTAGATCTCCTATGGATATTCTGACCTTATTGTTTTCCTTCCTTAATTTGCCTAGAGATGCTAAGACCAGCATCATTACATTTCCCACTCTGCCAAAAATATTTGAAACTTCCATGTACAGAATTGCTATATTCCTTACAAGGTAAATTGGCCATTTGGTAAATTGGCATCACCAAATGGATCTGCATTGTGTATTACTTTAAATTCGCACTAAGGATTATCAGTAGTCCCTACAGAATTAGAAGTAGAGACTGTGACATCTTTATGTCTCATCAAATTAGAAAGGCAACTCCAGGAACTCCTAAAGGCATTAACACATTTCATCTTTAAAATTCTGCTTCTCTAAAGCCATCTCAGTACCAAATCTGTATCAGCCAGTGTTTACTAGAGAAGCAGATATAACACAAGATATACAAATATATAAGAATTTATAAAATTGCCTCACAATGGCCACCCATAGAGTAAGATGAGGAAGAGTGCAGAGGATCTATCTGCACAGTAGAGGCCAAAGGCTTCAGTTGAAGGTCTGGAGCTTATTACAGGTCAGCAGTGTCCTGTATAAGTCCACATCAGGAGGCTGATGGGTCTGCAGTGGACAGCTGAGGAGTCTAAACCAGAAGGCTGAGGGTCTGCACCAGAAGCTGAAGCATCTGCACTAGAAGCCAGGACATGATATGAAGACTGGAACTCCTCTGAAGAAACAGAAGCAGATGCATCCTTTTCCATTTCCCCTTTATACTATCCAGGCACAAAGCTGCCCGAGGGTGGGCTTCTATACTCTAAGGTGTAAAATTTCTGAGCCAGTTTACTGAAGTTACACAATCAGTCATCATCACAGCAGTGAATTCTTAGATTTACACCAACAACATGAGCAACAACAAAAAAAAATAGATAAAATGGACTTCATCTAAATGAAAAAACTTTGTGCACTGAAAGAAATTATCAAGAAAGTGAAAAGAGGTTATTTAATAGAGAAAATGTTTGCAGATTTTCTGTTTGATAAATCTGATATCCCAAATATATAAAGAACTCTTCTAATGCAACAATAAAAGGGTAAACTATTCACTTTAAAAATGTCAGTGAAGGACTGAATGGACATTTCTCCAGAGAAAATATATAAATACCTAATAAGCACATGAAAGATGATCAGTGTCATTAATCCAGTAAGAGAAAGAAGCAAATCTAAGCCACAGGGTGATGATATTTCACATCTAAGATAGATGATGGTGGAAATAAGTGTTGGTGAGGATGTGAAGGAATTGGAACCCTCGTATTCTGCTCTTAAAAGTATGTAATTATTCTGCTGCTGTGGAAAACAGTTTGGTGGTCCCTCAAAGAAACATAAAATATGTTAAGCCTCATCAAATATGATGAGACCATAGAATACAATTAGGCAATTCCATTCCTAGGTGCATCCCCTTAAAACTGAAAATAGTAAACATATGTTTGTAACAACAGTGTTTACAATCGCCGAAAAGTAGAAGTAATCCAAATATCAGCAGATAAACATACAAACTGTGGTACACACACACACACACACACACACACACACAATAGATTATTATTCAGCCATAAAAAGGGATTCAGTAGTAGTCTAAGTGATGCTGTAGATAAATCTTGAAAACTTTAAGTGAGATAATCTAAGTGTATCATTCTGTATGATTCCACTTATATGAAATAATAAGAGTAGGTGGATCCACGTAGACAAAATAGATTGGTGGTTGCTGGGGAGAGGATGAGGGATAATTGCTTAATGTGTCTGGCTTCTTTTGAGGGTGATGAAAATGTTTTGGAATTGAATAGCGATATTGGTGGGTGGACATATTGTGAATGTACTAAATGCCACTGAATTGTTCACTTTAAAATGGTTAATTATACGTTTTTCAGATTTCATCTCCATAAAAGAAAAGAAATCTACAAAACAAAAGTCAAGCTTCCACACTTTGGTGCTTTAATTATTAGCACTAAAAGATACTTGGTAGATGCTAGTATGTCAGGACACTAGTGCCTGTGATCCTTTGAGAAAATTTCTATGTGGTTTCTGATTACAGGCTGTCTTCTTTCATGAGGGCAAGACCCCCTAGACCTGAATCAGATTGCTAAAATCCGATGCTGTCTGGAACCTGAGCAGCAAGTGTTTGATTGGTACTTGGAATAGCTGGGTATCAGGCAGCAGGCAGAGTGGGGCTTTGGTGGACTTGAGCTATAGCTGTGCTGTCTAAAGTCATCTCATTCAAGGCATGCTACTGCCCTATCCTTGCCACCCCTGCCCTTTTTTTTTTTTTTTTAACAGAATAAAACAAAACAGAACAAACCAGATCAGAACAATAATGCAATCAACACAAGAATTTAAAACAAGACAACAGGAAATCAGCAGTGGCTGCTGATAATGTCTCTTGTTTTCTTTGAAATAGTTGTCCGTACCTTCACATACAATAAATTCAAACAAAACAAAATAATATAAAACCAACCAAAAGAAAAGAATGAAAGCATTACAGGACTTTAAAACAAGAGGCAGGAAATCAACAATGGCTATAATGTCTCTGTTTTCTTTTTTTTTTTTTTCTTTGAGACAGGGTCTCGCTATGCAGTTCCGGCGGGCCTTGAGCACACTTTGTAGCCCAGCCTGGTCTCGAACTCGCAATGATCCTCCCACCTCAGCCTCCCAAGTGCTGGGATTACAGGCGTGAGCCACCATGCCCAGCTCAATGTCTCTGTTTTCTTCAAAATAGCTGTCCATACCCTCACACCATTTGTCATCCCTTTTTATTTTTATTTTAAAGAGATTAAGACAAACGAGGACAGAACAAAGCAGATCAGAACAGAACTATGTAAGCAACACAGTACTTCACCACAAAACAACCCGAAATTAACAGTAGCTACCATAATGTCTCTTTCTTTGAAATAGTTGAGCATACCTTCACATACAATAGTATCAAACATAACAAAATAGTATAAAACCATTCAAGAGAATGAAAGTATTATAGGGCATTCAGAACCAAATAACCGAAAATGAACAATGGCTACTATATTATCCTATTTTCCATAAAAAATTTGTTTATACTCTCACACATATTAAAATCCAATAAGATACAACATGATAGGATCAATGGAAACAGAAGAACAAAAGCATGGTAACACTTAAAAGCAAGATGATAGTAAATCAGCACTGGCTGCCACAATGTCTTGTTTTCTTCAAAATAGCTGTTCATACCATCACACATAATAAAATCAAATAAAACAGAATAAAACCTTTACATCTAATGAATGAAAACATTACAAGGCTAGATGCCATGAAGTTGGTGGCAGTGTCGTAACCCTATGCGTGTTGTCAGGCCCAAGGGCCTCTTCCATCCTTATCAAGGGGAGTGCTAACCTTCTCTCCTTTCATACAATACTGCCATCCCTTTTTAGCCGTCCCACAGACTGATCCCATAAACCTTCATCCTCTTCCCCACTGTGCTCAGGACTGGACCCCCATAGTGTGTGTAAAAGGAAGGTCGCTGTCAGAGTTTTCTGTGTATGGGGTGCTCAGAGAAACAGCAATGGTTGATGGCTGCTGCTGAAGGGGGAGTGGTGGTTTCCTTAGTGTCACTTGCCTGGCTATTTGAATGTTCACTTCCTGTTATCTCTGCCACAGAAGACTAGAAATAGCTTCTGTTAATAGATGAGACAGAGAAAGTTTTTTTCCTCCCTTTTTTTTTCTTAAAAGTATGCCTCAGGATTCAAAGGCCTGCACCCTCTGCCGCCATGCTGGAAGCCCTGGGTAGGCAGGGGTGTATCAGGATGGGGGAGGGTGCAGAGGAAAGAGGCTTAGTCCATTAGGTCCAGGGAGTGGCTCTTCTCTTTTCTGCTTCCAGCTCTAAAAGCTGCTAGTAATCCCTCTGTGCTGCTCCTTTTCTGAGAATCAGGAAGGATATAGAGGTTTTGGTTCACATCCTTTCAGTGTGTAACAATTCAGTGGTCACTGCAGTGGGAGTTGGGGTAGGCAAAGAAGAGTATGAGTGTGTGACCCAAGCCACTTGCCTCTACCCTTGCCCTAAAATGTGCACCCAGAAGTACCATCATGAAAGATTCCCTTTTTTTAGATGTGGAAGAGCATCTTTTAATGTAAACACCTTGAAGAAGTAAAAGTGTCTCATCAAATAGAGAACCTAGGGAAGAAGGGAGGTTACAGCTAGTGGGAGTGAAGCTGGCACATACAGGGCTGAAGACTCATTGGTAGTTTCTTCAGTTTCCCTGGTTAGAACTGCCTGGGTACAGCGCTATCAGCAGTTTTTTTCATTATTTTGTCTCCAGTAGCTTTTTTTTTTTTTTCCCTCTGTTGCTGTTGGACTTGAATAACAGAGATGAAGGAAGGAACTTTCCTTCCTGCCCTGAAATCTTGCATATAGAATTCTCTGAAATATCCTTCTCACTACTGCACTTGACTAGTCTTAAAAAAAAAAAGAATTCTCTGAAATACCAGGTGGCCAGTGTCTGGCCCATGAGAGACTAAGCCTGCACAGACCCTGTGGAACCATCCACTTGTGAACATGAAGGCCTGGCTTCCATGTAACCAGAGAGCTCACTTACTGCCCGCTCAGTTTCTGACTGGTGACTGGCTCTTCCGCAGCTCTAGGAAAGTCAAGTGGCTCCTATACTCTAGTGCTTTATTGTCAGTGTTTGGTACTAGTTAGAGCTCAGGGCACAAATGCTGCAGTGCACCAGCTCCTCCTCCCTGGTATGTGTCACATGTCAGGCTGCCTGAGCTTCTGTCCTGGTATCTTGGTTGAGTGACTTGGGGAATCTGTTTTATAGTGCTGTATCACAGTTCCTGCATCTGTAAAACCAAGATGGCAGGATAAACTGAACAGCCATTGTTCTAAATGCTTGGGACCAAAATGTTTCAGATTTTGGATTGTTTTCAGATTTAGAAGCATTTGTATAGACTTTACTGGTTGAGTACCCTAAAATCATTCTTTGAGTTAGGGATGCTCAACCTATACTATTTACCTTGTAAAGTGCTTACATTAGAAGTAATATCTATAAAGTATGTGGCACAAAAATGAATGCCCTGAAGGTGTTTGAGAAACAATGGCTTTCACCGTCATTCCATGGTAACAGTTATGGAAGCCTGCAGGATAGGCCAGGAGGAAGGCTCTGTGCTCATGTAGTCCCGTGATTAATGCATTCTGGTTTCTTCTGCATTCTTTTCCTTGCCCAGTATTGATCCTGCAGAAAGTGGAGAATGGAGACCTGAGCAACAAGATCCTGAAGATCACTGATTTTGGCCTGGCTCGGGAATGGCACCGAACCACTAAGATGAGTGCTGCAGGGACCTATGCTTGGATGGCACCGGAAGTCATTCGTGCCTCCATGTTTTCCAAAGGCAGTGATGTGTGGAGGTAAGGCCCAAAAGTGCAGGAAAGGGTGCCCAGGTGTCTTTTGGTCTCACACATGTTTTAGGACTTAGAGAACTAAGATCACATAGAATCCTTGGAATCCCTAGTAAGTGTAAGTACTCCTCACAGCAGTCTGTGCTAATAACCACATTGCCATGGGGCATTTTCTTAAGCTTTAATCTACAAAAAAGATTCGTCAAAGTGCTGTGGCAAGTACCACTTCTGTGCAAGCCCATTCTGTGTTGGAGAGTGCTCCTTAGGAAAGACCAGTAGATTTCAGAGACAATGTGTATTCTCATGTCTGTCCTGCCCAATGACTCCTGGAGATCTTCCCCATATCAGCTTGGCTTGCTCAGCATCTGTGCTAGGCTTTAGTGGCTGTTACTGCTGGATCTGGATAGGTGCAAACACAGTGTTCCCTATGAGTTCCTGAGCTAGTGAGAATCCTTCATGCTGGGATTGTTTTGTTTTGATTTGTTTTTGTTTTGGGGGTGTAGAAGTTATCTTTTCCAGTTATCTAGTCAGTCTTTCACTCAAAGCTGCATTTGGTGGACATTGATCTAAAAATGGGAAAAGATGAGTCCCAAGCAAGCTGCAAGAATTACAAAGCTACAGACTACAAATAATCAACCATTCCTCCTAGTAAATGTGAGCCCAAGAAGTCACAAGGACATAGATCTAGAAAGTTTTGTTCCCATTGAGGGGGAATAAGCAACTGTAGAATGTAATCCTCATGGCTGTGAAATAGTAGGTGCAACACTTGGTATCCAGAAGAAAGGAAAAAGGACCTTAGAGAACCAGCATGCATTAGTCTATAAGTAAATGCTTCCTTGATGTGTTGCAAAATGGGCATTTGTGTGGAGGGATAGTGTGTATATATATATACACATTTTCTTTAAGTAATAGCTTTATTGAGATGTAATTCACATGCCGTAAAACTTATCTTTTAATGTATTTAAGTCAGTGATTTTTAATATATTTACAAATTTGTGCAGTGATCATCACTGTTACTAGCTTCTTAGGGCTACTATGGTACAACAGATTACAGCAAACAAGGAAATTGAAGGGAAGAGAAATTTATTCTTTCATAATTTTGGACATCAGAAGTCTGAAATGGATGTTAATAGGGCCATCTCCTCTTGAAACTCTAGGGGAGATCCTAATCCAGATAAGGATTCTAGATATTGGAACATCAACATATCTTTTTAGGGCCACTATTCAACCCACTGCAACTACTGTGTATTTCCAGAACATTTTTCTTACCCCCAAAAGAAACCCATACCAGTTTTCTCCCCCTGTCCTGTATTCCATGGCAACCACTAATTTATATTCTGTTTTTGTGGGTTTGCCTATTCTGGGCATTTCATATAAATAGAATTGTATAATATATATTCGTTTGCATCTCACTTCTTATATTTAGCATAATGTTTTCAAGTCTCATTCATATTATAGCTTATATCAGAAACCCATTGTGTTACAGTATCTTTTTACATGGATAGACCACATTTGTTTATCCATTTGTTGGGTGATGGACATTTGTGTTGTTCTCACTTTTACGAATAATGCTGCTGTAGACATTTATGTACAAGTTTTTCTTTGTGAGTATATATTTTCAGTTGTCTTGGATATATTCCTAGGAGTGGAATTGCTAAGTTATATGGTAATTCTATGTTTAGTTTTTTGAAGAACCAGCAAACTATTTTCATCACAGCAGCTCCCTTTGACATATATGAGGGTTCCAATATCTCTACATACTTTTAATAGTCGTTATTGTCTGTTGTGGTCATAGCCATCCTGGTCTGTGTGAAATGGAATTTCATTGTAGTTTTTGACTTGTATTTCCCTAATGACTAAGGATGTTAATTATATTTTCATGTTTTATTAACCATTTATTTATCTTTTCTGAAGAAATGTCTATTTAAATCCGTTACCAATTTAAAAATTAACTTTCTATCATTGAATTGAGTGAATTCCTTATCAAATATGATTTAAACTTTTTTCCATTCTTTGTTTTTTTATACTTCCTTGATAGTGTTTTTTGAAACACGTTTTTAATTTTGATGGTGTACTTCGTCTATTTTTTCTTTTGTTACTTGTAGTTTTGATGTCATACCTAAGAACCATTGCCTAATCTAAAATCATGAAGACTTATACCTATATTTTCTTCTGAGAATATTATAATTTTAGCTGTTACATTTAGGTTTCTGATCCATTTCTACTTAATTTTTTAATATGTTGAGTTAGGGGTGAAACTTTATAATATTGTTAAACTATGTCTTTTAAGTTTTCCCAGCACCACTTACTGAAAAGACTGTTATTCTTATGTCATTGAGTTGTCTTGCACCTTTGTCAAAAATTAGTTTACTAAAAATATGTAGATTAATTCCTGGATTTGTAATTGATTAATCCCACTAATACGTGTCTGTCATTAGGCCAGTACCATCCTTTCTTGATTACTGTAGCTCTGTAGTAAGTTTTGAATTTAGAAAGTGTTAGTCTTCCAGTTTTGTTCTTTGTAAGACTGTTATACGCATTCTGAGTTCCTTGTGATTCTTTATGAAACTTAGCATCATTTTGTTGTTTTTTGACAAATTAATAATCTGTTAATAGAAATTGTGTTTAATCTGTGGATTACGTTGGGAACTATTTGACATCTTAATAATAATGTTTTCCAGTCTATGAATCCAGGGAGGGCAACAAAGTAGACTGAATCTGGGGTAAATCACATTGACCTCTGCCCATCTGCTCCTGGTATGTCTTTTCATTTATTTAGGTCTCTTCTAAATTTTTTTTTGTTGTTTTGTAGTGCTTGTATATTGATCTCATTTCACCATATATTGATTATAGAGTGAAAGAACTAATGAGAAAGTGTGTTCTTCTGTCCTTATAGGCCTTGCTTTCATTAGGTTGAGCACTATTCAGATACTCAACAGTTTGTGATACATGTCTGGAATCCCAGAATTTGGGAGGCTAAGGCAGGAGCATCTCAAGTTCATGGCCACCCTAGACTACACAGTGAGTTCAAGGCTAGGCTGAATTACGTAGTAAGACTGTCTCAAATCAGACAGAAACTCAGCAGTTTCATTTTACTTTAATGCTTTAGTTGCTTGACCATATGCTAGTCAGATTATTATATGAATTAAGCTAAACTGGTACTACGAGGAGACTTACAGATCTGGAGCCTTAAGTAAGATACCAGCACATTTCTTTTTTAAGTAGTGCAGCCAGTCTAGGGTGACAGAACAGCTGTGCCCACAGAGTCATTCAGAAATCCAGGTTATTTCAGGTTCCTTTCTGTGCATTGTTCTTTTCTGAATGGTTAAATGTGAGTGTCTATTACTTTTGTTTACAATGTGGAAAAAAAGAGAAAAATGAGAAAGAGAGCTTATCCATAGAAAGCAGCTTGTTTTTAATTTGGAGACAGGGGTGTACACATCTCTTCTGTGTGTACTCTGTTGCCTGTACTTGGTTGTGTGATCACATCTGGCTCCAAGGAAGCCACACAAATGGAGGCGTTAGCTGGACAATTCTGTGTTTAGCTAAAACTCTTACTATGGATGCTAGGGATAGTAGATTTGGGGAGATCATCCAAAGCCCCCAAATCCTAGCCCCTTGCTGCACTAGACTTTCCCTTACCTTTTTTCATGGGAAGCCAGGAAGAAAGGAACGTGCTTGTTTTCTGCTTTAGTGTTCCTTTTAACATGTCTTCTGCTGCTTGACCCGGAAATGTTTTTTTTTTTTTTTTTTTTTTTTAATTTTTTTATTCTCACATACTGCAGTTTCTCCTGGTGATGATTTGGACAGAATTGTCTCATGTGTCCAAACACATCCCTTGTAGGAAGAGAAAGCAGAAATGTCTTCTTATAGTGACAGAAATGTGAGTCAGGAAAGTGCAAGGTTGTTGGAGGAATTTGTCCTCCATGAGTGGAGCAAGTCAGGACTAGAATATTTGGAATGAAAGTCAAAAGGTCCAGCCTTGCGCCTCTTGTGGAAGGCAAACCCCTCCTCTTTTACCCTGAGCATCCTTATTCCAAAGCTAATGTCCACCTCTTGTCCTTCAGCTTCAGTTCCTGAAAGTTGGCTTGAGGAGGCTGTGGTGAGAGGCATCTGATACAATTATTTGACTCTGTAAAGAGAATGACTCAGAGGTAAACCTCAAATCAACAGAGCTTTGGGTGAAGTAGTTTGGATATTGTCACATGGTCTACTAGTGGAGTCTCTGGTTTAGAATTGTCTCAGAACTTAGGCCTCATGACCCAGTTTGGTTGATGAATGTGGTTTGAAAACATTTCTGTCTGCTTTGTCCCAGCTTCTATCCTGCAAGATTTTCTTTAAGACACAAGATATTGAACCTATTGCATGGGCCTTAATCTCTCTTTTCTCAAGCCTACTCATTGAAATGACTCCATAAGACCTCTCACTGCTACCAGAGGAAAATGTGTGCCCTCACTAAATATACAGCAATATTTAGACACTAGCAAAAGTCACCAATGGTATTCCTTTCCACAGTGAGGGGCCCACCATGCCTTGGATCCCCCAGCATATCCCAGAGAAGGCCAACACCTGCCTAGGAACTTGGTTCAAGGCTGGTTTCCAAATTGGCTTATAATTCATTTACTCATTGAAGAACTGTTGTTGAATGTTTATCTGTGCCTGATATTGTGGTGAGTCTGGTCCCATCATTCTTCCTCCCCACCTAGGGTCTGGGAGCCTCTGCTTCCCTGCTGTTGCCAGGGGTTTAGCCAGCTGAGGTTGTCTTTCTGCTCTGGGTGGCTCTGCAGGTCTCCTGCACATTCTGTGACAGAGGGTAAGATGATAATTGCCTGGATCCTCATTTATATAAATTTCATTCTGTCTGGATTGAGGGCTTCCTCAAGAAGAGTAATGCTCAGCTCTGCCCTGTGGTTGTGTTATGCTGGGAGAGCAGTGGAGATGATCAAGGGTACCTTCTCACAAGGGCTTCTTGCCTATTGTGTAGGGGATGAGTAGTGGCATTTTCTTAGTCATTTAAAACTTTTATTAAAAAGTCTCAATAGTAAAGTGGATGTGATGGCACACACCTGTAATTCCAGCACTTGGGTGGCTGAAGTGGGAAGATTGTGAGTTCAAAGCCAGCCTGTGATATATATCTCTATCTCTGTCTCTGTCTCTGTCTCTGTCTCTGTCTCTGTCTCTGTATCTATATCTATATGTCACAAACCATGCTCCCTTTAGAAAATACAGATAACAAAATACAGAAAAAAGGAAGTTAGCCTAAACCTCCTTACAGAGGTAACTTGTAATATTTTGGTATGTTTACTCTTACTCATGTGCTCAGCCACCCATTTTTTAGAATGAAATCATCTATTTCATAAGCTGCTTTTGAAATGTAATACAGCATGAATTTTCTTTACCACATTAATGAATGTTATTATGTCAAGAAATACATTGATGCATGTACTGCATGTGTGTTAGTAAACCTACCAGTTCAAATGTGTTAAGTAGCCAAAGTAATAATTGTATGTTACTTTACAATTTACAATGTTATTTCACATATATTTCTTCATTATCTTTGCCAAAGATGATTAGATACTCAGTGTGGTTCTGTGGGGTCACCAATGATTACCACGATCCCTGAGGTAACCTTTCTTACAACTGAGCAAGAGATTCCCCAACCCACTTCATTCAAGGGAGACTGATTCTCTCATTTCAGAAGATGATCCCAGGATGGCAGCCTTAGAGATACACAGGTTAATACGAATAAGCTCTCTGTCTCAAAACAGATGCAGAATTGCTGTGCCTGTGATTTGGAAGAGTTGTTATCTACTCTTATCTTTTCCTCAGGTTCAACCCCGCCCCTTAGGGCTTATTAACTTTCTGAAGGTAGATTATTAACCGGTTAATTATTAACCGAGGGTGAATTTGCCAAGGGTTGGGAAAGACAGATGTAGCTGAACAGGCCCTTCCAGACTGCTTGCACATGGTTTTGAAAGGAATTTTCACCTTCTTTCAACCTAGGGAGGGCAACAAAGTGAGACTGAATCTGGGGTAAATCACACTGACCTCTGCCCACCTGCTCCTGGTACTTACATCCACCTTCTATGTATTGTTTCAGTTTGTTTCTTGGGACTCCGTTCCTGCCTAAGCAATATCAGCTCTTCATTTATGTCATCTACCTTCCATTGTAAAACTAGAGAGACATTGGGACAGGAAAACTCCATGGTTTGGTTATTTCCAGAATGGCTACTTTTCTAAAAGTTGTTGTCCCTGAGCAAGGCTTTCCCCAGATGTTCTAGGCAGTACGTTGCTCTCCCCAGACACCTCCTCATTTCGGGCATCGTGGAGAAGACACTACGCATTCATTTACCAGCCACAGATGACAGTCTCTACAGGAGGAATGGCTCTTGTTATTTATTCCTTGTAACTATTCTAGGAGCCAGATACTGCAGTCTTTTTGTTCAGACAAGGAAACTGTGGTTTGGAGAGGTGACCTTGGTTCCTCAAGAGCAGGTAGCTGGCAAGTGATAGCACAGAATTTGACTCATATCTGTTAGTCTGTCTGAGGTAGCCTTTCTTACAGCTGAGCAGCAGCCTCATGCTTCTCCTAGCTGAAGAACCCTTTAAATAGAACCGAATGCAGATAAACAAGCCAACAGCTGCCCTCCTCAAAGCTGCAGAGGGTAGCATCTCGGGCTCCTCTTGCTTCCTAGTGGTCTGATACATCTCTGCCAGTTCTAGGACTCAGATAAAAACTGTCACAGAGGGATATCAGGGCACAAATAGTGCATGTTGTGTCTGTAAAGCACTCTGCTGTCTTTCCAGGTATTTAGGGCTTAGAAGCCAGTCATCTGTGGCTAGATGGAACACAGAGGAGCTATGGGACCTTTGGTTTTTATTCTCCAGGGTGGAAGTGGGCACTGATGCCAAAAGTGGGCAACTAAGGATGGGAATGGCTCTAACCTACAGATCTGGTCAGGACTGCTGAGGGCTATTTGAGGTCACTTGGTGAAAGCTACCCAGTGTGACAACTGTCTGGATAAGTCACAGTCCCAGTAAAGGTTGGGCAGAAAGTGTAGTAGTGCAAAATTGAGGCTTAATCTAGCCCATCTAGGGCCTCCTGACCATGCGCGCATTTCCATGCCTACCTATGAGCTCACATATTTGTGTACATGTAGTGTGTACAAGAGCCTGGGTTAGGCCATGAGAATGCAAAGATTTAAAAGTACTGTACTTGTTCTTTAGGAGTCCATATACCGGTAAAAAAACAACCATATTATGTAGGATCCCAAACAAGGGGATAGTAGAAAAAGCTTCTTAAGAGATCTAGCCACCAGCTACAATTTAAGTTGTCTAGAAAAGTCAAGACCTGCAGCTCCCCTGACAACATAAAGAAGATGATAAGGTCTGGAAGTCTCAGGAGGGTAAAACCATGGTGGAGAGAGACTAGCCATGCCACCATGAGGGCCCATAGGTAGACTCTGGCCCACTGGGTGACACATTACTCTTTGAAGCCAAGCAAACTCACTAGGAATGCTTTGAGAGCACCCCAACTCTGGGCTGCTCTAGAGATTTGTCTAGATTACTTGTCTCTGTGCATGCTGCCCACGTCTGGAGATCTGGGCCCTTCCTTCTAAGGTGTTAGCTCAAGGTCCATCTTTTGTTCCATCTTTGCCTGCTTTGGAAGGTCCTCTTTGTGTCGTAGTATCCCTTACCATGACTCATGAGTTTGTATTCCACCTGTTGCCTCGTCTGTGTTTCTCACTAATGTTTACAGATAAGATCTATATTGTTAATCCTATGTCTCAGTGCTTGGCATTGAGCTTTATGCCTGATACATATTTAGTAGATGTTTAAAATGAATGAATGAATATATGGTGGATATTTGAGTTGGGTCTTTAAAGATGATAGCATTTACTAAGTAGAAATGATAGAAGGACACTCTAGTGAGAAGAAATTGTGAGTTGGGTCAGGGCCCACAATGATGTACTCCATGTATGTTCTTTATATATGCTGCTGAACCTAAGGCTTGCTTTCCTCATCTGCTAAGTAGTGATAACATTTATTACACTGGCTTGGTGTAGGGATCCCAGTTAATGTTTGGAAAGTGCCTTAGCATTCTGTACAGATAAGGTATCACAATAAATAGATTTTACATATATATATTTAAAATGGCCTTTGCTGCTGGCTGCACAGAACTAATGACTATTACAAGAAAGTTGAGGTTGGTATTGAAAATACAAGCACCATTCTTCTGACTCTTCGTAGGCTTATGGTTTCCTGTCCTGATTTATTCTTACGCTGGCTTTGATTGAGAATTCATAGAACAATTCTTACAGTAAACTTTGTGTTCCACATTCTCTGAATCACAGGAAATGACAAATTCCTTATGTAGACTTGAACGGTAGGGCAGGCACACTAAAGCTGTCAGACCTGATATGTGCACTGCCCTCCTTACCTCAGTAAAATAGAATAGTTTGCTGATAGTCTTGTTGCTGGGGAGTGATGGAACAAGACTTTGGAAACAACTGTGCTTGACTCCAGTGTTTTTGCTTTTCACTAGTAGGCTTTATGGCTTCCTTTTTCTATTATATTAGTATATCTATTTTATTTGTTTCCCTGTGTGTTAGGAGACTGAGAAATGCTTGTAAAGCCTCACAAGCTATTTCACTGAGGTTTTGCCTTTGGTTTATTGTATGGTATCTATCTTCTTCCTCTCCCTAGCTACGGGGTGCTGCTTTGGGAGCTGCTGACGGGGGAGGTGCCCTTCCGAGGCATTGATGGCTTAGCAGTGGCTTATGGAGTGGCCATGAACAAACTTGCCCTTCCTATTCCTTCTACATGCCCAGAACCTTTTGCTAAGCTCATGGAAGGTAAGTAAATTCTCTCGAGCAAAACAGGAGACAGACAGTATACCCGTTCACAGTACTTGGTAGATGTTTACCAATTTCCTAAGATCAGTTTTAGAAAGAGAAGATATTTTTCTCTTGATGAGGAGTCCTGTGGGCATTTGGAAGACCACTTCAAAACGATGGCAACACCCTGTGGTAGCAGGTTTAGAAGGGACCATCTGCAGTGACTGTAGTGTTAACTTAGTAACTGAGGCCTGCTATCCATTACTTTAGTATCTTATCAACACAAAATAAGGTGTACACAAAATAGCCCTTATTTCAGGATCTCTAAGTGTCTTACATATAGAAATGGACCACGGAGAAGAAAGGAAGTCTAAAGTATTGAATCAAATCCCACAATTTTGTAAGTCAGAAAGAAAAAGCTGAGCAAGGTTAAGTGGCTAGGCAGTTACTTTAGTAGCAGAGCTGGAATTAGATGAAATTGACTTTTTCCACTCTAATGCTTTTATCTTTGCCTTCTTATCATTCCACTGTGGGAGGTGGGCCGGAGAGGGTAGCTCATATTTATGGAAATTGAGGGCTGGGCTGTAGTTACCCATTGCCAGACTTGAATCATATACTGACATGGTAAATTGTGGCGGGAAACTGTTGATTTTCATATACTCTATTCATATCGGTGCCACAGTTCAGTTTCCAGCTTCACTCAGCTTTATTTCCTGAGTTGTATTTGGGATTACCTAAATTCCAGTTTGTATCTGGAAGGAGAAAGGAGAATTTCCTGGTAAACGAGGTCATAGAAATAACCCAAGTCTTCTGTTTGCCTTTGCCCATTGACACTCTCTTTCTTCATGTATTCTTTTCAGACTGCTGGAATCCTGACCCGCATTTACGACCATCTTTCATGAGTATCTTGGATCAGCTAACTACTATAGAGGAGTCTGGCTTCTTTGAAATGCCCAAGGACTCCTTCCACTGCCTGCAGGATGATTGGAAGCATGAGATTCAAGAGATGTTTGATCAACTCAGGGCCAAAGAAAAGGTAAAACAGAAAAAAGGTGTGCATTGGCTTAGTGAACCTTTTCCAATAGGACTGTGGACTAAGTCTGCCTGACACCATGAATTTTGACATAGCCACCTTCCTGGATGGTATCTGCCTAATTGTGCACACAGAGGGAGATCATGAGTGTCTTACCTGTCACCTGAAAATATGAGGATTTTAGAAAGGTTTCTTGGCTCTACAGTAGACTTTTTTTTTTTTTTTTTGTATTTTTTGTATTTTTAACCAGTACCAGGGATCGAACTTACGACTGTCTGCTTGCAAGGCAGGTGCTTATGCTGCTGAGCTAAATCCCCAGCCCCTACAGTAGACTTTTTAGAGAGAAGTTCACTTCTTGTAGGGCTACTTCAACATTTAGAAAAGCTATCAGAACATCCCACCAGCATCTTTTGGTATCAGAGTCAAACAGATTATGGACTAGAAATACCATGGATCTGAAATTGTGTGTTTTTCCTGAAAGAATTCCAGGCTCAGACCAGGTGGGGGAGTTCACAGAGTGCTGGCCTGCTAAAGATCTGTCTTTGAGTTTCAATGGCAATTTCTTTGGATATCGTTAGCACGACTGCCCACTCAGGTGAAGCCAATCATCAACAGGTAGGCAGCTTATCATGTAGGTACAGGCTTAAGTCTGAGAGGTACAACCAGGGGCCCAAATGATGTCCATATGAACGTGGTTAACTTCTTGTTTTGCTTCTCACTCTGCACTCTGCAGGAATTTGGGAGGTTAATAGCAACATGATAGTAATAGTAGCTAAAATGTTATCTGGCTTTATTGTTTTTCAGGGTATTTTATTTTTTTGCTCAAAGCATCCGCTGAGGTCCTTTTGTTCTTTTTATCCAGGAGTCTTCTGGCTCCTGTTACCATTATACATTGGAGGTGTTATTTTCTCCGTCTCAGAACTGAAGATCAGTAGTTTCTTCAAGTCACAGAGCTACTAACCTTGACTATGGACCTTCTGATTCTAAAACCTATGTTGGTGGCAATATTATTGTTGTTCTCCTACCCAAATAGAAATAATTTTTTGGAACTGATTTGAAGAGCTTTTATGTAACACAGCAATCCTAAACATAGCATCTTTTGGCAAGTCATTGAATATTTTGCAGGGACCCTGCTGGGTACATCTGCACTGAACATTAAATGAAATGATCTCAAGAAACACTTGTATCATCACTGCTATGGCCTTTAGAAGAACTCCTAGAGCAGCTGGCTTTGTTTTAGATTGTTAAATCACTAGCTTTAAATTCACCATCTTTCTTTTGATTGATAAAAGCACAATGTAGTTATAAATTACATAAACCAGTGAGAAAAATGAAAAGTAGATTTTGTCAAAAGTAGTTACAGGAATCTCTCCTTACCCATGGTTTCATTTTTTTTTTTAAGTTTCAGTTAACCACAGTTAACCATTATCCAAAAAAAGTCAATGGAAAATTCCAGAAGTTTTAAATTACATGCATTCTGAATAGTGTAATAAAATCTTGCACTGTTTTATCAGGATGTCAGTCATCCTCTGACCTTATGTAGCTGCCTGTTAGTCATTCAGTAACAGTCTTGGTTATCAGATCAACTATGTGATATTGCAGAACCTGTGTCCAAGTAACCCTTATTTTGCTTAACTGTGACCTCAAAGTGAAAGCTTAGGGATGCTAGTGATTTAATTATAGTATATTTAATTATTGTTGCTTATCTCTTTCTGTGTTAAATTTCTAAATTAAACTTGATCATAGCTGTGCATTAGAGGAAGAGACACAGTATGTATAGATTTCAACACTGTGGCTTTAGGCGTCCACTGGAGGGCTTGGAACATATCACCATGGATCAGGGGGCATTCCTGGTCCTAGGAAAAGTCAAATGCATTCTCATACCAGCTCATGTTATAGAGCATGCAGTGTATGCCATATTGTTATAATTTTTATGAATTGTTTTAAATGTATGATGTCACTACTGCTAACTCCATATTACTTGTGATGCACTTGTCATGGCCCTAGCCCCATCTCTAGATGGGCTTGTGATATCCCCTTCTCTGGCTGTGTCCTCAGTACCCCTTACCCCACCACACAGGATGGTCAGTGTTCACTCACATCCAACTGCTGAGCCTCATCTCTCCACCAGGCATTGTGGGAGGACCCTCCAGGTTGCACGAGTCCTTGGAGAACTCTCCAGCCCACCCAGAGCTCCTCTGCACTGAGCAATCCACTTTCCTTCTGACAAATCTGCCCACCTTGCAGGAGCTCCGCACCTGGGAGGAGGAGCTGACACGGGCTGCGCTCCAGCAGAAGAACCAGGAGGAGCTGCTGAGGCGTAGAGAGCAGGAGCTGGCCGAGAGGGAGATTGACATCCTAGAACGGGAGCTCAACATCATCATCCACCAGCTGTGTCAGGAGAAGCCTCGGGTGAAGAAACGCAAGGGCAAGTTCCGGAAGAACCGGCTGAAGCTTAGAGATGGCAACCGCATCAGCCTCCCCTCTGGTCAGTGGCCTTGGGTGAAGTGGGAGAAGGCCAGGAGCTCATATGGAGCGGGGTTTGTGGGAGCTGCTGCTCAGCTTGGAGACACAAGACTGGAGGTCTCAAGTGGATCTGTTGGAATGGGTCATTGTATGCTGTGGAAAGACTGGTTTGCTAACAATTACCCCATTCAGAACTGTAGAGTGAGAATGAATGTAGACATGAGGTGAAGAGAGACTGACATGGTCCAGGCTGCTGGTCAGGTGGCTCGGCCATTGTAGCTGGACATGCAGAAGGGACCAGGCAGTTGTGGGTTGTCTGTGGTGTATGTGTTGTTGTTTTTTTTTTTTAGTGGTACCAGGAATTAAATTCACAACCTTGCACTTGCCAGGCAGGCACTTATGCCCCTCAGCTAAACCCAGCCCTGCAGTGTATATATGTGAGACAGGAGAAATCTTGGCTCTGCCCAACAACTCATCTCAAGGTTTCTTTAAATAATTAGTTTTCTGAGTGCTGTTGAGATTGAGTCTAATATATAACCTTTTAGAAATGCACAGACTAAATACAGATACATTTGTGGAATTACAGCCTTTAGCAAAATGCAAAGGAATATGAAACTATGAATTAGAATCTTTGTGGTGTGTATCATATCTTTGGAGGCAGGTGATTGTTCAAGTGTGTGTTTGTATAGATAAAAATGTTCTTTGTGTTCTGAGTCTATAAGGCCCTAGAGAGCAAGCTTATTAGAAGTGTAAGGAACTGAGGAAAAATGGCGTAATAAGAGCAGCTGTGGATGGTTTTAAGCCTTAGGCACAGACCGGGGAATTCTGAGAATGTGCTCAAAGGCTGTGTTTACTGGTTTCCTTGTTGTACATTTTTTTCTTTTCAGATAGTGTGGAGTCTTTAAGCCCCTTTTGAGCACCTAGCCTGTGCCCATATAGTGCTGTGCTGGGGATACAAATATAAAAAATATAGACCTCATCTGCAGGAGTTCACAGTCTAGCAGGGAGACCTAGGTGCAAACAAGCAGCCGTTTATTATGCCTCTTAGGAGACAAACTCAGAAATTCCAAGCTGTACGTTTTATGTTCTTTATGCTGTACCATAACTGCCTTTGAAACATGTCAGAACTGGGGTACTTGCCCTATCTGTCTTGGTTCCCTAGGTCCCCCACTATGGATTAGCTTTTAATATCATGCTCTGGCTGCATGGAGGGAAGGGCATTTATCTCCCTGCTCTGGTCCCTGAAAAGAAGGCATGAAACCAAAATTTTAAGTTACATTTCCTACGATAGTCAGCAAGATCTCATGAGCTAAATAGCTGCTCTCAATGTGTAATTAATCTTGTTGTACCCATTGAAAAGAGAGATTATGAAGACTGTCTTAGTGATATTTACTTGGATAATGAACTTTTCCATTATTTCATACACTCATCTTGCCATGTCCCTTTGGGAAAAAGAGAATTCTGAAAGATGAACAGAACTTTGCAGGAAACTGGGCCCCTATCCCTTAGACCAGTGAAGAAATGTCATATTTGTTAAATAAATTTGATGATGGGATAATTCTAATTCATATATGTGTTTGTCTTTTCCCCAAACAGATTTCCAGCACAAGTTCACGGTGCAGGCTTCCCCAACCATGGATAAAAGAAAGAGTCTTATCAACAGCCACTCCAGCCCTCCTGCAAGCCCCACCATCATTCCTCGCCTTCGAGCCATCCAGTGTGAGACTGTTTCCCAAGTTGGTTGGGGCCAGAACACACTAGGGGCATCTGTCCCCTGCTTTATCCAGCCACCGACTGGTCCAGGCTTGCTCCATCCATAACTTCTGCCACCTCTCCTCAGCAATGTGTATATACATGCACATATGTACGCAAATCTATAGTTCCCCCAACCCTGTCTATCTCCGTTAACTTGACTCCTGCCTACTCCACCTTGTACACTTGGTCAGATATCAGCAAAGGGGTCTGTGGGTACTGAAGGATCTTTGGTGAATTACAAAGCTTTTAGGAGCTGGTATGTGATACAAGATACAGATTGGTTCACGGAGCCAGGGACCCAGTGCACTCTCAACCTCATTGTTTTTCTTTTACAATGCTTCTCAAGGAAGGGCTTTTCCAAAGTCTAGGTATTAAGAAAACTTGGCAAATATTTCATAGAGGGCCAAACCGGGACTGCTTTCATTTTGACCATAGTATTTGTTTAAAACAAAAAAAATGAGCATATATGTATGTATGTATATATATGTGTATGTGTGTATATATATATATCTATATCTATCTATATCTATATCTATATCTATATATATATATATATATATATATATGAATGAATGAATGAATGAATTCGTTTCCCATTGTAAAGATGGATTTTATTTAAGATAGTAGATTTCTGGCCTTCCTTGAAAAATCAGATCAGTAGGTTTCCTTTTTATGCAGCCACAGTTGGCTGGAACTGGTAGCAGCTTCTGCGAGCTCCAGTTTGCCTCAGTGCCCTCAACTCTCTTTGTTTTGGTAACTGATTCCCTGCACTCATTTCTGATACAAGCCTCTCCCTGAGCCTGTGGGTCTCAGCTCTTGCTCTAGGTAACAATGTGAGAAGAATGTCCCACCTGTCTTCCATTTCTCTGTGCCTGTTCTTCCCCGCTCTCCTTCTCCACTGGACTTCTTTGCCATAGCTTTGAACCCCTCATTTTCTTCCTTTTTAGGTCTTTCTTTCCAAAAAGTTTTGTTCTTCCTATTTACCTTACTCCTCAACCCTCAACCTCCATTAATTTCTTCATTCTCTACCATCCAGTTCTACCCCCAAAGGCAAGTTTTTCATTCAGATCTGTTTGGAACTCTGTATTTGACTGGCTTGAGTTCATGTTCAGTAATTTGAGAGAGCTAAATGATTGGTGACTGGGGACTCTATTACATGGCTGGAATGGTCCACCTGGGCACAGAGTTTCTGATGAGATCTCACCTCCCTGCTGCTCCTTGTGTGCGTGCATGCGTGTGTGCTTGGTAAAGGCTAGCTTTGGAGGGCTGGTTGTCTGTTTTCTGGATCTTATCCAACCTTTATTCACAGTGACACCAGGTGAAAGCAGCAAAACTTGGGGCCGGAACTCAGTCATCCCAAAAGAGGAAGGGGAGGAGGAGGAGAAGAGAGTCCCAAAGAAGAAGGGCCGGACATGGGGGCCAGGGACTCTTGGGCAGAAGGAGCTCTCCTCAGGAGATGAAGGGTAAGAGCCAAGTGATAGGAATTCTCTCTCACTTAAAGATAGGTGCCTGTTTAAAAGCATGATGTGAAATACTTTTTTCTCTGTTGTGTGTTTCAGTGCTTTCTGAGAAATTACAGGCTTATTGGTTTCTATAGCAGCCTTTTCCAATCTCTTGTTTCTTGGGAACCCCCCAGGACAGAAATTAGTAAGCTATTTCTATAAAAAGCCAATAATAAATATTTAGGTTTTGTGATATATTGGGTTTTGTCACAGTTGTTCAACTTCTAAGTAGCCGCAATCTGCAGGTGATACATTAATGGCTAAGCATGGTTGTGTTCCAGTCAGACTTTACAGAAACAAATGATGGGCAGGATTTAGCCCACCAGTGTAGTCTGCTGATCTGTGTAGGTGGTCAGTGCAGAGTAGCAAGTAGCCCAAGCAATTAAGGAAATGAGGGAAGCTCTGCTTGAGTATTCTACTTACACTTGGCTCTTTCCCTTAAGAAAGAGGAGAGAGGCAGGGTTAATTGAAGACTTGTCCTAAAGCAGGAACAAACTAATCCTTGTACAGTTAGGTATATAACATGAGGGACACTAGAACTTTCAGGGCTCACCTCGTAGCCTTACGGAGGCATGTGAACCCACTACTGGGCAAAGCATGGAGGTCTTGGTGCCTTGAATGTGCTGGTCCTCCCTTGTGGGCTTGAGGCCTAAGATTTTCCTGAGTCTCCACTCTTCATAAGTCATGTGTTCATGGCGTCTAAGAGCTAAGATGCTGACACCAGACTTGTCTGGGCATGAGTCCTAGCTCCCCTATACCCAGTGTGGGAGCTTATATTTTCTCATCTGTAGAATGGGGTCACTATTAGTACCAATATTTTTGAAGTCCGTATGAGGATGAAGTGAGGGTATCTTTGTGAAGTGCATACATTAGCAGGCTTATAGTAAGCATGTGTCAATATTAGCAAGGTCGATTCTTCCCTGCCTCTCACATAGTTTTGTTTCATGTCAGAAGCATGGGTATCATGGTTTATGCTTCTTGTTCTTGATGTTAGACTCTAAAACAAAGTTTCCTCAGTTTCCTGTGAGCTTAGCCAGCAATTCACCTTTTTATTTTTTGTTTTTTTTAGACAGGGTCTCACTTTGCAGTTCAGGCTGGCCTTGAGCTCACTTTGTAGCTCAGGCTGGTCTTGAACTTATAATAGTCCTCCTTTCTCTGCCTCCCAAGTGCTGGGAATACAGGCATGTTCCACTGCATCTGGCTCCCTTCACCTTTTTTTAGTGACTTTCCAAAGAACTTCTAAGATTGACTATTGACTTGTGAGTGCCTTGAACGCCTAACTACATTGTTAATCTTTTAAATGCTAAGATATCATGTCCAAAATCTATTTCTTCTATGTTAGACTATGAGCTCAAAGAGAAAGTAACCATTTGGTTCATAAAGATTGACTCTGTGAAACTGGTTCCAGAAATCAGATATACAAGCTTAAATATTGCATAGTTTCTTTTATATAAGAAATCCAAAGTAGAAGTAAAAAACAAAATAAATGGGAAATAAGGAAGTAGATCTTTTGCACAAGGGAAGAGGAAAGGAAGTAGAGGGGAAGTGAACAAAAGAAGAATTAAGATATACTACATACCTGTACCAACTTCCCTCGAAGAATGTAAACATTGTGTACCACAAACATGCTAATAAAAATAAAAATTGAAAAAGAAAAAAATTAAAATATAGCAAAAAAACTTTTCAGGAATGCAGGATAAACTATGTATACTGGATATAGCATTAGCAATCGGATCCTTGGGTGACAGCAGATGGTACAGCTTTACCAAGTTCTATTGGAGCAAGAGCGTGTTAGTTGGTTCTGTGAGCCCCAGGCTAGGCTAGGGTTGAGTCAGGTCAGAGAAACTCAGTCATCCTGAATTGCTGGATATTTCTGATATTGTTGTAATTCCAGGTGGAATTAAACAGGTGGGCTCTAGATCTCAGAATATTTCAGTGGTTCTGTTTGGTTTAAAGATATTTTCATCTTAGTAGTAAATTAACTTTATTTCACATTATGAAATACCAACTTTGCACTCTTCCTCCTCCTTACCTGGATTTACCCTCACAAACTTATGAACCAATTTAAAAATTTGTGGCTTAAGTTCTCACATTCTTATTTAAAATTGCAGTTAAGTAAAAACTACTTTGATTTCAAAAATTTTTGAGAACTTTAATGTTTCTAACTTTAGTGCCTGTTGACTGAAGAAAATATATAATGGCAAATAACTATTTCAAATTTAGTAACATTAAGTGAATTTGCATCTTCAGCAGGAAATACACACTTGTCTGTAGACACCTTGGGTATTTTGGATTTACCAGCTATCTGTAGTTACCCTATGGCCACCCAGGGACCTTTACTGGATTGGGAGAACATGTCCCTGAAGCACTCAAACTGGGCCATTGTTACGATGCTTTCCTGGTGTGGGCTTTGCTGCCCAGACAAAGGGACGGCTGCTGGCAGCATTGCTGAGTCCAGCCGGCAGTTTCAGTGTGGGAGAGGCTGAGCTAGATGTGCCCTTCGTTGCCTCCTACTAATTGTCTTTATTCATTAAAGATCCCCTCAGAGACGTGAGAGAGCTAATGGTTTAAGTACCCCATCAGAATCTCCACATTTTCACTTGGGGTGAGTCAGAGCTTCACCCTTTCACCAGCTGCACTGGTAGCAATCAGCCTTCCATTGCTCTTCCGTTTTTTCTGTTCTTTCTTTCTTTCCTTTATTTTGTTTTATTTTAAGAGCAGTACCATCGTGCACATTGGGAAAACGCCTGTGTTAGCATAACTCACTTTCCTGACCACTCCAGTTGTTGGAATGCTCCTGGTATCCTTAGTTTTAGGGAGAAGGCACAATACTATTTATCCTTCAGTCTTGAATACTGCTTTTGACTTGCTAAGCTGGCTTTCCTTGAATCTAGTGTTAGAAGTGATGTAAAATCATTCAAAGTCCCAGGCTGTGGGTTAACACTATGTTTTTCTCAGGCTCAGTATTTTGGTTGAGACCAGTAAGAGGCTGGGATACACTTAACTCACTGGTGTTTCTGATAGTATCCAAAACAAAATTCCAGGATCAAGGAGAAAGCTGATCCTTCTCTATCTCTCAGGTGGCCTGGGACTCTGAGAGTGTAGACTTCAGTGCTTTAAGTATTAAAGAAAGGAGCCACCTCTGGCTCTAATTCTGGATCTTCAAAACCACCAGAGCACACAGATTCCCTAGTGCTACCTTTTATTGTTCTCTAGGAAAAGACTAGTGCTTTGTGGCTTTTCATTCTCTATGTGAGGGATTGAGGGGGAACCCAGTCTGTAACCTTGGGAGTTACTGGCTTGTCAAATAAGTTGATTCCAAGGACTTGAATGTGAGCTACTATCCTCTTTCTCTTCATCCCCAGATAAACCAAGGGCTCAAGTGCAGCATAATGTGCTACCCACATAGGTCTCTCCCAAAGTGCACAGGATTGGTGCAGTTTTGTTGGCTGATTTTTCCTTTTCTTTTTGTTTTTTATTTTATAATTTTTTGGTACCAGGGATCAAACCCATGACTGCATGCTTGCAAGGCAGGTACTTATGCAGCTGAGCTAAATCCCTGGCTCCTGATTTTTCTTTTTGAAAAGTGGATGGCTTTGAAAGTTGTCTAAGCATGTGGATGCTTGGAAGGGATAGTTGAGAAATAGTGTGAATAATGAGAGCCCATTTCTACTGTCTCATCTGGCCCATGTATTTCTAATGTGTTGCATTCAGTGTCTGTGCTTCAGTTGCTGCTTCCTAAGAAGGCCTCAGGCAAGACCTCCAGCAGCTGGACAGGCCTTGTTCTTTCTGCCTGCTTGCCACCTGCTCACCAGACTTTCCCATAGGTCAAGAGCATGTGAGGGACAAGGTCATACCGCTTTGCTTCTTTAGTGCATGTTCGTGAGGCAGATGGCTCAGTAAGAGTTGTTGTCTGCTCCCCGAAGCTCTTCAGTGTGGCCAGGTGGACAAGGAAAGAGGCATGTCCTTAGGCCCTTTGAAGATGGTGTAAAAGAAGCTGATTCTGAGAGTCTCTTTGTTTCCTGTTCTTCAGCCTCAAGTCTCTGGTAGATGGATACAGACAGTGGTCGTCCAGTGCCCCCAACCTGGGAAAGGGCCCGAGGAATAGTCCAGCCCTACCAGGGTTCACCAGCCTTATGGAGATGGGTAAGCATTACTCTTGGTTCTCTCCCTGTTCCCTCAAAGTTCTCGATCAAGCTCAGGTTAAAGGCCCCTAGAAACACTTCACCACTTCATCCTTCCAGTCCACTCTGCTTCCATCTCCTTGAGTCTTGCTAAGTCACAGTTGCTTCCCCTACTGTGATGAAGCTTGGCCTTGCTTCCTATCCCAAGGGGGGCCAGTTTTAGTTATGTCAGGGCAGTATAGAAGGGTGAGGCCTTGAATAAGAGTCTTCCTTTTCTGAGTCAGTTTCCTCATATCTGATAGGGATGGTGGTCAGAAACACTGTAGCCCTTGTCCCCAGAAGCTTTTCAGTGTCGCCCTGAGTACCGTATGGTGAGTAAGTTCTTCTCCAGGCTCACTCTCAGATAGTATTCTTTCTGTATGGATTTTAAGGTTGTAATAGGTCAGTTCATGGAAGAAACTGGCCTTCATCATGTAGGAGATTCTCATCCTTTGTGGAGACTGGGCTTAAGACACATTGTCAGGTTATCATTCTAGAAACCCTAAAGTCTTTCTAATCTTAAGGTACAAAAATACCAGGATATTTCTGTTCTGTTCACTGTTCTAGAAACTCATGCTGTACTTTATAGAGTCCCTATGGGGTTGGAAGTACAGCTCAGTGCCAGAAACTTGCCTAGCATCCTAGCATGTGTATGGCCCAGCACGGGATATCCAAATCCCAAGCACGGCACAAAAAAAAGGGTGGGTGGGGGGGACTTGGCTGCTGCCTATGAAAGAAGTAGTGAATTCACTCTTCTCCAAATAGGAAATATCCTCTGGAATACAGCTCCATCTCCCTGATTTGGTCACTGTTGAGTGTGGGGATGCATCCATATGGGTTCAGTGGCAGTGCCATGTCCTGATTGTCTCATCCCTGACAGACAGGGGACTGTGAGTTGGGGGAAATGGCCAGGTTCTTACTCTAGAGACTTGGTTTCCATTTCCTGTTTCTCCCACATTCTTGTCTGTGCAGAGGATGAGGACAGCGAAGGCCTGAGGAGTGGAGAGAATCGTCTGCAGCACTCACCCAACCAGCCCTACCTCTGTATCCCGTTTCCTCGTGGAGAGGATGGGGATGGTCCCCCAGGTGATGGAGTCCATGAGGAGCCCACCCCAGTTAACTCAGCCACGAGTACCCCTCAGCTGACACCCACCAATAGCCTCAAGCGCAGTGGTACCCACCAACGTCGCTGTGAGATGGCTCTGCTTGGCTGTGGGGCTGTTCTGGCAGCCACAGGCCTTGGGTTCGACTTGCTGGAAGCTGGCAGGTGCCAGCTGGTTCCCCCAGAGGAGCCTGAGCCACCAGTCCGAGAGGAGAAGAAGAGACGTGAGGGTCTGTTTCAGAGGGCCAGCCGTCCACGTCGGAGCACCAGCCCCCCCTCCCGCAAGCTCTTCAAGAAGGAAGAGCCCACGCTCTTGCTGGGAGACCCTTCTGCCTCCCTGACGCTGCTCTCACTCTCCTCCATTTCTGAGTGCAACTCCACCCGCTCCCTACTGCGCTCTGACAGTGATGAGATTGTGGTGTACGAGATGCCGGTCAGCCCAGTTGAGGCCCCACCGCCGACTCCATGTACTCACAACCCCTTGGTCAATGTCCGGGTGGAGCGCTTCAAGCGAGACCCTAACCAGTCCCTGACTCCCACCCATGTCACCCTCACTGCCCCCACACAGCCAAGTGGTCATCGTCGGACTCCTTCTGATGGGGCCCTTAAGCCAGCGGCTCCTGTAGCCAGCCAGAGCCCCTCCAGCAATGGGCTGAGCCCCAGTCATGGAGCAGGTGAGTCTTGGCCTCTTCTTCTGTTTCTCACCTTCCTTTGTAACTCCTCGGGAGTGAAGATGTTTGCGGGTGCCTTGCTTCTTCTTTCTCCTACAGGATTTGAGTAAGCTGCATTCTCCCTCTTGCTCGTTCAAGCAAGAAATAATGATCTGGGGTTGGGGAGGTAGCCATTATTGGCTGACTTCTCTCTGTCCTATACCTCAGGGATCTTCCCTGCCATTGCAAGAAGTCAGATAGGTTCTAGAAGAAGAGGCTCTGGGACTCCAGGAAGATGTTCAGACCCTGGGTCTGGGGCAGGGTGGTACTTCAGAACAGGAGAGGTAGAAATCTAGTTTCTGGCTATTTCCTGAGGATGCCCCAATATTAGGAGGGAATCTTGTACTGCACATAGGAAGGATATTTTCTGCCACATAGCTGGGCTCCTTCCTTCCATAATAATGTTAGCTCAGGCACATTCATAATATGAGCCTCCAACCATTCATCCTGCTCTTCAGCGTTCATCTCTGACTCATGGGCATGGAGAGGTGCCCAGGTAAATTACTGTATGTACTCAGGCTTGGCCTCTGCCTCTGATCCCTGTGGCTCCAGGTTTACACATCCGTAGCCTAGGACTTTCTTCCAGGCTTGGAAAATACCTCTAGTCCAGTGGGAGAAGAGGAGCTAGCAATCCCGTCTTAGTGAGATGTGTGAGTGACATTTGTATTCACTTGACCTTCCCTCTAGTGGTCTTCTTATTGTTGTTATTCTCATATATTTAACTTCTTTGGAAAAAGAGACAATATCACTCACTTTTAAGCTTAGAATACACAACTCCATTCTGGTCATATGTCTATTAAATGAGTGAACAGTAAATAATAGACATTCTCTTAAGCTAAGAGGTCAGCACACTGCTGGGAAAGCACCAGGTGGTAAATATTTTAGATTCTGTCGATCATACAGTTTTATTTATAACACTCAGCTATGCTGCTGTAGTTGGAAAGCACACCTTGAGTACATCTGCAGTGTGTTCCAGTAAAACTTTATTTTCAAACACAAATGATCAGCTTGTGGATCTTTTGCCAACATTTGCCTTTAATTATTTCATTCCTGATGTGCTCTTCATATATTTCATAGCTATTATAGACTATAAGAACATTGGCCCTCTAGTTCACTACTATATCCCCAGTAATTCCCAGTATACTCTGACAGATAGTAAGTGCTCGGTAAGTGTTCATTCGTTCATGTTATCTGGAATTGACAAGATGGAGAGGGTACAGTATGCATCTGACCTGGAAATGCTATGCTGTTATCTGATGTCTTCCTTTGTCTCCTTGACCAGGAGTGCCGAAAACCCCCAGTCCCAGTAGAGATCCAGGTGAATTTCCCCGTCTTCCTGACCCCAATGTGGTCTTTCCCCCAACACCAAGGCGCTGGAACACCCAGCAGGACTCCACCTTGGAGAGGCCCAAGACTCTGGAGTTTCTGCCTCGGCCACGTCCTTCTGCCAACCGGCAGCGGCTGGATCCTTGGTGGTTTGTGTCCCCCAGCCACGCCCGCAGCGCCTCCCCAGCCAACAGCTCCAGCACGGAAACACCTAGCAACCTGGACTCCTGCTTTGCAAGCAGCAGCAGCACTGTGGAGGAGAGGCCTGGACTCCCAGCCCTCCTCCCATTCCAGCCAGGGCCGCTACCCGACACCGAGCGGACGCTTCTGGACCTGGATGCAGAGGGGCAGAGTCAGGACAGCACTGTGCCTCTGTGCCGAGCTGAAATGAACACACACAGATCTACTCCTTATGAGATCCAGCAGGAGTTCTGGTCTTAGCGTGAAAAGGCTTGGCGGGGGGCGGGGCGGGCAGGCGACGGAGGGAGCTGGCTGGCACAGCCCTTTCCCAGAGTTGGGTCCCCTGAGATCCAGCCCTACTTCTTGCACTGATAATGCACTTTGAAGATGAAAGTGATGGAAGCAGGGCCTTTCTCCCCATGCCCACAGGAGAAGCTGTATCAGCTCTGGCTATGTAGGGGAGGGAGTGGTGCGTGCATGTCCTCTACCCTCCAGAGTCTTCCTCGCCTTTTGGGTGACACTGCAGAGTCACTCAGCCAAATTTGTCTGCTGCTGCTTCTCCTCAGCCACCTGGGTATGCCCAGAGCTGTCCAGGGGTCCCTTTGTTAACCCTGAGTTCAACCTTCCCACATACCAGTACTGGATGCTCTATGATTGATTCTGCTCCTTCATGCTCACCCCCAACATCTGTGAATCAGAATCTTTTTTGGTATAAGATATGTCCCAGGTCCCTTTTGTGCGAGGGGAAAGATTGAGTGCAAGATGGCCTACTTTGGGGCCCTCTTGTTGATGGGCTAGCTGTACCCCAGATGCCCTGCCTATTTATTTACACCATAGGTGATAAGGGGAACTGGCCCACTGAGAACTGGGAGTTAGGAAAAATACAGACAGGTTGCATTGAAAAGGGTGCTGGAGTCTTTGTGTCCCTCTACGCCACTTGGAAACACTCAGTGAAGGGTAGAAACCAGCACTTATCAAAGACCCCCATCTACCCACTACGGTCAGCACACTGGCATGCTAGGTTCTGATAACACATGCGTGTTCCTCCAGGAACAGCTTCTTGGGAAGACTCACTCACTGGTGCCAGTTCAGTGTTTGCCCCTTTTGTGGTTGGGTCCTTATGTGTTTTCCCCTCTCTTGGTCTACCTTCCAGTCCCTGGAGTCAGTGGGCTTTAGGTCATGTGTTCAGCTAGTGGATGTCTCCACAGAGCATAGGGGAGGGACTTCCCGGGCCTTGGGAGTTGGAATTGCGGGGATTCCTTCTAAGCCAGCCATCCACATTATGATGCCTGGGAAGTAAAATGGTGTGCTTAGTTGTACCTTCTGTAAGTGGGCAACGTGGTAGAGTGACACTGTTTCTGAGGTGCTCCATGAGTCACCAGCAGACAGTCGATGTTGCGTCCTGAGTTCTGGAAGCTGACCATGGCTGCCTGGGTCAGCACAGCCAGCGCTCGCACCAAGCTCTGCACGTGAACTGGGTAGGATAGATAAGAAAGACCAGTCCTGACCTGCCTGGTATTTGTTTCCTGAACTTGAATGTTGAACTTTGTCTAAAGCTTTCTCATGTGTTTCTTCACCTTCTGCTAGTCTGAGGCCTCACCTGTGTGAGAACTGTGGTGTTTATGTGGCAATAATAGTATGACTGATAGTGTAGTCCCCAGGTTGTGTTCCTTTTCCCACAAGACTTTAAATGTTGCTTCACTGCCTTTTATCATGGAATATTCCCTGGCCATGTTAGAGATAATATGCAGGTTCCTTGTATTGGCTGCTGAGATACCAGGATGGGGGGACTGCTACAGCTGGCAGAAGTGACAGGTTTGGTCACTGCGCATTCACTGTTACTGTGGTACAAAATCAAGGACAAAAGAGGTGACCTTGATTTTCACATCGTTCTTGTTTTATGAGACCTTCTGCTCCATCCTCTACCAGTGTTGTCCAAGATTTTGTTACTGCAGCTCATGTTTCTCTTGGTTTATTAGAGTCAGTGTGTAAGAGATATTTGCCCCCGTATGCCTACTTCTTGGCTAGGAGAGGAGCAGTGAATTCTGTCTGTGGTTTTAGCTAACTCAGTGATGACTCTCTTTCTTGATGGGGAGTCAGAGACAAATGGCCTCTGATGTGCCCTTTTCTTGGGCCCTCCAAAATCCCAATCCCTAAACCCTTAGTTCCACTAAATGGCTGTGAGGGAGGTTGTAGCCTATGGTGTAATCCAAACCACACTGGCTTGCCTGTGCACTGGCATGAGACACGAAGTTTTCCCTTGCTTCCTTTTACTTTGTACCATTTCGTTAGGTTGCAGCCATTTTTTGCTTTCTTGTAGTGTAAAAGATCTAGTATAATTTACAGGGCAACTACCAGCCTTTGAGTGAGAGGCTGAATCTAGTTCTTACTAATCCACCCAGGGGAAAGACAAGGGAGAGCTGAGTCTTGGCTGAGGAAATAATTGTTCCTGAAAGAAGCAAAAGCAGGATTATTCTACAGATGCGTCCATGAGCATGTGAAAGTGTAGGAGTTACACAATTGCTCGGTCTCTCCAGCCTGGTCTCTGATGGCCCCCTGCATGCCACATTGTCTTTGGGGCACAGTGGGAGATGGGATGAGGATCCTGGTGTAGCAGTCACTTGAGTGGCTTTCTCTCCGCCTAGGTGTCCTTTCTCTGTGGTCATAGTCAGAAGCAGGCCCTGAAGCTAAGGATAAAGCAGAAGCTGTTCTCTTTTCCCCGCGCTTCTGCTTAGGTGGTCACCACAAGGAAGATGCTGATAGGAACAGGTGCTGCTTTCTTCCCTGTATCCTCGGTTCCTTCAGCTCCTGCCTCTGGTTTACTGCCTTGGGGATCCAGGCCGCCGCTAAAAGCAGAGTAGATTTCTCAGTTATCCTTATGTTATTTCTCTTTTTTTTGTCTTTTTCCTTTTTATCGGTACCGGGGATCGAACTCACGACTGCCTGCTTGCAAGGCAGGCACTTATGCCGCTGAGCTAAATCCCCAGCCCCCACCTTATGTTATTTCTAAGAGGCTTTGGTGGTCATTCTTAACTTGTCCTCCTTGGCATCCCTAGGATCTGATAGTAATAATAATGGTAACAACAATGATGTCTTACATTTGGACAGCTCAGAATAGGGCTGGCTTTTCCTTCTGACCTTTACAAAACGATACCATTTCCTTCATTTAGCATACTTGCCTGGTATAGAAACGGGGGCTGCTTCGTACTGGGGATTCAAGAGAAGAGAAATTAAAAGACTTTGAACAGATTGCTGTATTGGGTTTCTAGGCTCTGAGACTGAACAAGTTGGCTCTGTTCCTCCATTCTGCATTTGCAGTGTGACCTTGGGCTTTTCTCTCAGTCCCTCTCAGATTTCCTTCTTTTAAAAGCTATCATCACATGTTTCCTTCACAAGGGTAAAAGGAGTCTGTGTCAGAGAAGGTCACTGAGGCACTGTGGCTCCCTGCCAGCTTGTAGAGGAAGCCTCCTCCATCTCCACAAGATGACTGTGTTGACATTGGCATGACTCTCACACCTTGGCCTCAAGGGATCTTGCCTGTGTTTCATCTTTTAACTTCTGGAAGAGGAATGACTCAGACCTGGCTTAGCCTACCACATGGGCACCATGACCAGACATGCACTCGTGACCATGGTGTAGAGCACCTGGTGTGGACCAGCATCCTCTCCAGATTCCCTCCTTTCCCTGGCAGGCAGACCATCATCACCATTTATCTTGCTGAGGAGAAGAGGGGAGGTTGGTGGCAGCGACAGAGTGACAGTTTGCCATCTCTGATTTCTTGGAGTCTGTCCTAGGGTGTGATTTGATTAGAGCCTGGAATCAGGCCAATTCCTACAAGAATCTTTGGGAAAGCTCCCCCTGGCTGTGGGACATCATATGTCACATGTGAGGATAGAGATCTGCACAGAGCCCCTACCCCTTGGGCCATTGTTGCTCAGGTATAGTAAGACACACCAGGGATGCCTAGGCCTGATGTTTGATCAACACCCTGGCTCCAGTTAGTCCTCGTATTGGAAACATGTACTTCCACCCCACACAAGGAAACACTCCTAAGTCATCATCCCAGTGCCCACTCTAGGCAAGGAGTCTTCCACTTTTAAATGATCCTCAACCCCACTGCTGGAGCTTGAGCCCAAGGCCTTGTGTATGTTAGTCAAGCGCTCTCTCACTGAGCTACATTCCTAGTCTGCAAGCTCACTTTTAACAGACCGAAAAACAGTAGGTACTGTAGAGTGGCTGACTGGGAACTGTGTATCTTGGGGTTGAAAGTCCATGTGTCCCCCAATACTCCCTGGGAATGCACACCAATGAGCATTGTGTTTATTTGAGTTAGGTGTGTGCGGAAGGACCTTGTCAGGCAATTTAAAAGGACTTTTCACCTATGGAAGAACCTGGGGGAAGAAGCAGGTCCTGCTGTTTGTGGGAAGCCTCTTTTCCTGAAGACTGGACCACTTTGTAGATCTGGGGCAGGGGTGAAAGTGACCCTTTATGCATTGTGGCAAAAACTTGGTGATCTGAGCTATCCTCCTCCTACTTGTAAATTTGCAAGTATCTCTGCCCCTTTGGTCCCCAGACACCCAGATATGAAGTGAGAATGATGCTATCTTCTAATTAAAATACACGAACCCTGCCAGGCATAGTGATACATGCTTGTCTTAGCTATGTGTAAGACCGAGGATGATCCCCAGAGCTCAGGAAAATGCGGCCAGTCTGGATGACATAGTGGGACTCCATCTCTTACATGTCTGGTTCTGGAACCCCAGGTCCAGCACTGATAAGCTCCACCTTGCTTGCCGTGGGAGAGGGTGTGTGTATGTGTAATGTATATCTTATCATAAGTCAAAAACAATCAAAATCCTGGCTTTTATATGGTTCAACCTAGTATCTTCTGCCTCTGCCTTAGTTTCACCTGACAGTGATTTCTTATCAAGATACGGTTGTTATGGCTGGCGTGGTGGCACATGCATGTTATCGTGGCACTTGGGAAGCTAAGGCAGAAGGAACACTGACTTCGAGGCCTGCCTTGGCCACATAATTAAATTCAAGGCCAGCCTGAATTGCATAGTGAGACATGGTGAGAGCCTGTCTCAAAAAACAAAAACAAAAAAAGGTTGTTAGGGACACATTCCAAAAACATCTCTTTATTTCAAGCAGATAGGTATTTTTCTAGATAAAGAATTCAAATGAATAAAATTCCATGTATAAAAGGGGAAAAAATCCTGTTGTTTCTGGAGTGACTTTGGCCCTGGTCCTTGCCCTGCTTTGGCTGAATGGGTTTCAACCATCTCAGGTGCCAGTGTTGGAAAGCAGGAGGTGAGAGCTGAAATCCTAGTTGATTAAGGCTAATTAATAGGTGCCTCAACAGTCTGCCCAGCCCCAAGTTTCTGATTGGCTCTGCAGCGAGTCAGTTGCTCATAGGCTTTCTCAGACACTTTCAAAGTATATTCCATTCATCCTGGAGAGATCACTATCTCATCAGGCTCCCCTCATATTTTCTGTTGTGGGTCTAAAAGCCTCCTGGCCTCCTTAAGCTGTCCCGGGAACCCTGGGGTTGGCTGCTTTAGCTTGAGCCGGGCCCCTCCTGATTCTTAGTGCTTCTGGCTTCTGCAGTTGCTTATCAGAGCCCACTTTGCACTTTGAGCTAGAAAGAGGAGACTGGGCCTGGCTGGTTGCCAGAGCTGGGAGTTTTCCATACCCTTCTGTTTCCACAGGAAACAGACCCGCCTTCCCCTTGACCTGTTTTCCCACGGACTGGTTTGACCTGTCCTCCCCGCAGTCCCCACCACCTTGTTTTACTGGACTGATTGGCAGGCAGGCATTACTACATGGGAGTCTCAGGAGGGGATACTTGAAGGCTGCTTTTCCTACTGGGATGGGCAGGATTGGAATGGCTGTAAGACTATTCTGGCCAATGAAGGCCCCATGGATATAGTGTAACTTGCTCAGCTTTCACTGAAGTTTAAGGCAAGATTCAGAAATGTGTTGTCTACATTCCTGAAATACTTATTTACCCAGACACCTGCTTTTACCAAGAAGGAGCCCGACGGTACTGTGTTCATCATGGATATTTTTCATTAATTTTGATTTTTTAGAACTACTTTGAAATATGTTTTGTATTTTGATTAATGAGTTTTCTATGCTTCTTAAATTTCACATCCAATAAGAGTGCCTCACTCCCTTCATCCAGGTTTAGTGAGCTGAATATGGTTTAGGGGCCATTGTCAAGTAAGAGTTTCAGGGATTGTTTTCTAATTCCCTTTCCCTCAAGTCCTGAGTGAGGCTGGGAGCTCTCTGGGTGTGTTTGCATTTCTTTCTTTTGTGTGTGTGTGTGTTTTTGTATTTTTACCGGTACCAGGGATTGAACTCGCGACCACACACTTGCAAGGCAGGCCCTTATGCCGCTGAGCTAAATCCCCAGCCCCTACATTTCAATAAGAGTGTTTTCCTTTAACCTTGGGCCCGTGACCCTTTGATGTTCCCTGAAGACCTTTCAGACTCTCTGGAGCCCTGAGGCCCCTTCATTGGCGTGGGCCTGAGGTGGGGTGGGGATGGGGACAGGATTAGGTATAAAGAAGATCCTCAAACCTCTTTGGAAGTCTGAATCCTGGGAATGAATAAGCATCATTGATTCTCCCAGATCTCCAAAGGGCTGCAGCAAATGGAAGCTGTTTCGTTCCCTGGCTCTGCAGGAGCTGTGATGCCAAGCCCTGTGCCTACACAGCCTTCAAGATGTTGCCCATCACACCTCCACCAGCACCATTCTCACAATCATCGTCTATTGTCTTCATTTTACTCTTGTCACCTACCTCGGGTTCCAGGAGCCAGGCCTGCTATGGCGCTTTCCTTCATCATTGTCAGGCAATGCAGGGATTTACCTTGACCTAGATACAAGACTAATGATATATTATAAGAAACCGTAAGAGTTCATATACTTTTTGACTCGGTAATTTTGGCATTGGATATTACCCTCATCCAAGGTATGGAAACAGGTTCGGATGGCCATACGGCACGGCTAGAGTCACACCACGGGGAAGCAAGTTGTACATCTGGGTGGTCCCAGTATCATCCCTTTCCTCTAAGCACATTTGTAGGCCACTTTTGAGGGGCCTAGAGATGACTGTGTCCACGAGGGCCACCTCGGCTTGGAGATCACCCTTTATCAGAGAGGTGTCATGTCCCACTGTCTGTCCCCAAAACTCAGCGACTTCCTCTCTTCTGCAGGCTGCTTGCTGCTCCTCCATTACTCGCCATGACTTCAGGGATTCAGACCACATTGCGCGGAATGTGTCCACTCTGCAGCTTGTTTCCCAGCACCACTGTGGGCCTCTCTTCTAGGTCCAGCCTAGAATTGTCCTGTGATTGCTTCTGTTACAGCTTCAATCCATTTTTCTCCCAGTCTCCTGAGCTTGAAAGCCTTACTGTAGCTTGCGTCTGCTCTTTGAGAACTTGAGATCAGGCTGATGTCTTCTTGTCGCATTGAGCCACATGCCCTTAGTACTTAGCTATAGCAAAGCAGGTGATGAACTCTTTAATGTTCTCTGCTTTCCCTTACTACCTACTCTGCACACTCACCCACCACACACATCCACACTCAGACATAACAGAGTCTAAGACTATTTTAGAGGATCTTAGGGAAATCTTGGAGTTGGGTTTTACTTAGTTTGCAGAAAAGCTTTCTTTGGGATTTTCCTTCCCCATGGGCCTTGAAATCTAGGTACCTAAGTGAAAGTTCACATAGCTATTTGTTTATCTCTGTAAGTAGCTGCTAGCTTTTATCCCCAGACGTTCTCTGCATCAGTGTTTTATGAGTATCTGTCTTGATCTGTTGTCCTCGAATTCCCATCTTGCTTAGAGATTTAAGTTATTGTATCTTGGCAACAATATTTAAAGATGGAGAAGTCCTGAGGGAAACTTGTCACATTCTTTCCTTTGGCTGGCTCATCCATCTCTCCCCCACCCCTTTCCTTCCTCCATTTTTGTTTCATTTCTTTTTCTTTGTTTTTCTTTTTTTTTTTCCTCCCTTAACTCCCTTTTTCCCTCGCTCCTGGTTTTTTGTTTGTTTGTTTTTTGTTTTTTAAGGTACTGTAAATTGTTAACTAGGGATGCCAAGCAGGCTTGGTTCAATGGCTAAACCTCTCATTGTATTACAGTGTAATGCTGATCTCAGCCTGGTCTCCACACCAGAGCACACAGAGACTTGAATAAAACTGTTATAATGATCACTTCTGGTTTGCTGTGTTTCTTTGTACACTTGCCCTTGCTCAGGCCTTTCTTGAGATAGTATCTCACTGTACTGCCCAGATTGTTCTCAAACTCACGCTGAACCTCCTGCCTTAGCCTCCCAAGTAGCTGGGATCATGAGTATGCACCATTGCACCTGGCAATTGAAGCAGATATCCAAGTATCTGGGCTGTTCCCTGGGAATTTTTATGTTTAAGACATAACTATAGAGAGGGATAAAGGTGCTGTGGAAAGACTATTGGAAAGAAGCTTCTCTGAAGGCATTCAGTCCCCTAACTGCACTCCAGGAACCCGTGAAAGATGCTTTTGCCTGAGTCTGTCAGATGCATCTGTATTTTCTCACAGTTTACTCCCACGGGCTACGGGGTTTGACCTTCAGAACCCTCCTGAGTGTGTGTGGTCTCCTGCTCCTTGCCTTTTCCACCCTAACATTCCCAGTGAGATCGTGGAAGGGACTAGGAGGACAAACAAGATTTGGAATTGTAGACAAGATTTGCTTTCTGTGAGTTGTGGATTCTTTGTGACTCTGGCACTCTCTTGTTTTTTGAGAAAGTGTGTTTCTATGTAGTTCAGATTGGTCTTGAACACACTATGCAGTCTAGGCTGGCCTCAAACACATGCTGATCTTCCTGTCTCAGCCTCCTCAGTGGAGGGTTTACAGGCATGTGCCACCATGCCTGGCTTCAAACTCTGGTACTCTTAATGGCACTTGTTAGTTGTGTGACTTTGGCCAAGCATTTAAAAGTCCTGGAATTTTTGGAACAAACCAGTCACAAAGCAGCCTTTGTGGTTTTACTTTCCATGACTTTGTGCTTGGTGGATGAAGACAGAAGTGGACAGGAAGAATCTTGTTTGGGGCCAGTCTTCACCAGTAAGTACCCAATTTCATCATTCAGCTACCTGTGGAATAAAGCTTCCAAACCTACATCGTAAGGTACCTTTGCCTCCTAATGTTGCCTGTTCATTTCACTCCTAACTTTTGCCTCTTCCTGTGACACAAAGAGGGGTGACCATGAGATAGAATTTTTGCAAAATGCTGAGCTGTGCACTGAACCTCAAGGTAAGTTAGATTTGGGTGCAGATAACCCTTGTGGAACAGACTGGGCAAAGATAAAAAGTCGGCTCAACTTGTTGGCTACAGTGGTAATGTTTGTAATCCTGGCTACTTAGGAAGCTAAGGCAGAAAGATGTAATATTTTGAAGCAGGCCAGGGCAATTTAGTGAGACCCTGTCTCAAAATATAGAACGGGCTGGAGGTATAGCTCAGTGTTTGAGTGCTCTAGCTTTAAACTCAGCATTACATAAAACTGACCCAACTCTGCCAATATACACAAATCACTGCATGTTGGCAGATAGCACTTTGGTCATGTGGTATTAAGAACAATAGCATGGATTCAGTAATTCCACTTAGTAATAAAACTAGATCTGTGTCAAGAGCTGCACTGATACCTGACCTTTATCACCACCTTTCTAGTCAACCCTTTGTCATCTCCATTTTACTTTGAAGAAAGTAAGGGCCAGACACTTGCGTGCCCAAGCCTACTGCATAAGTGTAGTAGTCCTGGATCTTGGATTTATCTGATTCTAGCATTTACATGTGTTGACAGCCGGGGACATAGCTCAGCAGCACAGCACCTGCCTGATAAGTGTGAGGTCGTCAACTTGATTTTGGTACCCCCCCAAAAGATATTAAGCCACTAAAATTAGATTATTCAAGGATAATTAAGAAAATGGGGATGTGCTCATGGTAAGTTAAAAAGGTAGGATACAAAAAAAAAATAGTTTTGTTACAGGCAGCTATTTAGAAATATCATAAGTAAAAAGGAAAAAAATAGGTAGTCAAACAGGACGAGGCCCTTCAGGAAGCTGGCACAGAGGATCAAATGTCTTGTGACCTTGGAGGAGACATACCTCTTGCTGTGGGCCAGATCTCAAGACAGAAGGCACAACAAATGCAACCACACCATGTACAAACTTTAGGGATTAGGTATGGATCACCTTGAGAAGCCAGGAATCACCATCCCAACCTCCTCCTATAGGAAGAGTCACTGATCTGTAAAGAATGCTCCCCCGCTACCTGACTTGCTTCCCCCATTTGTCCCTGATTTGGTCGATTTTACCTGAATAATTTAACTTATTGGTTGACCATAGCTCTGTCCCACTTCATGGCCATCTACCTCACGAGTTCCCAGTTTTCCCCACTTTAGATCTATCTCACCTCATGGTTTTACTCTATAAAACCCCTAGAAAATACAGAACCTTTGGCAACTCACTCCAGACCTCTCTGTCTCTCAGACAGAAGCTTTCTTTCACTCAATTAAGTATTTCTGCTCTTAACCTGTGTTACTCCTAAAATTCGTTGCACGAACTCATACCGGACATATAGCAGATTGGGAGTTTTGTTCCCCTGTATCAATTTGATCCCAATTATACACAGAAAATATATTTCCATCTTTTAAAATATGCACTTTATATAAAAAGGTTAAATGAAATTTATCATTTTGGACAGGTACCATAGATAATTTTTAAATGTTCTTTTGGAATTTTTTAAAGCTTTTTTTCTTTAAACAGTGAACATGTATTAACTTTTATTTTCATTAAAATAATGGCAGGGAAAGTTCATAGAGGAGGATACTTTCCATGATGCCAGGTTCTTCAGCAGATATTCCAGAGGCCAACATCCCCTTGCTTCAAGGCTGTTCTTGGCCCTGAGCAATAAAGCAAAGGATTCTAGGAGCCCATTCTTAGAAGGCAGAATTGGAGCCAAGGTCAGAGCTGTGAGGGGAGAATGCTACCCAGGCAGGCAGAGTCCATCCACATCATTGCTGAGAGATAAAAGCCTAACTCAGGAAAGTATAATTTAACTCGGCCTTGACCAGGTGATGGCATTTTACAGAAACAGAAACAAGGAAAATGGAACTTAGCTTAATGTATCAGGCAACCTCGCTTTGTCCTTTTCTGCCCCACCACCCTTACCCACATCTCCTAAACTCAGCACCCTGTATATAGCCCTGAGCAGCCCTGGCTGGGAGCTGACTCCTGGATTCAGGACCCACCTGTGTGGTTGCTGGAGGCAATGAAACTTTCCCTTTAAATTTTCTGGAGGCTGGTTTTCTTGTTGGTTTTGCTATGGGTCTTTTTTGATCTGACAGGAGCCAGTTTCCCCATCCTGATGGACCTCCACTTTACCTCTCTGATGATGCTGGAAAGGAGGAGCTGTGCAATCTCCCAGAAGGCACAGCTGGGCAGCAGTGCCAGGTACCTGGTGGGCAGACAGCATGCTCTTAGGACACAGGTACTGTGCTCATTCCTCTGTGAAAGGGCTGGGCTGGGCCTGCATTCACCACACCCTGTTTACTTGATTATGGAATGTGCTTCATTCACGGCTGAGTCTGATGTCCTAATCCTCTGAGCCCTCCGGTCTCCGCCCGATCTAGTCCAACTAGTTTACATCGGAGAGCATGTTTCAGCTCTGGGTAGGGATGGGGGTGAAGGGCAGGTGTCTGGTCACATGCTGCCGTCCAATCAGGAGAGGCTGGAGGAAAGGGAATGGTAGGAAACACACATACTCGCCATCATGTCACATCCCAGTGACCCGAGAAAGGGTCACATTCCAGCATGGGTTCGGTCCGGTCCCAGCCTACCTTCCCAAACTCCTGTCACAACTTCCTGGCCTCTGGACTGTCCCTTTCCTAAGACTGTACTTCTGCTACCTGTAAAACTCGATTTTCCAGGAACTGAGGCCTCCTGCTTGAGAGATTAGTATCATCCTATGAGCAGACTTTCTGAGCAGACTGTAGTCTAATTAAATGCTCTTCAAATTAAGTCGTGGAATTTAGTGGGAGGGGAGAAGGGAGAGTTGGGCAAGAGAAAGAAGAGAGATCAGATCTTGTCCTCTAGAAGGTGGCAGTGTCACTGGGATGCAATGAAGTTCATCAAGGATCCTAGAGCACCTGCAAGGAAGTCCTGGGGGCCATGTTAAAGAGAAGCAGCCAGGTAAATAAAAAAACAAAACACAGACTCCCATCTCCTTCTGTGTCTTACCTGACCTGAAATGACAAGACCCAGCCCTCTAATCACCTCATAAATATCCACTGTGGCCTACTCTGGCCTGGGATGCTGTGTTTCTGGCAAGTTCAGTTCTGCTTGAGGCCAAACCTGTCAACAGACGAAACATTCTTAGTACTAGAAATGCACCATGGTGAACGGAGAAGTGTGCCCCACCTAAAACCAGTGCTTATAAGCAGGTCACCTTTGTGTTTTATAACCCCAGAGAGGGAAGGAGACCGAAAACCAGTGCCGCTGCTGTTTTGGAATTTACCATCTAGTGGGGAAAATTGGGAAAGGCAACAATTAAGGCACTGATAATCTGAATGTAAATATCTCTATCTCTGTCTAAGTCATCTCTATTATCTATCTGTCTATCCATCCATCCATCCATCCATCCATTATCTATCTAGACCAAGGCAGAGAGATATCAGAGGCAGACAAGAGGTGAGATAAAACAGAGATAAGAGACTGGAGTAAGAAGTAAAGTCTACACTGAGACCTAAACAGTGAGTAAGATTTCAATAATCCCTGTGTGCTGGTGGTAAATGAGAATTCCAAGTATTAGGAGTAGCCCATGTAAAATATATTCTTATCTTCTGCTATTTTACTTATCGTGCATTCTTCACTGTGTTGGGTATTTTGTTCTGGTTGCTTTCTCTTTATCATGAAGATTAGAGTTAGGTAGTAACTAGGAGAGAAACAGAAAAGATTTTTTTTTTCATAGATGGGAGATACAGCAGGGGCTTTCACCTGTTTCACTTGTGCTGTTTGGTCTGCTCAGTGGTTAGGAGGATGCGTGTGTCTAGTAAAGAGACCTTTCTATGAGTAGTTTGGCACTGGGCAATGACAAATACCACATGGACTGAGAGATTTAGGAGTTAGGATCTTTCCCTTGGTCCTATCTCTGAGCAAATGATTTTAAAATCAGACTATAACTGCCCCATTCTCCTTGCTCCTACAACCCATACTTGGAACTCTGTTTTAGGAGAGCAACAGTTTGTTTTCAGAGTTTGATCCATTCATCCATGAGGACATGTGAGGTCAAAATTATTTTCACAATGGCACCCGATTTTTCATCGTTTTCACTGTATTAACATGGTAGGCAAAACTCTTGGTGCCTTAGTGTACGACAGGACCCTGACAACGACTTGCTTTCTTTGCTACCAATACTGGAAATGTCAGTCACACTTAAGAAAATGCTTGGTAAAGCAGTAATCATTTAGTAACAGGACTAAGTTAATCAAATGCTAACCCATGAGTGAGGTGCATCTTTCTCAACATCCTGCTTGATGAAATGTGAGATTCGTGTACAGAACTTCAGCTGCCTATGGAAGTATGAGGTAGTCTGGGTGAAAATCATGTATGCTGATGGGGTTGTGGACTGGGCCAGCTGTGTTTCCTTGTTTTCAGGGGATATTATTTTTATTTGAAAGTATGATTAACAAGAAAGTATGAGTCTTCAGCCTCGACATTTGGCAGATATTTTCTTGCAAATAAATGAAGTAAGTCTGCCACTTCAAGGAAAACAACTGTTTTTGCTGCCAACGATAAAATCCAAGCTTGACAGTTTTTTGAGTCTGATAATGATTAATGAATATCATTTTTTTCATGTCTTAGAAGGAAATGTGTCAATATTTGGAAGATCTACGTAACTCAATGAAGAAGTATTTTCCAAATGTCAACCAATGAAGTTGCAAAATCATGAATTAAAAAATCCCCTTGCAATCCAAAATAGACCAGTGGATTTTAACAGTATGTAGTACAAAAAGTTCATGGGTATGGCTTCAAATTCTATAGTGTAACTATTCTTTAGGAAGCTACAACTTACTGAATTTTGGTACAGTATCAAAGAAAATACCTACAGTTATGGTCAATGGCAGTAGAACTGTGAGGTCAGGCATTTTACATGTTTCAACTAAAGCAAGATATTGAAACAGATCAGATCTCTGTGTGTGTGTGTGTGTGTGTGTGTGTGTGTGTGTGTCTTTTTCTTTTTTATTGGTACTGGGAATTGAACTCATTGACCACACACTTGCAAGGCAGGCGCTTATGCCACTGAGCTAAATCCCCAGCCCCAACAGATCGGATCTTGATCTAGACATGAATACAGTAATATGTAGGTTCACAAATGCTTCTGTTTGCAAACAGTTTAGTTTGTAAACCAAAGTGTTCAGAAAATTTTGTTTCCTTTCACAAACTCTGCATAGGCTGACAACCACAATCACAGCCAGCTTCTCTACACAAACACAAACATAAGCATCTTCCTCAAAATTGCAAAATAAACCAAGTTCATAAACCAACATACCCCTGTATTTAGGTATTTTATATAAGTGAGACATTAAAGAGATTCACAAAAATGTAAAATATTATCCTTCTATATATTTTCATTTTAGAAAATTGTTACTCTCAGTACTAGAAATTGAACCCAGGGCCTTGTGTATGTTAAACAAGAGCTCTATCACTGAGCTACATGCCAGCCCTTTTAATTTTTATTTTTGACACAGATCTCACTAAACTAGTCAGGCTGGCCTTGAATTGGAGATCCTCCTGAGTCAGTCTCCCAAGCAGCTGTGACGATAGGCATGCACTATCAAGCCCAGCCTATCATTATTATTTTAAAACAAATCAATAAATATTTCTTAATTTGGGGAGACTGGGCATGTAGCATAGCATGCACAAAGCCCTGGATTCAGTCTTCAGCACCAAACTGAGTTTTATTTTTGAATAGAGAAGAAAAACATGGTAAATATAACACACAAACACAGGTGCGGGGTGCGGGTAGGAGCTTCTTAAATAATTTGTAAGAGTACTGGAACACGAAATACCACTAGGTGGTGCTGATGAGAACAGAGAGAACATTGAGGGTGCATGTCTGTGGGGAGAGACGGGGGGGGGGGGGGGGAGAGAATGTAAGAGTAGGATTCTCCTAATAGTTGTATAACGTGAGATTTCCTAATAGTAATGATATTTGTAGACTCTGTAGGAAAAAAAGTTACAGAAATCAGGACTGATTAATAGATTGCTACAACCTGAATTAGATAGGCAGATTTATGCCACATAATATGTTAGACTTTTTTTTTTTTTTTGTATTTCTGCTAACAAAAACTAAGCACATTCCTTGGAGAAGTTCCCTGCAGCCTTGGAAACTAAGCAGATTAGACTGAAAGAGCTCAGTTTTTTTCATTTTGTGGTGTTAATAAGATAACATTAATCTCTGGGACTTAAAAGTAAAACTTAGGCAAAGTCTTTCCAATTAGGGGTGCATTATAGGAACCCCTCTGCCTGAAGCTTATTCCCACAGGGCCTTATATGCTCTGAATGGGGAAGGGAGCAGTGGGGGAGCGGCTGTTGGAGTGGGGGTGGGAGAGGTTTGTTTGGAGAGAATTAGCCAGGTCTCTGGGTGCAAAATTGTATAAATGCCTTTGGCTTTGTGTGAGGAACTATGCACGGAGGCACTGGGAGATCTCCAAGCCAAATTTGTTTTTCCTTCTCACACACTCTGTAAGAGCTGACAAAGAATAAGATTTTCTCCCAGAAGTGAATTTTTATTGTCAATGCCACTGTAAAGGTTCCAGTGTGGGTCTGAGACTGTCCCTCAAAAATTCCTGTGTTGAAGGCTTGGTTTCCAGCTGGAGACCCTTTCAGAGGTGGGGCCTAGAGGGGAGGAATAGGCAAGCAGGTTGTACCTTTGAACAGTATATGAGATGCCAGTCCCCTCCACACCGCCCTGCTTCTAGCCACCGTGTGGTGAGCAGCCTTTCCACCATAATAGTCTATCTTTTTTTTTTTTTTTTAATATTTTATTTAAAGGGAAAAAGAGAAAAAAAAGCAGAACAAAACAAAACAGTGTAAGGGTACAAGTAATTCAGAACTATAGAAAAGCAAAAAACAAAAAACAGTAAGCTATCACCAGTTAATAGATTACTCGCTATCATCTTAGAAACGGTGTTTCAGGTCACAGGATCAAAGCACACAAAGCGAACATTCAAACAGTGAGACTGTAAACAGTTGTGTTTAGTAATCCAATCCAAAATATTAATATGGTCTTCTATGTAACACACCTAAACACCCTTGCTGTTGTATCCTTCAGGGCACTTTGTTTTCCCTCTCTTTATTACAACAAAATTTACACATTTTGGGTTTTATTGCTCCCTTAGATCTTATTATTTTTTTTGTAAGAGAATAAAATCAAGCATGATAAAACAAAGCTGTCAGTCAAAACCAAGGATAGACATAGCACATGATGTAAAAACAGAGTACAAGGTTATCAACGATGGTTACCATAATGCCTCTTGCATCCTTAAGAAGAATTGTCTATCTCTTTAGGTATTATAAAGTTAAACAAAACAGTAGAGAACAAGACCAATAAAACCTAAACTTTGTAAATCTTACAGCACCTCAAAAGAGGATAATAGTCAAACCAGAATGGGCATCATAGTGAGTCTTATTGCCTTCAAAGTAGTTGCCTATACTCTGATACTTGATACTTTCATACAGAATAGAATAGAGTCTAATCAGTCAAAACAAGATTTCGGGGGTCATAATAGTCTATCTTACTAAATGCCCGGGAACAACAGACAAACGTGACCACGGACTGAAACTTCGGGAACTGTGAGCCAAAATATATTTTTCCTTGTAGGTTGATTTTCTCAGATATCTTGTCACAGAGATAGAAACCTTATACAGTCACTACCAAAAGGTACAAGAGCCCAAATAATGACTGGTTCCATAAACAGGTTTATGAGTTATCAGGCAAGTGGGTATTATGTATTACCTATCTGCTCCCCTGCAGGCTGGAGGTTTACATGCGTTCTCTCCTGTGATATTTATTCATTCATCCACAAACACTTTAGAGGAACCTATGAATTATGTACTAGGCACTACCAAGGTTCTGGTGCTAAAACTGGGACAAAAAAAGACATGGTTCTGCACTCAAATGAACTTACTTGAAAAAAAAGAAGCCATTCGGAACAAATCTAGGTATCTTCATGCCAATCCTCCCATCCCCCACGGGGCCTATTTTTCTTCAGAACAAAAGATTGAACCCAGGGTCTTTGTACTAAACTACATCCCTTTTAACCCAGCTATTCCCTTTTTGGGTATCTTCCCTAAAGAACTGAAAACATCATACCACAGCGATATAGGTGCACCCATGTTTATAGCAGCACAATTTGTAATAGCTGAATCTTGGAAATGATCTAAATGCCTATCAACTCAGGAATGACTTTAAAAAGGTGTGGTATTTTTATATAATGGAACACTGCTCAGCCATAAAGAACGATAAGCTCAAAGCTTTTATAGGTGAATGGACACAACTAGAAACCATTCTCATAAGTGAAAAAGTCAGACTTGCATGTGTAATCACCATAATGACTTGCTAGTATAAGAAACTGAAAGAGTGAATACGATCCAAAAGTTACAATAGATGTAGTAAAAGGGAAAGAAACTGCTCAAAGGGAAATTATGTTGTTTGATCAATGTTGCACGCCTGTATCTGGTTGCCGGAGCAATTACTTTGAAGATAACAATATACAATATAACAACCATTGTTAAGTTCCTATCATCTTGTTTTGAAATTCTGTATTTCTATTGTTTTTCCTTGTCATCATTTTGTTGTTTTTTGTTTGTCTGCTTCTTGATTTTTTTTTCTCTTGAAGAGAAAAACTACATTCCATTCCCTTTTATTTTATCATATAATTTTATTTTATTAGTACGTATTTGTAGTACATGCATTTTACAATCTTTTTTTCTCTTTTTTCAGATAGGGTCTCACTAATTTTCCCAGGCTGGGTTTGGATTTGCAGCCTTAACCTCCCTAGTAGCTGGGATTGCAGATATGTGTCTCCATTCCCAGCTTCCTATGGGCTTATAAAGTTTTCAGAGTACACTCAGCTTATTCTCCAGTAAAGCTTTCTCAGTGCAACTGGCCAAGTTGAATGCCACATTTTTCACCTGAGGACAAAGAGGGACATGATGCTGAAAGAGGCTCAGTGTCAGATGGGAGCGCTGCTTAATCTTGACTATCTTTTCCCATCCTCTTTTTCCTCCCTGCCCTTATACGTTCCACGTATATCTGTTGAGTGCCAGCTAACAGACAGGTGTGGAGCAACAAAGCTGAATAAGATGTCTGTCTCTAACCTGGAAAGAGAAGCTTGCAAACAGCAACAAGAACGTAATTACAGATTTTAGTTAGCAATAATGGAGGATACAGGGGACACCAATTTGAGATAGAGGTGGTCGGATAAAGTCATTCTTTTTTTTTTTTTATTCTTTTTTTTTTTTTTTTTTTTTTTTTTGTCTTTTTCCTTTTTATCGGTACCAGGGATCGAACTCACGACTGCCTGCTTGCAAGGCAGGCGCTTATGCCACTGAGCTAAATCCCCAGCCCAGATAAACTCATTCTTAGGAAATGAAAGTAAGCCAGGACTTTTCAGTTGTGGCACTGTTGACGTTTTGAATGAGACAATCCTTTGAGGAGCTGTCCTGTGCTTGTAGAAGATTTAGCAGCACCTCTGGCTTCTGCTCACTTGCTACCAGTGACACCACCCATTCCCACTTGTGATGATCAGAATGTTCCCAGACATGGCCAAATGTCCTTTGTGGGGTAAAATAAATCCCAAGGGAGAGTGGCTGATTTAAGATAAGACCTTAAAGATGAGAAAGAAAAGTATATGAAAGAAAGAAAAGTATATGAGCCAGGAACGGTGGCACAGGCAGCATTCTGGAGGCCACGGTGGCAGGATCTCAAGTTCAAGAACAGGCCGGGCTACACAGTTAGTTCAAGGCCAACCTGGAACAAAGCAATACATTCTCCTCAGCGACAAAAATGAAAACAAATTAGAGAGAAAGAGGGGAGAAAGAGAAAGAGAAATAGGGGGAGACTCTGAAGGTTTTTTAGGCCACGATAAGCAGCTTGAGTTTTACTGAGCGGAAAGCAATCAACGTTTTCCACAAGGAGTGGCATTATCTACTTTCAATTTTGGTAATATCACTTAAGGTGTAGAGTAGAGCATGGATTTTCTGGAGTGATGAGAGAGTCATTGCAGCCCTGGGGACCTGGAGAGCATGCAGGCCGTGTTGACAGGGCTCATGTGGTGATTCCATCCTTAAGCACACCCAGCAGTGCTGCCGTTACTCCCAGGTGAGATGATAGCCCTCACTCAGGGTTAGACTCCAATCCTGACCACATGCCTGCTGGTTGGGAGCTCTAATGAGAATGGGCAGGCGGGCTAATGTTGGGTTTGAGAAAATGCATGGAAGTGAGTACTATGGTTTCAAGGTTCTCTGTCTCTGGTGGTCCTGGGTGATAGTGTGACTCTTAAATCCTAATCTCCATTCAGAACCTACAAGTGCTGACTAATGACTAAAAGCTAATATTGGTTGCATGCGAACACTTCACTGTCAACATTCAAAGGCATTGGTGAAATGCATTCAGCATTCACAACTTGGTCTTAAAATCTTGTTCCTCAGTTGGGAGAAATAGGAGGATGGTTACTGGGAAGCACAGGATTGACCTGTTGGCCATGAAGCTGGAGAATGATTGGCAGGGATTTGATAAGGGGTGCTGAGGCTGTCTAGTGAATGCAGTATTACAGAACACTCTAACAAAGTATTAGAGGCACAAGTAAGGTATGTTCATTAGGCTCTAATTGCACAGAATATTGTTGCCAGGATTTTAAGTTGTAGTGCTCTGAGCATGTAATTAAGCAGGCAGGTTCAGTAGGCACCACTTGGGATACACAGTGGTTGATGCAATGTATGATAATGATCTTGTGATATTAAAATTCAGAGTCTGGGTATGTATGTGTCCCCAGTCCTATTTGTACACTTTTCCTCTGGGCCTGCAAGTTTCAGGTAAAAATAATCAGCCTCCCTTCCTTGGGGTTTATTTACTATCTGTGTGAAATGTCTATTTAGGTCTCAATCTGGCCTATGACCAGATTTCAACCCAGTCATGCTCCATCTCAGTCATTACAAATGCTCCACAGATCTCTTCTGCTTCAGATCTTGAATTCCAGGGCTGACTGTGTATAGTGACTATGTTCTCACTTTCTCTGTAAGAAATCCAAGGGAAAAGAGCTGTGACGTGACCTGCTCGAGGCCACTCAGGTGATGAGCAGTAAGAAGTGAGAACAGCTGGAACAGGAACAGAGCCCTGCCTGGAACAACCCAGGCTCAGTGTTCAGATAGTCTCTCCCCTCCCTCCCCTCTGTCCTCCTTCACCATGAACTCCACATGCTCTTGGAAATCTGGGATCCTTTCTCATCTTTTCGTTGGAAGTGTGGAGACCTTGCTTTGGAGATTTCATGAGCAAGGAAAAGGGATGTCATTGGCTGCGTAACCGGAATGCTTGTCAAACAGTACATGACAGTTCACTTTTCAAGACATGGGGGAGCTATCTCACCTTAGCAAAGACAACTTACTTAGTGGACCGTAATAGCCTGGAAGAGTTCCTGCCTCCACTGAAAGTGAGCAATTTCCTCCATTCAGCTTTGGTTGCACACGTCTGCCGTGTCATAAAGGCCCGGCACATTTCCCTAGCAATTATCTGGAGTGGGAACCGGTCCTTTCAAGAGGTTCCCTTTCATCTATCTTACAGTCTCCTCAGAGGTGGGTGACAGAGAGCATACTCGTTCCTAGAGGAGGGAAACCAAGGTGCACAGAGTGTCCCAAGACTGTCCAGGAATCAAGGATGAGTCCCCAGATCCCTGACTATATTCTGCCCACATGGATCTTGGTGCCAGCATGGCACCCTGCTATGGCACCTTGCTGCCATGCTGGCACCCTGAGAGTTTTCAAAAATCTCTGTTTCTCTTCCTTCTCTGTTCCTCCTTATTATAGGTGGCTGAAGAGAAAACATCTGAGGGTCTTTGGGATTAAAAAGCTTTTGTGCTTGTTTAGAGCTCTGGGTATGTTGGATGCCCTGATTTCAAATATTCTGTTTGTCTTTTTTTTTTTTTTTTTTTTTTGGTATTGGAGATCAAACTCATGACTGTGCGCTTGCAAGGCAAGTCCTTTAGCTGCTGAGCTAAATCCTCACCCCTGTTTGTCTTCTTTATATGTTCCTGTCCTCATTCAAAGATAAAGATTCTGAAGATAAGGATATTATACTTTTGTGATTATGAGTCGCACAAAGTCCTCCCTGGACTGGACAGAATCAGCCCACGCCATCACACCCGCCTATCATCTGGATGCTTGGGATGGGCTTAGGAAGGATTTGGAAAGCAGTTCTGAGTTTAAATCGCAGCTCCAGCACCGTAATTTACAGTGTTTTCTAAGTTTATCTCTAATTTTAGCTGCCCTGCATGTCTCTGTTTCAGAACTCTGTCCTACAGCCTGGCCTCCTGATCCAGTAGTTCTTCAGTATCTGTGAGGAATTGGCTCCAGGACCCCCGTGAATACCCAAATCCACAGATGGGTCAAGTCTCATATGAGTAACAGTGTTGTCCTGCACATAACCTATGCAATCCTCCTGGAGGCTTTTAATCGCCTCTGGCTTAACTACAATGCCTAATACAATGCAAATTCTATGCAGAGAGTTGTTATAATGCATCATTTAGGGAGTAATGACAAGCAAAGATGTCTAGGAAGTTCAGTGCAGATGCAGTTTTTTCCCCGAGTATTTTTCACCTGTGGTCATTTGATTCCACTGTTGAAGATGTAGAACTTCTGGACGAGGAGGGGCAGCTGCACTTTGGGTGAGTCTTGGGGGGTCATCATATGTGCGCTTCCCTTTTTCTGGAATGCTTTTCCCGCAGGAATCCCCATGCCCGTGCACTTACCTTCTGTAGGCCTTTGCTCAGCCTCGTCAGCTGGAGGCCTTTCGTGACTATTCTCTCTGAAACTGCAGCCCTTCCTTCCACCTCCTCCTTGCTTTGTTTCTCTGTGGGATGCACTCTTCCACATTTTTTTGATATGAATTTTTTTATTTTAAAGAGAAAAACCAAAAATCAAGAAGCAAACAAGTAAAAAACCACAGCAAAAGCAAAATGATGGCAACAACAACAAACAACGGCAACATAAAGTTTCAAAACCAGATGATAGGAATTTAACAACGTTTGTTACAGTGCATATTGTTATCCTCAAAGTAATTGCTTAGGCTTCCAGATACAGGCGTGCAAGATTTTTTTTTAAATTTTATTTAAAGGAAAAAGAGAAAAAACAAAACAAAACAAAGCGGTGTAAGGGTACAAGTAATACAGAACTACAAAAAAAAAAAAAAAAAAAAAAAAAAACCAGTAAGAAATCACCAGTTAATAGATTACATATTATCATCTTAGAGATAGTTGCTCAAATCACGGTATCAAAGCATACAAAGTGGACACTCAAACAGTGAGACTGCAAACACTTGTGTTCAGTGATCCAACCGAAAACATTAATATGGTCAGCTATTTAACACCCCTAAACACACTTGCTGTTGTATCCTTTAGAGCACTTTTTTTCCCTCTCTTTTTTTACAACAAAATTTACACATTTTGGGTTTTATTACTCCTTATTTATTACTTTTTTTGGGGGGGGAGAATAAAGTCAAATATGGCAAAACAAAGCTGTCAGTCAAAACCAAGGATAGACATAGCACATGATGTAAAACAGAGTACAAGGTTATCAACAATGGTTATCAGCAATGTCTCTTGTTTCCTTAAAAAGAATTGTCTATCTCATTCGATATTATAAAGTTGAACAAAACAGTAGAGAACAAGACCAATAAAACTTAAGCATTGTAAACATTACAGGACTTCCAAAGGAGACAATAGTCAAACCAGAATGGGCATCTTAGTGAATCTTATTGCCTTCAAAGTAGTTGCCTATACCCTCAAACTTGATACTATCATACAGAATGGAACAGAGACTAATCAGTCAAAACAAGATAGTGGGAGTATTACAGGACTTCAAAACAAGTTAATAGGAAATCAAAAAAAGTTACTATTATATATCCTGCTAATTTTTTAAATTTTTTCCCTTAATTAAAAAAACCATAAAAAATAACTAAATAATTTTTTTAATGAATAAGGCAGAGATTGAGATAAAACAGGACATACCAATATAACAATACAGGTCAAAGCATGACTGTTTCAGCAACCTAGTGCTTCACCACCAAATAACCCGACTTAATAGTAGTTACCATAGTGTCTGTCTTTTTCCTTGAAATATTTGAATAAAACTTCATATACTATAGCTTCAAATATTTCCATATCAAGAAGCCCAGAATAAAGCCTTTCCAATTAATAAGTGAAAACTATAAGGCTTCAAGGCCACATAATGGGGAATCATGATTACCACGTATTTTTATATATTTGAATCATTACTTACATTAGGGAAACTATTCGGTATTAACACATGTGAGATTGATTTATTTCACTTATGAGTATGGTCTCAAGCTGCACCCATTTATTGATAAATATCTCAATGTGATCCTTCCTTATAGCTGAATAATACTCCATTGTATAGAAATACCACAACTTTTTTATCCATTCCTCAGTTGATGGACACTTGGGTTGTTTCCAAGATCTGGCGATTACAAATTGTGCTGCTATCAACATAGGTGCACGTATATCACTGTGGTATGATGAGGCATGCAAGATTGATCAAACAACATAATTTCCCTTTGAGCAGTTTCCTTCCCTTTTACTACATCTATTGTAAGTTTTGGAGCTTATTTACTCTTTTAGTTTCTTATACTAGCAAGTCATTATGGTGTTTATACAAGTGGTTATACATATGGTGTTTATGCAAGTCTGATTTATTTCACTTATGAGTATGGTTTCTAGTTGTGTCCATTCACTTATAAAAGCCTCGAGTTTATCATTCTTTATGGCTGAGTAGTGTTCCACTATATAAAAATACCACATCTTTTTTATTCATTCCTGAGTTGGTGGGCATTTGGGTCATTTCCAAGATTTAGCTATTAAAACCTGTGCTGCTATAAACATGGGTGCACATATATCGCTGTGGTATGGTGTTTTCAATTCTTCTGGGAAAATGCCCAGAAGGAGTGGAATGGGACTTCTAATCTTAGATTTTTGAGGAATCTCCACACTGATTTCCACAGTGGTTGTACCAGTGTAGACTCCCATCAACAATGAGGAAGTGTTCCTTTTTCTCCACAGCCCCGCCAGCATCTGCTATTGGTTGATATCTTGATGGTAGCCATTCTTTCTGGAGTGAAGTAGTATCTCAGTGTTGTTTTAATTTGCATTTCTCGACTGATCAATGATGTTGAACATTTTTTCATGTATTTATTTGCCATTCATATTTATTTACCTGAGAACTGTGTATTCATCTCAGATGCCCACTGGAAGAAAGACAGCCTCTTTAGTCTCCCACATTTTATAAAATTCACTTAAGTGTATTTCTGTTTATTGCCTGCTTCCTCAAGTCTACCATAAGCTCTACAAACAGGGATTTTTGTTGACTTACTGCCAGATCCCCAGAGTAATGAATGAATTACTAAGTAATGAATTACTAAAGTAATGAATTACTTTAATTAATGAATTACTAATCAACTTAGTAATGAATGAATGAATGAATTTGAACAAGAATCTTACCTGGGTTCCTGTCCTCCCTCCCTTAAAAGGAAGCTGTGAGAAAACAGCATGACACCGGCTGTGGATACATAATAATAGCCAATATATATGCAGTGCTTATTCAATGTCTATTTCTAAATGTGCTAAGTATTTGAAAGGGAACATCTTATTTTATCTCACAAAACCCCTATGGATATTCTTTTTATCTTCATTTTGAGATAAATAGAAAGGGTATTTATCAAAATCAGTAGAGGATTCTAAGGCTTGGAAAAGTTGAGTGTCCTTTTACGGTCACACAAAAATTCAGATTCTTATTAGATGTTCAGAGACAGCACACTTAACCTGGACAATATCTTTTTTTTTTTTTAATCGGTACCAGGGATCGAACTCACGACTGCCTGCTTGCAAGGCAGGTGTGTATGCCGCTGAGCTAAATCCCCTGGCCCCAGACAGTATCTTTTTGTGTATGTGTAAGTACTAGGAATGAACTCAGGACCTTGCGCTTGCCAGACAGGTGCTATGCTGCTGAGTTAAATTTCCAGCCCCAAACCTAGACAGTATCTTTCCAGGGCCCAGTATGGAGCTGCAGCTTGACAGCGCTCCTCCAAGTTGCAGGAATCTATCTGCCCCAGTTCTTTTGTGGACCTGTCCTTCCACCGAAATGTGACATCTTGGGAGCACCGCATCCTCAGAAGCAGTGTGATACAGCAATGAGATGGGCTTGTTAGATAGGAAACCAAGTCCTTTGCCCCATCATGCAGTGTGATCTTGGGCAATTCCTTCCTGTTATGGTTTGCATCCAGCTGTCCCTCCCAAAGTCCCTTGTAGTCATAGAGTTGTTTCAGAGGCAGCTAAATCTAAAATTTGTGATTGATTTGTAATGTAGTGCTGGGATTAAGTGTGAGTAATTGTTGGATCAGTCCACTGATTGGACAGCCACCACCCTCACCCTAGCAGTCTAGATAAAATAAAAGGGGCTGAAAGAGGCTTGTTTTTTCCCTTTTGCTCTTGTGGCTTTTGCTGTTTTCTGTCACCATAAACTGTCGTCTCTCTGCTATGTGCCACCCTGCCTTAGACATCTGATATGGACTGAAAACTCTACAAACTGTGCTAAATAAAGCTTTCTCCCAGGCAATGGCCTTGACCAGCTCTCTTGTCTACCCTCCTTTGATGATTGCTGGGCTTTCCCTTCCCACGCCTCTAGATCTTGAAAATCAGGCTACAAAATTTCAGTGGGAGGAGAGGGAGGCAACAATCCTATGATTTTCTAATCTCTTCTCTAGAATGGAAGCCAAGAGGAAGAAAAGGAAGGTGTGAGAGCCCTTCCCACCTTGCCAGAACACAGTTGCTGCAGGAAATGAATCTCCTGCGGGGAGAGCCCGGCTGACATGAAACCTCAGAGTCTGCAAGTATAGAAGAGCATGTCCCTACAGCCCCTCCTCAGCGCCTCCTGACAGTCCTGAGGGTCCCTTTCTTGGTTGCCCCTGAAATCGTCTCATTTTACTCCCAATTTCTAATTGAGAAATCTCCCTCCTTGTGAAGGGGAAGTTAAATAAGGCAAGCTGGTTGATGACTTGGGTTGTTTCTCTCAGTTCCTTTGTTTATTCATTCATCCCTTCATTCAACACATATGACTGGCAGGGAATTAAAGAGGAAGCTTGTCAGGTCTTGGCAAATTTAAATTGAGTAATTGAGTATGTGAGGAAAGTTTAATAGAGGTGATTTTCTTTTTCTTTTCTTTTTTTTTTTTTTTCTATCAGTACCAGGGATCGAACTCACGACTGCGTGCTTGCAAGGCAGGCACTTATGCCGCTGAGCTAAATCCCCAGCCCCTACTAGAGATGATTTTCAAAGGTGAGGGCAGAGGTCAGGAAAACAAGAGCTAATGCTCTGTCCTGAAGGTAATAACACGGTGATGGTCTCATCAGTCTTAGGCTGAGAGATGTCAAACAAGAGGAAATTTCCAGAACCCAAAAGGAGAGAGTCAGGCAGAAGGTTGTCTGGTATGAAATGTGACTGTGGCTGAAAGGGCTCTGCTAGCTGGTGACCTGAAATCCTGACCTTGTCCCCTCCAGTGGGTGAGCTCTTTTGATGTAGTCAGAACAAGTCAGTGTCTTGGAGCTCAGAAAGGAGGGTAAAGTGTAGAGAAGGGTATGGAAGGACAAACAAAAGATTTCCAACTCGGAAAATAGAGATGGTGTCATCAGGGATCCTACTTAGTAGCAGAAGACACGGCAGTGGAAAGGTAACAGAGCGTAAATACTTTAATGAAGATGTGGACAAGGTACAAGAGGAGCTTGGTGTGAGGGACTGAGTTCTGTCAGGGAAAGTGTTGGTGGATGTGATGGCCAGGGACAGGATTCATCCAGGGAAGGGTATGGAGATGGGCTGATTCTCAAATCATGAGCAGGGTTTTCGGTTTTCGGAGTAAGTGGTGTCTAAACTGAGTTGTTACATGTGAATAAGACAGCCAAGTGGGCACAGTGGTGGTGGCCTGTAATCCCATCACCCTGGGAGACTGTGGCAGGGGGATTACAAATTCCAGCTCAGTAATTTAAAGAGATGTAACTCAGTGTAAAGGTTCTGGGGAAAAAAACAGCCATAAAAAGCAAAGAACGGGACAAAGTAGACAAGATGGAAAATGTGTGTAAAATCTAGATGTGAAAGGCATAGAACTCATTGGAAAGCAATAAGTACAAGGAAGAAATAAGTTCAAGTATATGAAAGGTGAACTAGAATTGAGAAGGGCCCAATGCGTGGCTAATTTTTTAGCCAGATTGATAAGTATAAAATTTTGTCTAAGGCCAATGGTAAGTCCTTAAAAGGTTTTTGTCAGAGAAGTGATGTATGTGTATTTTGGAATACCACTTTGAAGTCCTATGCTTGTAATCCCATCGCAGCACTCAGATGACTGAGGCAGAAGATCACAAGTTTGAAGTTAGCCTGAACTCTATAACAAGAGTCAAAAGAAATCCAAGGAGAATAAAGATAATATTTTCAATTGAAAGAAAGAACTGAATTAAAACAGGAGAATTAACAAGAAATTGTTTTTGTAATCATCCAGATGAGAGATGGTAGTGGTCCAAAGTAAAATGGTAGAAGAAAGGATGGAATGAAGTATTAAGAAGGTAAATCTTGGGCCTGGGGATTTAGCTCAGCGGCATACGTGGCTGCCTTGCAAGAGCACAGTTGTGAGTTTGATCCCTGGTACCAGTTAAAAAAAAAAAAGGTAAATCTTGTTGGGATTTGGGGATTAGATACAGGAATGAGAGAGAGTTTAGTTCTGGGGATGGGAATATGGTGATAATAGTTCACTATATCAAGAGTTTAAGAGGGAGGGAGAGAGAGAACTGGGAAGGGTTGTGGTGGAGAAAACGGAGAATATTGACAAATGACCCAGTTTGGGGCATAATGAGGTGGAGGTAACGGTAGATATTCAAACAGATCTGTCTGTTAATGCTTTCACCACGCTGTTCAGAAGGTTCTGGAGGGAAGTGATGGATACAACAGCCGTCAGAATTCAAGAAAATGATTGCAGCAACGGATCCGTGAGATGACTATGGAAAGAGCTGAGAGTGGGAAGAGAAGGCCACTGAGGAACACTGACATTTTAAAGGATGACTAGAGGTAGCGGAACACAGGCGACAAGTGAGGAGTGGCCCGAGGAGAAAGAAAATAGAGGGAGAGAGATGCCAAAGAGCTCGGGGAAGAACCATGGCAAAAGCTAAGCAAGAGGCCCTGAGCACAGGAATTAGTTTAATACCACGATTATCCTTTCTCTGTCTGTGTCTTTTAGTTGAAGAGATAAAAAAAATACTTCCTGAATATCTATAGCATGCATTTTATGAGATAAATCATATCTCCCTCCAACTCAATTTAGTTGTTGATGCCTTCTGTGGTTTGAATATCAGCCCCCAAGAGACTGTTGAAATTTAATTGCATCGTGGCTGTATTAAAAGGTGGAACCATTGAGTGTGATAAGGCAGTGAGGATCACGCAGAAGGCGTCCCTGAAGACGGAGTTCAGTCCGGCTTCCTCTCTCTCCTTCCTTCTGTTTTGCTTTGGCACTGTCCTATCCAGCTGATTGTTATTTTGTTTCATATAATAACATTCAAATGATTGTTCTGTCATAGATCCAGGATGGGGCCACACTGTGGTAGACACTGGTTTGTGCCATGTACAATAGTAGCTGTACACAGCAGGAACTGACTGGCCTTTTAGGAGGAAGAATGATGGTTAAGAAAAAGAACAAATATTTACTGAGTGTTTGTCACATCTAGGTATGTTAGGGTTGTAGATTATGTTATTCAACTTTTTTTTTTTTTTTTTTTTGTCTTTTTCCTTTTTATCAGTACCGGGGATCGAACTCACGACTGCCTGCTTGTAAGGCAAGTGCTTAAGCCGCTGAGCTAAATCCCCAGCCCCCTATGTTATTCAACTTTTAAAACTGCTCCACAAGGTGGGCATTTTCCTTAACCCATTGAAATGTAGCGATTGAGATTCAGAAAATTTATGTCACTCACCCAAAGGAGCACAGTAAGGGACAGAGTAAGAATTTCTATTGAAGTCAGTTGTTCTTAACCAGAGGCACTTTAGGCCCCCAGGAGACATTTGGCATTGTTTGGAGGAATTTCCACTTGTCACAAATGGGAGTGGCAGGAGAGGGATAGTGTTCCATGGAGGCACTGATGTTGCTAAATATCCAAATATGCGCGGGACAGTTCCTACAAGGAAGCTGTTTCCCCCCAGATTCCCCAAGATTGAGTCAGTGCAAAAACCACCTCTTTTTATTGCAGGAGGTGGGAGTTAGAGAAGGGGCAATTGGAAATGATATAGGACAAGCATAATGTCACATGAGTTATTTGGAGAAGCTAGACTTGGAATGGTGAGAAAGATGAGCTGGAGAAGGGAAGAACCAAAAATGGAAAGGCCACAGAAGTGGTCCAGGGGAGAGGCCAGGAGGACCTGGAGAGGTGGGCAGGGAGGGTCCACAAAATGGAAAGACTGAGGTGCCCAGTAGCAAGAGCTGGCTAACCGGAAGTGTGCAGAGGATGGGAGAGGTGGGGAGGACTGAGGACAGATGACATGGTGACACGACTCTCCATCTCTTTCCCTCCCTCCTTCCCCTTCCTCCTCCTGTCTCCTTTTCCCACTACTCCCTCTTCTTTGTCCCCCTCCATCTCTGCCATCTGCCTCTGCTTCTCTCTGTCTTCAGCTCCTCTGATGCTCCCTCCTACAGGTATGATCTATTTTTCCCGGGCCCTCAGGTCCCAAGCCCATTAAAGGCACCGTGGAAAAATCAGTTTCCTCAACTCTGTCTACTGTGACAAGGGCCAACGAGCTCCCACAGGGACAGCAGCAGACTCTGACACATCTTTTGAATCTTGCCACTTTCTTTATTTCCTGTTCTTAGAGTGGTTCAAAAACTTTGCCAGCCTCTAGGATTGTTCTAAAGAAAGACACACGGTTCCTGAAAGAACCTTGAGGGAATTTCTAACTTGAGGGAGGAGAAAGGAAATCCTTTGGCTCTCTCTTGCTGTTTTCTCTGGAGCATTTTCCAAAAGACACTGGCATGTTGACAAAGCATGCCGGAGGGGGTGGAGGTGGGGGGCTTTGGGAGGCCTCCTCCCTTTCTTTGCTCTTGGCCTTTGCCTGTCCTGCAAAATTGCTGGCTTTGCAAATTAGGGAACCAGCATTCCCAGCATGCCCTGAGCTCCACTTCCAGAAGCATTTGTTTTTGGTGTTTAGCACTGCTAGTCTGTCTCTCTTTTCTCCAGGACCTTTTGAGAGACTGCTGGTATCTCATGCCTTTGAGAACATTTGGTCAATGAGCTGGCCATTGTGGCACTTGCCTGTGACTCCAGCAACTCAGAAGGCTAAGATAAGAGGATCCCAAGTTGGAGGCCAGTCTGAGCAACTTACCAGAGCTTGTCTCAAAATTAATTAATTAATTAAAAATTTAAAAAATAAAGAAAAGAAAGGGCTGGGATGTCGCTCAGTGGTTGAGGATCTTTGGGTTTGATTCCCAATAGCCTCCATCTCCACCTTTTTCTCCAAAAAAAAAAAAAAAAAAAAAGAAAAGGAAGATGAAAGAAGAGGAGGAAGAGAAGAAGGAGGAGGAGGCTGCAATGAGGAGCTGGTTGCTTTCAGGGCTTACAGCTCAAACCTGCAACTGTCCAGGCTGGCCCCAAATCAGTGATGTGGGGGAGGGTGAGCAGTGTGGGAAGCCTGGCTCCCAGCCTTAACTTCTGGCTTCCACATACTGTGTTTGTTTCACTATGCACCCCATTCAGCCTGTGTACATTCCTCTTTGCTAGGTCCCACTGCTCCCCTGTGCTCTCCATCTTTCTTTAGCATCCTATTTCCACAGCATCTTTAATGAGAGCAGGCCTTGGAGCATGGAGGTAAGTCCAAGTTCCTCCTCTCGGAGGTACAAGTCCCTCTCAGTGGTACAAGCCTGAGACATACCTGTCTGAGCCTGAGGGGAAGCTTGTACCTCTCAGTGCCTCATCTGCATCATTCTTCTCCCCCATTTGGGAGTTGAACCCTCATACACATCTCTGTCCGTCACCCCACGTGTCTTATGAAAGAACTGGGTATCAGCCCTGGGTGCCTCCCATGGACTTGTGGTGTGGTGTTTTGGAACATAAAATACTCTGGATCTCAGTAGCTCAGCTTGGCAATTGGCCTTGTTCCTTACATGCAACTTTGGATATGTGAACAAACTTTTATGCTCACATTTCCCCCGCTTATACTTTGGGGCTAACATTGGGATTTATCTCATAGAATTGAGAGCTAAATGAGTAAAGCACATAAACAATTTGAACAATTCCTGGCACTTGACAACTTTTATAAAAATCAGGTTACTGTTGTCTCTACAAAAATAAACTGATGTTCCATAGTTCAATAAGGACATCTTCTGCTGGTACAAGAACATCCTCTTCACCACAGCATGATGAATCAGCAGCCATCGTGGAGTAAAGCAGGTTGAGGTGAGGCCAGATCAGTGTCTGCTGACATCTGAGTAGCCAGGCCAATGTTGGTGATGACCAGGAAAGGCTGAGACAAATGCTGTACAGGCAGGGTTAGTGTTGTTTCCATAAGCAAAGACTATGAGGTGAGCATCAGGCAGCCCAGCCGCCTAGGGGATCAGGAGTATGGGACTTGAATGGCGTGAGGGTTAATCTTGTCAACTTGATTGTGTTGGGAGCCACCCAGGATACTAGCAAGGCATACTTCTTGGTATGTCTGAGTGGGTCATGGAGGAGTAACTTTGGGAATTCTATCTGGTCCCTGGTCCCTTTCCTCTCTAGCTTTCCCGTTCTCTGCTTTCTGCCTTCAATGAACTAAACAACTTCACTCCACTGTGCCCTTATGCCATGATGTTTCTACCCTGGGAGCCAGCCAGCCATGGACTGAAACCTCTTAAAACGTGAACCACAACAAGTCTCTCCTTTAAGTTGCAGATATCAGATATTTTGTTACAGCAACAAAAAGCTGATTAATACAGGTGGCTAAGATGAAAAATATGTGCCTCTCCAGGAACCTGCTTGATGAAGGATAGGTGGAACTCCTTACATGGGGAGTGTTTAGGTCCTCAGTACAATGCATGGGTTCTTCTTTCCTCTTCCAAGAAAAACTAGTCCTTGGAAAGGCCTCTGACAGTAGCCACAATGGAGGGTGTATGAGTTAAAATTCCTATGTGTCTTCTCTGTTTTTAGGATAAAAAGCTCTGATTTTTATTAAAGAAACAATGTTGTCAAGGCAGATGTTGGGGGTTCAGGACCTCCTTCTTGGCATATCTGGTTCAATTTCCCCAAAGGAGGAGCAGCAGGTGGTACACAGGGTCCACACTCAGGCATACAGGGGTACTGCTCATCCTGGAGCATCATTCCTGGATCCTGAGTGTTGCCCTTGAACATGGGCTTTACTGGGGGCTTTACTTGGGGACTTCTTTCCTCCCTATTCATGACTGCCTTTTGTGAAGGGCTATGGTGGGTGAAAGGTCTACAGAGTGTAGGAACAAATAAATCGAAATACAGATGTTGTAGACAGCTAAATTAGATAAAAAATATTATAGGCAGTCAGATAATGTTAAGCCCTTGAAAGCGCTAGTGCAGAACATGAGATACTTTACAACTGTGGGAGAAACAGACACCTCTGCTGTGTGCCAGACCTCAAGACAAAAGATAAAACAAGTGTACCCACATATTTCCTAAGGGCAAATATCGGATTGATATTCTAAGCAGGTATCCAGCACTTTGAGGAAGCCACGAGGAGCCACCAACCCAGCACCCTATAGGAAAAGTTCCTGTTCTATATACATACCTTGTGATTCACTTGCTTTGTGACTCACTTCCTTATCTGATACTGATTTAATTAATTTTGATGAGCAATTATGCCTGTAATCTTATGTTGACCGTAGTTTTGTCTCACCTCATGCCCACTGTCATGGTTTATGTCTGTGTCCCCCAGGCCTCATGAGTTTGCATTGTGTATTTGTGATGGTTCATTGTATAGTGCTTGCATTGATGGTGTCAATGCTCCACCCACATAGGGGTGGAGCCAGGATGTGATGTAATGGCAGGAAGAAGGTGTGTCTTTCTCTTTGCTGGTTTGAGCTTGCTGTCGATACCTGCTATGAACTGCGGTCCAGCCATACCCGCCTGCCTTGGAGCCAACTGAGTGTGGACCGAAACCTCCAAAAACTGTAAGAAATAAACCTTTCCTTTCCCAACTTGAGCATCAGGTATTTTGTCTCAGCGACCAGCATAAAGTGACTAAGACACCCACCTTGCGATTTCTCATTTCTTCCCACTTTGCACCTGCCTCACGTGGTGGATTTGCTCTATAAAAATCCCCAGAAAAGGCTGTGTCCTTGGCAGTCCACTTAAGACCCCTTCTGTCTCTCTCAGACAGAAGTTTTCTCCCCTCCCCAAATATACTGTGCTCTTAACCGCCGTGGGTCCTAAAATTCACTCTTCAATTTTAGAGAACACGAACTCGTACCAGACATCTAGCAGGTTGGGAGTTTCTTTCCCCTGTATCACAGGGATAAGAGAGGCTATTGACTGGGGTAAGAAAAGTTGTAGCAGAGAAATAAGCAGGCTCCAAGCTTCCCTTCTCCATCCCCAGTCTCACCTCAGGCATCCAAGGCAGCTGTCCTGGCTGGAACATGAGACACCAGCAGAAAGAAAAATACCTTAGCCAAACTTCCAAGAACCAACTCTTTAGGATTCTTTTCCTGGTACTGTCTGTAGCATTGAGAAGCTAATAGCAGAATTGGGAACATTTGATGCTGGGAGTCACAGGAAAACCAGGAGCTTGTAACAGGTAGGGGTGCACTTAGTGTGGTGGCAGTGCCCAATCCTTATATAGACTTGTGGACTTCTTGGGCTCAGGAAGGAACCAGACTCCCATAAAACACAGTCACATGGCTGGCCAAGGCTGCAGCCCTAGTGACTCAGCAGGAAGAGCTCCCATGAGGGAGCAAGGATCTAGCCCGAGGAGTATCTGAGGCCAGGGTGTCGTGGTGATTGGATCTACTTTACACTTTATCAGCTATCCCTTGCCTGCTGACCCATTCACTGGTGCAACTGTTGTGTTTTTCAATATTAGGTAAAATGTTGTGCAAAAGTATCCTCAAAGCCAAATCCCTAGCCTCAGGGGAGATTTTCATAACAGCGCCAGCTATGAATCATTTTACAGCAGGAATATCAAGGAAGTCCTGGAATCTAGAGAAGGGGTTTTGGGTGGCTCAGAGCAGTGTCATTTACCAGCTTGGAAGAAAACTTTTTAATATTTTAAAAATTCTGTATTTATACACATGCTGTCTTAGTGTCAGCTCTGCCTATCTACCACCCATATCTTATTGCATCAGAATTCTGGGACACATTAAAGAAACCCCTTCTGTCGTTTCTAAATCCCTACTTTCCTCAATGTGAGCTTCAGGAGACTCAGACTGTGAGAAATCTGCTTTTCCAGGGTTCTGGCCAAAGCGTCATTTGCCAGTAATGGTGTGACCCCTTCCCCACTAGCGCGGTCCCAACTATTCCCCTTCATATGTCTCATGCTGTCCGAATGAAGCTTCTGGCCCATTCTTTTCAAACACCCCCCAGCATTCCTGTCTGCATGCCTTTGCTCATGTGCTTTTGTCCACAAGGATGCCCTTTTGTCATTGTGTCCAAATCACACCCATCCTTTGAGGCCCACTCACATGGCCCCATGCCAGTCTCCAATGAGTCCTCCCCTCAGAAATGATCTCTCTCTGTTCTCTGACACCCTCAAACTTCTTTTTAAAAAAACCTCAGCATGATACTTAGAATTCTATCACCATTATCAACATCACCTGATAGTGTATACTGCACATTTACTGTGTTCCATGAAAATAGTTCGTGCTTTACAAGCTCACTTGCATTTTTATCTTGTACAATAGTAGTTTATAACTGTTTTCGCCCTTTCCAGGTTATAGTCATAAAACAAATGGGACTTGAAATCAAACTGATGGGCTTGGACACTAGTTTCATTAATGACTGCTAGATTTGGGACAAATTAGCTTTCTTGTTGGTAAGGGCAAAAAATAACACCTCATATGGAGTAATTGTATTCTATGAAATAATAATTGCCAGAATTCATTGAATGCACATTATGTGTTGGGCAAAGCTCCAGGTAGCTTTTCTGTATCATCGTATTTAATAATTTAAATCCTCACAACAACCCCATGAGGGTACTAATAGTTTCCTTACTTTACGGAGGCCACCTAAGGCAAGCATGACAGGAAGTAGGAGAGCCAGAAGAGGATCCTTGAGCCAGAATGTTCCTTTTAATCATTACCAACAACTGCCTCTGAGGTGTGGATAATGTCCACCCTGAGGCTAGACAGTGTCTGCATTACATAGCACTTATTTGCCAGTGTCTTTGCCAGTGACTGGCAAGCATCTCATCCACGTGGCTGTTACTCTTATTCTGATTCTTGTTGTTGAGGGCTGGAGACCGGCCTGTGCTTCTTCGTTTCTCCACGCATCTCATAATAGTAGTAGCTGGAAGCTGTTAATTGTATTCCCTGTGCTAGGAATCACGCTAAGTCCAGCCCCATCAAATGAACAAAGAAATTGAATCAATAAATGAATGAATGAATGAAGAGGGAGCAAAAAGTCATGAACAAATGGGCAAAAGGTTACCTGCAAAGAGGGTTGTTAGCGAGGCAGGAGGATTCTGGGGTGGAGAAAAGACTCCTGGGAGTTGGTTTACGTTCAGTGTTCATCAGTATTTTCATTAATGACTTGAAAGGTGGTGTGCAGAGCGTGCTAATCAAATTGGTGAAGCCTGAGAGGCTGAATAGAAGCTACCAAGCACTTAGGAGGCAGGCTGGAGCTTGCAGACAGTACTTGACAAATTGGAGAAATAAAGAGTCAATAAACAGAGTTTCAGGAGCTGCAGACTTCAAGTGGCTCCAAGGGAGCAGCTGCCTCTAATGGATCTGCCCAGAGAAGCCTTTGACTCACTTTGCTCTGGGTTTCATCTGACTTGATTGCATCTTTGGACTGAGTCAGATTAAGAAGTACAGAGTGTCCTTGATGAGGGCGCTGGTTTGGGCCTGCAGGCCACAAGGATGCAGCCCCTACTCAAAGACTAACTGTGCCCACATTCCTTCTTGGCCTTTCTCCTCATCATCCTATCCATCTGTCTGCTGTGTCTCAGTGGAGACAAAGAGACAGCTCCATCTGCTCCCACAAAGACTCAGCACTCGTAAAAGCATCATCTTGCCTGTGCTGCCCCATCCTGCCCACCAAATGGTGCTGGCTTTCTCTGCTTCCATCACTGTTGCATCCTTGACTTCGTCTCCTGCAAGTTACTCTGACCTCAGTTGTGCTCAGGAAGATGTGTTGGGTGAGAGAAGAACAGAAAGAGGCAGTAGCATTGGGGGTGGGGGTGGAGCCCCACATCTCCTCTGCAGGCTCCAAGAAGAAGACAGTCTGAGTGAACTGGCAGTTACCCCCATGAATGGGTTTTAGAGTCCTGGCATCTTTTTATTTGATTTGATTTATGGAGGTACTTGCCTTCTCTAAGAAAAACCCTTGATTTATCTCAACATTGGAGCACTAGATTGAAAGAGTAAGAGAAGGTCTCATGAAATCTCAGAGCTGAATATTGAGCCACAATCCAGTGTAGATAAGCCTTCCAGTGTGGGTCAAGACCTCACTGATCTTCTGAGATGCAAAGTTCTCTGCTTCTGATTTTCCTGCAATTTTAATCTTTGTCCTTGCTTGATTGGCCTAGGGTGCCAAGACCAGACAGTGAGGTTCCAGTCCCAACTCATGAAGGGCCTCACAGTGAAGACTCAGATCTCTATCCAAAGCTACATTCCCGGGAAACAGAAACTCCAGTCTCACCAGGGTCCAGTTCCTGCTATGTCCTGGTCAGCAGAGCTGGCCTGTTTCAGTGACGGGTGGAGTACACAGGCCACCAACATGTCAACCAGAGCCCACCATTGCCCAGAGGAGCCGGGCCTTAAACAAGAGAAAATCACTCAGGTTTCCATACAGTCTGTAAGCTTCAACTTATCACTGAAAATAGGATAATATTACCTACCCCATGATGATTAGAGAACCACTCTACATAAATGACCTCACATCACGAAGGACACTGGTAAGTGCTGCCATTTGTAGAATAACCGGCCTTGTTGGGGATCAGCTGCATTGAGTCCGCAGGAAGACCCCTGAGGTGGGCTGCTTTTGGGTGGGGAAGAAAGCTCTGAAGGGACAGATCGAAGGGGCCAGACTACTGGGCACATATCTCCATGTGTTTGTCTTATGAGGAAGACAAATGTAAACAACTGGGGATGTAGATGCTCAGGTAGTTACTGTCAGGAGGCCTGATCCTTTGCTCCCAGCTGGAGCATGCCGTGCCATGGGCATAAGCACTAAAACCATTCTTTGGTTCATTCTTTGTTTGAACAGATATTAGTTGAGCACCTACTGTATGCCAGGTACTGTTCTAATGCTCGAGACACTGGTATTTGCATCCTAGTGGATACGTAAACAATAAATAAGACATAAATAAAATAGGTAATATTTTACTGGAAAGTAGTAAGGTGAACAACTAAAGTAAGGAAAATGCATATGAAGGATCAACCAGATGGCTGAATTTTAAATAAGGTAGTCAGAGAGGACCTTACTAAGAAGACATCTTTTGATTAATGGCCTGGAAAATAGTGATGGACATAGCCATGTGACCTAGGGGTGAGTGGAGGGAAATTCTGAAAGAAGAGAACAGTCAGTGCCAAGGTCCTGAGGTGGGAAACTGCCTGGTAACTATCAAGGGGTCACAGGGAGGAAACCATTGTTGCTGGCACAGATCAAGTGTGGCACTTGATGAAGTTGTAGTACCATAGGACCAGATTATGTTACTTTCTTGCCACTAGGACAAAATATTCACTGCCCATAATTTCAAGGAGGAAAGGTTTATTTTGGCTCACAGTCTGTAGAGGTTTCAGTCCATAGTTGGCTGACACTAAGGCAGTGCAGCGTAGCAGAGGGATATGGCCAAGGAGAGACAGCTCCTGGCTAGGCAATGGAAAGAAGAGAGGGCGAAGGGAAGAGTAGAGAAGACATAAACCCTTACAGGCCACACCCACAGTGACCCACCTCTACCCACCAGGCTTCACCTCCCTCCATCACATCCAGCTATAGACCCATCAGCAGGCTAATCCAGTGCCCCACACCCATGAGCCACTTACCTCCCTAAAGCCCCTCCATGAGCACATGAGGCTTTGGGGGTGACATCCAAATATAAAACATTATTATTGCAAGGACTTTAGCTTTTACCCTGAGTGAGAGGGAAGCCATGGGAGGGTTTTAAGTGGATGAAGTGATCGCAATCAAGCTTTAACGGAAGCATTTTGGAATAGACCATAGGAATGACAGACAGATGTAGTAGAGTATTGCTAGGGAGCTAGAAATCATGTCTTGATCTTCCTATGAATCGAGAATGACTGCTTGTTGTCAGAGCCATGGCTTCTGTGGGTCAGGAGGCTCCTCACACAAGGCCCTTCAGGAAAAAGCAGGAGGGACTATCATTGTGGCTGCGTTCTCTATTTACTGTCCATCTGACAGTGGAACCCAAAAGGCCCGCCTTCTTTGCTTTCTTGCCAGCCCAGAAGTATGTGAAAGAACCAGGGCCACTGAGAAGCACTGAACTCGGAGTCCCAATCCTGTCCTCATGGGTCCGTGAGGGAGTCACTAAATGGACTGCTTTCTAGCTCTAACGTCTGTGAGTCTGCCCCATGGAAGTGTTACGCTGAGGTATTTACTTCACCGTGCTTTAGCTTCTTCACTGCCCTCATCCTCTGAAGTTGCGCCTCCTATAAATCAAGAGAAGTAGGTAAGCTGCCATTCCCAGGATGGCATGATGACAGAGAAGATGCCTCCGAGCTAGATTAGCAGGCCAGGACCTAAAAAGCTCAACACTGGAGCCAGGGTGAAAACGCTGTTCTGTAAGGTGAGAAAAAGCGAATAAGCAGAAATGAGAGGCCAGGAAGGTGACCCCGTGGAGTTTGGTTTCCTCGGTTTCAGTTGTGCTTATTCTCACGTTTCTTGTGTGCTGTCTTTTCAGAAAACAAATGAAACTTCTCTGTCACCTCCTGGGCTATATGTGTGACAAAGGGAAAGGCTGCTTTAGCATGGGGAGAAGTGGGCAGTGGCCCTGTGCGTGTTTGGAATGTTCCTGGCCACCTTTGCTTCACCAGCTCCAGCTGGGCCATCAGCCTGGTGGAAGGAGCCATCAAGAAAGAATGTGAACTCCCCTGAAGATGGACAAATTCCTCCTCTTCTGCTAACACACGGCCTAGACGTCATCTGGAAAGCAGCTTCTTCAAGCTAAAGATGTGAAAGCCCCAATTCTCCCTCCGGGCCTCCTGAATTGGTCACTAGGACCCTCAAGACCACATTTCCTGAATGGTCCCTACATGCATGACACTGGTTTGCTAGTTACTTTCCTTACTGGAGAAGGAAGAGGAAGTAAAGAAGGAGGTGGAAGAAGAGGAAGTGGAGGAGTCAGGTAGCATACACTTGATTCTCCCCAGCTGGGACTCAGTGAACTGTCAGAATCAGAGTTTAGGTGGGAATTTTTCGCTTTTTGGGTATCAAAGCCGTGATGCTTAAACAGTGATGAGATGGGTGAAATGCAAAGTGAGAGCAGCCGAGGCAGAGGTGCTTTCATTAAGCACCTTTCAGGCACAGTTGGCCCTCATCTTAAGCTTTGTACAGGAGTAACGCACATGGAGCTGTAGCTATGCAACTTGTTCTTGTCCTTGATCTTTGTTGCCCTTGCTCTTCGCCCCTGACTATTAGCTGTTGAGAGGCCAGTGGGTTAAGAGCACTGTTATTTTGGCTGTCATCAGGGATGCAAAAATGCACAAGACACACGGTCTCTGCCCTTGAGGAGCAATGGGGACACAAACGTGTAAACCCAACTACATGCTGAACACCTCACTGAAAGGCTGGTAATCTCTTGGAAAGCTTCATGCTGGCTGTTCTTGGAACAAGCTAGGTCTGTCTTATTGAGGTCACTGCCCAAATACTTTGTGACTGGGACCCTCTCTTTTTTTTTTTCTAGCAAGATGATACTCCGGTGTAGGGGTTCAGTTCTAATACTCCCCATACTCTTTTCCCACATTTATTCATTGAAAAGCTCAAAATTTTCATCTTGAATGCCCATGCTCTTTATTCTTCTTGCTCTTTATCTTTCTAAGTAGACACCAGTCAGGACACTGGTTCTTACCCCAAGAGACACTGGGATGTTTCAATGAGTGAAAAGAAACTATCTGGGCCTTTATTTCTTGGCTTATCCATATAATCACAACTTCCCAAGGTATCTCTACTTTCCCATCCTTCACTCATCTACATTCTGTTCTGTTCCATTCCCTTTTATTCAGAGATACAAAGGCATCGACCAAATCCAGACCTCCTGAAGTGGATGAACTTCACCCCAAAGCTTATTTTGCTACTTTCTCCTTGCTCAGGGAGTGCGTGGAGCTGCCAGGGTCACACATTAGGGCAACACATAGCCTTCCCTTAAAAACTCTGTAGGTCTTCATGTCTTTTTCTTTTTTGAATCAGGGTCTTACTCTGCTGTTCAGGCTGGACTTGAACTCATTGCATAGCTCAAGCTAGTCTCGAGCTCACAGCAATCCTCTTGCCTCAGCCTCCCCAGGGCTGGGACTACAGGTGTGAGACACCATGCCCGGCATTGTGTCCATTCTTGATAGGGCTCTGAGATCAGAGGACTCAACCTAGTGCCTACTGAACAATTCCAAAAGGTGACACTAAGTAGAGTCTAAATAGACAAATGAGTCAGTGGGAGGGTAAGAGAGGCCACATCAGCACGATTCCTTGTCACAAGTGCTTTTTGGTTGGAAAGCTTAGATTCTCTCTTCTTTAAGTGGCACCTGGTAAAATTACTATTTTTATAACACCTAATTAAAAGTAAAGCCAACCCATATGGCTAGGAGAGAAGAGAAGCCATTCTATAGAAGCCATTTCTTAGGTTGTGTAAAAGGCTAGAAGAGGCTCCATGGCTTTTGCAAGCTCTTTCTCTGGCCCTAGAAGACCTCAAATATCCCTCTTTCCTCTTGATTCATCAGCAAACATGTATCGAGTAACTAGGATATGCAGGAATAAGTTTCCCTGCCTGGAATATCCATCCCTCTCAGAGTCCCTTTTTCTTCGTAACTATTTACCCTTCAGACGATTAGTGCTAGCCCTAAACTGCAAACTCCCTAAGTAACACGGCTTAGTGGTGCGCAGCTATAACTCTAGTTTCTCAGGAAGCTGAGGTAGGACAATCTCAAGTCCAAGTCCAGCCTGGGCAACTGAGTGAGATGTTGTCTCAAAATAAAAATATTGAAAATGGGCTGAGGATGTAGCTCAGCGGTACAGCATGTGCCTAGCATGGGTGAGACCCTGGGTTCAAGTCCCATGGCCCCAAGAAAAAAGAAAGTCACAAAATTATCATGCATGAAAAGGCACTAATAAGTGTTCAGCTCTTTCCCTGAAAGTCACTTTTGATGGAGAGAACAAAAGAAAACAGACTTTTGTTATGAATGGGAGGAGGACCTGCAAAGTGTCCTGTGGAGTGGCTGGGAGGCTCAGGAAGGGGACCGGGAATCTCAAGGGCTGAAGATGCTCAAAATTAGTCAGACTTATCCTGAACATTTAGAACCTGGTGTAGTTTTCTTCCAGGCTAAAAGGAAATGAAAGTAGAGTGGTTAGGACTAGGCACAGTTTTGGCTGAAGAGAGGCTGCGACAGCCCCTGACATTACAAAGAGAATGCCCCATTTACCATTCCAGGTGGGCCGAGAAATTTGAGCCTCGGTGGAGGACAGTCTAGGAACACATCTTGGCATTTCTGCTTGTTGCCTGACTTTGGGTAATTTATTTAACCTTATTGAGTCTCAAGGTCCTCATCAATAACACAGAGGTTAAAATAATCACTACTTGATGAGGTGATGTTTACAAACCCAATATGGGTAGCAAAACACAGCCCTGATACACAGTAGTCACAAATGTTTCCTATTATAGGACTGGATTATTGTGGGGAGAGGAAAATGAGGGACTAAATGGTAGGGTTGTGGGTCTGGATTATAGGGGGTGGGTTGGGGTCAGAAGTGGAGCAGGTGGGTGAAGTCCTTATTCTGGCTCCCGAAATGTTTGGAATGGTGAAACACCCAAAAGGCTCAGTCACATTTAAGCATACTGAAGTTTATTTATAAACAGCATGTGGCTAGATAACAATAGGGACAGAGGAATATCTGGGTGCAGGACTGGAAATTAGCTGACTCTGCAGACTGTTTGCCTGTGCTTGGGAGTCAGACTGCTGTGTCTCCTCCTCTCAGAGTGCGGTCCACAGACCAGCTGCATGGCATCACCTGGGATCTTGTTAGGCAGAATCTTGGGCCTTGACTCAGGCCCATTGAATCAAAACCTGCATTTTAACAAGATCCCCAGGTGATTCTGGTACATTAAAGCTGGGGGCGGGGAGCACAGGGTGACTGGGACAGAAATGCTCTCAGGTGATGCTAAGAACCTGATTACATTTTAATTTTAAATGAACTTTATACTCTAATGGGCCTAGTTTTGAATAAAGTCTTTGTAGGTGGAAATTGTACCACAATATGCCTTTGACAGATCAATCCCTGGCCTTGGCACAAATATATGCATGCACACACATGCACACACTGTGTAACATCAGCAATATTCAGTATAAATATTGATCCAGACATAGTTCTTATATTAGTGGATCCAATAGACATTCCCTAATGCATGATTTCTATTAATAGTCTTATTAAATATTCTTCTGTTGCTACCTGCCAGAAGATGCAGGGAATCGATTCAAGCAACCTCCACCAGTCCTAAATGGAGACTTCAAGTCTCTATGTAATGAATCCCAGAAGAACTTTTGCTATGCCTGTTATGGAATGTTGGGCGCTTCACTGTCTGTGCCTCAGTTTCCTATCTGCAAAATGAACAACATGATTTGTTTCCTTTCCTCCTTTTGTTATAAGCTTCCTATTTTTAAAGACGCTTTGGGTTCTTTTAATAAAAAGCTTGTGCAAATCTGGACAGGGTTAGACCCAGGTTAGGACTGTGGGGCTCAGTGGCTCTAACGGTAGCTATGGTTGCAAGGAATGGGGAAAGCTAAAGAATTTAGCCTTTGTGCAAGCTCAGTGCTGGCTCCTGTGGTACCTTGGTGTTCTAAGTCCCTTATGCTCCACTGTAGATGAAGTGTCAGTTTCTTGTTTACTGGGGTTGTGTACCAAATGTGACACTGGCATGGTTTTTTAATCTCCTCATTTCTTATCATAGAAATTTCCAGTAAATCTCAGTCAACCATAAACTTGTTACCTTGCTGATGATCAGAGACTCCATCCCCATTGTCTTAGAACTATTTCTTCTTCTACATGCATACTCATTCATGCAAATAGATTGGTGGTTCAGGAAGGACCAATTCTATACGGTTCTATTTCCTATCACAAATTTGCAGATTATGTGAGCCACCGAGAGCCAGGCACAGTGGCAAGCTCTTGTATTCCCAGCTACTTGGGAAGTTGATGGAGAAGGATGACTTGAGCCTGGGAGATTGAGACCAGTGTGGGTAACATACTGAAATCCCGACTTAGAACAAACAGAAGACAGTGAGATCTTACAGTAATAGTTCAGTGATTCTCAAATATCAGTCCATAACCACATATCAGAATTTTAGCTTCTAAAAAAATACCATTACCTGAATATATATGTTCAAAAATGCTTGCTAGCTGATTCTCATACCCAGATAGATTTCTGACCTACCTTCCCCCATTTTTAGATGAAATAGAGGAAGGTAAAGAGAGCCCATCATAAGGTCAAGGACACACAGCTAAAGAAGGCAGATCTAGAGTTGGTTTCCTGCCATATGAAACCTGCCTCCCTAAGCCCATTCATACACCAAAGAAGGAGAAGAAGGCCTAGAAAGCTGAATCAGAAGTAATCAAAAAGTAAAATTCAAGATACATTTCATTAAGGCAATCTTTCCTGGAGTTCTTTCCTAGAGATTGAAAAATCCAATGTGCCCTAAACCTCCGCCTCACCCTGCCTCTTGGGCCATCCTCAGTCTGCATTCACAGCCTCATTGCTTTGAGGTTGGGGTGCGGGAAGGGGCTAAGTGCTCTCCTTAAGTTCATAATTTCAGTAGTTTCTAGCTTTAGCAAAATAGGTGCTTATACAAGCTGCCAGGCTTCATTTAGGACTTAGCAAAACAAAGAAAACAAACCAAAGTGTGAAACCAGACCAAATAATATTAGCTTAAGATGGTTCAGATGACCCTGGAAACCATCACGCCCTCTCCTGTGGGCGGCTGACCAACCCTCTGCACCCCACCCCCAGGAGCCCTCTCTTTCTTCTACTTCAGGGAAGACTCTGGGGGTGACTCAGACTTTCCTCTGAGCCCTGCTGGCTCCCTGGCACCCATTTCACCAAGGGATCCTCTCTCCAATGTGCTGGAGCTCATGACACAATATCCCAAAATATGACTGTGAGACAGAATACGCTGCCCCAGAACACACCTTCCTGCCGTGCTGAATAACCTGCTGGTTATTCTGAGAGGCCGCAGACACACAGGTAACCTGGACAAGTTACCCTTTTGTAAAACAATTTTGTATCTACGAAGGGAATTTTCGTGAGTCAAAGGTGCCTGCATCGGGAAGTAACTGAGCCTAGATTTATCATCTTTACTTGCGTCATGAAACAATCTTCACTCACTGTGTTTCCTCTTCTTGCCCTCCTCCCACAATCTGTCTCCACTACTCCTTAGAAATCCCATGTCCTTATTCCTTTTTGTAGCTCGGCATGTTTATAAACTCTGGTGATCTAGCTCTTCTTCAAGTCTCATATTTTTGTGGGACTTTCACCTTTATGTAGGTAATTAAAATACCTTTTCTCCTGTTTATGGGCTTTATGTCAATTTAATTTGTGGCTCAGTTAGAAATCTTAGACAGCTAAAGGGAAGCCATTTCCCCTCCCCTGTACATTCATCCCAGACAGAATTCTTTCGAAGCATGGACTGTTTTCCTGTGCCTCCTTTTGCCTGCCACATGTTGACACAATGGTTCTCCTCTCCTAAGCTTGAAAACTGAAGAAAGCTGTCTAGTTACGTACTCGGGGTTCCATCTGTATTGTTGCTATATGTTGGACTAAGGATAAAAGGAATTATTATCAAATCTGTACATGGAGTAAAGTTGAGGAAATTAGCAAATATGGCTGGTAGAATCGGGACCAAATGGCTCACAACAGACTCTGAGCAAAAAGTCAGTGATTAAATTGAATGGGAAAAAATGTTCTTTAAGATAAAAGGTTGTATTATATTATTCCATTTACATGAATTGCAAAAGAATTTCTTAAAAAAATACTGTTCTACAGGGCTAGAAGTCAGAGTAGTTACTTTCGAAGGCTTGAGGGAGGAAACTGGGATGATAGAGTTAGAGAGCTTTTTGATGTTGTTCTACGTCATGATTGGCGTGTTGGTACAGGAGTAAATTCATTTAACAGGCAAGGTCTGTGCCTTTTATGGTACAGTTGTCCCCTCCTTACTCACAGGGCAAATGTTTTAGGACATGTGGATCCCAATGGGTCCCTGAAATTGCAGATACAACTGAACCCTACATATCTATTATTCTTCTATACATACATACCCATGAGAAAGTTTAATTTATAAATTAGATATGGTAAGAGATTAACAACAAAAAATAAAATATAAAAATGATTAAAACATACTACAATTTAAATATGACTATGGTCTCTTTCGAAATAAGATTATTGTGCTTTGACCTTGTCACTTAAAGGTGACACTTCATTGCTTCTTTTTGGGAAATCCAAATTGCCTGTGTCACTACTTTTGTACTTTGGGGACATTATTAGGCAAAACAAGGGCTACTTGAGCACAAACACAGTGCCACTGGGACAGTTGATCTGATAACTGAGACAGCTACTAATGACTAACGGTGAGAGTTGTATACAGTATGGATTTGCTAGACAAAGGGATGATTCACACTCCAGGCAGATAGGAATAGGACAATGTGAGATTTTATCATGGTCCTCAGAACAATGTGCAGTTTACAACTTACTTGCTTATTTCTGGAATTTTCCATTTGATGTTTTCAAACCACAGTTGATTACAAATCACTGAAATAGCAGAAAGTGAAACCATGTGGGGGGCTACTGTACATAATTATAACTCAATAATATAAAAATTAAAAAGTTTGTGATATAAGTGGAAGATATGGCTGGAAGCATACTACAGGCAAACTGTGAAGTGATCTGATTGATAGACTGATTTTTTAGTACCGGGAACTCAGGACGTTGTGCTTGCCAGGCTGGCACTGTGCCACTGAGCTATATCCACTATATCCACTGGCCCATGATTTGACTAAAAAAAAAAAGCCAAGCATTCGTGTGATCCACATACAGGGAGATGATGATGCTCCCCTTATATGTGGGTGTGCTACATTGTGAAAGGGACCACAATAGACTGAAAAACAAGGCTTAGAGCTGAAAACCTACTGAGAGCAGAAGGGCTGAAGAAACTGAGCACATACAGGCTGGGAAAATAATAGAGAGCTCAGATGGCTGTCCTTAGAAATATCACGCAGAAAAGAAGACTATCTTGCTCTAGATGTGGCCAAAGGCAAACTGTGGATGGAAGCTACTGAAAGACAGTTCTAGCCAATGTAAATGGCACATTCTAGCAAACAGAGCTGCCTAAAAAAGGAATGCACTGCCTTGAGCTAGGACTCCCTGGGAGGAGGCAGGCAGCAGCTTGGAACCAGTGCGGCTGGGCGAGTGATGGCTTCCGGAGGATCTACCCTGTGCCACGCCCTCAGCTAAGATTGGGCGGGGCAGGGAGGGCGATGATATTATTGTTTTGTTGTTTATTAATTAGCAAATGCTTTAAAAATGCTCGCTTGTATGACATATCCTCTGTGGCATTTTATGTACATAATCATATTTAATTGTCCCAGTAGTTCTGTTGGAGTGGGACTACTGTAACTGTTAGTGTCATAAATGAGGTGTACAGCAAAGCAGAGCTTTTTTTCCTGCTTTTATCTCTCCTGCGTAGTCTTGACTGCTTTGACTCAGTGCACCTGCTGCTGAAGGGTCCTGGTGCAGCGCCACTCAAAACACCGGGAAGGGGCAGGACTCAAACGACCAGAAAGGCTCCCCGCCTGCCCCCCAGTCTGGGGCCTGTTTCTTCCTTGAAGCTCTGCGGCTTTGCCTTCAGTCTGATCACTGTCAGCCACAAGGGTCCCTTGAATACTTAGGACCCAGCTAGTTCAGGGAAATCGTCTGTAAGTAGACATACCCACTGGATTATGAAAAGAGTATGTAAAGGATATAGTTAGTAATTTTTATATTGATGATATGCTGAAAAGGTAATAGTTTACATATGTTGAGTTGAAGAAAATATACTATTTTAATGGTTTATTGACCTAATGACTAATTGAACTCAATATACTATTATTATTATTTTTTTTTGAGACAGGGTCTCGCTGTGCAGTTCGGGCAGGCCTTGAGCTCAGTTTGTAGCCCAGGCTGGTCTAGAACTCACAACAATCCTCCCCCCTCAGCCTCCCAAGTGCTGGGATTATAGGCGTGATATTTTAATGGTTTATTGAACTAACTAATGTGCCCACTTAAAATATACATTTCAATGGCTCTGAGTATATTACAGATCTGTGCACCTATCAGTACAATTTTAAAATATTTTCATGACCTTAACAAGAAACCCTGAACCCCTAAGCTATTGCTTTCCATTTGCCTCACCTTCCTTATTTCTTCCTATAGGCAACCACCAATCTATGTTTGTCGCTATGATTTGCCTACTCTGGAAATTTCATATAAATGGAATCATACAATATATGATATTTTGTTACTGGCTCTTTTCCTGTAGCATAATATTTTCAAGGTTCATTGTGTAACAGGTACCAGCACTTCTTTTCTTTATATCACATTATATTTATCCATTTGTCAGTTGGATTTTGAGATTGATTCTACATTTTTTTTTCAGTACTAGCAATTGAACCCAGGGGTGTTCTACCGAGCTGTATCTCCAGCCCTTTTTAAAAATTTATTTTGAAACAGGGTTCCACTAAGTTTCCCAGGTTGACCTTCTCACTCCGTGCCCCAAATAGCCGGGATTACAGAGGTGTCTCAACCGCCCAGCTTGTTTCCATTTGCTGACCGTGATGAATACCGTTGCTATGCACTTTGGTGTGTAGGTGTTTGTGTGGACCTATGTATGCAAGTCTCTTGGGGTGGACTTAGGAGTGGAACTGCTGGATCACAGGGTAACTCCAGACTGTTTGAAGAACTGCCAGATCATTTTCCATAGCAACTGCACCATACTGTGTTACTACCAGCCGTGTATGAGGCTTTAGTTTCTCAACAATGCTTCTCATCTGTCTACCTGATGACAGCCGCCTAGTGGGTGAGAAGTGGTGTCTCACTATGGTTTCGATTTGCAATTTTTAAATAGCTAATGATGGTGATCATCTGTTAATGTATTATGGACGCTGGCATATCGTCGGAGAACTGTCTATTCAGAATCTTTGCTTATTTTTAAATTCAATTATTTGCTCTTTCATTATTGAGTTGTAATAGTTGGTTATATATCCTAAATACAAGTGTTTTATCAGATATTATAATGGAAAATTTTTTGCCCATTCTGTGAGTTGTCACTTCTTGGACTATCCCTGGAGGCACATTTTCAGTTTAAATGGATATAGAGTCCACTTTATCATTATTTTTTCTTTTGTTACTTTTGTGCTTTTGGTGTCATTGCTAGGAAACCATCACCTAGTCCAAGGTCATGAAGAATTTTATAATTTTAGTTCTTGTATTTAGGCCTTTGGTCCCTTGTGAGTAGACCTTTATACACAGCGTGAGGCAAGTGATCTAACTTCATTGTTTGACATATGGCTAGCTAGTTGTCCCGGCATCATTTGTTGAAAATATGCTTTGTCCCTGTTGACTTATCTTGATGCCCGTGTAGAAAATCAATTTATCATAAATGTGAGTGTTTATTTCTGGGATCTCATTTTATTCTATTTCTTTATCATCTATCTTAATGCTAATACCATACTGCTTTAATTACTATATCTTTGTTGTAAGTTCTGAGATCAGAAAATGTGGGTCCTTCAACTTCATTGTCTATGTTTGGCTATTCTGGGTTCCTTCGGCTTCCATATGCAGTTTATTAATTAATTTATTTATTTATTTGGTATCAGGATCAAATTCATAACATGATTGCCAGGCAGGCACTGTGCTACTGAGCTATATCCCCAACCCTGAAGTTTACATAGGTTTGTCAATTTTAAAAGATCAGCTAAGGCTGGGCATGGGGGTGTACACTTGTAATCCCAGCACTTGAGAGGCTGAGGCAGGCAGATTGGTACAAGTTTGAGGCCAGCCTGGGCTACAAAGTGAGTTCAAGGCCAGCCTGAACTGCATAGTGAGACCATGTCTCAAAACAAAACAAAACAAAACAAAACACAGCTGGAGTTTTAATAAAACTAGGTTGAATCTATATATCAGTTTAGTATTGCTATTTTAACAATATTTAGTTTTCCAGCTCATAAGCACAAGTTATATTTTCATTCATTTTGGCCTCCTTTAGATTCTTTCAACAATGTCTCATCATCTTCAGAGTATTAGTTTTGTGCTTCTCTTACTCAATTTATTCCTAAACGTTTTGCTCTTTTTTAGTTGTTTTCTTAATTTTATTTTCTTTAGAACAGATTAAAGGTTCTTTTTCTTTAGAACAGATTCTCAGGTTCTTTTTCTTTTCAAGCTGTGATTACTAAAATTGTGGTTCCCATTATATTTTCTAATGGACTGCTTTGTTCTAGCATAAAGAGGCTGAGAGTCAACAAAACTAAGGGATACAGAACATGAAATGCATGCAAGATACTCATGATGTTACATTTGTGAGACCTGGTTTAGAACCTTTTCCCACATGGGAATCACAGAGCTTAAGGAATTTCTGATCTTACTCAGAGAAAACACATGTAGCCATTTGTTCCTGTTGTACCTGGAGGGGATTTAATCAGACCTGACCTACAGGGTCTTCTGTGATTTCTCAGCCTTTGGGTCCACAAAGGTGGCATAAGTGACCTTTCTTGAGCCCAGACATGACAAATGAGGAAAAGGCAGGAACACAGCTCACGAGGTCTGTCTCACCCTGTGTGACAGCCAGGAAGAGGAGTGGCAGAGAATTGTTTTTGTCATTGTCTGAAGTGTTCAGTTCATGCCTCACTTCTGTGTTCCTTTCTGTGGGTGCTGTGGTGGTTTTGGTAACATTTCCTAGGCAGAATGGATACTAGGTGTTTATTTTCTTTCTTCCCTGTGGAACAGACTGTTAAGAGTGGAGAGAACTCCTTGTTAATCACTGAAGTCACTACAGAAGTGACTGCAATGATAAATATTGAGCGAAGGAATAAATGAATATGATGCTCTGTCTTTAGGAGAGAATAATTTTACAGCATTTAAAATATATATAAAGTTAGGTGTGTTATCAGTGTGTGTTGGTTTAGTCTTGACTTGAGTTCCAGTTCGACTTTGCTGCATACTTACAAATTGTCTGACCATGGATAAATCACTGTCCTTCTTAGGATGTGATTCTTCATCTGTAAAGCAAAAAGGTGGAACTATTGAGCTTCAAGTTTCCTTGCAGCCTAATGTTCTGTGAGATTTTGAAAGCAGGGCAAGCATAGGTTTCAAACGTAGGCACTCTTTCAGATAAGCCGTTCAGCAGTAGCTGAGATCCCCAAGACTTTGTAGAAGCCTCCCCCTCCTCTCCCTTTTCCCTCTCTTAGAAAATATTAATAGCCAAGGGCCTCGCTGAGTGTGGTTTTTAATAGAATTCAATTTCAGTCCATTTACTGTGGGTCTTTGCATGCTGACTCGGTAATTTGAACTCTGCCGTGCCTGATGGCCTGAATGCATTTTCCCTGCCTCCTCTGCCCACTCTAGGCGGGCGAAGGCTCTGGGAATAGGGAGCGGGACATTTTAATCAAAGCAGCTGCAGATCCACCATTCAACCTCACAGCCAGTTTTGTCTTTCCTGCCCTGAGGCATGTAATGAGGATACCAAGGGCACTGGCACCCTCAGGATAGGGGGCAATGCCCTTTCTTTCCTGACAGTAGCCTCACCTTGCAGCCCGGAGACTGTTGGCCTCTGGATAACCCATCAGAAAAAAACTATCTTGCTTTTTGGCTATAACTAGAGGACAACTGGTCCTGGGAGCCCTCAGAATTATTTCCCATTGATTGCTATTGGGTCATTGCTCTGCCTAGGAAGGGCCTAGGTGTGGTGTGGGGCTTCCTCTGATACTTCTGGATGGGAACTCTCATCTGTAGGGCAGTAGAGTGGAACTGTTGAGAACTTGTCCTGTTTTACCTGAGTGTGACCCAAGGGTTTGTGGGGAGGCTGATTCCATTTAGCGTACAAGCTGTGGGACTGTGGAAGGCAAATGTATAGGTAATAACAGCCATACTATAAATGGAGAAATTGAGGCTAAGGAGGGAGGGGAAAGGAAATGAATGTTTGCTCTGTGCTTCTTTAGTATCAAGCACTGAGCTGGGATACAGTCATTTAGTTCCCTCAGTATCCTTTAGAAAGATATGACGTTATCACTGTATATAGATCAGGAACAGGAGGGTGAATACAGCAGCTGCCCCAGGGTCACACAGCTCCCAGACGTTCAAACTGGCATTCAAAGGAAGCCTCATCTGTCTTCTCCCACAGGTCACGTTGTTTGAAATGGTGGGACAGATGCTCTGAAGTGGCTTTGCTGATCCACTCCAGCAGTGGTCTCTTAACATGCCTGTCACCCCAAACAGCTCACAATATTCTAAAAAACTACAGTGTGCTAATCATTACTCTCCTGAGTCTGATTTGTTGGATATGAGGCAGAGCCTGGGCTCATGTATTTTTAAAAAGCTCTTCCAAGTGATTATGATGCTTCGGAAAGCACAAGGCTGGAACACATGGCTTTTCTGATGACTTCATTTCTCAGAAGCACAGATCTGGTCCAGCCTTGCATTTGCCACAAGTAACATTTGCCACCCAATCCATTATTCATGGGTTCCAGGTTCAATGCTTAACAGCTTTTCAGCATCTAGAATGTGCCAGGTGTTGTGCTAGACATTCTGGCTGCAAAGATGAATAAACCATGCTGCTGCCTTGAGGGACATCCAGGTAGCGGGAGAGATGAATGTGACAAGGTAAGTCCAAATAGCTGCAGCAGAGCTGACCTTGTGTTGCTTTGGGGACACAGATCAAGGCTTTGCAGCAGTGATCCCAGATCAAGACCTGTAGGAGCTGGCAGGTGAAGACACGGTGGAAGGGATAGGAGTAAACGGTAAGGCCGAGGAGTCCAGCACAGGTCCCACAGGCCCGGCACAATGGTTCAGGGCTGTGTGACAGTGGAACGGGGGTACTGTGGGAAATGGACAGAAGGTGAGCCTAGAAAAGTGAGATGGAGAAAATACACAGAAGACTAAGTGTCGTGTGAAGCGGTTCAGGCTTTATCCAATGTGATGGGAAGCAGGAAACATTTTTATGCCGTGGAGTGGCACAGTTAGATCACGTTTTAGAAGGGTCAGTGTGACAGGAATGGCAAGATAAACTGGAGGCAGGAGAAGCCAGCAACGGAAGAACAAATTAATTGCAGAATTATGAATTTATGTATGTCAGAAAGCACCATAAACAAAATTTGAAAGCAAAGCACTTGGAAAGCATATCAGTAGCATTTTGTGATAAAAATAATATTCTTAAAAGTACAAATTGGTAATAAAGATAAACATACCAATATCAAATAAATAGAAAATTCATAAGAAAATAAATACAAATGGTCCAAAAGCATATGAAAATGTTATTCACTGATAAAGAACATTAATGTAACATGTTGAATTGACATTGACACATTATTGTGTCTACCAAAGATTTGATTGAATGATAATACCCAGTGTCAGGGTGCAGAGGACAGGATACTCTGGAGGCTGCAAATAGGATACTGTTTTGGTATAAATTTTTGGGGAAGCAGTTGACAATATGTATAAAAATTCTTAAAAATAGCCAAGCAATTTCCTTCTTGGATTATATCCTAAGGAAACAGTCATTGATTGTGCAAAAATTTAGCTACCAACAATGTCAGTTGAAACATTATTTACAATAAAGATCGGGAACAAATGATATAATCACTATTGGGAATCAATTACAAGATGAGGGTCAATCCATATAATGAAGATGCTTTTGGGGAAGTCTGAAAGACCAGCTGAAAATGTTCATGACATAGTAAGTAACAGAAAGAGCAAAAACATTGTTCAATATACTACCATTTTTTAAATTATAAAAGAATATGTGTTTGAAAATGTATATCTGTGGAAGAATGTACAAAAAATTAGAGGGAGATGACGTTAGCAGACAAAACAAGAAGATACTTTATAGTTTTTTCTGTGTATTTATAGCTGTGTGTTACATATCCTAAAATACATGTATTTTGAAAAGCAAGTTACTAAATAGTACACATAGTGTGATTTCTTTTTGTTTGGTTTCATTAGAAAAAAACAAAAACAAAAACAAAAAACCACTGTGACCGGGCATGGTGGTACTTGCCTGTAATCCTAGCCTTTGAGAGGCTGAGGCAGGAAGATGGCTATGTTTAAGCCAGCCCCGGCTACAGAGTGAGTTTGAGGCCAGTCAGGACTACATGGCAATGACTTGTCTCAAAAAACAAGCAAAACAAAATGCCAAAAACCAAAACAAAACCAAATAAAAACACAAAAAGCCCTAACTGTACATCTCTACACATTTTTACCAAAAAAACTAAAATATGTATCAAAAAGGATAAAAATATTCTGTCTTGGGTAGAGGACTAAAAGTTGAATTTGGTCATTTGTTCTCCTAAGTTTTCTACAATACACAATGAAACTTTCATACTGAAGCAAAAGGTGTAATTTTTTTCTCCAAAGAATCTACCACAAAAGTCCAGGAGAAGATGATGACACAAGTCAGATTCATGTTTAGTGCTCGTCTGCGTGTGGCAGTCAACAATGATATCTGAAAAGCATGCAATAAAATCACTGTCTCTACTTTTAGGAGGGGTGGTGAGAAGGAAGCCAAACAGGTAGTAAAGTGAACAAACTTGCTTTTGCTCAACAGCTCTCTGAAATCTCTCTTGGACAAATGCACAGAGAATTCAGCCCTACCATCTTAATATTAACCAATGTGCCATGCAACTTTGAGGGGTGGATCGTTCAAGTTAGGGGCACAGTGACTGTAGTACTATATTAAGCATGTGTATCTAAGTGATCAGACAGGCCAATGGGCCTGTGTGCTTGTTCTATGAAGCTGTGAGAGGGTGTCCTCCCCTAGTTCTGATTTCTGGGCTTTCTCATTGGGATGGCAACAATCTCACCCCCATCTGTCCAGCTTAACCCATTTAAGCAAGATCTCTCTCCTTGCCTCCATGTTGGGACTAATCACTCCGAGTCCTTCCTGATGCATGAAGAGAAAGAACCCTGCCACTGTGAGCTGCTTCTGCAGGCCACCTCTGAGCTCCTCTTCATCCTTTAGATGCTAACAAACAGTTTTACAACTTTCTAGTTTGGAGGCTTGGGCGAAGGGAGTTTTTTTATGTATGCCTATGCTAGGCCTGAGAGTAGTTTTGAATTAGGATTATGGGAAGCCATGATGTAGGAGGAGAATAGAGAGAAAGATATGATAGAGGTAAGAAAACAGGACTAGAAAACGTGGCAACTCGAGTGGTTCATCATTTTCCTCTTCTCCAGGGTAAGAACTAGTGGCTGGTAACTGGGAACTTCTGGATGTTTCTAGCACCTTCTGGCAGCCCCACTGAAACCCTTTGGGAAGCTGCATGAATATGACTGTGATGCCAGCTTGCGGGCCCCATGGCAGTGTTTGGATCTTGTAGTGGCAGAACTTCTACTTAGACAAATATCTCACGTTCAGCTTTGTGATTCTTTTCAGTCCGTATCTATAACTGTTGTTCTCTCCCAGTGCTGGGGGTGGGGTGGGGCAAGAAATGGTAGACAGATTGTTCAGATATATGCTGATGTCATTAGCAAGCAGAATGGACAACACACAGAAATCCCTGCAGGGTCTCAGGTACCTGTTCCTGGCCTGCCACCGTTCTGGCCACTAGGGTTTCTGATCTCTGGTCTTTTTCTGCCTTGAGTAAATACCAAAAGGAGGCCTGTGTGCCACCACTGACATGGTGAACAGTTTTCAACTTTATGTATATTGTACTGATTTCAAAGAGTCTCAACTGCTCAACACAGTACATATAGGGGTGCAACTAATTGTAGGATGGTTATTAGCTAGAGCTCTGGAGTCAGACTTAGCTGGTTCAAATCCTTGCTTTGTCCTTCAAGGCCATGCAACCTTGGGATGGTTAATTTTTCTGATTTCTAGTTTTCTTATCTGTCACACGGAAATAGAATCTCATAGAGTAAGTACATGAAAAAAATGAGATTGTCCATGTAAATATCTGAAGATAGTGCATTTAATAAATCCTAACTATTAACATTATTGCATCTGTATATATTTTGACTTTATACATTGTGTCACTAATCACACAAAAAAATACATGAAAGTACTTTGAAAATGTTTAAGCATCATTTAAGTTTAAGATGACATTGGTAACAATCTCATATGCATTTCCATCTTCGGGGAGACTAGGATGACATCCTGTGTCACCCAGCATATTGCACTACAGTGGGTGAACAGTAAGCCCTCAGTGACTGTCTCTCATTTGACAGAAACAACAAGGCATAGCATAAGAGCATAGATATCTGGAGACTAGGCTGGGATAAAATTAGTGTAAGGCAGGAGAGTCAGTCTGCAGTCATAATTTATTCATTCAACAAATATTTGTCGAATACACTCTGTGTGCTAGATATTGAATTCAGTTAATTTCATCAGAAAGAGGCTGTACAAGTTCCCACAAAGCCAAGGCCCAGGGCTGTCTCCATACTCCCAGCCCACACTTAAAAGCACAAAGGCTGTAGCCAGCATTGTGTACAGCACCGGACAAATGGCCAGTGGCTGCGGGGGAAGACCCATGCTTCCTGACTGTAAGTAGCTCTGACTGCAGCTCGGGGCAGAAGTGAGAGTGAAGGAGTGGGCGGCTTTCAACAGAAATGACAGAACTTCTGCCCGTGGACTGATTTTTATTTACACTTATTTAGTCCATAGCCCGATCCCCCAGCTTACACAAAGCCCTTTTCCTTGGGCATCATCAACCTGTAGGTCTGCCTTGCCCCCCGCTTGGCCCATTTCACCCTGTCCTTCTGCTGTCATAGCTGCCTACTGGCTGGGAGTTGGTATGTGTGCTCACCGAAGGGCTTCGAGAGTGGGCTGTATGGCATGTGAATCCTGGCAGAGACTCGGATCCCTAAGAGGGCGAGGAGAAAGCACAAGCCAAGACAACAAGAGAGGGAGAGTGGCAGGGGCCAAGGTCCTGGAGGGTCCTGGAGGGAGTGAGGATGTGCTAGTGTATAAATTCAGTCTCTATGTTTGCCCAACCAGTGCTTCTGGTGTTTGCTTTGTTATAATCGCCTTGAGATGCCATGGTCCATCAGAAAGATTTGGACGGTCCAGACTGTAGGCACCATATCTGCTGTCTTTGGGGTGAAACACCTGCCAGGCACTGCCTCTGACAGATGCTCTGGCCACAGTCAAAGTCACAGCGGCATCCCCATCCCAGGAGACTCCTCGCCAACTGTTCCGGCAGAAGTTAGGCCCCTTCCGTCACTGACCTGCTAGAGAGACAGGATGGCTCCCTGTCTGGGTACCTCAGATTCCAAATGTGCTTTTTGTCTTCTTTTCACATTAGGAGTAGACAGAGAATTGGGGGTGATGAGAGGAAGAAGGGGGTGCTGGAAGAAGTAGGGGGGAAGTGACAGAACTGGGCAGGCTGTTGTCCAGGGGTGCTTGAAAGTTCCTGGTCGGGATGGGTGCAGCTCTGGAGAGGCTTCCTAGTTACATGGCTTCCTTTTCTCTCTGGGAACATCTGCTCAGCTTCATCTCCGTCAGCTGGATATACCGAATCACATTGGTGTCTGTGAGGAGAGAAACACACCTTAGGGACACCCAATGAGGGCTGTAAGTGCAACCACCCAGATTGGGGCCAAAGCTGGGTCTGCAGCTCAGGCCCAAGCCAGACAGATCATCACTCTGCGTCCGTGCCTTCTGCCTTCCCACAGTGACGGCTGAAAAAGCCGCCAGGTGTTGGCCTACTACGTCACTCCACTAGGCAAATGTGGACAGGTCACTGTGACCCAAAGGACAGGCGAGGTGGGATTTGTCCCTTGTCTCTCTGCAGCAACAACCCCAGAGGTTCCCAATTCTGTACAGTTAGTTGAGACTCTGACTGGAAATTAGCCTCAGGCAAATTACCAACTTCTCTGATTCGCAGGAATCATCTACAGGGAGCAAGCTTCACTTCTGAATGCCTGCTCTGTGTCAGGTTACAATCTCCATTATCTCATGGAACCTTTCCTGCAAGGCACGCATCGTCATCCTTACTGTGACAAAAGAGAAGGGAAGATGGGTTCTGGAGAGATTCAGTGAGATTCACCTGCAGAGATTCACAGGAAGTGGTATGTCTCACTCTACAGCCTGTCTCTCCTGGGGACTGTAATACCCTCCTCACAAGGCTGTTGTGAGACAAAAATAGAGAAGAGCTTACTACAATGATCAATAAATATTAGGTGAATATCAGTTTCTAAGTTTGAAGAGTTTAAAATGTCATTGCTTCATTGTCCTGTTTTTGTCTTTATTTGTAAGGTCAACCACCTTTACACAAGTGGGGCATTTCTTCCCAGTTCTGGCTCTTAAACTAGCAAGATATAGCATGAACAGGACATGAGCAGGACATGACATGGAATAGTTGCTTAGCTCTGAAGCCACAAGAGCAGAAGATTTATAGGGAAATGCAATACAGTATATCTACTTCTAGAAGTAGAAATTAATACTGTATTATGCTCAAAGTACCAAACAGAGCATCCGGAATAGCACTGAGATATAGGTGCTCAAGAAAATTCTGTCAAGTGAGTCCAATTCTTAATCCTCAAGTTGCTTACAATACAGTTGATGGGACACAATTCATATATAGGGAAAAGTTAACAAAAATAGATATTTTTTTTAAATAAACAAAGAAAAATTATACATTTGGACATTTGAAAATTGATTCTAACGTTCTTAAAGACTCCACAGAAGAAGAATTGTATTAAAAAAGTCAGCCAGCTAGTTGTGGTGCCTCTAATCCCAGCACTACGGTAGATTGAGACAAGAAGCTCACAAGTTAGAGCCTAACCTGGGCAATTTAGCAAGAACCTGTCTCTAAATTTAAAAATGTAACAGGGTTGGGATGTAGCTTGGTGCAAAGGCTCTGGTTTAATTCTCAGTTCCACAAAAACAAGCAAATAAACAAATCAACCAGCTGAACAACAACAATGACAACATCAAGTGGAAGCCATTGTTTAAACGTTACCTCCTCAGAGAAGCTCTTTCTCACTCCCTTGTCTAAGAGAGCGCTTTTTATTCTGCTCTGCTTCCTTTATAGCATTTACCACTACAGAATAAATAATACGTCATCTCTGTCCAGCTGCATACAGCCTGCTTTCCTCCATTATAATGGCTGCTCCATTATAGATGGCAACTTTCTTTTGTTCAATGCTATGTACCAACCACCAAGAACAGTCCCTGGCCCGTGGTACCCCTCAATAAACATCTGTGGGATGAATGAGTAAATGAATGGCTGGGCGAGCTAAGGTACATGAACTAAATGAAAGGACAGTAACGCTGCTCTGAGAAGCGTAGGCGTCAGAAGGCGCATCCTGAAAGAGGCTGGGCTTTGCAGCAGAACTGTCTGTATTCTGTCCTGGCAACCACATGTGGCCTCCTCATGGGTAGGGACTGTGTTTTGTTATCTACATCCCTGGCACAAATTCTGATAAATAGTAAAACTTCTGTGTGATAAATAGGAAAACTTAAGTGAAGAGAGGAAGATTCTAAGCTGGAACTGGTAAGACATTAGGGGCTGGGGATTTAGCTCAGCGGCATAAGCACCTGCCTTGAAAGCAGGCAGCTGTGAGTTCGATCCCCGGTACCAATAAAAAAAAAAAAAAAAAAGACATTCTATGGGCTGCACGCCGAGAAGGGGAGTCCATACTTTCTAGAACCCAGACCCTGTATAGATGCATGGATGGTGTGGTCTCCTCATGCCAGGGCCTACCGTACATCTGACTCCTAGTTTGGCATCTCTGCCCCTACCTGGCCCTGCCAGCCACGGAAGCTCTTGGCTGTAGTGAGAAGGCCCAGGAGCTGCCACACGCACTGACAATGAGAAAGCAGCAATGGCTGCCTTACCTGTTGGCTGTCGGGTCCTTGCTTCTTTCAGGTAGTAGAGTGCTTTGTCATAGTCCCCAAGGTGGTAGAAGGCCACACCAGACCGATAAAGGGCCTTGAAGTTCTCCCCTTCCTTTTTCAGGACTTTGAGGCAATACTCCTTAACTCGTTCGTAGTTCACTAGCTCAGCTTGGAGCAGACAGGCTGTGGAGGAAGGGAGAAAGGAGGGGAAAGGTCATCAGTGCAACAGTCACAGCTCCTAAATGTCTCTCTTCAGTTCCTTCTTTCCTCAGCTGTATGTGGAAGTCCTCCTCACCCCTAGTACCTGACAGTGTGAGCTGTTTGGACCAGAAGAAATAATAATGATAATAATATTAACAAGCGCCTGCCTTGCAATTGCATGGTTGTGAGTTCGATCCCTGGTACCAGTAAAATAATGAAATAATAATATTAACAACAACAACAGCAACAGCAACCATGGGGAATATTTGTTGAATACTTACCTCATGTGTTATCTCATCATTTCACAGCCTCAGAATAGTGTGATACAGATATTACTATTACTTCCATTTTATAGGTAAGAAAACTGAGGCACAGAGAGTTGAAGAAATTTTCCAGTGGTACACAATGGGAAAGAGCCAAGGATGAGATTTAAACGCAAACAAACACTGAAAAGCCTGCCATTTCTCGGCAAGACTTGGCCAAGTGGGAAGGTCTTTGCCCTCAGACTGGAAGAAGTATCTTCAGGATGAAGGCATGTTACTCATTTTAATTTTAATTTTAAGAGGTACAACTTCAGTTGTTTTGATCCCTTAAACACCTTTCTCAATCACTGGAATAACCAAACTTCTTTTTAAGAGACTGGATCTTTCATTGCACGTTTTGAACAATTGAACAAACTCTTTAGCAGATGGAGGAGGCGGTAAACTACACAGACTGTCAAATTAAAGCAATGAAAACCTGAAAGTGAAAGGGAACCAGTAGCTCAAATCTAGAAACTGACCTGTAGGTCATCACTGGTTACAGGGCAAAAGGCAACAGGACAGAGGCCTGTCACCCCCAGGTCACTGATGTTTTCCAGGGACTATGACCAGTGCTGGATGAGGGGCTCCTTCCCCATGAGCAGACACCACAGCACCACTCCCCATCCGACCCTCCTCCCAAGTCCACGCAGAGGTGCTCTGCAGACGGAGAAGGGTTAGGTGAAAAAGTTCCTGGACATGAACGCCACTGACTGCTAGCGGGTTATAATATCTAGATATCTAATATCCAGATCTAAAGGATTTCCTGCAGGTAGCTTCCCTGTACTTAGTCTACTGTCCTGACAGGCACAGCCGCTACTTCCAGTCCGGCCCTCCATCGTCAGACACATAATTCTGTTTGCTGACCTGGGCAGTCTAGGAAACAGACCTTTGTTTCATTTAAAAATAGTTTTTGAATGTCTAAAATAGCAGGGAAAGGAAGCAAAGAGTGCTGTAAATGGGAGTCTTCCTCCTTCCCTAGCTCCCAAAGCATGTAAGGAAATTTGATCCATTTCTGGGACTCATTTGGTGAACATGTTTCTAACACCCTGCGGGCACTGTTGTGGAATCTGGGATGCCTGACAGCATCCAGGGTTGAGACATGTTGGGAGGCTGGTTACAGGGTAGAGGACTAGGGAGACCAAGAAACAGACTGCCATCCAGGGAAAGGCTGGCCTTGAGGGTGGAATGTAAGAGGTAGTATCCAGATAAGAAGCTAGGGTGCAGGTTTCCTATGTGGAGAAGATGGAGGATATCTGGGGGCCGCCCCGAGCCCCACCTGAAGATGATTTGGCAGTCTCTCTCTGCTTTGGGTGTGGAGCTATCGGTGCACATACCAAGCCCAGAGTAGGTAAAACGGGATGTTTAGAGCCACATTTGAGAGCTGTAGGACTCAGGAAGAAAGGTTGACTAACTGCTTCTTAATAAAATTCCCCTGTTCACATGATCATTAACTGGAGCATGGGGTTGTGGTAGACACTTAGAATAAGTATATTGCCCCGTGGTGGTGTGTTCTTTTCAGTTATTAATCCCTTATGCAATGTCCATCCTGGAACTCAGTAATCCTCACAACTCCATGAAATATGTTTTATTTTTATACTTTGTTCATAGATGATGAAACTGAGTTCTAGAGAAATTACGTAACTTGCTGAAGGTCATCCAACTAGAAGGGGATGGAATTAGGATCAACCCATTTGTGCCAGTCTCCCAAGGCTTCACTTGCCCATTGGGGTGTCCATGGCCTGCACTTAAGGCTCATGAAAACCCTCATAATCCCTAGGGAGAAGCATGCTTCATCTGTGCAAACCACCACCCTCTGTATTCCAAGCAAACGGTAAAATGTGACACAGACTAGCTGATGCTCTGCTCCATCCTCTGGCCTGAAAGACTAGAGGGGAAGGCGGATGCTGCAGGCTCTCAGATGTTCACAAATGGGCCAAGTGTTGTGAAGAAGGGCTGAATGGCAGCACTGCACGGAGGGGAAGGATGCCCACCTAGCCAACCATCATGGGAAGCTTCCTTGGAAGAAATGATTTTTAGACTGAGATCTAAAGAGTGCTTTTCCACCTCAGCACTATTCTGGGTTGGATGATTGTTTTGTTATGGGAAGATATCTTGGGCATTGTAGGATAATGGTAGTGTCCTTGGTCTTTTCTCATTAGATGCCAGTTGTAACAACCAAAAAAAAAAAAAAAAGTAAAAGTCTCTGAATATTGGCAAGTATCACATGGAGAAATAAAACACCCATTTGAAAACCATTGGTCTCGGTGAAATGGAGATAAAGTTTTCTGGACAGCAGAGACAGCCCAGGTAAGAGTCAGAGCTAGAAGAATGTGAGCCATGACTATTTGAGAAGCCATCCAGGCTGCAGCACAGTGTCAGAGGCACGGGTAAGAGAAAATAAAGCAGGAAAAGCAGGAAGTCCAGCCACCCAATTCCATCCTGTCCATGTGGAGGGTCTGGGACTTTATTCCAAGGCAGAGTGGATTTGAATGATGGAATGATAGTAACGGGGGTAGAGGGAAACAAGCAGGAGAAATGAACAGTCTCAAGGGACATGCTGGAGTCGGAAGTGACCAGCGTTGGAGAAGCTTTCCCCAGTGCTATCCACATTCATGAAGTTAGATTCTATCCGACTCTTGCTTGTGATTTTGAATTTATTGATAAAGTCTCTTCACATTGCTGCAACCTGGCCTCTAACTGAATTAAGCTTTGTAATAGTCTCTATACCCTGTGATACGGCATGCATCAACATTTCAAAACATTTTTGTGGTCCTGGGGACTGAACCCAGGGGTGCTCTAACACTGAGCTCCATTCTCAGCCCTTTGTTTTTGCTGTTTGTTGTTGTTGTCATGGTTTTGAGACAGGGTCTTTCTAAAATTCTTATGTTTATCTTGGATTTGCCACTCTCCTGCCTCAGCCTTCTGAATATCTGGGATTACAGATGCATGCCCTTGTGCACAACTTGGAAATATTTGCCACTTAATGGAAGAAAAATTGTTCACTGATTCTTCTTTGAAAGGAAGCCCATCTTCCTCATTAAGGTGAAGTATTTTCTGTTGGTCATGGCAGTCAGAACTGGGGCTTCTGTAAGATAATTCCTCTCCTGCTCTATAGAGTTTTGACTGGAATGAGGCCAATACAGTTTTCTGAGAGAAGGCTCTGGGGGCAGGACCTTCCCTGACAGCAGGTTGTGGCATGGGAAGGCAGGTCTTGGATTAACTAGAAACAAAGCTTGTGGAACAGAAGTATGAACTTGGCCCTGAAGCTGTGTGTGGACTCAAAGGACAGTCATTTGGCAGAAAAAGAGGTGCGGAGTGGGAGACAGTCTGCAGGGGACATGTGTGGATGAGCTTGGGTTCCCGGACAACCATATCCAAGAAATACTATTAATGTTCTGGTCTCTAAGGCTTCTAAAAAGTCTGAATAAATTCTGTGCCCTGGAATCAGACAAGCTGCAGAGAATTAAGACCAGTTCTGTTCATTCTTGGAAAAGATAAAGTCAGTCTTTCTTTCTTTTTTTTCCTTTTTGAGACAAGCTCTCATTATGCAGTCCAGGCTGGCCTTGGGCTCACTTATAGTCCAGGCTGGTGTTGAACTTGCAATGATCCTCCTGCCTCAGCCTCCAGAATGCTGGGATTGATAAAGCCTTTCTTCAGCCTAAAGTGACAGTAGCAGTGGTGGCCAGTGCAACTTATAAGATCAAGGTAAATTTGGAGGACAAGTGCTGTGGCTGTGAATGCCGAACCATCTGTCCCCTGTGGAGATTCCTCCTCCATGCCGGCTAGGTTGGTTGGGGATGATTATGTGAAAAGAGGTAGCAGGCTTTCTTAGCTCCACAAAGGTATCAGTGGTCATAAAAAGGTAGGGAATCAGTGACTTACAGAGCCCCACTGTACACTCATGCACATGGACAGAGAAAACTGTGAGTTGGATGTTCTCTAAAGCAACCATGCTAAGTCTTTAGCTACAGCCTGTTGGGTTCTCCTCACTCTGGCACCTGCTTTGGTTTTGTTTTTCCTGGTGCACACAGGGCATAGTGACTGCCTGGGCAAAATGCCACCCACTGGCATGAGATGAAGGGAAATCAGATGAAAGGGAGAATAAGCTTGTGCAGTCATTGGCTGTCATCTTATGGTTGATTCACTATTGTTTTCTCTTACCTCCTGAATGACAGGGATACAGTGGCTGGAAGGGAAGAAAGGAAAGATCCCAGGGCCTGGGAGTGTGGAGAAGGAACCCACTCTACAAGGCTGCTTTGCTGTGCTGTGTGGCCTTGTGTACTCCCAAAGAAGACTTGTTGGAGTCCTAAGGCTCAGTCCCCCAGCATTGACCTCAGTGAGGGTCTTTGCAGGTAATCAGTTTAGGAGATCATTAGAATAGGCTCTAATCCAAGGAGAAAAGTTGGACATAGAGACAGACACGCACACAGGAAAGACTACACAGACCCGAGAATAGCTGAGGCTATCAGATGCTGGCAGGAGGCAGGGAACGGATTCCTCCTCACAGCTTGATTTTGGACTCCTAGTATCTGGAATCCTGAGATAATAAATTTCTGTTACTTTACGCTATCCACAACTTTCCCAAACTAGACTTTTTGTGAGTTTCCTACAGCAGCCCAAGGAAACCAATCCACCTTGCTGGTCACTTCTTGGTGAGATGAGCCCATGAAATGGCCATTATGTTACTGGCAAAAAATCTCTCCAAAGTTTACCAAATGATCTGAGTTGCTTTAAAATGTATGTCAAGGACCAGTGGCACAGTAGTAAAGTAGAAGGCACTCAGGATCTCGACAAAGGTAACATTCAGAATATTTAATTATTTAAATAAACTAAAAGCAAACTAGAAAGGCAAGGATATTGTGTCAGCTGTAGGGTAGGCTGGATCTGGAGATACAGTCTTGAGCTGGAATTAGAACTCTGTGGCTTATTGAATATACCCTTGGGCAACACATATATAAAACCTCTCTAGATCTTGGTCTTCCCATGTTCATGAAGCTATTAGCACCTATTTTGTGGGAGCTGTTGTGATGATATTCAGTGTATGTTATAGGCCTTCCACAGTGCTGGGGCAAACACTGACTCTTAGAAATATTGGCACCGTAGGAAGCCACTTACTGAACTTTGTATGCTCAGCAGTGTGTACATAAATTGGAGAAAATTTCCACCTGGAGTCCTCTACACAATGTATGACACATACAAAAGTTATAGCTTAATGTAAAGCAAATATTGGAGAATAGGCTAGATATAATCAATTTCACCTTTCCCTGAAAGTGCTAATTTTTCTCTCTGGCATATACAAGTCATTGTATTCACAAATGCCTCAATTTACAGTTCTGAAAATGCCTCTCTTTGGATTTCTCAGTTTTGTTTCTTGGTGTACAATGCATGTAAACCTCCACTTGTTCCAAATGCTTCCCACATCTAGGTTTGTTGTTTGGTTCTACTTACTAGTTTCTCTTCCAAAGGTGTATTTTCCATTATTGGGGTCGGTAAATGTAAAGAACATTACAAAAACTGCTTTGAAGCCAGAAGGGATGGGATGGGGTTTTGGCCCTCTTTTCTCCTCTTTCAGATTAGCTGATTCAACCCCTACTCCTCATACCCCCCAAACCTTAAGACGCTAGTGCAGCCTGTTCTCTGCCTCTTCTCTAGCTGTGCCCAGATTCCACAGTCAAATCTGTCTGAAAGATTTACAGATGGGGTGGGAACCTAAAATCTCCGGGCTCCCCTCAAGTTTATACAATTTAGGAAAGTTAGGTGCGCTAAAACCAGTGTGACAGGAAGCATGAATATGAATGGGGCCGATTCCTGATCTCTAAAGCACCAGAGAGCCTAGAAAAGAGGGAAGTATTTTTAGCAGGGAAGTTGCCAAGCCAGTTTAGGTGCCTCTGAGCTAGCTGACTAAAGATAATCTTTCCAGCCCAGCAACCCACTGCACGTCTCTAGGTTAAAACACCTCATCTCTCAGAATTTTCGTATTGAAAATGGTAAAAATAAAGGTTATTATGATCACTGCTTGCCTTTTCCTTCCAAGATTTGGTGGAAGCATGAAAAAATTCAGGGTTGCCAAAGTGTGAGCTCCTCAAGTCACCTGTGGAAGCATCTTTAACATGGAGATCCCCAGAGACAGAGTTTGGAAGGGCTGAGTGAAGCTCCATAATCCACATTTTTGCTAAGTCTCCAATGGGCTCCTAGAGTGGGTGTTATTTTTTATATCTAGATGTTCTAAGTCTCATATGCTTATAAGTGGATTATGGGGGTGTGATAGTCATCAATGGATTAGTCCATTAATGAGTTAATAGTCAAATGTGATTTGAGATGTGAAGCTTGGTCATAGGAGGTGGGGCTGGGGTTTGGCCTGGAAAGGTGTATCTCTCTCTCTCCTCCCTTGATCTCTGCTTGTCTTTGCCATACAATGAACTATTTTTCCTCTGCCTGGAGCCTGCTGACTCTGGACTAAAACCTCTATAAACTGTGAGCCAGAATAAACTTTTCTGGGGGCTGGGGATTTAGCTCAGTGGCATAAGCACCTGCCTTGCAAGCAGGAGGTCGTGAGTTCGATCCCTGGTACCGATAAAAAGAAAAAGAAAGAGAAAAAAAAAAAAAAAGAATAAACTTTTCCTCCTTTAGCCTGTGCATGTCAAGTATTGTGTCACAATGATGAGAAAGTAACTAAAAGAGTAGGTCTCCTCACTTATTTGGATATGTGTTTCTTGGGAATCCTCCAGGTGATTAAACCATGAGCACCTAAAGACAACCACACGACTACCCATGAACAAGATGAGTAAAATCTGGTGTGGAGGACCACCTGGATGACTCTCCTTGAAAAAAGGGTAATTATCTCCATTTTGGCTACACCTGACCCTGTCTCCATATATTGATATGTACACAGCTGGTTAGGCCATTTCTTTTCCCTTCAATTGGCTTTAAGCAATTTAAATCAGTCTGGCTGAGGTGCTGATGTGCAAGCTTTGAAAGAAGGCGACAGTTAGTGTTTCCTCACCCTGTGACTCCCAACAAATATGTGTGAGCCAAGCAGGATGGAGAGCCACGCTCCATGCTGTCAGCTGGGATTGAGCCTGGATAAAGAGGCTATGACATCTCAGGGCATAAAGGATTACACATCAGAGCTGAAGCACTGACCATAAAACAGTAAATACTACCTCAAACTGTGTTATGCAGATTACTCCTTCTGCACCTCCTTTTCTCTGCATATTGTGGAGGTGATTTCAGACCAGTTACCTAGCCCAGCACATGGTGTTCACATACTCCCCACCAGTCTCACAGTCACTCATTCCCGAGCCACTCCCCACGCTGACAGTTAATAAAACCTGGGTTCGGCCCTGGATTGAGGACTTTGTTTCATGAACCACCATTTTGGTTGGACTTATGACCCCCCCTTGGCTCTCCATAACTATAAGTCCAGGAAGGGCTCTTTATAAATCGGGACATCGGTACATGTAGATAATTGTTCTCAGATACTGTGTAGACTTGTAACATTTTGGACATTTCTCTTCTTAGTGATTTAAAAATTTCTCACTGCAGAACAAGAGCCAAGGATACTGGGAAAGGGAGACGGCCAAGGTGCTCCATGCTGAGCCCAGGAGAACCTAGCCCTGCACCAGGAGGCAGAGCCCAGAAGGATGAGAACAGTAAGAGCGGGATGTTGTGGCAAGCACAAATGGGCCAGGCTCTCTCTGTGCTAAACACTACCTCCTTTAATCTTGAGATCAGCCTAGAAGAGGAAGGTTTTGACATTTTGCACATTTTTCAGAGTGAAAACAGGCCCAAGGGAAGTTGAGTCACTTGCCACCAAGTTAATAAATGATAGAGCCAGGTCTTGAATCTAGGCATATGACATCAGAGACTCTGCTCTTGGTCACAACACATCTGGCTTTCCTAGGCTGCTCAACTGGCCCTGTAGCAATTTTTAACTCAGTTCCTACATTAGACATACTCAAGGCATTGGTTCTGCTTCTTGTGAGCCTTAAGTGTGAGAATCTAATTAATACCAAACTGTGCTGACTTTCCATGTAGATAACTTGTCATCTGGAAGTTTGCTATATAACCCTGCAAGACCTTCTATCCTACTTCCACAGCATTTATGGAGGAAAACAAAAAACAAACAAAATAGTGGAGTTTCTTCTGTTGTAGTGGCTAGTTTTTTCTTTTTCCTATTAAGTTCTAAAATCTCCAATATCTCCAATTCCATTGAGAATTTACTATTACTCTCATAGAGAGCTGCCAGAAATATTTCTGATTTCTTCTTGAAATCAATCAGGGTTACCCTGCCTTAGCTAATGCTTGCAAAATAAGTTCCCAAGTCACTATTTGTATGTGAAATTTTTATCGAGATAATTGAGATTTACCTACAGTTATAAGAAACCCCCGTCAGATCTCCTAGACCCCTTACTCAGGTTCTCTCCATGGTAATTGAGCACGATGCTGACCCTGAACTAATCCACAGATACCATCTGGATTCCCCAACTTCACTTGTGTGTGTGCATGTGTTTAGTTATATGCAACGTTAGCACAAGTAGGTGCTTTTCTCTCGCCTTCAACGTTGTTACAGAACATTGTCAAGTAATAATCCCTCCCACCACCTAACTATATCTGCCTCTCTCCTGTCCTTCCACTTTCTTTTTAACCCTGGACAACTGCTAATCTGCCCTTCATTTCTAAAATTTAGTCATTTTAAAAACATTATATAAATGTAAACATACAGTATGAAATGGTTTGGGATTCTTTTTACCAGTCAGCATTATTCCCTTGAGGTACAAGCATCAACAGTTATTTCCTTTTTATTGTTAATTAGTATCCACAGTATGCATGCACCACAGTTTGTCTCACCATTTACGTGTTGAAAGACATCGAAGCTGTTTCAAGTATTATGAATTATGAATAAATCACGAACTATGAATTCTTATGAGCAAAGCTGATAGGAATAGTCATTGACAGCTTTGATATCTATAGCATTAGTGCCCAAGAGTACAACTTTTATCTCAAAAGGCACTAAGTTTCCTGCCATTAATTATATAGTTTTAGTATTTTGCAGATATTAATACTTTTCAAGACGTTTATATCCTTGTCACTCTCCACTGACAAGTAAAGTCAGTATCCATGGACACTCCATCTGTGGATTCAACCAACCACAGATATTCAGAAAATATTCAGAAAAATATTCAGAAAAGAGGCCTCACAAGGAGGTGATTCCTCCCTGGAAACCACTGCCATGCTGGGCCACTGCTGGAGTGGGGACAGCTACACCCAAGCCTCTCTCCATAAGGCAGCGCCATTCCTGGACTGTGGAAGGAAAGAATCAGGCCTCACAGGAGGTGATCCCTGCCTGGAAACCTGATCATTTTCCCTGTTTTCTTGGGTTGGGCTTTATTCTCTTTTGTTTGATTATGTTAAATTTGATGGCATGAGCAGCGATTTAAAAGACAGCAAGACATGTGGTAGCCATTTTAGATTTACTATTGGCTTATGTTGAAGTCCTTTATCACATTCATTGTTTTGTTTTTGTTGTTTCTACTCCATTCTGTTCTGCTTGATTTTTACTATGTCTGAAGGTATCTGCAGCTATTCTGAAGACAACAAAAGGCATTATGGTAGCTATTCCTGATTTCGTAAGGTTTTGAAGCCTTGTATCAGTTATACTAGTTTATTTTGACTCATTTTTATTGTTTTATTTTCCTTGGCTTTTCTTCTTCTTCTTCCTCTTCCTCTTCCTCTTCTTCTTTTCTTTTTTTATCGCTACTGGGGTTCAAACTCACGACCGTACACTTGCAAGGCAAGCGCTTATGCCGCTGAGCTAAATCCCCAGCCCCCTAAAATAAAATTTTAAAATTAAAAAAATTTAAAAACTGTTCAGGAAAAAGAATTATATCTGCAGTGACCATGCACAGACTTGTTTCTCCTTGCCATCATTCCCTGATGTAATAGCTACTATTTTCATAGCATCTACATTGGATTAGGTCTCCTAAGAAACCTAGAGATCATTTAAAATATAGGAAAAGATTGTATAGGTTATATGCAAATACTGCACCATCTTCTTTTTTTTTAATTATTTTTTTTTCATTTTTTTATCAGTACCAGGGATCGAACTCACGATTGCCTGCTTGCAAGGCAGGTGCTTATGCCACTGAGCTAAACCCCCAGCCCCTACACCATCTTCTATAAAGGACTCGAGCACCTAGAGATGTTGGTATCTGCTGAGGATACCGGAACCAATTCCATGTGGCTATTGAGGGGTGACTGGACAACTATTGCCGTGATAGGTGAAAGAATAAGGCTAAATAGCTAGCTAAAATCCTGTAAGCTGAACTCTTACACTGACAGTCTTTTAAGGGATATTGGGATCCGCTCCAGGAGGCTATCATGCCAAAGCCCAAGTTTTAGCTAGGTTTAGCTAGAAAGACCAAAGTTCTACCTTGTTCTCTTTTTGGGCAATAAAGAATGCCTCTCCCATTCTGGCCACCTCTCCTTTCATTCCTCAGTGACCCTGGTGACGTATCCCTGTGCCGCTGCCCCCTTCCATCTTGCCATGGTGTCATGAGATATGGATGGGGATAAGTCACTGGAAACAGGGACACTGATAGCAGGAAGAGCTCCCTGTGCCTCCCTGTGTTACAGCTGAGGGTCAGAAACAACCTAAATATCCGTCAATAGAAAATTGGTTAAATAAATAATGGGACATTGATGCAATGGAACATGACAGAACCATTACAATCATGCTGTAGAAAATACCCAATAACTCTAAAACATATTTTCAATGGAAAACATTGCTGGAAAAGTGAAGGTTGCAAAAGTTTTACATAGTGTGCCACGAATGTTTTGAAAAACAAATGGCATATATGTGTCAGAGTGAAGATTTATAATAGCTGATCTCAGAGTTTCCTACAAGGGACAAATCAAACATATTCTCTCTCTCTTTCTGTGTGTGTGTGTGTGTGTGTGTGTGTGTGTGTGTGTGTGTGTGTCTGTCTGTCTGTCAGAATATTCTCATCAGTTGCTTCAAGTGGGGAAGATGAAGCTTACAAATCTCTAATGGTAAATTATTTAGATGAAAAGAGTCAAACTCCTCTGCATATGGACTGTCAGGAATCCAAGTTTGGGAACCGTAAGCAGCAGAGAGGAGCTGGAAAGGGAGACACATGGCAGGCAGCTGGAACCTGCCAAGAAAGTTAAGTAGTTGAAAAGAAATGCCTAGTAGTCTGGGTCTGGGATGTAGCTCAGTGGTAGAGCACTTGGCTAGAATGTACAAGTTCCTGAGTTTGATCCCCAGCCCTAAAAAACAAAACAAAACAACCTACAAAAAAACCCGATAGTGTGATGGTCAAATGAATTTTAGGGTTGTCTAATATTCACACTTTGAGATGTAAAATCCTTCAGAATCCCATAATCTTTAGTAGAATTTGAAGTCACTTTACAGCCTGGTATGGTGGTTTGATGGGATGTGAAGGGAAGTAACGGGGGGGAATAGAGCTGCCCTTGGACACCCAAACACAGGGAGCAGCATCCTGTGTAGGTTAAGGGGGAAAGAGGACCAAGAGAGGATCCCCCACTGGGGCTGTAGCACATCGGAGACCTGTCCTGTCTTTCCCAAGTTAACTGGAGACAGGTAAATCTAGGAGGTGGATGTCTGTGTTTTATAGATGTCTATATGCACACATGCATGTAAAAGACTGGAAGTAAACAAACCAAAACAGGTAAGAGCTATTGTGTTGGGGTAGTGGATGATAAAGTGGTGTTGTTTGTTTTTTTTCTTGTTGTGATTTCCGGCATTTTCAATAACTTCTAAGTTACAGTGCTGATGCTTTAGTGGTGCTGGGCGTCTAACCCAGACGCCTGCGCAGGAGCTTTGCCACTGAGCTACAGCCCCCAGCCCTGCAACTGCAATATTTTACTTCTGTAACTGGAAACTGTTAAACTGTGCCAGTGACCATTATGTCTATAAAGGGAGGAGAAGAGGGGAGGTGTGGGAAACCACTCTGCGATATCTCCTGAATAGAAAGCACTGTCTGTTGGGGAACACCTTGGGGACAGCCGGAGTTGTGAGAAGACTGAGGGCATTTTGTAGAGGAGACCTAGGGGGGAGGCCCAAGGGACCCACCACTAGTGCTCTCACTCCCAGGATGCTCTATGGCGCCCAGGCTCCTTCATTCTATGTCTAGAAGAAAGCCAAGGCAGAGGAATGGGGCGGGGGGCGGGGGCGCCAGCACCATTCACAGAGGGTGGGAGGTGCAGGCAGGTGGGCCTCCGCTCTCCTCTTTTCCCAAATGCTTGCTGGCCTGTTAAGCTCTTGGGGGGACCTGGTTAATCACAGTGTGCATCTTCTCTTCCTGGCAAATCCTGACTGCTTGCTCTTAGACTCCCAATTGTTTTGACTTGAGAGAGAACCTGAAGCTCTTTCCCTGCTGGTTCAGTTCAAAGGAAGGAATGGGGAAATCCTGGGGCCAAGTATGGGAAGTAGCCAAGAACAAGCACTAACACAGCCTTACTCACTCACACAACCTCAGACTGGAGGTGATGTCTGCCTGGAACCAAGCAGTTTCCAAGCATTTCCTGCACTGACCTGAACCCGGAGAAGCTGGAAAAGGGCACAGACACCCGGCCTCTAGGGTCCTGGCTCCTACAGGAGCTTAGTGGCCTTCAGGAGAAGTGTGATCAGCTCCTATTCACTTGGCTACCTTGGCCCAGGCAGGAAAGGCAGTGGATTGCATTTGCTTGCCTCTCTTGCCCTGCAGCCACTTAGGGAGATGAAACTTCTCTATCATCTGTTTGCTCACTTGAGTCTCATGTTCCCTCCTCTCCTGCACATACTTTCCTCTGTCTTCATGCACATCAGAGTAGGAGTTAGATTTACATATAATTACCATTTATGAAGCATCTGTTAAATGCTACGCACTATGCTAGGCCTGTATTACTTAATTCAATCATGACTACAATCCTGTGTGGTACATATCATTACTCCCATGCTGGGAGAGATATAAAACTCACAGAAGCTAGAACTTGTCCAAGATTAATGGAGAAGTAAGTGGCAAAGTCAGGACTCGAATCTAGGTCCTCTTGCACCAAGTAAAGAACCATTATGCTACACCGTCTCTCATGCATAAGTATGCTGCTTAGCTTTTCCTCTCTTTTCCTTTCCATCTCCACTGACACATAAAGAAACATGACCCTCCCTATGTAAGGATCAGAGTAGAGTGCACTTAAGTGTGCAATGGTCCTGTGGTCTCCATAACCAAGGGGTATAGGTCTGTAGAGAAGGAGGTCAGTTCTGACTTGGTATCAGCAACACACCCAGCCCCATGGCTCCAAACGTTCACATCTGGCCCAGACTGTTTAGGACACTGCAGCCTAGGGTCAAGGGTGGTTGTTCTATGAGATGGGATAACAGCCAGCAATTACTTCCTAAAGCACTTGCCTTTGCACTTTGTTTCTCAAAAGCTTCTTTTTATTTGCCACTAGTACTTCATGGCCTAAATAGCCAGTAGTGCCAGGTTTCTGATACTGAATGATTACTTAAAATCAGAGTCTGAATTTTTGAATAATCTGGGAAGATACAGCAGCCATGGTTAAATTGCAGGGCCCTGATAATTTATATAGGCCTATAGATCTCTCAGAACCCAGATGTTCAACTCTAGCATCCTGGTGCCTGTGAAGTCTCTATTTTGGCTTGTCCTTAAATTTGCAAGAGTTGCTGTGGAAATCTCAGTTGATATCTTTTAATGATTATGTGTTGTTAGCACACAGGAGTAAAGTGGAATAAAAGAGAGCTTGTCTCCTCCTTCCTTCCCCAAATCCGGTTGGCTCTAGATGGGAAAAGCCCCAGATAGGGAGAGTCTCGGAAGTCCCTCATAATCCCAGATGGTGCAATACTTCCAGAACATGTGATTCAACTCCCAGTGCTTACCGATAGGGAAGCTAAGGCTCCGATGGATGTAACTTGTCCAAAGATATACAGCAAGTTAGCAGCAGAATCTGGACAAAAACCCTTACCCCGACCTTGTATCTTGAGAATGGAGGGGGTTTAGTTTGGGCAATAAAGAGCCATTGCAAGTGGGAGTGAAAACCAGAGGAAAGACTGAGCTACCAGCAGGCATCCAAATTTCCTAGATGAGGGCCTAGTAAGAATCTTGGACCTTGAGTGCCAACACCATCCCTTCCCAAACCTTACAGACAATATTCAAGGGGCGCTCGCATCACAAGCTCTGACCCAACTCTTCTCCCTGACTCACTAGCAGATTCAACTTGTCACTAATACAAGACAGAGTCCAGAAGAGATATCCCTTATTCTGAGGATACCATGCTGTCAGGATCCAGTTCTGCATGTAGACTGTGGTGGTGAGCCCCACAGAAAGGGGGATGAATTCTCTTATGGGATATGAAGTGAAAATGGAGCCTGGGGCAGTTTTGTTTGATATGTTTAGAGTTGGTGTATGATAAAAATAGACAAGAACCAGAATGGTACTGAAAATTACAGTCCCTTTACATGAGGTCAGACTTCTGCTATGTTCTAAGGAAGGAGACATCTGAAGAATATTTGGGGAAAGTTTAACTTTCAAAGTTCACATCTCTTGTGCTTTACTCCTCAGGCGCCTTTGTTAAAGGCTGAAATGAGTTGCCTGTACTTGATACTTTCACTTAAATACTCAGGACCTCTTCCCTGAACCCCATACTCTGGAGCAAGGGGCAAGGGAGGGAGAGGGGGAATGGGTGGGCTTCCGCGGCCTCTACGCTCATGAAAAATTCTTACTCACCAGCTCCTCTGTCTACATGTTTCAGGTCATTCTTCTAGTGGCGTGGGAAGATCTAGAGAAACTATGCCCTGGTTACCGAACACAGGATAGTATCCCATAGCGGCCCATGGAATGGAACTCCTAATCGCACAAGACACAATCACAGTGAAGGATGTTTAACCTTCAGGAGAAACAACTGGAGGCTCAGAAGGAGGTGCCCTAAAAATGTCAAGGCTTATCCTTATAACATTGGTGAGATGTGTTTTGTAGCCCTTCAAAGGGAGAATAGATACACTGACAGAAATTTCGAGGAGGTAAATTCCTAAAGAAACTCCTAAAGATGGGGACTGTGGTGTCAATGGCTAAAGCTGCAGGATTTAGAATTACAGATCTGGCAAATAAGAAATCTCTGTGTTCTGCGTACTATTATGTGACCATGGCAAGTGACTTAATTGTTCCAAGGTTGGTTTTTCTGTCTCATAAAGATGTATAGATCAAGTGAAATTACATATAGTACATGTAAATCCATTGAAAACAAGGCCCTTCATGTTTACTGCTATATAATCAGCCTGTAGACCCAGGGTAGGGCATGTAGGTAGTACTCGATAAATATATATATATATATATATATATTTATTTATTTATTTGCACCGGGGATTGAATTTATGACCTCACGCTTGCCAGGCAGGCGCTTATACCACTGAACTAAATCCCCGGCCTCAATAAATATTAAATAAATTATTTAATACATTGAATCTTTAATATGAGACAGATCCTAGAACAGGAATTTGCATTTATTTCAAACACATTTGTGGAACATTTACAATGTTCTAGGAACCGGGCTCATCAATGTAGTCTTTTTTTTTTTTTTTTTTTTTGCGGTACCAGGGATTGAACTCATGACGTCGCACTTGCCAGGCAGGCATTTATGCCGCTGAGCTAAATCCCCAGCCCATCAATGTAGTTTTTTGTGTCACTACTGTCATTGCTACATTATTATGGTTGGTTTTTTGATGGTGGTGGTTGTCAAAAGGCCCACTTTAAGTGGCAGCGAGAACCTCTATTGTGGGAGATGCCTGGCTGAAGTCTGATGACAATTTGGTAATATCAACAAGGAAATTCATGCACGTATTTAATAAGATTATGGCCATATCTAAAATCTACAGTCATAATTCTGATTTCATATAATTCTTGAGCTAGCTAGTTAACAGCATTTCACATTTTGTTCCTTTTTTCTACATGCAACTGCACAAGCTTCCACTGTATAAACCCTGTCTGTAATTTCTTTTCAAAGTCAAGGCAAAGGAAAGAGAAAGGTCCACTTGAATCCATTTCAACTTAGGACTCTTCTAGTTCAAGTCAACTCTTCTTAGCACTGAACATTCTGCTACATTAAAAAACTGAAACCATTGGCTTTGCATTCTATTGGACATGGCCTCATTATAGTGTGTTATGAAGCTATATGTTTGTACAAGAGTTAGGCAGTGAGCTAATGAACAATTCCAAGTCCATAAGAATACTACCAAGAAGGGCTCAACTCTTCTATTGTTCTATGGCATTATCTTTGGTCTTCTTAGATTTAGAGCCATTGTGTGTGCTAGAGCAGTTGGTCCTTGCTCTGTGGCTGGGACTGATCCACACAAATCAACTGGGTGAACACAGAAAACTATATTTTAAAGGTGGAGATCTGACTTTTTAGAGGGAATTAGAAAATCTCTGGTTGGTTGGCTGAAACATTTGTTTTGTATCTTAGCTGTTTAGAAAAGGCTTATCCTGGTGGCAAGAGGAACAGCTGGTAGTAGTGAGTTTCCCATTTGGAGAACACTTCCAAACTATGTATCTCTAGGAGTAGCTTTATAATTTCTACACATTAGTCTTTTTTCCTGTCTGTACTGCAGCTGAGTTTTCATCACGGGTGGGGTACTCCTGGGTATTTTGGCAGTAGGGAATCTGATTTCAAGATGTCCTAAAGAGTTGCTACTGAAAACCATTTAATTCACTTCCCTTGGAGTTAGTCTAGGAAGCTTTAGAATCCATTTATACACTTTAGCCCAAAGTCTAAATTCAAAATATTCTTCCCAGTACCTTCCTTAAGAGCGTTCTGCAAGCTTTAATTCTCACATCCTCCTTTGGAAGAAGCTACATTTACAGGATCCTTAAGAGTTGTCAGCCAAGGTTGCTTCCCATCTGATCAAAAATGGCTTGGCCAAACTTTCATCCAAGTGGTGAGTTCTTGGCTGATAATCTTAGCATAAGTTCTTCTTTTCTCCCCATCCTTTGACCAAGGCTACCCTAGAAGCTCATCTCCTGGCTACCAGATTACTGTTAGTCTCTAGCCCCAAACCTCCATTTTACCACAGTTTCTATACTTATCATTCATCTATCTTTACGATTAGGTCTCTGGCTCCACACCAGTCCTTGATGAGTGTTCTTTGTTTTTAGGCTCTGCTTCAGAATCTATATTCAATTTTGTTCACCTTAGATGTATCCATGCAATTACCTTCTGGTGTCCCACTGATAGCTGGTGTCAAGGGTGGGCCATTCATGTCCTTCTGTTGACTTTTTGAAATCTATCATAATTTTATCACTGAATTTACATTTTGAAAGTGAAGTCTGATGTGACAGTGGAACATGTGCATGTGTAAGGCAGATGGATGCAATACCATTCTTTTTTTTTTTTTTTTTTTTGGTGCCGGGGATCAAACTCATGACCTCTCACATTTGCCAAGCAGGCACTTACACCACTGAGCCAAACCCCTGGCCCCTTCCAATACCATTCTTTAGAGCTCTGTTCTTGCATGAATTTGTAAATGTCCCATGAGCACTGAATTCTAGCAGACCAGAAATAAACAAAAGTTCACCAAGACTTAATGCGAGATTCAAATACAAGGGAAGGTTGTTCCTAAAGACGTATCTTAACATGCCAAGAAGCCATGATTTCTTCAGAAATTGCTTCAAATGCAGAAAGAAAAGAATGCTGCCTTCAGAAACACCAATGATCATGGGCTGGAGATTTAGGTTGGTGCTACAGCATGTGCCTGGCAAGCATGAGATCTTGAGTTTGATTCCCGGTAATACCCAAAACATCTCTACAAATGATCTAGGAACCTTAGAAAATTATACATTTAAGAGTATAGAGAATATCATATGCTGAAATAGCACTGATGGCTGAAAATGATGACAGAAAAGTAGCATAATTTATAGTTTCTTCTTTCCTTGCTCATCAGAAAGCCTGGTAGTATACATACAAAATCTGCATTTAAAATACGCCCATAAAGAATTGAAGCAAAAACTGTTTTATGTAGCACTTCCACCGTCCTGGTAGGAATAAACTGCCATACACATAAGGACTCTGAAATAAAAGTTGTGTGATTTTTATGATTGCACATACAGGTCAAGTACCCTTGTATTTTCATTTAAAACTGGCATTGCACACAACACAGAGGAGTAGTAAAATTCATTCCAAAAAGTTAAAATTTTAATCACCTTGTAAGGACATTAAATAGCAACCAGAGAACATAGTATCAAGGTCAAGGGGGAAAAAAAGAACATGAACAACAGGAAACAGCTTACCTAAAATGTATCTTTCAGTCTTTTAGGACCTTTAGTCACACGTTTTCCTTTTGTGTGTGTGACAACATCAGTCTACTAAGTTGCCCAAGCTAGTGATCTTCCTGCCTCAGTCTACTGGGTAGTTACTGTACCTGGTGATATAGGTTACCTGCCTTTTGACCCAGAAACCCTACATTTTTATTTTGTATGGGATCCTGCAATTAGGTGCCTGGCCTTTCTCCCAGGACTTCATGACATATCCACAAACACTAATAAAGCTGGCTTCGGAAGGCATTGTCTGGGCCTTTTCCCAACATGCTGCCTTTCATGGTGTGTCACACCCATTCTGGGGTCCAACTGGGACTGATGAATAGCATTTGCCCCTTTGGTAAACAAAGACAAATCTCCCAAACATAGTTCTAAATAAATAGACAAATGGAGGTAGAATGAAGTGGCAGGGGCTTATCCAAGGTGCCTATGTTAGGGATAAAGACATCAGCTCTTAGCCTGTGGGTCCAGGCTCATCTCATCTCCACCACAGGTGTGTGAACCTTGAACATTATTTGAAAATAGTGAAGAAGTCACTATGTATTGCATCCCTTTAACCATATCCAGATGGGACCACCACAGTGCCATAGTAACAGTTGTAGAGGGCTGGGGATTTAGCTCAGTGGCATAAGTGCCTGCCTTGCAAGCAGGCAGTTGTGAGTTCGATCCCTGGTACTGATAAAAAAAAGAAAACGACAAAAAAAAAAATAAAAACAAAAAAAACAGTTGTAGAGCAACAGGATCGGCCCTGCAAGGGATCCCAAGGCACCAGAGGAGCCCTGTGTTTTGTTCAAGGTCAACAGGAGTGGACTGATAGGCCAACAGATGATTCCTCTGTGGCTTCAGAGTAAGAATCAGTTTCTTCAGTTTTCCAGGGAGGTCAGAACATCTTTTTAATCATTGTATCAGAATCACTTGAAATTTAGAATCATGTGGAAACAAAATGCTCCCCATCTTTGAATTTCTTAGAAAAGAAGACATGCAGGCTCAGTCCAGGGACCCTATACAAGTCAGATTCCTCCCATCTAAAAGGAAATCCGCTCCACAAAGGGTCACACCTAGGGTAGTTTGTTGATTGCTGACACATCCTCCATGCAGGCCTCTCAGGCCATTGATGTGGGTTTTCAGACTAACATCTGTTAGCACATCCTAGCTGCCCCATTACTATCCTTTTGGGGCCTTTGGGAGGGTACAAGGATTCACTGGACCTAAGTTTAGTTTTTTTTTTTTTGTTTTTTTTTTTTTTTTTTGGTACCAGGGATTGAACTCATGACCACACAATTTGCAAGGCAGGTGCTTATGCTGCTGAGGTAAATCCCCAGTCCCCTAGGTTTTTAACAGAAGCCTCACAACAGCCTCTTGTTTGGAGCAAAGATACCTTGGCAACAGAGCTTAATTTGCCAGATACTTCTGGTTCATCCAAGTTCCCTCTAAGCTTCAAGCATCAGTCTCTATGCATGGCTCCTTTGTGGCAGAGGGACAGAGCACTGATAAATGTCTAGGACACCTGTCTGGAGCCCACTGGGCTGCTCAGCTGGTAGTTAAGGACCAACAGTCCGATCAGCTGCCTTACTGCAAGAATGAACCTGTATTTGCCAGTCTCCTTGCTTTTAGCAGGCACACACAGCGAAAAGAATACCTTATGGGCTAAGCTGCACTGTTCCGGCTCTAACGTTGGTCACAGCAGCTATCTATCCTTCCTTTCTGTCCAGTGATAACTATAAAGCACATTAAAATTTTTATGTTGGGCTGGGGGTTTAGCTCAGGCAAGTGCAAGGTTATGAGTTCGACCCCCAGTACTCCCCCCCACCCCCAAATTATGTTACTATTGAAAACAATCTTCATGAAAATATTTTAATGAAATGCAAAAAGGCATCTCATATAATGATAAGTGAGGTTAAAAGCACGATACCCAACTGTATATACAGGAGGACCTCAGCTTTGTAAACAGTTTATATTTATGCACAGAAAACAACACAGAAAGGAAATATAGTGGATTTCCTTAGGAATGTGGGATTAGAGGTAACTTTGTATTGACTTCTTTAAAATGTTGCTATTTTCTAAAAGAAAACACATATTATGGGCATCTGTGACTTTCATAATCCCACAAAAAAGATACTTTGCTCTCAGTGAGGACTCTTAAAATAGTACTGATTTTATGCATGGTGCCGAAGAAAACCAGTATTGAGCTTTTACTTCTTCCCAAGGTGACTCTGTAAAACCTTCCCTCTCAGCTGAATTTTCTTTGCAAGATACAGATTTTCACTCTGAAAAGACTGCTCAGCTTATAATCACTATTTTTTCTCTTATGTGAAACTTGACAACATTTGGAATCAGAGCTTGGAAGGAGGCACTGTATGTCTTTTTCCTGGTTCCCAGGGCTGAGAGCTCCCCCAAAGATTCTTGAAGTGTATGGCCTGGGAACCTGCCTGGGACTAGGCTCAGAGAAGACAGAGGCCTGAGGGTGCTGGCTTTGTGCATCCAGGTGCAATCACAAGAACATTGCCTTTGAAGCTGAATGGTTCTGGATCCTGGGGATTTTCTCTGTAAAAACTGATGATCATATTCTTTTAGATACATTTTAAAGATTTAAAAAGACAGGTTATACAGGCTGCTTAAGAATGCACACAACAGTATAAATATTAATAAGTGGTGGGTACTGGAGAAGGCAGGAGAGGGGAAAATCTGCCACTGCTACCGAGAGCTCTCTCACCACCGAAGTTTCCGAAATGAGGTAGAAGGAGCTGTCCAGACCTCTGTCCCGCCCTGACTGTGCTAACCTGACCAAGGGCACAGCTTTGGTTTCACCATGGAAATGTAACCACTTCTGAGGGGCAGGCAGTACTACTCACTGGCTGGTAGTCAAAAACGTGGGGTGAGGGGTAGTCCTAGGATGCCACAGATAATATGAATCTAAGGCTCCATTACCACTCAGGAATCACTGCATTAGTGATCCAGGGCCTCTCCCTCCACCCACAGCTGCCATCCCTTTAACCATACATTGGGCAGCAGCCAGTATAGTATGGCAGAGACTTACAGGAAATAAAGAGCATCAGGCCGTATCAGTAATGGATTGAAATAGTCCCTGTTTGCTCCAATACTACATTATCTGTTGCCATTAGTAGTAATACTACTATCGGGATCACCCTACCACAACTGGGAGGATTACTCTAATTTGTAAATTACTTAACAATTTCCAAAGTGCTTCCCTGGCCTGGGTTTCACCTGACTAAAGATGACACTGGACATGGTATTATGGGAAGGCAGAGACAGGCTGGAACTAGAAACCTCAAAGGGACAGTAGATCTGCACCTGGGCAGAGAGCAGGTATCAAGAGGGTAACTGGATGTATTTTCATTCCCCAGGCACCTGGGCCACAGACCCAGTCACCATCCCAGCCACACGGAGTCACACTGCCCATCTGCCCGGCTTGAACTACATAGCGAGTCAGACAACTTCAAGGGCTAAAAATGAAGAGAAATAGGCTTTTATTTGATTAGAGAAGCTTGATCCCACCAAAATCCTACCAAATGGAGTGGCAGAAAGACACATTCCTTTTCAGATAGAATGCCCTTCCCTCTGGCCAGCACCTCCCATCTTTTCTAAGGAAGGCTGGGAAAAATACAAAATCTTCCTTTCTTCCAGACTTTAAATTTTCAATGCTTAAGTTAAAGTGTTTTAATGCCCAGCTTTGGCCTCATTCCCAGAGTGAAGTCTGGAACGCACACCTTCTTAGCTTAGTAGAAGGCCCCCCATTTTCCTCCACCCCTAGGAGGAGATCAAGAGTGCAGCAGAGGATGAGGAACCGTGAACTAGATTCCCTTTGAGATTGCCGTCTTCACCTGGCAACAGGGAGCCCGAGCAGAGCTCAGAGCAAAGGAAGTGACATTTTGGAATCCATTTTGCTCAAGATGCTGAAAACAGCGCGGCAAACTCCCCTTTGCTACTGAAGCCAAATAACTTGGGGAAGAACCTGGCCCACAGGGCTGCAGCTGGTTGGATGGAAGGCGAGGGTCAGCTCTGGAGCCGGCGATACCTGACGAGAGCGGACAGGTGCGCGGGCTGCCCTCAGGACCCACCCACAGGGAAACGCTGGCCAGCTTTGGGTGCCGGTGCTGCGTCTGCAGATGGGACCCGAGTCCACTGGTGAGCAGCAGCAGCCATCGCCAGCTGGGTCGCCTTTTATCTGTCCAGCCATTTAAACGCAAGATCGACGATGGACACTAGGAAAGGGAAGCCAGAGGACTACGGCCTTCTCCTGAAAGTCACACTTGTCCCCAGCGCCTCCCTGCAGCCCCTTCTCTCCGGAGCTGCACGGTCACAGGAGAGAAGTGTGCACCCGGGTGCGCGCTGCAGCGGTTCGCTGGGACGAGGAGGGACAGGGTCGGGGCCGGGACCCGCGCGGGCGTGGGGGCGCGGGGTGCAGCGCGACTCACCTGCCAGGCTGTTGTAGCAGTCGATCTCGATGGCCTCCACCGTCTTGCTCTGCTCCTCCGAGAGGTGGCCGGGCTTGGGGGCCCCGGCCGGGGAGGCTGCGCGCGAGTCCCTCTCCCGTTCCCCGGGGGGCGGCAGCAGCCCCTTCAGTTCTAGCAGCGCCCGGTGGTATTTGCCGATGGCTTCGCGGAATTTCTTGTCCTTGTAGCACTGCGCCCCTTGGCTCTTGAACTCGTGCGCGCGCCGGATAAGCTCGGCAGGCTCGGCCGCCGCCCCAGCCTGGCCCCGCGCCGGGACCCCTCCGCTGCCGCCCGGGGCGCACAGAGGCGGCGCCGGCCGCGGGCCCTCGCCGGCCGCGGGCGGGCTGGGGTTCCCCTTGGCTCCGGCCGCCGAGCCCTTCCTCTCCATTCGGCCGCCGCCCGGCGCCCACGAGCGCCGCGATCTCAGGCGCCGGCGCGCCCTCGCGGTTTAAAAGCGGCGGGCGCTGGCCCCGCGCGTCGCAGGCTTCGCCGCGGCCGTGACACCCCACGGCGGCGAGTCGCCCCGCACTCCCATTCTCCTCGCCAGCTGCCGGAGGCTGCTCGGTCGTCCTCCTCCACCGATCGCCGCCCTCCCCCGCTCCCGCGCCGCCCGCCCTTGTCCCCGCCCTCCTCCCCTCCCGCAACCTGGCCCTCGCGCACTCCCGGCTTATCGGTTTGGGGGGCACCGCGGGCCCGAAGGTGATTGTCGCTGACCCGGAAGGAGCTTGGTGTGCTCGAAGGAGGGGAGGATTAATGACAAAGACAGCCCCGCTCTTTCCCATTCAATCCAGCTCTTGGAGGCGCGCCTAGTCTGAAAGAGACGAGTGGGGGAAGGGTGTGTGTGTGTGCGTGTGTGTGTGTGTGTGTGTGTGTGTGTGTGTGTGTGTGTGTGTGTGTTCAGATGGGGGATCGGCGGTATAGAAACGCATGCACACTCACTTTCCATAGATTTCTCAAAAACTAAAGAGGTTCAGCAAGTAGCTAGGGAAGAACGCATAAGTCATAGCTTTACCCCCACCTCCCACCCCGCAAGGCATGAATATTTTAAGGGGCAAGTCCTCTCTTTTTTGTGGATCCAGGTTATTGCTGAGGTGTGTTTCCAGGGCGCCCAGAACCCGGTGCACGCGTCAGCCTGTGAGGCGTTGTATTCCAGAAGCTCTGTGCGCGCAGCTGTGCAGATGAATCACAGACCTCAGAGATGGAAACACCTGTTACTGTGGGTCACCGGGCTTGCTGGGCATGCGGTTCCAGTTTCCATTAGTGGACAGTTCCGTGCCCTTCCTCAGGCAGCTCTATCCATTCCATTCTTCTTGTTAGCTCTGCGTGTCAGCTGTCTGCTGGGGATTTCCTAAAGCCACAGGCAAACAATGACAGGCAAGTTACTCCCCTACCCAAACAACTCCCAGTCCTATGGGAGACACACTTGCCAACAGCAGAGTCACTAGACCATTTGAAATTGGAAAGTGTCACTGGGGAAGCAGGGACAGTACTGCCAGGAAGGGCAGAGTGGTCAGGGGGTGACTATAATGAGTAGTGGTGGCTTAGAAGGTTTGGGGAGCAGGTACTATTTGAAGATCTTGAACGATAGGTAGGATTTGGGCATGATGAAATGGTGTGACCTATCAGCCAGAGTGAGGAAGTCTAACAAGTTGTAATATTTAAAATCTAAGACATGTTTAGGACACCGTGGTTAGATTTTGTGGCCTAAGCAGAAGTCGTTAGCATGAATTGTGAAAGATTTTTGATGAGTTTGAATTTGATTTTGTACACAGTAAAGATGGCAGACATTTTTAGTGCCCTCCTTTCCTTTATGATGCTAAGAAACAAAATACATACATACATAAATATATATATATATATATTCTAAAGCAGTAGTCATTGTACAGATAGTCTAGATCTATCTGTAGCAACAGCATCATATGGGAAACTGTTAGAAATACAAGTTCTAGGCTTTCACTCCACACCTACCAAATCAGAAACTCCAGAGATTGGGTCCAGCAAACCATCCTTTAGAAGGCCTCCTATGGGTCTGATGCACTGTTCTAAAAACTTGATGTTCTTGCTCGCTTTGGCCACACAAATACTAAAAACTTGTTGTTCATAGTACAGGTCTTGGACCAACAGCATCAGCGTCACTCAGGAACCTGTTAGAAGCATACAATCTGCAGAATCCCAGACCTGTTGACTGATGTAGGAGCTTCACCCAAAGAAGATTGCCAGGTGATTCATATACCTATTAAAGTGGAAGATACTGCATGGCTCTAGAAGTTTTGGAAACACACAGAAAAGAATAAAGAAGAAACCCCTAACCCTACACCACCACCTAGATACATTCTTTATTAATTTTTAATGTAATAATTACCAATTGTTTTCTATGCATCTATATTTGTAGAAAGTACCCTTTTAACAAACATGAGTGCCATGGAAAATACTATACACAATTTGTTTCCTTTTTTCAACTATGTTACATATACTTGAATATTTTTTAAAGACTCTTTTTTTCTTTTCCTTATTTATTTTTTTATTCCAGTGCTGAGGATTGAATTTAGGGCCTCAAGCTAGGCAAGCACCCTGAGCTACATCTCTAGACCCTGAAACTAGATCCTTAGTGGTTGCATAATATTCCATTTTATGTCTGTACCATAGAATATATAGCCAAGTATTTTATATAGTCAGAAAGATTTTACTGTTATAGATAACACTGAGATAACAAGTAATAGATATCTCATCTATCAGGTTTACTTTGTGCCAGGCACTAGATTAAGCACTTTACATATAATTGTTTTTTTTTTTATTGGTACCAGGGATTAAACTCATGACCGCCTGCTTGTAAGGCAGGTGCTTATGCCGCTGAGCTAAATCCCCAGCCCTTACATACAATTGTTGATTTAACTATCAAAGTAGTGATACAAGTGTTATTATTATCATTCCCATTTTAAACACCATATCACAGAGACTTGTCCAAGATCACACTGCTAGTAAGCAGCAAATTTGGGATTTAAACCCAAATAGTCTGGCTCCAGAACCTATGTGGGAGCTGTCTGTATAGATACGTTCTCCCCTGATTTATTTCTCCTGATGAGAAGTGAGGTGTTTCCCACACCCCTCTCTGCAGTTCTGGATATCAAGAGACTCATGCAAGCTAGGCAAATGTGTACCACTCCCAGCCAAGTTGTGTCAGTTCTGAAGAGCATCTTGAGTGTCAGGCAAGTGGTCTATCACGGAGCTACACACTCACTCCAAGAAGGTCTGGAACCATACTGCTCTTTAGAAGCAGATTTTTTTTTTTTTTTTTTTTTTTTTTTTTTGCGGTCCTGGGGATTGAACTCATGACCTCGTGCTTGTCAAGCAGGCACTTATGCCACTGAGCTAAATCCCCAGCCCCATATTGCTCTTTAGAAAGGTATTGTACTCCTGCCAATAACACACAGCTTCCAAGTATCTTTACCAACACCAGGGTGAATCTTTGCAAACTACATTCTAATTTGATAAATAAAAATGTGTATTAAATTACCTGGGATATCTTTAATTATAGGGGTGAACATTTTTCATGTGTTGAGTTGCCATTTATAGAGCTCTGAGGGCTAGTTGGACCTGATGTTAATGTATAAAATTATACCTTACATTTTATAGTACCTTACTTTTATGAACACTAACATCTTTAATCCCATTTGATCCTCACACGAGTCCCACAGAAAGTTAAAGACCTTACTCAGTGAGTCTGTGGTGTTTTCTGACAAGTCAAACAGCCCATTAGTTCTGTGGCTAAGAGGTTTCCACCCAGACAGGTGTGGACTGCAATTCTATCTTTTATTACATCCCAGGCAAGTGATTCAACTTTGGGCAACTTCAGATTCCCTCACTTTCAGAGTTATTTGAAGTACATCCTAAGTGTCTGACAGATGGTAACGTTATTACTCATTAAATCTTGTCTTCATTGGACTCCATAATAATGTTGTGTCAGAATCCAGTTATTCCATAAATGTTTGCCAACCCCTGGCCCCTTTGACTTTCCAGCAGTGTATTAGACTGAACAGAGAAGGGGGGCTGGGTGGTTTGAATTTCATTGCTATGTGTGAAGCCAGGTCCTGTCAGAAATAAGACATGCACTGTGTTACCCTGGTGCAATGGTGACTGCCTGAAAAGGAAAAAGTCCTGACTTGTCACTTTTTTTTTTCTGGCTTACAGGTATAGCAGCATCTCATGAGATGCTGGCTTATAGGATAGGCTGCAAAGGCCAGACAAACCATGTGGTGCTACCCTGTATAAGAAGCAGAACACAGCAAAGGAGCTTAGTGCCAGCTCAGATGAAAGAGAGCGTGAACGAGGAAGGGAGGAAATATTATGGGTGGAGGTGGAGTGCGAGGAGAATTACTATGCCCATCTGTCCCACTCTGCAGAGCTATGTGTGTGTTTGTGTCTGAAATTTTATTTGCTTGTGTTTAGTATTCTGCTCTCTCTGTCTAATCCACTCATGGACATGGTCTAGTTTCTAAGAAACGCTCTGTTTCCTTCAAATGAAATTTAATAAGTGTCAGTGAGAATTTCTCAAACCTTTCATGAACTATTGACACAGCATTATTTTAGGAACTGAGCAAAGATCCAAGTGAAAGAAAGTCTGAGCATGAGTTTGGGAGTCCGAAACTCAGTGCTTCTCAGACTTGGACACATATATGAGTTGCTTGGAGAGATACAAATGCAATTCTCTAAATCTGCTAATGTAGGGTGGAGACTAGGATCCTGTACTTCCAACAAGCTACCTCGTACTCCTTGTATCACTGGTCCACGAGCTACCTTTGGAACAGCAGATGTTAGAGGAAGGGAAAGCTCAGGGTCTTCCTTTCTGGTCTCGTCTGCTTTTCACACAGAGGAGTTGTTTGATAGATTGGTTCAGTTCCAGGACATTAACTGATTCACATTTAACATCTGATGAACCTTCATTCAGCTTTTGCTTGTACTTCATGCCGCAGGAAAAAGTAAACTGAGTCAGCATCTCCCCTTGGATCTGCCCATGTTGTTTTCTCTTACTCAAATGTGTAGCCAAACAGACATTTTTTTTGGTACCAGGAACTCAGAACCCCATCCTTGCCAGGCCAGTGCTGTGCCACTGAGCTAAATCCCCAGCTCCCAAATGGACATTTTATTGCTTGTATTTCATAAGTAATGTGCCAAGGTTGAAGGTGAGATGATTTAAGTGTGTCACAGAGAAAAAAAGGACCCTGAAGGTCTTTGATGTAGGAAGCTTGCTATAAAAAAATAGCCCTGCACTAAGAAATTAGAAATTTATTTTGATGGACATAAAATAGTATTTTGATTTCTCATCATTAGTGGCCCTAACATGTGCCACTTGCTCGCTGTGATAGTTAATTGTGGTGCCAACTGGAATAAGAACTGCCCAGTAGATTGGTTAGCACAGTTTTGTATGTGCCTGGATATTGCCTTACTCAACAAAGAAAGACCCACCCTGGATGCAGGCAGCACCAATCAACAGGCTTGTAACCTGGATGGACTAAAAAGAGAAAGACAAGGAAATCTCACTTTTGGTTCCTTTGAAGAGCTCCGGTCTTCATCTTTGGATGTCCATCTCCAGGGTTCCTGTGTACTCTCCCGCTTTCCCGTGATTATCCTTCAGCTCTGCATTGAGCTTCAGATGGTCTATGTTTGATGTTCCTCAGTGAACCCTAACTGATACACTCACAAATCTCACAGAAGAAAAAGATGACTGAGTCTCAGCCACTTTTGCAAACTCATAGTTCTTTGTTTAAGTGTCATGAAATCTTCTCCCCTTATTTGTAACACACAGGCCCTGAATACGACCTAGTGAATCCTATTGGGTGGTCAAATCACTCATGGAATAACTTATCACTGCTGAGATATGCTGGAAGACTTCTTAAGCAAGATGTGTGTGATATTATTTTTGATGGAAAGAAATCTGTTTGCTAAACAGCAGGAAGTACAATACTCCTGTGGGCTTTAGGGCCACTTGTGCTTGGTTTTGATCTTGGTTTTGTCTCCGAGAGCCCCTGGCTGTCCTATTAACCACTATTCTTGGTAGACTGAAACACCTTTTCCTTTCAAAATCACACTGGAGCTTACATACCTCAGAAATATACGGCTGGTGCCTCTTTATCTCTTCCTTCCGCTCAGTTGCTTGAGCACATAGGAGATGAGAATTTGAATTTCTTTCATCTGAATCTAAAATTTTCAGGGTTTGGTCATATACCAACAAAGCCAAAGCTATTTGGAGGATGTTTTCTAATTAGACTGAGTTTCACTATTTACTTAAGGAAATTATAGCATTTCTATCATCCATTTTTTATATCTGTTCAATCTCTAAATACTGAGAGACTTCAAACTATTTCAGCTCTCATCTCCTTCTCCCTACTCCAACAATAAATTTCTCTATAATTTCAGAACTTTTTTAGCCTGGCCTTATTTCAAAGAGTAAGGTCTCTCTACCTATCCCTTCTCTGGCTACTCTCCAAACTTTCTATCTTCCATGTCAACTGTAACTCTTGTTGACAGCCAACGATATCTCTTATTGGAATCTGCTGAAATCCCTTCCTTAGAGACTCTTCCCTTGTGTATTCCGTATAGACTGATAAAACTGTCAATCAGGGTTGCTACTTGCATCCAACCAATATCCCACTTGCTACCACCTACTCCAGGCTTGAGAAATCATGATATTCCATATTCCTATAACATGTAATTGGCTCCAGAAGGAACATACAAACCAAGTAGAGACAGAGCTTTTCATCAAATACACACACACACACACACACACACACACACACAGAGAGAGAGAGAGAGAGATGATTTGGGTTAAGTTTGGAGGCCTTGAGGTAGAGGCTATCTGTGGTCATCTTGCTCACCACTTGGAGAAGGGCTATATCAAAAATTAAGTGGCAAAAAGGGAAAAAAAACAGACAAGGGACAGAGTTCTAATGTTATCAGTTAAATTCTGATCAGCTGTTTTTAATGTGGGGTTTCCTATTTATACTTATGCTAGTTTTAGTTGTCTCTAACAGTGTGAAAAATATTAATGTACATTCCTTCTCAGATATTTGCCCTTTTCACCCATTACTTACCCACCACCCACCACCTTGGCTTGGCTGGTGTTCCATGTGGTTGGTAACTAAATGATACCTCCCCACCTAGACAACACTCTTTTATTTTTGTTTTATGGCATTGTTGGTACTTGGGCTAGGAGTGAAGCAGAGGATTTATGCAGACTGCTTGGCGGCTTGTCCTAGATGAGCTTCAGGATTTTTTCTAATCTGAAGATGCTCTAACACTGTTCTAGCCTCCACCATCCATTCTTTGCCCCTTTCTGTCAGTTTTGAACACTGTGAGGTTGGGCTTTGCACCAACTGGGTCCTTTTCCTTTCTTGCTTCTATTCAGTTTTGGCAAAATGTGAAACAGAAAGATGAGAGAAGAGAGTGACTAGCATATTTTTCCCATGCCCTTTGTCATGGTTTATGTCTGTGTCCTCCAGGCCTCATGAGTTTGCATTGTGTACTTGTGACTGGTTTATTGTCTAGTGCTTGGATTGAATGTGTCAGAGCTCCACCCACCTAGGGGTGGAGCTAGGATGTGATGTAATGGCAGGAAGAAGGTGTGTCTTGCTCTTTGCTGGTTCCCTTTTGCTGTTTGCAGCCGCCATGAACTGCGGCCCAGCCATGCCCACCTGCCTGGGAGCCAACTGAGTGTGGACTGAAACCTCCAAAAGCTGTAAGAAATAAACCTTTCCTTTCCCAACTTGGGCTTCAGGTATTTTGTCTCAGCAACGAGTAAAAAGTAACTAAGACACCCTTCCTGCCCTGATCCCCTGGTTTAGGTGAAGGCTACATTCCATCCCTTCTATAGTTATGATTCAGTGGCTCTTTCTCCGTGGGTCCAGGTCTCAGTGGGCTCTGGTGACACAATTTTTTTCTTTTGCCCAAATATCTTTCCTCTCTTGCTATTCTGTGGGTGCTTCAATCTCCTTTCTGGGTTCCACTAACTGTGCTCATATTTCTAAAAACAGATTTTGTTTCCTACAGCAACCCTATTATAAATACTATTTTAAAATGTCATGCCTCTGAGCCAGGAATGGTGGTGGTTATTTGTAGCATAAGCTATTCAGGAGGCTGAGGTGGAAGAATCATTTGAGGTTGTGAGTTTGACACTAGCCTGAGTAACATAGTGTGATTCTGATTCATAAGAGAAAAAATTATGCCTTGCATAATTTCTAAAGATTTTCTCTGATTCTACATTTCCTTCTTAACTGTTGACTATGATCTTTGATACACAAAAATTAAGTTTAGTATAGTCCCAATCTTATTTATACTTTTGCCGCTGTGCTTTTGGTGTCATATCCAAAAATCATTGCCAAGACCAATGTTAGGAAGATTTACTTCTGTGCATTCTTCTAGAAATTTTATAACTTGGGGATGCATTCAAACGTTTATCCATCATGACCTGATTTCTGTACATGGTGAGAAACAGGGATTCAGATTCATCCTCTTGCATGCAGGTATCCAGTTTTTCCAACATTGTCTACTGTGGTTTTTTTTTTTTTTGTACCGGAGATCAAACTCATGACCTTGGATTTGCCAAGCAGGTGCTTATGCCACTGAGCTAAATCCCTGGCCCCCAACACTATCTACTGAAAAGGGTGTTAATTCTGAGTGGTTTTGTCATCGTTTTTGGAGAGGATCTTGGAGATATACGTGAGAGTTCATTTCTGAGGTCCATATTTCATTCCATTGGTCTATTTGTTTGGCTTTATGGCAGTTTCATACTGTTCTGATTACTGTAGCTTTGTAATAGCTTAAACATAGCTTCATAATAGTTTGAAATCATGAAGTGTGGTCTAGTCAACCTTGTTTTTTTTCAGGATTGTTTTGGCTATTTGAGGTCAATTGACTTTCTGTATAAATTTTAGGATAAATCTTTGTATTTCCACTCCCAAAAAGTCCTATTGGGAATTGATAAGGTTTATATTTAATCTATACATTGCTTTGGATACTAATAACATCTAAGCAATATTAAGTCTCCCAACCCATGAACAAGGGTGTATTTCTGTTTATTTATATCTTTAATTTCTCTTAGCAATGGTTTGTAGTTTTCAGTGTACAAATACTTTTCTTCGGGGCTAGGGATTTAGCTCAGCGGCATAAGCACCTCCCTTGGAAGCAGGTAGTCGTGAGTTCGATCCCTGGTACCGATAAAAACGAAAAAAAAAAAAAAAAAAAAAAACGAAATACTTTTCTTCCTTCACTTTAATATTAAGTACTGTTTTTAGTACTATTATAAATGGAACTATTTTCTTTATCTTTTTATTGAATACTGTTGGTGTTATAAAAATAGAACTGATTTTTGTATACTGTGTAGCTTGTTATGTTGCTTAATTTGTATATTAGGTTTTCTTTCATGTGGAATCTTTAAGGTTTTCAACATGTAATCTGTGAATGGAGGTAATTTTACTTCTTACTAACATGGATACTTCTTTTTTCTTTCATCTAATTGCTTTGGCTGGAATTTCTGTGTATCTTGTGTAGAAAGGGGTGAGAGCAAGAAATCTTTATCTTGCTCCCGATCTTAGAGGGCAGATTTCAGTATTTTACCATTGAGTATGGTTTAGTTGTGAACTTTTCATAAATGACCTTTGTTATATTGAAATAGTTTCTTTTGACTCTTTTTTTTTAATTAAAGAATGTTGAATTTTGTCAAATGCTTTTTCTGCATGATGATAAGCATATACTTTTTTTTTTCTGTTAATGTAGTCTGCTACATTGGTTTATTTTGTATGCTGAATCATCCTTATATTTTAGAAATATATCCCATGTGGTCATGGTATACATGCTAGTCATGTTAGTGCTAGTCTTGAAGAGTAATCTCAAAGGTGTTCCCTAATTTTCAATGTTTTGGAAGAGTTTCAGGAAAGTTGCTAATCTTTTTGTGTGTGTGTGTGTGTGTGTGTGTGTGTGTGTGTGTGTGTGTGCCTGGGATTGAATTTACAACCATACACTTTCCTGGCAGGTGCTTATACCACTGAACTAAACCCTCAGCCCAGGTGCTGATAATTGTTTGTTTGCACATGCTAGTTAAGAACTATTCCACTGAGCTATACCCACAATGCAATCTCTTCTAACTTTTTGAAGGTAGCTTTTCTGGATACAATATTCCTTTTTAAATGTTTAAAAATTAATTTTATAGTATATTTTAGATGTGTATTTAAATGAACATAGTGTTCTTGTTTGAAATTTTTTCTTTTTCAACACTTTGAATTATATTATTACCTTCTAACCTGTGGCTTCTGATGAAAAACCTAATGACAATTTCACAGGATCTCTATCCTTTGTGACATATTGCCTTTATCTTGCCCTTTTTAAGATATCTTTTGTTTTGGTCTTTGATTTAGGTGTTTGATTGTGTGTGTTTTGGTGTGATTTTTTTTTACTTTTTTTTTTTTTATCGGTACCGGGGATCGAATTCACAACTGTCTGCTTGCAAGGCAGGTGCTTATGCTGCTGAGCTAAATCCCCAGCCCTGGTGTGATTTTTTAAAAATTAATCCTTACTGAAGTTCTTTTAGCTTCTAGACCTCTTTACATTTTTTTTTTTTTTTTTTTTTTTTTTTGTAATGAGAACCAAATACAGGACCTTGTGATTGATTGGCACTTGTGCCACTGAGCTATATCCTGGCCTTTTACATTAATTTTTCCCCCCATTTGGGGTCCATTATTTCTTTAAATAAGCTGTTTCCCTTCTTCTTGTAGGATCTCCATAATGTGTGCATTATTCTATTTCATGATGTCCTGTAAGTCCATTGCACACTATTTAATTTTCTTTCTTTTTCTTTGAGCTCTTCTGACTTGATTTACTTTAAACCACTACATAATGCAGCATTTATTTGGTGGTTAACATGAAATCATATAAATAAAATTTGTATGAACACAAATCCACTTTGAGTCATAAAACAGAAAAGGACAAAGTAAAAACAAACAAAATCCATTGGCAATTATATATGGTTGAACACCATTGTGCCTTATATACTAGAAAATCTTTCATATAGTAATCATTAGAGCAATAAAAGACCGATCTCCATTCTTCTTTATCATCTTACAAGATGGCTTTCTTTAGCATCCTCTGTTTTCTCCACTGTCTTCCCCTGGTAATTGCTTTGGTGAATGTCACCTCCTTGAGATGCTCCATTGACCACTCCAAACTACTTTTTAATTTGTTCTTTTGTGGGTTCAATTCATCCACACAAACATTTTTAGGAGGTTCTTTTTCTTTTATGTATGTTTTATTTTAAAGAGAAAACAATAAAAAAAAACAGTTTCAAAACAGGTTAGTAGGAGAGTTACAATAATTAATACATTGTGTGTTATTATCTTCATAGTAGTTATTCAGAGTACAAGATACAGGCGTGGTATCTTGTCCAGTCAATATTAACACAAACCGTTCTTTTCAATGAACTAAGAGAAACTAGCTGTATAACTATCTCAGCAATCTTGTATATAAATATACTTTTTTCTTTTTCCCTTTCTTCCTTTCCCCCATCACAGTTTTTCTTTTGAACAGTTTCTTCTCCTTTCACAATATCTACTGTATATTTTGGATCTTATTTACTCATTCAGTTTCTCACACTAGTGAAACAATATGATGTTTACACATATGGGTCTGATTTATTTCACTTATGTCTCAGGTTGTATCCATTTATCTATAAAAGTCTCCAGTTTATTCTTCTTTATGGCTGAGTAGTGTTTCCTTGGGGTTTTTTTCTGGTCTTTGTTTTTGGTACCAGGGATCGAACTCACAACCTTGTGTTTGCCAGACAGGCGCTTATACTGACGAGCTAAATCCCCAGCCTTTTCTGGTCTTTTTGAAACAGGCTCTCACTATGTAGTTCAAGCCGGCTTTGAGCTCACTTTGTAGCCAAGGCCGGGCTCAAACTTGCAATGATCCTCCTGTGTCAGCCTCCTGAGTGCTGGGATTATAGTCATGCACCACTATGCCCAGATCCCCACATCTTTTTTATCCATTCTTGGTTGATAGGCATTTGGGCTGTTTCCAAGATTTTGCTATTACAAATTATGCTAAAACAAACATGGGTGCACATATATTGCTGTGGAAGATACACAAAGGGAGAATAGCTGAATCAAATGGGGCCTCTAATCCTAATTTTTAAAAGGAATCTCCGCACTGATTTCCACAGTGGTTGCACCAGTCTACACTCCCATCAACAGTGGAGAACAGTAGTTTTTCCCCACAGCCCCTCCAGTCTTTCCCTTTCCCATTGGCTTTTTGGGGATCTATCAATTTGCTATCCAGTTCGTGTTCCTTTAATTCCAAAATTTTATGAATATTAGTAGCTGAAAAGCACAAGCCCAAATCCTCTTTATGTTACAGTGATTGGATCAGTTTTAACTGTTCAGTCTATGACTTCCCAAATCAAGACAAATCTTTAGTTAGATCTTTCTTGATTGTATTCCAGCTCAAACCTCCAATAAACATTTTACCATCTCTGCTGGTTCTTGCAATAATCTTGAACCCCTGGGCAAACTCTTGTGTGTTGCTGTGCTTGTTCATGTCCTTCATGTGGCAAAACCCAAGCCATCATCACGGGCCCACAGTCTGGGTCGTGGCAGTGCTGGCAGTGGCAGAGCACTGTGCCCCTGACTTAGTTGCTTCAAATTTTGCTGCCTTCAATTTTGCTGATTATCTCTTCTGCCTAGTCATTCTCTGCAATACTTTTTCAGCTGTATTGTTAGTTACTGTTGTGTGGCATTGGGGATTGATTCTATTCAGTACTGAGTTACACTCCCCCCCTTAAATTTCAAATTTGAGACAACGTTTTACGAAGTTAATAAGTTTTCCAGGCTTGTCTCAAACTTGCAATATTCCTGGCTCAGCCTCCCAGAGTGCTGCTACTACAGGCATGTGCCACCATACCTCACTAGTTGTTGTGTTTTTAAGTGCCAGAACATCTGTTTGGTGTTTCAACGGTTGTTACATCTTTGTTGATTTTCTCATTTTATTCATGCATCATTTTTTTTTTTTATGTCCATTAGCTTCCTCTGTTCTCTCCTGGCTCACTGAGCATCTTTATGAGTTATTTTAATTCTTTGTCAGGCAGCTCACAGATTGCAGTTCTTTAGGATTGTTTCTGAAGTTATATTTTGATCCTTTGATTGATCCATATTTCCTGTTTCTTTGTATATTTTATCATCTGATGGTTTTGGGGAAAGTGTTTCTTTGTATATTTTATCATCTGATGGTTTTGGGGAAAGTGAGAAAACCACCATCCTTACTAGTCTTTGTCTTCTTGTTGGGGCGGTTTCCACAGCAGTACTAGATGTACAAGGGCGGCTGCAATCTGTGTTGCTCTTTTGTTCCCCCTGGTGTCTGTTTGCGGAACCACAGCGCTGATCTGAGCTGTTTTCAGCGCTCTCACCTGTGCTGCTAGCACTAGTCCAATCGCTTGGCACAATGCCACGAAGGAAGAAAGGGCAGGATGGCTTGCCCAATACTGCAAGTTTCCCTTTCCTTTTGCTGGAATCCGTTTGGAGTTTGGCAGTGCCCTGAGATGCTGTAGCTTCTCCACATGTCTCTAGAGTATTCACAGAGGTGTTCTGGTCCATAGATTGTCAACTGATGAAAAAAAAAAAAAAAGACTTGAAGCTTCCTGCCATTTCTTCCAAATGTATTTAGCCTTTGGATTTGAATATCTGACAGTATGGTACTTTTGGTGACATGATGTTGGGACTGAAGACCAAAGTACTGATTCAGGGGCATTTCAAAGTTAGTGAGAAGGAGCGTGTCACAAATGCTTCGAGTGTGCGGATCCCTTTAGTCACCCTGTGGTCACAGTAGATATGGGTTCCTAATCATGTTGCTCCCAAAGATGGCCAGATTTGCTTTCCCTTTGTGTATTCTTATCTATTCATTTCTCCAGAATGGCACCTGAGGTCCTATAGATTCTGCTACTGCTGCACTCACCTATTATCAGCCAAATTCATTGTTTACTTCATTTTCTTATATTTGATCTTTGTTCGCTTACATTTCGGGTACTAGGACTTTGTTGGAAGGCAACTCAAAGTTATTGCGGGGTTGAGGTCTAAGAGACAGCTAAAGACCACACACTAAAAAGAAGGCAAGTATAATTTCCAAGTTTAGTCACTAGCCTGCAAACTGTGGGGTGGGCTATCATCTATCAGGAGTTACTGACATTGTTTTAACTTCATTTTATCTCATTTTATTATGGCTTCCTCCTTTACCAGTCTTCTTTCATTAAAAAAAAAAAAGGTGAAATTACATCTCGGGTCCACAGTTCCTCTTGAGCACTAAGAAGAAAATCCAGCCAGCTTCAGTTTCTGGGGTCCAAAAGAAGACTGAATAAAATATTTCTTCATGGATCAGAGGCTGCCTTTGCTGTTGATAAGGAATTAGACTCTCCCAGTTGACTCTCTCAATCCAGGTAGAGTTGAGACAGGACTTTCCCTGCATCTTCAGGACTGAAAATCAATCTCGCTGCCTCAGCTCAGCCCTGGGCCAACCTATAACTGCTGAATTTGTCTCTTCCTTTTCATATACTTACAGTACAATTTTCAAACCATAATCAAACTTTTTAATTATAAACTTTCCCAAATTATATATCCTAATATTATAAGCTCAGCAGAACCATTCAAAGCCATAATTTAATGATTGTATTTTATTTATTCATTTATTTAGAGACAAGGCCCTCCATGTAGTTCAGGCTGGGTTTGAACTCACTATAGCTCATGCTGGCCTTGAACTTACAGCAATCCTCTTGCCTCAGCCTCCTGACTGCTGAGATTGCAGGTGTATGCTGACATGCCCAGCTTAATGATGTAGTTTATATGAAATAAAATGCGATAAATCCCCACAGAGCAGGGACAAAGTGCTGAATCTTTTAATGGGTGGCAGGAAGTGGTGGTGGAAAAGGCTCGTTTGAGACCACCTAAACCTAAGTACAGTGATTACAGTGAGACCGCTGAGGTGAGACTTTTCATGTTCAAATCCTGGCTTGCCACTAATACTCTCAGTGCATTTAGCAGGGGACATCTCTGGGCTTTAGGTTCTGCATCATAAAAATGAAACAGTGTTACTTTATAAAACTGCTGAGAAGATTAAAGGTTAAAATTCTTGCTAAGCATTTTCATTAAATCGTAATATATTTTTGTTTTGTTTTGTTTTGTGGTACCGGGGTCGAACTCGGATCAAATTCACGACTTCACACTTGCCAGGCAGGCACTTATGGCACTGAGCCAAATCCCTGGCCCCTTGTTTTGTTTTTTACTAAATTAAAACCTCAGTATTCAGGTTTAATTGCAGTGTTCGCACCTTGTGAGAAGTAAGTGGGTTTTGGATTGCAGTCTGGACACCCAGTCTCTAAAAGGTTTGCCATCACTGCACTACACTGTTTCCATGGCAGTAGACCCATTATCAGGATTTTAGTCTGTTGATGAAAATGTTGAGACCATGTGCATCATATGCACTGTTACTTCTCCAACACCAAACACAATGTTTGGCCCAGAGGTCCGTGTGGTCAGGGTACCCAAAATGGCCAGGCTTAGGCTTTCTATTTGCTAGTATGTCATGTGGCCCACACAAACACAGTGACTATGTAAATAAATCATCTGTGGTATGCAACTTTTTGGCACCTTGCTGGCTTTGTGTGTATTGTATACAAAGAAGTAGAACTTTGTAGCATTGCTATTGATGCTGCTGAGATAGTAAAGGTATGTCTGCCATTTCCATGGTTCCACGTTTTTTGTTTTGGCTGCCTGAATCTTTTTTTTTTTTTTTTTGTCTTTTTGGTTTTTATTGATATCAGGGATCGAACTCACGACTACCTGCTTGCAAGGCAGGTGCTTATGCCACTGAGCTAAATCCCCAGCCCGGCTGCCTGAATCTTGAGTCAATCTTCTAATCCTGGACTGGTGGCAGAACAAGGTCATGTTGCAAATGTCTTTTTTCTTTTTATTTTGAAGGTAGTAAAATACAACGGAACAAAACAGGATAAAGCCAATTGAGACAATGCAGTGAAAGTGGTACAGAACTTCACAGCAGGTTCCTGGGATAACAGTAGTGGGTACCATAGTGTATCTCATTATCTTCATAATAGTTGTTCTTTCAATCAACTATAGCAAGATCAAACCAAATACGGAACATCATAAAACCTATCAAAACAGAGTATCGAATAGAGCAATACAATTAACCAAAACAGTGATAACAATATTTGCCTTCAAAGAGATGGTAGAAGGAAATCCCCCATATTTGTCATATTGCATATAGTCATCCTCCCAAGAGATGCTCAGACCTCTGGCTCCCATTTGCTAATGGGGGACGGGGAAGGGGCAAGGAGGGATGTTTGATTCTCAGGTCATGTGCCAGTAGGCTCACGGTTGCATACCAGGGAAGCGAGTGGGTTGCTTTGTTGTCCAGCACTCTGAGTTCCAACATGGAGCAGATCTCGGGAGATGCTAGGTGGCTGGTTCTCTCCCTGGGTTGCCCACCGCTGCAAATGTCTTTTGAATGAAAGAATGTATGACAAAGCAAAAATATCCCTGCAGCTTTTTAAAGGTTAGATCAACCATTCTTGGTAATGTTAACATTGCTGTAGTTTTATTTATATATTTACTTGTATTGGGACTAGAACTCAGGACCTAATGCTTGGCAGGCAGATGCTATGCCACTGTGCTATATCCCAGCCCAACACTGATATAGTTTGAATCTTGAATGTCCCCACATAGGCTTGTTCCCCAGAGTGGTGCTATTAGGATGTGGTGGAAACTGAAGGAGCTGGGGCCCACGGGAGGAAGTTTGGGATCTGCGATTGGTAGGGATACCAAAGTTATATCTTTCCTCATCCTTTTTGCTTCCTTGCTGCTATGAGATGAGCAGCTTGCTCTATCACATGTTCTTGCCATAATGTTCTGCCTCACCAAAGGCCCAAAAGCAGTGGGGCTGACTGACCATGGACTGAACCTGCCCAAAATGTGAATCAAAATAAACTTTTCCTCTTTCAAACTTGATTATCTCAGGTATTTTGTTACAGTAACAGAAGGATAGCACAAACATGTAATCAGAAATTGAAAGATCCTAACGTTGTTTTTAACCTGAAATTTTTATTTTTTGTTAGTACACATTTGTGGTAAGAAATTAAATTCCTCATAAGGAATTGGTGCTTGTGCATAGCACACCTTAATTTTTTATTCATCCTCTTCTCCTCTCCCTCCATCTCCTGATCCCCTTCTATATCTATATCCATATCATTATTTCCTATTGTCTCTCTGTTATTTTGCTTTTATTTATATTTTGGGCTTCTCATTTAATAGAAACCATGTGATACTGAATTTATGCAAGTCTGTAGTTAGGAACTTTGCCATCACATACTCAGTTCAGTACCTGTAACCTATAGAAAAAAATGGGCCAAATGCTTGATGCAGGAGTCTTAAAATGTTGGCTATAACAGCAGCTTGGTACGTCGAAAGTCTGAATCCCTTTTGGATTCTAGAAACCAAAACATCATCAATATTCTCATGGAAATATTTAGAAATGATATTTGATACACTATGCTTTCACTAAATAACCAACCAATATTCAAATTCACCTTGTTACAATTATCAGACAAAAGTCTTGCCTGAAGAAGATTTCAGTAGTGAAATTTACTTGATCCTCAGACAAACCAAACTTGTTGAACTCATGACTGATCATATTTAACTTCTGTGTGTGTGGGGAGGGAAATATCACTAACCTTACGGGTTTTGGACAAATGTAGATTTGCTAAAAAGCAGATTTGCTTTGCATATGGAAAATGGAACATTCTTTCCTCTATCTGTCATACATATGTAGAATCTGAATGCACAACAATTAAACTGATAATGTTTCTAGAAATTTTCTGGTTTTTGTCTTTTCCTTTCTTTATTTGTGTGTTTCGTGAATATAGCCAAACACCTGAGATGTCCAACTTGTAAAGACAAGATTTGCTTTGGCTCACAGTTTCAAAGATGTTAGTCCATGATCAGTTGACCTCTTGTTTCGGGGAATGATTACATATTATATCAGGAGTACACGGTGAAGCAAAACTGCTCAACTTATGAGTGGCATTATGCTTGTGTCTAGATGTTCCCTCAAAGCCTAAGTCAGTCATAGGTGGGGGCTTTATCAGAGGTGGCTGGGTCTAGTGTAGGATGCTGGGATTAAGGGGGTGTGATTACTAAATCAGTCCACTGATTTAGTTTTGGATAGGATTAAGGGTTCCTCACCTGTCTGAATAAAATATAAGGGACAGAAAGAGGGCTAGGGCACTCTTGTCTTTTGCTTGCTTCTGCCCACCATGAACTGTTTCTGATCTTCAATGCCCCTTTGGTAACCTTGCCTTGAAGCCAGCTGATTATGGACTGAAACCTTGACAACTTGTCTTTCTTTAACTTTAGGTGTTGTATATTTTGTCTCAGCAATGAGAAATATAACTAAGACATGTAGAAATCAAAGGAGACAGAGAAAGACCAAGTCCCAACAACTGACTTAGATGGAACCCACCCTGCCAGGTCATCGAAAGTTCTCTCATTTGACTCTACCTCATATAGTTCCCACCGCCCATCGTTCACACATTGGCCACTGGGGGACATGTTAGACGTAAGCAATAGCATCTTTCATGTGGTTGTATTAATTCTTGATGAAGAATTTAGAAGAATTTTCCACTCCAGTACAAGTGGGAAAAGAAAGTGTGGCTGGAAAATAGAAGTTCAATAAACAAAGGAACTCAGGTGCAACGTGTGAGATGAAAAGGAAGTCAGCTGAACATGATTTGAGAGTCTTCCTCAAAGAGGGCAAGGAACAAACTGGTGATTATCTCTTAAACAAACATTGTTACAGGAAGCAATGGGAAATTTCACACACTGCAAATGGAAATATTTAGTACAGTCACTGTGATAATAATTTGGTATTATCTTCTCAAATTGAATATATGCATACTCATGACCCAGAAATCCCACTTCTAGGTTTATGACCTTGTGCACCAAGAACCAGGATAAACAGTGTTTATGCAGCATTATCCAAAATAGTTCCAAACTGAAAACTTTCCAATTGTGTATCAGCAGAATAACCACCAAAGTGTGGCACATTAATTCAATCAAACACTATTCAGTCATGAAAAGGAACAGGATAGCTGCAGCCATTTAGATAAATCTAAAACAAAGTTGAGAAAATGAAAAATTGAGATATGAAAAGAAGAATCAATGTATGCTTCCATTTATATAAATATCCAAAGAGGGAGGCAGACTTGTATTTAGGAAAGCATCATAACATGATAAAAATATAAAGAGTCACAAGTACACCATTATTATAAAAGCCAGTAATCATGGTTGTCCTCAGTGGGCAGCAGTAGGGATGAGGAGGACCCTAGGGAAGCCACGTTATATTTCTTGACCTGGATGATGGCTCAGTTTGTAATCATTAAGTTATATGTGTAAGTTTTGTCACAGGCACATATTTGTTGTTCTTTAAAAAACAATGAAGGTTAAAAAGCCAACCTGCCACCTCTCAAAGAAGGTTAAAATTAGTAGCTGTGAGTGGGAGCCTAAGCCAGGTATGGAAGTACATGCCTGTAATCTTAGTACTATGGGAGCCTGAGACAGGAGGTTCACAATTTCGAGCTCAGTCTGGGCAACTTAGTGACTTAGTGAGACCTTGTCCCAAAATAAAACATAGAAAAGGGATGGGAATGTAGATCAGTGCAAAGGCCTCGAGTTCAACCCCTGGGACTACAAAACAACGTGTAAGCCTGCTGTTAGATAGCTTTAGATTCAAATGTGCTTCTACTGTTCCATAGCGGTGTGGCTTTGGACACTTTAACCTTGCTAAGACTTCATTTTCTTTTCGTAAAATGAAAATAATAATAACACCCATCTCACAAGTTTATTATGATGATCAAAATGAAATTTATATGGTATTAATCCAGTGCTGATTTGGTTCAGGAAATAGTGTCCATACCTGAAAGACAAAAATTCAGTGCCAAATAAATACCTGATTTCCTTATAAAATTTTCTAAGAATCTTGGTTCATTTCTGACACTGTAACAGAAAATTACATACTGGATAATTTATAAAGAGCAGAAATTTATTTTGAAAATAAAATAAATTTATTTTGCGCAGTCCTGGAGGACAGGAGTTCTATGATCAAGGCATCCACAGGTTCAGTATCTGCAGAATTCTCAGTCTCTGCTTCCAAAACAGTGCCTTATTGCTGCATCCTCACATGGCAAAAGGTGAAAGTGAAAAAGGGCTGAACAGCTCTCTGAAGCCTCTTGTGCAAGAGCATTAATCCCTTTAATGATGGCTCTACTGCCTTGACATGGTCACCTCCTCAAGGGCCTCTTAATATCATCAGATTGGCAACTAAGTGTCAACATAAAGATTTTGGAAAACATGGTTACATCATAACATTCTTCTCCTGGCCTCAATATCCTTCCCATATGTAAAATACATAGGGCCAGGGATATAGCTCAGTGACATAGCACCTGCTTGGCAAGTACAAGGTCTTGAGTTCGATTCTCAATGCTTCCCTCCCCAAATACAGTATTCCATCTCAGTAGATCCCCAAATTATTAATTCATCCCACACCAGTTCAAAAGTTCAAAGTCTAGAGTCTCATCTAAGTCAGATATACGAAATTCATGATGAAGGGCTGTGCGCATGGCAGGCTACGGCGGCCCAGGATGGGAGCTACTGGGACCCATGCCATGCTGGGATCTGGAGCACCAGGAAACCAAACAACCCCACCCCAGTGAGCGGCTGTGAGCCTGCCAGTGAAACCTCACATCTCCCCCACACTTAGCAAGTGGAAGCCAGTGACCTGGACATCCCTTGGAAGGCTGACCATAGGCAATGTAGCAATAAGGGGGATTTCCTTCTACCATCTCTTTGAAGGCATATACTTTTATCACTGTTTTGCTTTGTTCTAATTAATGGTGTTATTTTAGCCTGTTTTGTTTTGTTGAATTTCAATATGCATGAAAGTATGCACAGCTATTTTGAAGAGAAGGAGAGACTCTAAGACAGCCATTAGTGACTTCCCTGTGGTCTGGTTTTGAAAACCTAAAACACCTTCCTCATTCTGGTCAGATCAGTTTCATGCTGTTTTTTGGTACGAATTCTCTGTATGCGGAGACATGGACAACTATTTGGAAGAAAACAAGAGACATATGATAGTGAAGATCTTGGGTTGTCTATCTTTGAAGTTTATATCTCTTACATTACTTTCTTAAGTCCTATTTTGTTCTGTTTTGTCATGTTTGATTTTTCCCCCTTTGAAAAAAATTCATGGTGAAGTCTGGAGCAAATTCCCCACCAGGCAAGAACCTAGGTAATCAAGTTTTATGTTTCCAATATACAATGGCAGGACAACTGTAGGATGGAAAGTCCCATCTTAAAAGGGAGAAAGATGAAAGATGGAGAAGGTAATGAGTTACAAGTAAGTCTAAAACCTGACAGGGGAAATAATCTTAATGTCCCAGCATAATCTTTGATTCCATGTCTTTGTTTTAAGGACATACAAAGGTGGGAACTGGATTCCAAAGGCTTTATTCAGCTACAGTCCAATGGCTTCCCTGGGCACAGTCTCCACAGCAACTCTCAGGGGTTAGAATTTTGTGCCTGCAGCTCCCCCAGACTGGTGTTTATGTTGATGGTTCTACAGATTTGAAATCTCAAAAGCAGCCCTGATCCCATGAGTTTACTAGGTGTTACCCAGTGGGGAGTTTCTATGGTATCCCTGCTCTTGTGGCAGGAAAGGCTGTGTCCACAGTTGCATTCTGCATGCCGGCAGAATCAGCTTATGTCTTCCAGAGGACAGCCTGAGTTTGAGGCACAGTTAGGGTGACTGAGGGGTGCCGTGCCTAAATACATGGAGCAGAAACTTGGCTATGGCAGGCCCAAGGATCACCAGAATGCCTTCAGAGTCATTCTTCTATTGTCCTGATGAAGAGCATTTGTCATTCTTCTATTCACAATAATCTCCTTGTTAAGGTTTGTGTCTAGATGTTCCCTCAAAGCCTCAGACGGTCATGGGCTCAGGCTCCTAGAGTTTGTGATTGACTCACGGTCCAGTGCTGGAATGGGTGTGAGCCCCTGCCCGGGAGTGGGGAGCCTGCATACAATATAAGGGAGGGAAAGAGGTTTGCTCTCTCGTCTTCCCTTCCTGCTCTCTTTGCTTTTGCTGTCTTCTGCCACCATGAACTGTTGCCCTCTGTCATGTGCCACTCTGCCTTGGAGCCAGTGGAGTATGAACTGAACCCTCCATGAAATATGACCTAAATAAACCTTCTCTTTCTTCATTTTAGGCATTGAGTATTTTGTCTCCTTATCATACAGTTGCTTAGCCATATCTGTGGTATTTTCTTCTAAGCATGTTACATTTTTATTCTTAATAATCATGCCAGACATGTTCAAATCTTTAAGTTTCTAGGGTTTTTTTGTTTGTTTGTTTTGGCTTTTTTTTTTTTTTTGGTATGCTTATGAGGAAAGGTCCCTATGCTGATCCCTAGCTTCAAACCCAGATGAATCTCAACTTTTCCTCAAGCCACTTGTGCATTCCTTAAGACATGGGCACACACTTCAGAAACCAGTGCACCTCACTGGGTCCTTTACAACCGCTAGAGAGCATCCTAATGAAGCTCATATAGATTTTATTTTATTTTTTTATTTTGAAGGTAATAAAATACAACAGAGCAAGACAAAATAAATCCAATCAAGACAGTGCAGTGAATTTGGTACAGAACTTCACAGCACGGTTACTGGGATAACGGTAATAGTTGCCATAGTATACCTCGTTATTTTTACAATAGTTGTCCTTTTTTTATTTAAAGAGAAAGAAACAAAAAAAAAAAACAGAGAAAAAAGGTAGAAATAATACAAAATTACAGAAAAATAAACAGTAAGAAATCACTAGTTGATAAGTTTACATATTGTCATCTTAGAAATAGTTGTGCAGGTTACAAAATTAAAGCATACAAAGTGACATTCAAATAGTGACACTGCCAATAGTTCTGCTCAATGATCCAACAAAAACTTAGTAATATGGTTATCAGTCCTACACACTTGTTTTTTATTTTTATTTTTTGTCTTTTTCCTTTTTATCGGTACTGGGGATTGAACTCATGACTGCCTGCTTGCAAGGCAGGTGCTTATGCCGCTGAGCTAAATCCCCAGCCCCTTGTTTTTTATCTTAAAGAGGGTAAGATTAAACATATCAAAACAGAACAAAACAGTTCATAAAGAAACAATTTAAAGAAATACAGATTTCAAAGCAAGTCCACTGGAGATCTTCACTGTCTATCTTATTGTCTCTAGTTTTTTTCCAAATGGTTGTCCCATCTTCACACACAGTGAATACATACTGCATATTATAGAACTAATCAAATCATTACAGGATGATGAAGGCTTTTTAGGTCTTCAAGACCTGACATTGGGCAAGTCAATAATGACTGCCATAATGTCTCTCATTCTCTTCATAGTAGCTGTCCTTATCTTTACGTATGCTGAAACTGAACTTAAGAGACTAGACTAATATCACTCTGAACAGTGAATAATAGTCTTGCTAGATTTTATATCATAATGTTACAGGATTAGCATTGGGTTTCTTAGTATCTCTTCTTCTTCAGAGTATCTGCTCATTACATCATGCATTATATAATCTGTTCCCATAAATAATTTAAAAAATTCTTCCCAAGTGTGAATTTCTACATGTATATCTATCCTCTCTGTATTATAGAGAAAAACAGGTCATAACAAGACAACAAAACAAATTCCTAGAAAAACATGCAATGAAAAAGACCACAATATTAGGTGATCTACCATAGTTACTATGCTTTTTCTTGTTATTTTCAATAGACTTGTCCACATCATCAGGCTTAATATAGTTAAGCATAGTGTTACCTAGCTATTTTTATAAAAACACAACTTTGAAGACATTGTAGGACTTGAAAGCAGTTAATAATCAAAACCGGTAAGAATATCTTTTACATCTTATCATCCTCAGAATAGTTGCCTCTACTTTTACACTTGATGCTATCAAGCATACCAAATTCGAATAAAATCAGCCAAGGCAAAACCAGATTCAAATAAGATCAGTCATAGTAAGACAATGTGAGTAATATAGGGTTTCAGTTTAAGTTAATAGGAAGTTAAGGCTAGTTACCATGGTAAAACCTGCTGTTTTTGGGTTAGATGTCTGTGCCCTCAAATCTGATATGAGGGGACAAACCAGAACAAAATAAAATCAAACTAAACAGAGCAATAAGACTACTGTGACTTTTAAATCCTGCTACACTATTAACAATGTCCTCTGCCTTCCTTTTTAAGGGTATTTTTCACCTTTCCCCTTCTCAGGATGCTTTGTATGTTTGGGGTCCTACTAGCCCTTTTAGTTTTTAGATTAGGAGGCCAGCCTGTTGTCTCTCAGAGTGTTACTGAACCTTTTTACCCCTGAGCTTGATCTTGAGCTGTACTCCTTTACTTACTAAAGTCATAGGGTTTTCCGTCCTTCCAGCTGTGTAGTTCTACACTGCCCAAAAGTGTCATAGCTTTCCAATCTATTTGTGGCTGCTGGACGAGTTGTCCCTATTTCTGTCTGGTTTCCTGTCACATATGACATTGTTTTCTCATCTTTGACTTTCAGTTTATTAACCCTCTTTTGGGTTGAGTGTTTTTCCTATTCAGAGCGTCTTGATGGAGCCTGCCTCCTAATCTACTCTGCCTGTTTTTTTTTATTTTAGTGTATCAAGGCTATCTGTATTAAAGATTATAGCTTACCCTCTCTGCCTCATGTCTGCTATTCTATTTTACTGCTATAATTTGTCCACTTTACTCCTTCATTCCACTGTCTGTCCCATTCATTGAGGCCTCTCTGCCACTGTTGCTGGAATCTTGGTATTTTTTCCTCTCTCTCTGGAATGTCCTTCAGTATTTTTTGTAGGGTTGGGTTGGTGGCCATGAACTCCCACAGTTCCTCCTTGTCTTGGAAATATCTTATTTCTCCATTAGTTTTGAGAGAGAGTTTTTCTGGGTACATCATTCTTGGTTGCAGATTATTTTCTTTCAGTGCTTGGACTATTTTCCCCCTGGCTCTTCTCGATTTGAGAGTTTGTGTTGATAAGTCTGTTGTTATTTTTGATAATTTTTCTGTTGTAGGTAATCTGCTTCTTTTCCCTGGCTGCTTTTAGTATTCTGTCCTTTTGGTGGATTTCTGGAATCTTAATTATTATATGTCTGGGTATAGATCTGTTTTGGTTATAGATGGCTGGAGTTCTGTTTGCCTCATTTATCTAGATATCATTTCTTTCTTCTATGCTTGGGAAGCTTTCCTTTATTATATCTGTGAATAGTCTTTGTAGTTCATTTTTGGTTACTCCTGCTTCTTTGCTCATGTGCTTTATTCTTAAGTTATGTATCCTTTTAGTCTTCTAGCCTTTTAATTGTTTCTTTCTGGTTCCTCATTATTTTTAAGAAATCTTTTCTTTTGCAATCATATATCATAAATCTCTCTTCAAGTTTCAGAAAGCTAACTTTAGTTTCTATCAAGGCATTTTGCCAGTTTTCAATGGAGGTTTGGTTTCCTGGTAATCTCTTCAGATCTGTTTCATGTATTCTAGGTTATGTTTAAATTCTTCATCAAAGGCTTCTCTTTCTTTTCTGAGTTCCTCCATTCTTCCATCTGTGTTCCCTTGGGAGGGGCTTATCATTTCTTTAATTAATCTTTTTACATCTTGCCTCACTTGGATCTTAAGTACAGTTTTACATTCATCTATGAGGTCATGAAGGTATGTCTTTATGTCCGCTGATGCTGTGTCTAGTATTGGATGGTTACTGCACTGATTCTCTTCTGTATTTACTTCTCCTGGGCTTATTTTCCCAGGTTCAGAAGCTGGAGATTTTTTTTTTCTATCTCTTGTCATGTTTCTGGTTTCTTTCAGACTGATGTGTCTTGGGGGTCTCTGGCCCTCTCCGTATTGCTTAGGGTCTTTCAGAGGTATGCTGATTGGGGTTTTGCTGCCCTCCCCAATTTGCTGTTATTTGAGGTACATGCAGGGATGTAGGGAATGGTGCAGGCTAGCCTTAAGCCTCTGAGCCAGTCAATCCACAAGTTAGATTGTACCTTGTGGATGTCACAGAGTGGCGACAATTTTGTAACTGCTTATTGGGTCTCAACCAGAGGCGTAGCTCAGCCCCAGCAGACCCCACCAGTTCTCTCTGTGCCAAGAGCAGCTGACTGACATCACCGTGGTGCCGGGTTCTGCCGAACTCCAAGATGTCCTTCAGCCAGCTACAGCAGCCATGGGACCCAATCCCTAGCACTCACCGGGAATCAATGCAGTTCTTCCTCTTGGGTCCACTGCACACTGCACCAGGTGTCTTCACTGCGCTCCTAGCACAGCATGGATTGGTCAGAAAACTGTGCAGTGCCTGGCTTTGGAACCCAGGTGTATGGTCCCTTCGCAGTCTCCTCTGGCATGGCCAGGTGGCTCTGGCTGCTTCATGGGGCCCCAGGTCCCAATTTCTAGCACTCACCAAGAGCCAATATAGCTCTTCCCCTTGGATCCACTGCTCACTGTGCTGCGTCCTCCTGTTAAGGGCCCAGGATTCGCTGACTCCCGTTATTGGCAGCTGTGGTCTCAGTGCGACTTTGGATCTTCTGGGCACACCTGGTACAGCGCGGAATGGGTCTCAGTGAGTGTGTTGGGTTTCAGCTCTCTACCTGCACTTTTCCTTCCTCTTCCTAGTTTTATTTTTCCCTTCAATTACCACCTTGGTTAATACAAATCATTATCCAAACGTCTGGCCCTCTCCATGTTGTCATATTCTAGCATCTGATCTTATTTCTCCACAGAGACGCTCCATCCAGCCCCCTAGCTAGCTGCCATTTTTTTCCTCTTGCCAAGTCATTCAATAGTTTTCCTTTTAATCAGGTATAGGAAAATCAAACCAAATACAGAACATCATAAAAACCTATTAAACCTATCAAAACAGAGTATTGAATAGAGCAATACAGTTAATCAAAACAAAACAAAACAGTGATAACAATATTTGCTTTCAAAGAGTTGGTAGAAGGAAATTCCCAATATTTGCTATATTGCATATGGTCATCCTCCCAAGAGATGCTCAGACCTCTGGCTCCCATTTGCTAATGGGTGTGGTGGTGGCTGGGGATAGGATGTTTGATTCTCAGCCTGGCTGCCTACCAGGGAGGTGAGCAGGTTGCTTTGTTGACCAGTGCCCTAAGTTCCAACCTGGAGTGGATCTCAAGAGATGCTGGCTGGCTGGCTCTCTCCCTGGGTCTCCTGCTGCTCACTTCATATAGATTTTATTAACCTGCCAGGTAGTCAACTCCCAAACAATAGTTGTCCTTTCAATCAGGTATAGGACTCACAAATATTGTTATCATTGTTTTGCTTTGTTTTGATTAATTGTATTGCTCTATTCAATACTGTATCTTGATAGGTTATGGTTTTTTATGATGTTCTGTATTTGGTTTGATCTTCCTATACCTAGTTGAAAGGACAACCATTGTGAACTATTTTACCCCTTCGAAATGTCAATGCTGATTGGCAGGGAGTCTTGGCACTCCTTAAAGGGGAAAAAATTAAATATTTCTGAAATGATTAAAGCTTGCCAAAATTTAGAAACTAAGACTCATGAGGCATGAATACCTGCTGCTGTCTTGCAGCCTTAAAAGTGTTATAATTATGGGAAGAAGAAACATCTTCAAAAAGACTGTAAAAATAATAAGCAGGGTAAAAAGACTAAATCTAAACAAAAATGTCCTAAATGTAGAAAAGAATATCACTGGGCCAATTGGTGACCTCCAAATTTGATTATGAGGGGAACCCTATTTCAAGAAATAGACAAGGGACTCAACTCCCCAAAGCCCAGTAAAAACAGGATATCAGTCATAAAGTGTTCATGCTCAGGTGTGGGAGCCAACCCCAAGTCACAAGAACCTAGAGTTACAAGTCTTAGCTAATTGATAAACTTCATTTTGGCTTCCAATTTTAGTATTTTTGTTTATTTAATATGCTTAAAATATTTCTTTTTTTAGATTTTATTTTGAAAGTGGTAAAATACAACAGAACAAGACAGAATAAAGCCAACTAAGATCGTACAGTGAAACTGGTACAGAACTTCACAGCAGGTTACCGGGATAACAGTAATAGGTATCACAGTATATTTCATTATCTTTATAATAGTTGTTCTTTTAATCGCATACTAAAAATGCAATGAAATACAGAACATTATAGAAGTTATCAAAACAGAATATTGAATAGAGCAGTACCATTAATCAGAATAGAGCAAAACAGTAATAAAAATATTTGCCTTCAAAGAAATGGTAGAAGAAAGTCCCCCTTATTTGCTATGGTCAGCCTCCCAGGAGACGCTCAGATTTCTGGTTTCCATTTGCTAATGGGCGGGGGGAGAAGGGGGATAGGGGAAGTGGGATATTTGACTCTAGGCCATATAGCAGTAGGTTCACTATTGCTTAGCAGGGAGGCAGGCTGGTTGTTTGGTTTCACAGTGTCCTAAGTTCCAATATAGTGTGGATCTCAGGAGCTCCTGCTGGTTCTCCCACTGGAAGGGCCACAGTCTGCCACACCACCACCGCTTACCAGGGAGGGGAGGTGCTTGCTTGGCTTCCCAGTGTCCTAAGTTCCAACATGGTGTGGATCTCAGGAGCTGCTGCTGGTTCTCAATATTTCTTGTGCACTGAAAATTCTTAGATTACAATTACAGTGTTCATTTACTCTTCTGCTGTTTCAATAGAGATAAAGGTACTCAGAAATTGAAAAGATGTTGGATAGATAAGAGCAGAATACAGAGGCTCTCTGAGACAGACAACTCAGATGCCAAAATAAAACATTGTGGGGAGGCCCGGACAGAGGGAGATGGATCCTTTAGCAAGAAACTAAAGCGAAAACAACCAGTCAAACATGCAATCCCAGGGATATTATTGGAGCAGTTAAGATTTAGTGCTCTCAAAAAATAAATAAATAAATAAATAAAAAAGATTTAGTGCTCTCACTGCAGTGCCTGGACTCATGCGGCCTTGACTCATCAAGCCACCCGGATTCCTGCTGCTTCTACTCACTGGAACTGCAGTTGCACTGAAGTAGGAGGTCAGCAAGCCAAATTCAGAATGGAGCCAGCAAGGGACCTGCACTGACCTGCAGTGAGTGCTGGGAATAAGACTCTTCCATTGGAAAGGAATACCAATGGGATGACATTTTGGAATTGGGCAGGACTGGCGGGAACAAGGAATAGCAGTGACTTCAGTCAGTTGTTCCCTTCCCAGACGTGACTGGTGGGGTATGTTTGGCTTGGGACACACCCCTGGCTGGGACCCAATAAGTTGTCCCAAATCAGTTCCCTATGCACAGTGCACACTAATGCAGTGAAGGCCTCAACAGCTTGACTGACCCAGAGGGGAGAGGCCAGCATATGCTGCCCCTGTTTGCACCTCAATAGCACTCTGGAATGAGCAGAAATACCTAGTCAGTCACTTCAGAAGAACCATAACCAACCACGAAAGGGACTGGAACCTCATGTATACACCTGTATGGAAGAAACCAAAAACATGACAAGAGGAAGAAACAAGAAGTCCCCAACCCCAGCCCTGAGAACAGTGATCCAGGAGAGGTAAATACAAGAGAAATTGAGGACAACAAACACGTAATACCAGACAAGGCATCAGTGGACATAAAAAGATATATTAGGGACCTCATAGATGAGCTCAAAAGTGAAATATTTCATCAAGTAAAGCAAGATATAAGAAGAAGACACAGGCAGAAGAATAGAGGAACACAAAAAAAGGAGAGAAATATTCAATGAAGAATATAAAGAAAATACAGAATACATGAAGCAGATTCACAGAGATTACCAGGAAATAAAAAACTCCATTGAAAGCTGTCAAAACTGCTTGAAAGAAACTAAGGATAGACTATCAAAACTTGAAGATGGGTTTGCAATGTGTGATCATGAAAGGAAAATTTTCTTAAAAATAACAAGGAAACATGTGGTAACAATACAAAAGCAAGAAGAAGACAAGAGGATCTATAAATTAAGAATAAAGAATGTGAATAAAGAAGCAGGGGTACAAACAGAGGAACTATAAAGGCTATTCACAGAAATAATTAAGGAAAACTACCCAAGCATAGGGAAAAAAAATGATAGTCAGATGTATGAGGTATACGGAACTCCAGCCACCTACAGTCGAAACAGAGCCACACCCTGACGTATAATAATCAAGATCTCAGAAATACAATATAAGAATAGAATATTAAAAGCCGTCAGAGGAAAGAAACAGATCACCTATAAAGGAAAACCCATCAAAATCATGGCAGACTTCTCAACACAGACTATCAAATCAAGAAAAACTTGGAGCAAAGTATTCCAAGCCCTGAAAGAAAAGAAAATCTGTCTCTAGAAATTAATGGAGAAACAAGAGGCTTCCAAGACAAAAAGGAACTGGGGGAATTCGTGACCACCAATCCAACCCTACAGAGAATACTGCAGGACATTCTAGAGTGAGAGAAAGTACCAGGATTTCAGGAACAGTGGCACAGAGACCTCAATGGATGGAGCAGAAAGTAGAATGAAAGAGAAAAGTAGACAACTAATGGCAGAGAAAGGGCACAATAGAAATGAGGCAGAGAAGGTTGGCTATAATCTCTAATATAGATGGCCTTGATACACTAAAAAAAAAAGAGAAACACAGGCACAGTAGATCAGGAGGTAGGGTCCACTGAGATGCTCTTTATAGAAATATAATTAACCTGAAAAAGGGTTTACAGGCCAAAAATCAAATATGAGGAAACAATGCTCTATGTGACAGGGAACCAGAGAGTAATAGGAGCAACTCGTCCAGCACCTGCAGATAGGTTGGAAAGACAGGCTTTAATAGGTAAAGGAATACAACTTGAGATCAAGTCCAGGAGGGAGAAGGTTCGGAACCACTTAAGTAAATAGCAGGGTGTCCCCCCCCCCAATCTAACATGGAAGGGGTTGGTGAGATCCAAAAATGCACAGTGCACCATGGGGAAGTAAAAGGGGAGGAATAGTCTTTAAAAAAAGGCAGAGGATATTGTTAATAGTGTATCAGGATTTAAAACCCACATTATTCACACCACTCTGCTGAGATAGATTTATTCTGTCCCAGTTTGTCTACTTGCAGTAGATCTGAGGGTACAGACAGCTCTCCAAAAATAACAGGATATAGTACAGTAATCTTCTCAATTTCCTATTAACTTAATCTGGAACCCTGTATAACTTATACTGTTTTACCATGACTTATTTATATCTGGTTTGTTTGATTGCTGTTTGGTATCACAGATTTTATTCAAATCTATTATGATTGATAGTAGTAAGTCTGAGAATATGGGCAACTACACTGAAGATGACAAGATTCCCTACAATACCCATTCTGGTTTGATTATTATCTGCTTTTGAAGTTTAACATTATCTACAAAGTTTTGTTTTTATTAATATTGCTATGTACTTCTATATTCAATTATACTATGTCTGATAATATAGACAATTCTATTGAAGATAACAAGAGACAATACAGTAACCATTGTAGAACACCTTGTTCAGTGGTTTTATATGACTTGTTTCATGCATTTATAGGAATATATTTTGTTTTGTCTTGCTTTGTTTTGTTTCTCCCTCTAATATAGAAAGGATGGAAATACATGTTGAGACTCATGCATGCGTAGAACCTACAACAGTTTATGAGAACTATCTTATGACACATAATGAAATGAACAGATACTTTGAAGAAAAAGAGACACTACAGTACCCAGTGCTGATCCCATAGTGTCATGATGTGAAATCCAACAATACTATTATTCTTTGTTCAGAGTGATTTTAGCCTGCTTTGGTTTGTTTAATCTAAACATAAATGAATGTATGGGTACTGCATGTATGTTTAAGTGTATAAGATTTATAACCATATTACTAAGTTTTTGTTAGATAGTTGAACAGAGCTGTCTACAGTCTCACTGTTTGAATCCCCACTTTGTATGCTTCACTTTGGTATCTTGAACAACTGTTTGTAAGAGGACAACATGTAATCATCAACTAGTGATTTCTTACTGTTTAATTTTTCTTTGAAGGTTTGTATTATTTCTACTCTTTTTCTGTTTTAGTCTTTCTTTAAATAAAATTTTTAAAAAACAGTAAAAAATAAGTACTCTTTCAAAGCTGTTTACAGATTTTTTGGCAGCCAATCAAATTTAAAAATGTAACAATGTGAGACAGAAGGGTGGGGAAAAAGAGAGAGAAGGAGAAGGGCACTTGGAAATCTGAGCCACAGCTGCAATGTTTGTTATAAAAAGATTATAATCAGTAGGATAGGGAAGAAAATATAAAGAAAACTATAAGTATACAGCTATATTTTTGCTGTGAGAGAGACTGTATGATACGATTTGCCCTATCAATATAGAAAAGAAAGGTAACAGCAAAATGAGAAAATCTCGAATATATACCAAAAAAAGTTTTATGGAGGAGCCATTATAGAGAGAAATACATTTCTCTTCTTGGTTTGATCAAACCTGGGTTGTGCCTTTAAAAGCTGTAATAATGTCATTATAATTGTTGTGCTAAAATATTGTATTTATTATCTCAAGTCTTCTCTACAAAGTTTCATAATTATTTATTGGCATTTTACAGGAATTCAACTTCTTCTCTTTTTTGTTGTGTTTTTTCCTTTTTTTTTTTAAATTTTGACTCATTTTTTTGAGATAAGTCTTGGTATATGGCCCAGGCTGTCCTTGAACTCATGGTGCTCTTCCTATCTCAGCCTCCAGAGTGCTAGGATTAGAGGTATGTGCTATCATGCCTGGCTAAGAATTAAACTTTTAAGGCAGTCATGACTGATAAAAAAAATAACAGTTCCCCCATCAACCTCTCAGTATTGTCACAGATTCAGCTGTGTTACTCTACAAATGACTGAAACCGCCCTTTTGCATAATGAAAATTATGAGACCCCTTTTGTATGTTTAGATATTTATAAACCTTAGCTGTAAAATATGACAAACATCATTTACTCCCATGTTTTTTCTGTAAAGGGATTATCCTAACAAATTAAAACAGATAACAGTCCTGCCTATACATCCCTACAATTCCCTATAATTCCCTACAAACATTCCTCCAACTTTGGCAGGTTAACATGTCATTAGAATCCTTTACAACCCCACAGGATAAGGAAGTATAGAGGGAGACATTGTGTTCCTCAAAACCTAATTATTAAAACAAAAGGAGAGATAGATTTAAAAGAATTTAATTTAATAAGACTTTTATGATTCAACTGAAAGTGGTGGCACATGCCTGTAATCCCAGCATGCAGGAGGCTGAGGCAAGAGATGCACTGAGAGTCTGAGGCCAGCCTGGGCTACAAAGTGAGCTCAAGGCCAGCCTGAACTGCAGAGTGAAACTGTCTCAAAAAGACAAAAAAAAAAAAAAAAAAGTAACTCACAATGTAAGCTAAACAGATGCTGCAAAGCACAATTCCCATTATTACTGAAAACCTATTTCTGACCATTATCATGTAAATCACTTATGACTCCAGAATTTTAAAGGTGAAAGGGCTCTTTTTTTGAGCTTGCTGACATATACTTCAAATAAGTGACATGAGTTTTTGGGCTCATGTTTTTATTTCATAGCAGAAAAATTTCCGTCATACACAGTCACTAATACTACCAATAGTAATTATTGTTTTTCATTCCAACCCCAATGGAATATAAATGCTTTTAAATATCTCTCAATTAAATATTATTCATACTGTGGTACTCAACACTGATAAATCTCACAGTGACTTGATGCCCCTAAGGCAACGTTTGGCTGGCTCCACAAGCACTGACAACCCCTTCAGACACAGAGTCAACTTAGCTGTGATAAAGTTACTATTCTATCCCATTTAAAACCATTCAGAGTCATAAGAGGAAGTCCAACACTTTCCCTGTAGTGATTTTTGTACCAATCTAGATGGAAATACTACTAATCTCCAGGGCCAAATGAGGCTCAACTTCATAAATGACAAATAGAAGCTCGCAATATCACCTTAAATCACCTTCATGACATTGCCTGTTGGCTCAGTCCCCAAAATGGTTTTCTGCCCACAATCCCACACATTGATTTTCTGCCCACGATGATCACATTTGGATTCTCATTACTATTGAAATTATGTTTTCGTTGTTTTTTCTTACGGCTCTCAAGGCACTTTGGATGCGATTCTGTTGGACACTCTGTACTCAGGCCATGATGAGCTTCTTGGAGCAAGCCCAATATCCATATTTCTCTTTTCTTCCGCATCCCTGATTCTGTAAAACAAAAAAGGGAAAATGTAGAGGACTTGGCTGAGCAGTGAAAACTGTGGGGCAACTCTACACAGGCTCTGTGAGAAGTGAATAACCCATTTCGATTCATGGAGCCTGTGGCGTCTGGCCACTGTCTTTCTGTTTCCCCAAGAAAACTGCCTGGCCTGGAACCAGTTCCTCACTCAAACTGGCTTTTTTCTCTTTCACTGGTATCCTAAATAAAAGCCAGAGTTCTCTGCTTCAGTGATACTCCTGGTTATGTCCCCAACACTGAGTGCTCTAGGTTGAGATAGTCCCTCTGGGCTCGCAGTGATTGAACTACAATCTGATCTCTGAGTAATCTTTTTCATCCTTTGCACTGTCGGGTCACACACTGTGACACATAGTTCATATTTTATGTTGGGTTCCAATAAAGCCATCCTGACAAAGACAGTTGCCTATGGGGAAATGGGACACTTTTATCTAACAGGAAAGGGAACATAAACCCTGAAATTTTCTTCTATCAATAAGTATTTGATAAATGTTCTTTTATAAATATACTCTATATATGGCTCTAAGAAAAAATGACTTCCTTATGTCTACATAATTTAGATTTAGAAATAAATAAAATATAAACTGCAGGAGAGCTCAGCAGGAGACAATGATTGGAGAATTTAAAAATACATAATTACTAAGAAGGCAAGCCTGGGATCAGGGTTACCAGGCAACCAATCCCAGGAGAAAGTAATACCAAAGTGAACCAGAAGATAGAATCATCCAAATGTCTGGGCAATTAAGTGTCTGAGAAGAGGTAGAAATGAACACACTTTAATTTCATGGAAGCTTAAGAAAATTTCCTAAAAAGTAAACAGAAAAAATGACAAGAAAGGGACTATTTATGAACAGACAGTATTAACTATTTCCCTCCTTATGTTTACCCACATATTTCCCTGTAATAAAACCACATTAATTAGTAATGTCAACATCTACAGAGTAATAAGCTATTCTGTTTCAAAGTCATTCATCAGTCTAAATTGCTTGTACATGAGTAGAACTTTCTGGGTAAATGTGTGTGCACACAAGTGCATACACACACATTCACATGCATAGTATTCATATGTATGCACAAGCCTCTCTTCTTCTGTGTAGTGAGCTGAGACCATGAGCAAGGAAAAAGAGAAACCAGAAGTCCAAGTCTCTAGGTGAAACTATTTCTAAAGGCCCAAAGACACAGATGTTACACGCAGGCCTGGAAGCTATGCGAAGTTCAGTATTGTGAGGTTCAGTGTGGGATGGTGGTGGTTTGGGGTTCAGAGAAAATGAAAAGTAGGATAAGGCCCATTTACGTTTCATTCTGTGGGCACAAAGTAGCTCAGTGGCACAGTGTCTGCCTAGAAAGCGTGAGGTCATGAGTTCGATTCCTGGTCTCCCTCCCCACCAAAAAAAAAAAAAAAAGAAAGAAAGAAAAAAGAAAAAAAAGATAAGCATAGGTGCTAGATTGAATGTGGACAGAAAGAAAGGGGGAGAGATAAGTCTTCTTAGCTAAGGCTAAGAATATAGGGAGGAGAGCAATTTTTCAGTTTGGCATACAGAACAGTTTAGAGGAGCACCAAAGGCAGTTGCATAAACCATACTGGGGCTCAGAAGAGAGGTCTGGGTTAGGCCAATTTTCAAGTCATACCAACATAAATGGACATGCAGACACTGTATGAACGTCTAGAAATGAGAGTAAAAGTAAGAATGTACGAAAAAAATGAGAGATAAAATTGAGGACTGCAGAATTTGTAAATAAAAGAGAAAAATAGGAGCCAATGTAAGAGATAGAAGAAGTGTGAGAGGTAGCAAAAACAGTAGATAGGATTAGTGTTTTGGGACTATAAAGAGATAATTTTGAGAAGTTAGGGAAGAAGAATGCTGCTAGATTCTGTATCAAATGCTTAAAGAATGTGTTTCCTCCTTAAACATACATAATCATACAAGGTACAGAAGAAAAAGAAAATGGGAGTGGTGCTTTGTAGCAAGAGTCAGCTAGACTGAATGTGGACAGAAAGAAAGAGGGAGAGGTAAGTCTTCTTATCTCTGGAATCCAGAGCATAATTCATTGAAGAAAAAAAGGAGTGAGAGACAGAGCAGCATATTGCCAAGAACCAGGAAGAAACTGGCAGAAAAAATCAGAAGCTACAGAAAAGTTGGAAAGACAGTCCACAATGTAGAGAAAAGAAGGAAACAGTTTGGATGCTCTCCCCAGCTTTTGCAGCTCAAGGGAAGAACTGGGCTCACCAGAGTCAAGCTAAATGCCCAGGGCTGGAAGATTCAGGGAGAAACATCAGCACAGCTGATGGCCTTTGTGGACTGTGGGCTTTGTGCAGTGCAGTGTTTGGCTCCAAGTGGACTCTTTCCACGTGACATACAGAGGAAGGACAGGGAGTCAAGTGTGGGCCTGCACCAAATAACCAAAGAGGGCTTGATCAGGTTTCCGGAAGAGGTTGATTATTTAAATCTGGAACTCAGAACAACTAAAAACTATATTTCTGAACTCTCAGTGTCATTTTTCCACAGTGACTGAATGAAAGACAGGTACTAGACATAGTTGTAGATAGGAAATGAGCTAAAAAGAGATCCTTTGAGAAATTTAAAGTTAGGCTAGGAAAGACATGCACTCCACTGTCTTTCAGAGAGAAGCCAGGCTCAGATTGAGTTGCACACTGAAACACTGGGTCTGAAAGTGCTAGAATTATTTCCAAAAGATGAAAAATATTTCCAAAAGATGAGAAGTATAAAATAAAAAGTGGCCTTTATTCTGAGAACACAGAGAGAGATGACCAGCACCCCCCACCGCTGGTGACTGGCAATCTCTCCGGCAGACACATGGCACGGGGGGGTATGTAAATAGCCTCGGTTTGGGGTGGAACCTAAGGAGGGCATTAGGGATGCACAGGTAGCCCATTGGTCCTGGGTTTGGTGCCATATGTAAATTTCCAGGGGCAGGAAGATGGCGTCACAGGTAAATTCCTAGGGGCAGGGGAGATAGGGGCTTCCTGCTTCTGGTTGAGGCTTTCCTGGCTACAGTGTCTATCTGGGCCAAAACCCTTTCATATCCTGTCTTATGATTATTATTATGAAAAGGGGCGAAGATTTCTGTCTTTAACTATTTCCTGCTGGCAGAGGGCGCTGTACGGGAGCCTAGGGGAGTCGACGGGATGAGGGTTGATGCTCAAGTAGATGCTGGTGCCAGGTGTTTTGGCCAGGACAACTTCACTGGTGAATGCACGTATGTTAGACTGGAAAAACAAAGAGACAAGATGTTATGAGGAGACATGGCACTGTCATATTTAAGGACCCAGGTGAGGTAGAGGGAAAGGTGCCTTTGATTTAGACATGTTCCATGGCAAGGCAGAATTCTGAAAATTAAGTGTAAGGTTAGGGGAAATGATGTTATGAGTGGTGATTACTGCCCCATCTGAAAGCATAAAAATTAAGAGGTAGGTCAGTAAGGCTTGTCTCTGGTATGTGTGATGTTGGAGTCTGTAGGCAATACTGTTAAAGAGTCCTGCTGTAAAAATGATCATTAATAGAATGTAAGAAATTAGGAACCAGTCGTCACTGAGAGATTTACAAGTGGAGCCCACATGGGGTCAGTAACAGTTTTGCCTGTGAAAGCACAAGGCTTTAAGGGAAGTGAGGTGGTCCTTTCAGTGTGGGCGGTCCAAAAATCTCTGCTTTGGACTATCCGAACCCAAAGAACGTGAGAGATTTTATAGAGTGTGGACACAGGTTTGCCCAGAAAGAACCCTGCCCTGGGCTGTCCTAAGGACGTGAAAATGCCCAGACCCTCGAGAACGGGGAGAACAGTCGACTGGGGCTGCCCAGTGCCAAAAGTTCCCCAGGGAGTGCTCACCTGAAATCAATCTGGCCGATGCTGAGTGCAGGCGGCTGGCGACAAGGACATCTCGGGAGAGGAAAAAGCTCAGAATTAATCCAGGATGTTATCTGGTTATCGGATAGGGGACTCAACTGGGTGTGTCCCAGGAGTTAATCACCTGCCAATTGAGTCACGGCACCAAATGATTGGATTATTTCCAAAAGATGAAAAATATTTCCAAAAGATGAGAAGTATAAAATAAAAAGCGGCCTTTATTCTGAGAACACAGAGAGAGATGACCGGCACCCCCCACCGCGGGCGACCAGCAATCTCTCCAGCAGACAAGTGGCGTGGGGGGTATGTAAATAGCCTTGGTTTGGGGTGGAACCTAAGGAGGGCATTAGGGATACACAAGTAGCCCATTGGTCCTAGGTTTGGCACCATATGTAAATTTCCAGGGGCAGGAAGATGGCGTCACAGGTAAATTCCTAGGGGCAGGGGAGATAGGGGCTTCCTGCTTCTGGTTGAGGCTTTCCTGGCTACAGTGTCCTGTCTGGGCCAAAACAATAGTGCCTGTTGGGATTAAGTATTTGTACCTCTACCTTGCTGCCTACATCCAGAGCACATCTGAAGACTGACTGTTTTCCCTATCCACCAACACTACCAAGGATGTGCCTCAGTGTGAACATTGTCACAGCCTGGAGTAAACAGATGGCTCTCTGGAATATGAATAGCAACTCAGGAATTCACAAGCAAAAGGGTTGCTGGACTTGAAATCTGGATCTTAGAAAGAAACCAGTCACTCTAAAATATGAAGCACTCCCCTTTGGCTCTTGTTGCTATTGCTGTGTTGCATCATCATGAACTGTTGCCCTCGGCCATGAGCCACTCTGCCTTGGACTCGGCAGATTATGGACTGAAACCTCCACAAACTACAGGAAGGAGAGCAAGATCACAGAGCAGTAAGCAGCAGAGAAAATAGCCTCACTGAGAGTTGTCATCCAGGTGCTAGAATATAGCATTGTGAGGAAGAAGAGCAGGAGGAAGTGGGTCCACTGGACCCAGGAAGAATCTAAAGCGTGAAGTGAAGCCCACAGAGAGTAAAGAGAAAGACTTCAGTAAAGAAGGCTGTAGCCAGCTGTGCCTTCTCCCTGAGACAGGACTCACTGCGTGAGAGGAGCAGTTTAAACCTGTGGATGCATGCTCATGGTCACAGTGACAGCTGGTGACCCCTGAGGCCTCTGCAGAGAGATGTAGCAGTGGAAGGGAGCACAGACATGGAGGAATGCACTGGCTCGCAGTAAGTGCAGAGGACTCAGTCTTCCCATGGGGAGAGAGCAATTAGCCAGGAGCCATCTTGGAGTTGGTCAGCTGATCAAGGAACCCTGAACTGCTGCCAACTTGCCAGGTAGGCACTTGTGCTGCTAAACTAAGTCTTTGGGCCTTATCTAGTAGCTCCCAGCTGGCTCAGACCTAAGGAAACTGTTTGGCCTGCAGCAAACCCAATGAGTCTGGTCCAGGGCAGGGCTGCTGAGATTATCCACTACCTTGCCAAAAGGTATTGCTAGCATTCTGGGATAGACTGACAAACTTCAGGACTGTGTCTCTATAGGTTGTTTACTAATGAAAACAGAGAGAATCCTGGAAGTAGACTGGTTTTGTTTTTGTTTTTTAATTTTTCTCTTTCTTTTTTTTTCTTTTTCTCTCTTTCCGCTTCATTGTTTTTATATGAGTGTGAACGTGGTTCCTAACCTGTTTGCGGGTATGGCTCTGTTTTGTTCTGACTTTTGTCTCTTCCAGCTCTCTTTTCCTTCAGCCTTCTGCACCAGTTTCCCAAAGTTGGTGTGATTTCCCTTTTGTCTTCCAACCTTACTTGCAATTTCTTTCTCTTCTTCTATTTCTGTTTCCTCCTTAATCCATTTTGAAGTTTAAGACCTGAGGGCAAAATTGACACATTAAGTAGTTATGTATTGCATATAATTATCTTGTCTGTTTTACATTTTGTTATATAATCACAAATCTAGTTTTCACAGTTAAAATTTGCAAATAAAGGTTATCTCACTTGGTCATTTTATACAGTGTATTCAATGCTATTGGTACCACTATAGCCAACATTAACATACTTGTTCTAAAGAGCTGTTGGTCCTAGTAATCTATGATTGAGATTAACTAAGGGTCACAGAAAATGTTGTGCACAGTGCCAAAGAACCTGGGACTAGGTCAAACAAGCAACAACTTCTCATTTCCAACAAACTGAAGAAGTGAGATCTTCTAACAGATTAAAAACCCCAAAACCAGCTATACCTGAAAGGTCCCTCAGAGAAGTAGTCATCACCTAAAACTACCAATAAAGCAACTCATGATAGGCAACTTACAAACATCATTCTGGGAAGCAAACTAAAAAAAAAGAGAGAAAAGAAAGTGAGAAGACACTTAAGCAAAATGCAACCCCAGACATCCAGTTCACCAAAGGTAAATCCAGGGGGTAAAGAGGCGAGACAATCCAAAAGACCCCACCAGGCCTCTCTGGAGCAGTAACAGCAAAATGATTGAATGAGACTCTGGAAAAGCTGAAATCAGAAATAATCTCTCAGATAACTACAGAGATTGCCAAAATACACACTATGCTTAGCGGTGTTACCACAGACACAGACAAGGAAATAGATGAACTGAAGAACATTATGGAAGCTCAGCATAGGAAACAAATGGAATCCATAAAGCCGATTCAAGCTGATATCCAGAAGAATAAAAACTCCATTGAAAGTATTCAAAGAAGATTGGCCAATGCAAGGACAGGAGCTCAGATATTATAGGCAGGCTTGCAGTTAGTGACCAGAAAAAGAAGGATTTCTCAAAGCTAGCAAGTGACCCTGAGAAATCAATCAGGCAGCTGCTATGTGAGATTAAAAAAAGAGTAATTTAAGGTTATTGAAGTCCTTAACAAGCAGGAGGGCACACAAATGACATTTAAATAACTGTTTGCAGAAATCATGACTGAAAACTTTCCTGGTAGAGAAAAAGATTGTGACAAACAAATAAATGAGGCATACAGAACTCCAATTAGCAATGATCAAAAAAATCTACAGCCAGTCATATCATAGTCAAGATTCCAAAAATTCAGCACAAGAATGGAATCTTAAAAGGTATTAGAGAAAAAAACAGATCACCTAGAAAGGAAAGCCCACCAGAATCACAGTTGACTTCTCAGCACAAACTCTCAAGTCAAGGAGAGCTTGGAGTGAAGTACTCCAAGTTCTAAAGGAAAACCATTTTCAACTCAGATTGTTGTGCTCTGCAAAACTATCTCTCAAAAGTAATGGAGAAATAAGATACTTTCATGACAAAACATCTGAGGAAATTTATGACCAACAAACCAGCATTCCAAAATGTTCTGAAGGACATTCTAGAAAGAGATAATAAGGATTACAAATCCATGAACCCCAACAGAAGGAATCTACCAGGGAAAGCAAACAATTAGAGGGAGGGGATAACAGTGGGGAGCCAATAACAAGAAAATAACATGACAAGGATAAGTTGATACATATCAGTTATAACCATCAATATTAATGGTCTCAATTCATTAATCAAAAGACACAGACTGACAGAATGGATCAAGAAGCAAGATCCAACAATATGCTGCATACAAGAAACACATTTAATTAAAAAATAAATTCATAGACTGAAAGTCAAAGAACAGAAAACAATACTCCAAGTAAAGGAAACCAGAAAAAAGCAGGGATAGCTATTCTATTTGCAGAGTTAATTTCAAGCCAAGACTGATTAAGAGAGATAAAAAAGGTCACTACATCCACGTAAAGGGAACAATCTAAGAGGAAGAGATGACAATCAAATATGTATGCAACAAATACCAGTGAAACCAACTACATGCCTAAGTAAATCTAAAGAAATTGAAATTATCCCATGCATACTATCAAGCCAAAAGCTCATACAAGGGAGGAATTTATAAAGGTCAGGGAAGAATTTAACACACTGGACACTAAAAAAAATACAACGAACCAATGACTCAATGAGTTGGTTCTTTGAAAGATTAAATAAAGTTGACAAACCCTTAGCCAAACTTATCAAAAAAAAAAAAAGCAAAGAAAAGACTCAAATCTATACAATTAAGAGTGAAAAGGGTGAAATCACAACAGACCCTGCAGAAATCCAGATCATCTATACCTACTTTGAAAATATAGAATTCTAATAAGATGGAAAATATAGAAGAAATGGACAGGTTCCTAAATACATATGAATTACCAAACCTGAATCAAGAAGATATAAACATCTTAAATAAACCAGTTATCAGTGAAATCAAAGATGCAATTAAAAACCTACCAACAAATAAAATCTCAGGGCAGATTCACTGCTGAATTCTACAAGAAATTTAGAGAAGACTTTACACCACTATTTCTCGAACTCTTCAGTGAAATTGAAAGGGAAGCAATACTTCCAAATTCATTGGAAGCAAGCATTACCCTGATACCAAAACCAGAGAAAGACCCAACTAAGAGAGAGAATTACAGGCCAATCTCCCTAATGAATACGGATGCAAAAATCCTTAATAAGATACTAGCAAACAGATCGCAGCAAATCATCAAGAAGACTGTACACCATGATCAAGTGGGATTCATCCCAGAGGTGCAGGGATGGCTCAACATACGTAAACCCATATATGTAATATACCATATTAACAGAGCCGAGGACAAAAAATCATATGATCATCTCAATAGATGCAGAAAAAGGTTTTGACAACAAACCTTTTTTGCAACACCCATTCATGATTAAAAAACCTTACTGAAAATTGTGAGAGGTGGTCTTTATCTCAATCTGATAAAATGCCACCTACTATAAACCAACAGCCAACATCATATTAAATGGACAAAAACTGAAAGCTTTTTCTCTAAAATCAGGAGCAAGACAAGAATGTCCACTTTCTCCATTCTTGTTTAGTATAGTCCTGGAAAGTTTAGCTGGAGCAGTTAGACAAGAGAAAGAAATAAAAGGAATACAGATAGGACAGGTAGGAGTGAAACTATTGATATAACATGATACTCTACTTAGAAGACCCCAAAAACTTCGCCAAAAGACTACTAGATTTAATTAGCAAATTCACTAGTGCAGTTGGATACAAAATCAACACTCAAAAATCAAAAGCCTTCCTGTACATGAGTAACAAACTCAGTGAGAGAGAAGTCAGGGAAATAACACCTTTTACAGTAGCATCTCAAAAATGCAATACTTGGGAATCCATCTAACAAAGGAAGTAAAAGACCTCTACATTGAAAGCTAAATTTCTCTGAATAAAGGAGATTGAAAATGATATTAGAAAATGGAGAGATACCCTGTGCTCTTGGAGAGGAAGAACCAATATAGTGAAAATGGCCGTTCGTCTCAAACTGTTATATAGATTCAAATGTAATCCCAATCAAAACTCCAATAGCATTTCTCACAGAATTAGAAAAAATAATCCTAAAATTCATCTGGAATAAGAAGATACCTAGAATAGCAAAAGCAATCCTTGGCAGAAAAAAAAAAGACAAGACAGGGGCATCACAGTCCCTGACTTGAAATTATACTATAAATCTACTGTGCTAAAAACAGTGTGGTACTGGAAAAAAAAAACAGGCCTGAAGGTCAATAGAACAGATTAGAAGATACAGAAATAGCTCCAGACACACTAAGCCACCTTATCTTTGACCAAAGTGCCAAGAAGACAGATAACTTCTTTAATAAATGGTGCTGGAAAAATGGGCTCTACAACATGATGAAGATTAAAATAACCAATATCTTTCACCATGCACTAAGCTAAAATTGGAATGGATCAAAGATCTTAATATTAAAACAGAAACAATAAATCTGCTGGAATATAGAGTAGGTAAAACTCTAGAAGACATCGGTGCAGGCAAAGACTTCATGAATAAAACACTGGTTGCCCAGAAACTATCACACAAATCAGCAACTGAGATCTTACCCTATTGAAAAGCTTTTGCACAGCCAGGGTTCACCAACAGAATGCAGCAAAAACCCACAACATGAGAAAAAATGTTTGCCAGTCATACCCTCAAAGATTACTATCAAGAATATTTAAACTTTTTTTTAAAGCGGTACCAGGGATCGAACTCACAACTGCCTGCTTGCAAGGCAGGTGCTCATGCCGCTGAGCTAAATTCCCTATCAAGAACATTTAAAGAACTAAAAAAAAAATAATAATAATAAAAAGTCAGTCCTCCCAGATTTAAAGACTCAGTCCAAAAATGGGCATCTGAGATGAATACGTCTCAGATGAAGAAATATAAACAGTAAATAAATATGTGAAAAAATGTTCAATATCACATCCAAGAGATGCAAATTAAAACAACAATGAGATTCTACTTCACCCCAGAAAAAACAGCTATTATCAAGAAATCAAGTAATAAGAAATGCTAGAGAGGCTGTGGGGAAATAGGAACCCTTCTCCACTGTTGGTGGGAATGCAGACTAGTGCAACCACTGTGGAAATAAGTGTTGAGATTCCTAAAAAGCTAGAACTAGGGTTCCCATTTGACCCAGATATTCCCCTTCTGGGTATCTTCCCCAAAGAGTTAAAAACATCAAACCATGGTAATATATGTGCACCTATGATTATAGCAGCATAATTTGTAATAGCCAGATCTTGGAAATAATCTAAATGCCCGTTGACTAAGGGATGAATAAAAAAGATGTAGTATTTTTATGAAATGAAGTACTATTCAGCCATAAAGAAGAATAAACTAAAACTTTTATAGGTAAATGGATGCAACTTGAGACCATTTTCATCAGTGAAATAAAGAAGACACACATATGTAAACACTATTGTCTCACCAGTGTGAGAAGTTGAAAGTAACAACATATGTGTGTGTGTGTGTGTGTGTGTGTAAAAATAGTTAAGACAGTTATACTACTGATTTATCTAAATTCAATGAAGAGAAAAATGTGCTGGTACTGTCTGGACAATTGTAAGCAGATGTCTTTTGCTCTTGGTGAATGATTTGAATATGACATGTGCAATGTATGTAATATTGTTGCCTCTGATGTGTTTTGAAATTTTGTTTTGGTTTTCTTCCTCTTCCTCTTCTTCTCCTTTTTCCTCTTCCTTCTCTTCTTCCTCTTCCTTTTCTTTTTTCCTTGAAATAAGATGGATTTGGAAAAAACCCAAATATACACAGAACTAAACACACACAGACACAAAACAAAACTAATCCAACAAATATATGGACAAATGAACTGACCTTATACTTCTCAAAAGAACTGTATTAGCCAATAAGTATACAAAAAAAGTTCAATGTCTTTACCCAGCAGGGAAACATGAATCAAAACCACATTGTCTTGCTCTCACCCCAGAGAGACTACCATCAATGAATGAACAAACAAACAATAAATGCTGATAATTATACATGGAAAAAGGAACTTTTAACCCTGTTTTTGGGAACTCAAATTAGTACAACAACTATGGAAGTAAACATGGGGAGTTCCTCAAAAAACCTAACATTATCCTTATCAGTTATACCACTCCTTGGTATATTTCTGAAAAAAATTACAGCTACCCTACTATACAGATGTCTGCACCCTCATATTCATTGTCATATAATTCACAGTAGTAAAGCTAAGGACACAGCGTAGGAGTCCATCAACTGATGAATGGATAGAGAAAGTGATATATATATATATATATATATATATATATATATATATACACACACACACAATGGAGTATTGGCAAATGAAATAATGTCATTTACAGGAAAAATTAATGGAAATGGAAACCGTCATTTTAAGCAAAACAAACCAGATTTGAAAAGACAAATATAGCATATTTTCCCTCATATGTGGGACTGAAGGGTTGGGGGAAAGGACATGAAAGTAGAAGGGAGACTATTAGAGAAGAGGAAAAGGATCACAGAGAAGTGTGAGGGCCAAAGCAAGGTGAGTGAGGTGAGATAGAAATCATGCAAGTATTTCATGTGCATACACAAATATGCTAAATGACACTGACAGGAGAGTAAGGTGGCAAAGCTGGCTGACCTATAATTACAAGATCCCAGAACGCATGCACAGAACCGTTCTGAAAGCCCTATTTGTGGACTTCTCATGAGTACTTGAGCAAGTTTTCAAAAGAATGGCCTAAACCTGACGTCATCCTGAGGTGGCAGACCCCAGCACCACGTCTCAGGACCTATATGTAGAAATTCTTTACAGCTTCTTTGATATGTGCATGACACAGGACCCAGATAACAAGAAGAACCTGCTACCATGGCTTTCTTCATCAGAGCTGGCCTGCTTTCTCCAGGGTGCACTTTTATCCTGCTTTTTTCTCTTATACTCAAGCCAAGCTCCCTTTGCAGAGCCAATTTCTCCTTCACTGTTCACTTTTACTTTTTCAAATAAGCTTTGCCATTGCTTTTTGCTTGTTTCATTCAATTATTTCTTCGAGACAAAAAGAACCTGGGATCCAACTCTAGAAGGAGAGCTGAACAATCCAGAACCTACTAGCATTTAATTGGCAAGCCACTTTTAGAAGAAGCTACCCAATAACATTTTGGCGTAGCCAGTAGATTCTGATACAAAACCACTATTAGATATAACATGTGCTAAAAAGAGGGGGAAAAAGCGTATTACTGCGAACTAATGATAATGAAAACACTACATCAAAACTCAAGGTATATAATGGGAATGTTTCCTCAGGAAAAATTAATAGCTTACATGCTTAAGAGATTAGTGTTAGTGGGGTAATGTTCATATCAATAAATTAGAAAAGAACCTCAGCAGGATAAAGCCAAAATAAGTACAAAGAAATAAAGATATAAAAATAAAGTAGAAAAAAGACAATAAACTGAATAAGCTAAAAGTGATTTTTTTAAAGAATATAATCAAATTAGATAAATTTTTGGTAAAACTAATCATGGAAAGAAAAGAAGAAAAAACTATGACTAGAAACAAAATACAAGGAACTCAGTGGCATAAGCACCTGCCTGGCAAACGCAAGGTCAAGAGTTTGATCCCTGTACTCAAAAACAAAAACAAATAAATAAATAAAAACTCAAAAAGGGGCTGGGGATTTAACTCAGTACCAAAACCAAAACCAAAACCAAAACCAAACAAAACAACGCCCCCAGAACAACCCCTCACACACATGCAAATATAGCCCACACTGAAAAGATCATCTGAGAATACTTTAAGCAATTTTATTTCTAGTAATATTTAGGAGTTACTACACTTTTCCTTGTATTCTTACTTGGGAAATTAATCCTGTACTCATACAGGCCTAAGAATAAAGCAATACCTAACAGCAGATTTCTAAGTTATTGTCACAATTACCATCTTCTCAAGGTTTAATGTAGTTGTCACTTGTGGTGCAGAAATTTGAATCCATACTTGCCAAGAATTACCCTGGAGATACTCCTCTTTTCTGCATTCCAGAATTAAGTATCTCAGGGGGCATACACCGCCCCAGTAGCATGAGGGTTGTTAGATATCTTCTGTCTTGCTTTTCTTTTTCTTCTCCTTCTCCTCCCCTCCCTTTCTCTTTCTTTTCTCTAGTGGTACTGGGAACTGAACCCATGGTCTTTGAACTGAGATATATCCCCATCACTTTTTATTTTATATTTTAAAATAGGGTCTTACTCAGTTGGCCAGTCTGGGCTCAAGCTTACAACCTGCCTCAGCCCCACAAACTGTTAGGATTACAAGTGTGTGCCACCACACCTGGATTCTAATGTCTTAGTGTTTCCTGATAATTTAGCCTGTTTTTACTGTTGCTTTTCCATGCTTCACAGGGTCTTTTTTAGCACTTAATTTAATTTTTTAAAAATCAATGCATGTTTGGAGTATATGGAGTTTATGATAATCTTCAAGAGTGGCTATACATATATAATACTGTTTAATTCTCTTTTTTTTTATTGGTACCCAGGATCAAACTCACAACCACCTGCTTGCAAGGCAGGTGCTTATGCCACTGAGCTAAATCCCCAGCCCCTTGATTCTTCTTTTTAATCCACTTCCTTCACAGGGTTTTATGAGAAGTTTATGTATCCATGATGAACATCCTGCAACTAGTGGGAAACCATATTCATTGAGGGAAGATAATTTTGTTTCTTTTGAGCTAAATTTATCTGTGTTCTGTGTTTAGGATTCTGGAGCTAATTCTTAATGACTAGGTTATTTGCTTTATAATTACAATTACTTATCAAGGTAAACAGCCACTTTCCAAAAGTAGTATTGCAAATCAGGTTTTGACATTTACCATACTGTTACAGCAATTTTAAGTTTAGGAGGTGAAGAAACCAAGTGGCACTTGGAGAAGTGGAGGGAACCAAACTGTATCACATTAGCAGGCCCAGAAGAGTTTGGCACTCTGGAGCCTGAGCTCTCAGCTGGGGTATGAGAGCTTTATATAGGGATTGTAACAGGAAAAGGGAAGCAAGTTAAGTTACAGAAGCAAAACAAAGGCAGTTGCTCAAAAGTGACAGGCTTAGAGCTCTGCACAGGATGCAGTGAAGTGGTTGCTTATCAGGCCAGGGTGCAACTAGTACAGGAGAAGGAGGGGGTTGTTGTGGGAGATGACTCCAATGACTCCCTTTGAATGCAAAACAATTACTGTGACTTTGATTATTTGGAGTCTCATTTCCTTGTACTGATATGTAACAGGCTGGCTAGGGTATTTTCTTCTCTCTTCAATTGGCTCTACGCATTGCAAATAACACTAGCTGAGGCACTAATATGTAATCTCTAAAGCCAACAGACAGTCCTATTTCCTCACATAGTGTTCTCTGTATAGAATATGTGCAGGATATAAGCATGCAAGATGTTAGAATCAATAGCTCTGGAAATGTCAACTCATTATGAGCCTCAAGATGAAGAGGCTATGACGCCCCAGGGCACAAGTGTTTACATATCAAAAACAGAAGCCCTCATCTCAAACTCTCTTCCTTGCCTGGGGGCCAGGCCCTGGCTTCCTGTTGGGACCAGTAAGTCCAGCAGAGGCACGGAATCCTGCCCCGGTCCAGCGAAACTCTCTCCCTTGCCTGGGGGACAGGCTGCGGCTTCCTGTCGGGATCAGTGAGTCAGGAACGGGAAGGGAATCCTGTCCCAGCCTGGCGGAACTCGCTCCCTCAGTTGGAACAACAGTTGAAGCTCGAAAATATAGGAAAATGACAAAACAAAAGACCAAAATGCAATCTCAAACATCCAGCCAATACCAAGAAAGCCTAGGAGCCATGTGCATAAAAGAAAATATATGCCACATACCTGAAATACCTGAAATATTAGTAACTGAAATAAAGAAGCAACTCTGGGAAGCCTTAAAGGAATTCAAACTAGAAATAATCTCTCAGGTAAAAGGAGAAATGATAAAAGAAATGAAGGAGATGCTGAACATATCTAAAGAATTCACAGTTAAAAAATTGGAGGAACTAAACAAAAAGAATCCTTGAATGAACAATATATGAAACAAACAGAATATATAAAGCAGATGCAAAGAGATATACAGGAAATCAAAAACTCCATCAAAAGTTGTAAAAACCGCCTCAATGAATGTGAAGATAGAATTTCAGACCTCGAAGACAAGATTGCAGCCAGTGAACAGGAAAGGAAAGATCTTTTAAAAATAACAAGAAATCAGGAAATAACAATTCAATACCTGCAAGATGATGCAAAGAGGAACAACATAAGGTTGATAGGGATAAATGAAAAAGAAGGGGACAACATAAAGGATGTCAAGAGGATATTTAGAGAAGTAATAGCTGAAAATCTCCCAAGCATGAGATTGAAAACCAATATCAAGATCAATGAAGCATATAGAACTCCAAATAGCCATAAACAAAATAAAACTACACCCAGACACATAATAATGGTCATCCCAGAAATCGAACAAAAGAATAGAATATTGAAAGCTGTCAGAGAGAAAAGACAGATCACCTATAAAGGAAAACCTATCAGAATCACAGAAGACTTCTCAGCACAAACAACAAAGTCAAGAAGAGCATGGAGTGAAGTATTTCAGATCCTAAAGGAAAATGATTTCCAACCTAGACTGATGTACCCTGAAAAACTGTCCTTCAAAATCAATGGAGAAATAGGATACTTCCATGACAAAGAACAGCTGAAAAACTACATGATCACCAAGCCAACCCCGCAAAGAATACTGAAAGACAGCCTAGATACATTTAGGAAAAAACCACTAAACAAAGCAGACAATTAAACAGAACAGAAAGATAAAGATGCAACAGCAGAAAGATAACATGTCAACAATTAACCAATATTTAACAGTTATAACAATTAATGTAAATGGTCTCAATGCACCAATTAAAAGAAACAGACTGGCAGGATGGATCAAGAAACAAAACCCAACCATATGTTGTCTACAAGAAACCCATCTAGCCCAAAAGTATACTCACAGACTGAAAGTCAAAGAAAGGAAAACAATACTTCATGCAACAGGAACCCCCCCCAAAAAAAGTGGGGGTGGCTATTTGTTTGCAGACAATGTGAACTTCAAGCCAATAATGATCAGAAGGGATAAAGAAGGTCACTACATACTGGTTAGGGGAAAACTCCAAGAGGAAGACATAAGTATCTATGCACCAAATACCAGAGCACCCAAGTTATATAAAACAAGTACTAACAAAAATGAACAAATTAACAGTAAAACAATTCTAATAGGAGAGCTTAACACACCATTGACATCAATGGACAGATCAACCAGACAGAAAATCAGCAAAGAAATAAAAGAATTGAATTGCACCTGTGAACAAATGGACTTAATAGACATATACAGAGTATTCCACCCAACAACAACAGGATACACATTCTTCTCAGCAGTGCATGGGTCATTCTCTAAAATAGACCATATATTAATCCACAAAACATATTTAAATAAATGCAAAAGGGTTGAAATTACCCCTTGCATGCTATCGGACCATAACACTATTAAATTAATGATAAAAGATACTGCAAAATTCCCACAAACACATGGAAACTGAATAACACACTCTTGAGTAATCAGTGGGTCACAGAGGAAATTATAGAAGAAATTAAACAATACCTACAAGAAAATGAGAACACAAATACAACCTAACGTAATCTGTGGGATGCAATGAAAGCTGTCTTCAGAGGAAAATTTATTGCACTGAGTTCACACATTTATTGCACTGAGTTCAGGAACACAGAACGAATACAGATAAATAACCTGATGTTACACCTCAAACATCTAGAAAAAGAAGAGCAAGTCAAGCCCAAAGCCAAAAGAAGAAATTATAAAAATCAGAGCAGAAGTCAATCAATAGAGTCTAAGAAAACAATCCAAAAAATCAATGGATCAAAGAGTTGGTTCTTTGAAAGAATAAATAAAATTGACAAGCCCCTAGCCAACCTTATTTTAAAAAGGGAAGAAAAAGCTCAAATTCATGCAATAAGGAATGAAAGAGGAGAAATCACTACAGACCCTATAGAAATACAGAAAATCATCAACACCTATTTCGAAAACCTCTACTCTCAAAAGTTTGATAACACAGAGGAAATAGACAGATTCCTAGAAGCATATGAAGCACCAAAGCTAGGTCAAGAAGATGTAAAACTGCTGAATAACCCAACTTCTATTAATGAAATCGAAAACATAATTAAATCTTTACCTACAAAGAAGAGCCCAGGCCCAGACGGATTCACTGCAGAATTCTACAAGAAATACAAAGAAGACCTAATGCCAACACTCCTCAAACTCTTTAATGAAATTGAAAGGAAAGCAATCCTTCCTAAATCGTTCCTAGAAGCAAATATTACTCTAGTACCAAAATCTGAGAAGGACCCAACTGAAAAAGAGAACTACAGACCAATCTCTGTAATGAACACAGATGCAAAAATCCTCAATAAAATATTGGCAAATAGGATGCAGCAAATTATCAAGAAGATTATACACCATGACCAAGTGGGATTCATCCCAGGCATGCAGAGATGGTCCAATATACATAAATCAATAAATGTAATACACCATATCAATAGAGCCAAAAGTAAGAATCACATGATCATTTCTATAGATGCAGAAAAAGCTTTTGATACGGCCCAACATTCATTTATGATAAGAACCTTGCAGAAAATTGGAATAAATGGTCTTTACCTCAATATAATAAAGGCTGTCTATGACAAACCAACAGCCAATATCATACTAAATGGCCAAAAATTGAAGGCCTTCACTTTAAAATCAGGCACAAGACAAGGATGTCCCTTATCACTGCTCCTATTTAATATAGTTCTGGAAATACTAGCCAGAGCAATTAGACAAGAGAAAGAAATAAAAGGCATAAAGATAGGAAAAGAAGAAGTTAAGCTATCATTATTTGCAGATGACATGATACTCTATATAGAAGATCCCCAAAACTCCATTGAAAGACTCCTAGATATAATAAATTCAGTAATGTAGCTGGACATAAAATCAATACTCAAAAATCAATAGCATTCCTATACACTAACAACAAAGTCACAGAGAGAGAAATAAGTGAAGCCACACCCTTCACACTAGCAACCAAAAAATGAAATATTTAGGAATTGCTCTCATGAAAGAAGTGAAAGACCTATACAGGGAAAATTATAATACACTGAAAAATGAAATTGAAGATGATCTCAGAAAATGGAAAGACACCCCTTGCTCATGGATAGGAAGAATAAATATTGTCAAAATAGCCATTATCCCAATACTTTTATACAGATTTAATGCAATCCCGATAAAAATACTATCAACATACCTCATAGAACTCGAGAAATCACTCCTAAAATTCATCTGGAGCGAGAAGAGACCTAGAATAGCAAGGGCAGTTCTAAACAGCAAAGGCAAGGCAGGAGGTATCACAATCCCTGACTTGAAGTTATACTACAAAGCAACTGTAGTAAAATCAACATGGTACTGGACCCAAAACAGAAGATCAGTGGAATAGATTAGAAGATATAACCACAACTACAAACACACTCAACCACCTTATCTTCGATAAAGGGGTCGAACATGTTCACTGGAAGAACAACAGTCTCTTTAATAAATGGTGTTGGAAAAACTGGCTCTCCATATGCCAAAAACTAAAACTAGACCCATGCCTATCACCTTGTACTAAAATAAAATCTAAATGGATCAAAGATCTAAATATTAAAACAGAAACACTAAATCTATTTGAAGACAAATTGGGTAAAAGCCTTGAAGACATAGGAGTAGGTAGAGAATTCATGAATAGGACTCAAACCACACTGGAAATACTTCCCAGAGTCAATAATTGGGATCACCTCTTATTAAAAAGTTTCTGCACATCAAAAGAAATCTCCAGCATAGTGAAAAGAAAACCCACAAACTGGGAAAAAATCTTAATGAACTGCCCCTCAGACAAGGGACTTCTGTATAAAACATATAAAGAGTTAAAAAAAAATCAGACCCCCAAAATTCAAAGACCCAATCCAAAAGTGGGCATCTGAGATGAATAAACAATTCTCAGATGAAGAAATACAAATGGCAAATAAAAAAATGTTCATCATTAGCCATTAGAGAAATGCAAATTAAAACCACACTGAGATTTCATCTCACTCCTGAAAGGATGGCCAAGATCAAGAAAACCACCAACAACAAATGCTGGAGAGGCTGTGGGGAAAAAGGACCTCTCCTGCACTGTTGATGGGAGTGTAGACTAGTGCAACCATTGTGGAGGTCAGTCTGGAGATTTCTCAGAAAGCTGGGACTAGAAGCCCCATTTGACCCAGCTATACCACTTCTAGGTATATTCCCAGAAGAACTGAAAGCATCATACCACAGTGATGTATGTGCACCCATGTTTATAGCAGCACAATTTGTAATAGCCAGATCTTGGAAACAACCTAAGTGTCCATCAACTGAAGAATGGATAAAAAAGTTGTGGTATTTTTATGCAATGGAGTACTACTCAGCTATAAAGAATGATCACATTGAGACATTTATAAATAAATGGACACTGCTTGAGACCATACTCATAAGTGAAATAAATCAAACTCACATCTATAAATACCGAATAGTTTCCCTAGTGTAATAAATGATAAGAATACATAAAAGTATGTTGTAATCATGATTCCCAATCATATTGGTTTGAAGCCATATAATGTTTTCACTCATTAATTGCAATGGTTTTAACCTGGGTTGTTCGATTTCAGTATATGTGATAGTACGAATAGCTATTTTGAAGAAAACAACACAACATAAAAGCTAGTGCTGATTTAATATCATCTTGTTTTGAAATCCCATCAAGCTGTGATACATCTGTTTCCACTGGTTTTAACATGTTATATCTTACTATCTTTCACTATATGTGATAGTATAAACAAAAATTTTTATAGGCAAAGAGATAATATAGAAACTGTTGTTCGTTTTCTATTAGCTGGTTCTAAATACCCTGTAATTCTTTCATTCTCTTGAAGGGCTTCACACTATCTTGATATGCTTGATGCTATAGCATACGAAGTTACAGTCAAATAATTCAAGGAAAGAGGCACTATGGCGACTAGTATTATGTTAGATTATCTGGTGGTGAAACACAATGATGCTTAAATTGTTCGGTTCTGACCTGTGTTGTTCTATTACAATGTCCTCTTTTATCTCAATCCCCCCCCCCGCACTTTTTAAAACTAATCTATTTTCTCTCATTTTTTTTAATTAAGGGAAAACTAAATTAAAAAATAGTGGGACATATTATAGTAACCTTTTTGTTTTCCTATTAACCTGATTTGAACCCCAGTATTGCTCTCCCCATCTTGTTCTGTCTGATTATTCTATATTCTATTTTCTTTGATAGTATCAAGTTTGAGGGTATAGGCAAACCACTTTGAAGGCAATAAGATATACTATGATGCCCATTATGGTTTGACTATTATCTTTTTTTGAAGTCCTGTAAGGTCTCCAGTGTAGGTTTATTGGTCTTGTCCTGTACTGTTTTGATCAATTCTATTATACCTGATGATATAGGCAACTCAATTTAAAAATAGCAAGAGGCACAATGGTAACTACTTCTGACCACCTGGTATTCTATTTTTGCATCATGTACTATGCCCATCTTTCTGTTCTAACTGACTCTGTTTTGCTTAGTCACATTTGGTTTTATTCTCTTCAAAAAAAGTGATAAGAACTGTGGGAGTAATAAAACCCAAAAGTGTAATTATTATTGTAAAAAAGAGAGGAAAGGAAGGTGGACTAAGGGATATAACCACAGTTATGTTTGAGTGTGTAGGATGGAAAACCATATTACTGAGCTTTTGTTGGATCATTGAACGGAACTGTCTCCAATATCACTGTATGAATGTCCACTTTATATGCTTTAATTTTATAATTTGGACAACTGTTTCTAGGAAAACAATATGTAACCTGTTCACTAGTGATTTCTTACTGTGTATTTTTTTCTTGAAATTCTGTATTACTTGTACCCTTTTACTGCTTTTTTTTATGTCCTTTCTTTTTTCTCTTTAAATTAAAAAAAAAAGAAAAAAAAAAACCTAGAAGCCATAGCCTCCCAAAACAGTTCCATTGTTACCTTAATTAGATTATATAAATTAATCATCTGCATATTTTTATCTCTGCAATTTACAGAGATGCCATTCTTGCTGGCTAGCCAGCTCAAATTATTCAATTAATTCCCCCCATCCTAACTGTCACTAATCCCTGCACCACCCCCCTTCTTCACAAGATAATAAATTCTGGGGTAGGCCTCGATCAAGGCTTTTGTCCGCATGTCATTTTGGGGGTTGGACTTAGGACCCCTTGGCTGCCCTTGGAATATGTTTTGGTGTCTTTACTCTCGCCGTGGGTTACATTGGTTGTGGCAGATTGAAATCAACTTGCTGGGATTCCAATAACATCTCAATGGGATTACAAATATAACTTTTTGGATTATGAGGAAAACTAAAAAGAGGGTTGCAATACTTGTATGACTAAACTCGATATTTGGGATTACAATAGGTTCTTGGCACAAGGTGTCAGAGTTGAAAGGTTTCATTCCCCTAACAGTACCAGGATGGCATAGCTTTTATTATAGCTCCTAAAACACAAAACATTTAGAATCATGTCTCTTCTTAGAGCACTGGGCCCACTCTCAGAGTTTCCAGGATGACTTTTAAGAGGTAATACTTCAATAATTCTAAGGTAATTTTCAATCCTCACTTATATTGTGCAAATATTTAGATTTTTTTCTCACAAAATTAAAAGAAAAAAAAACAACCACACAGTTATAATGTTTTCTAGTGCACTTTTCTGGGAGGATACTATATGAAACATAATCATCTGTTTTTATTTTAATGAAGTTCTTGCCGTTGTATGTTCTGCATTGTTCTAAGATGAGGATAGACTTTTAGGAGCTTTCTAATGGTATGACTTCCCATAGACACACTTCCATTTAACAACCGCATATTTCATTCATTGTTGAACTCCAGAGGTTTATTATTGTTTTGAATGCCTTCATATCAACAATTTATTTGTACATCTCTTTTGATCAATCAACAACTGTGGAGTATCTACTATACTGAAGATACCCTGTCAGAGTCTAAGTAAATAACAGAAGAGTTTCTCCCACTTTCTGGAAAGTGTGTGGCTGCAAATGTCAGTAGTGCTGTAATGTTTGGGGAGGAGTGAACACCATGTCACACCATGTCGCTAATCTGCTGATCCTGAATCCAGTGAGCTAAAGAAGAACTGAAGAAGCAGAGTTTGAGTAAAAGCAGTCAGTTTATTTGATGGGGGAGAGGGAAATAGGAAGGGGCTCAGAGAGAAGTGGGACGGTGACTCCTGGCTTCCTCAAGGTGTTCCACACCTATTTAGAATATCAATCCTTGGGGTTTATACTCTGGGTATAGTTGCATTTGTTTTGCCTTTTGTCTTGAGGTCTGGCCCACTGTAAAATGTCTGTCTCCTCCAAAGTTACAAAATGTTTGGCCTTCTGCACTGGCCTGGTCTGACTGCCTATAATATTTCTAACTGGGCTGCCTATAACAAGATCCTTGTCCCATGTGGGTTCCTGGAACCTGATTGGTTCCCTGGATGATCACCCTTGGATTTCTTCCAGTCATACAACATTTTCCTGCTATTGGTGAAGATAACAGGTGGTGGTCATGGGGGAGGGGTTTATGAATAAATAGTTTACTTTTATGGATTAAGTAAAGGGGAATTGTGGTCTTATGTTGACTATGCTATCTGGGACCTTCCTGAATTTAGTTTCTTTGCCTTTGTCTTTTTAATTGCTCGAGTTTAATCTCCAGAAGCAGAAGCTGCATGTAGCAAACTGCCTCAGGCTGTCCTTAGTCTGTCCATTAAATTCTAATAAAGTTCAATGAGTCCTTTGTCCTATCTTTTCTCTACCTACAGGGTCCCCTGTCCTTACAGTGCAAAGCCTAGAAAACTCTGGTCTACAAGATATGGCAGACATTTCATACATAGTTATTGTTAGAGTTTTTTGGCACAATAGAGAAACAAAAGGTAGCTTTTACTGAGGATGTGGAAAGGAGTACACAAGTCATGGGAGGGGTTGAGATTTCCCCCTCTGATGGAAACAATGGGTGCTGAGGGGTAGGTGAACTCTGACTGCAAGTGGCGCTTGGATGGGCATTGATGACACATGAGGAACTAACTGGAATTCTCTTCATGCCCATGGCAGAGGAAAGAGGAAGTTATAAACAGGGCTGAAGGGGAAGGAAGATGAAGTGGTCATCACTTTGGCCTTCTGCCACATTAGACCACTCCCATAATGTCCAGTAATTTGTACTAGAGCAAAACCCTGCCATTCCTATCTTTCTGTTGTTAGAAGAGGATGATGATTCTCTCTACTTTTTGCTGGAAGAGGGCATCATATTGGGTTTCAGGAGGTGACAGTTGATGACCATGTAGAAGCTGGTACCAGGTGTTTCGGTAAAGACAAGGAGGAGTTCATCATTGGTGAATGCTCACATCCTAGAATGGAGGAATATTTAGGTAAGGTGTTATGAAGAGGCAGGTCACTATCATTAAATGACCCAGGAGAGGTAGAAGGAAAGGTCCAAATGTATCATTCCACCAGGACCATGATGAAGAAGAATATCCATAGATTAACTGACAGATTGGCAAATTACTCCATTCTGGTTAGATCTTCCCTTATCCCAGGTTTGGGCACAAGCTCTAAGGTGACAATAGGGAATCTGAAAAATGAGCATGGAGTTGGGAGGGGTGAAGTTACAGAAGGCAATTATTCCCCATCTGAAAGGGTAAAAGTAAAAGTGTAGGTAGGACTTGTACTTGGTCTAGGGGTTGAGCTGGAGAGAATGGGAAGCATGAGAAATATAAAGCCTGATAGTTGAATCATGTTTGGGAAATTACAGACTAGGGGTGGGGAGGGCTGTGACTATGGCACTGTGAGACAAGAGCCCAGACCCAGAGTGGTCTCATGTTTAACTAAACAGTTGAGGGTGGAGAGAACGAATATAGTTGTTATGTAGAACAGTATAAGATTTTTACATATAATGTGGGAGTATTTGGAAACACTGCCCAGAATCCTATAATGAAAAAAAAAAAAAAGAATATAAGCAATCAGGAATCAGATGGGATAACAAAACATGAGTTAGTCTGAAAGCTGTGGCTGTGGGCCCTTTTTAGACAGGGATGGGTGGGTGATAGAAGATGTGATGACCACTTTGGATGTTTAGAGTCAAGGGAGTTAGGATTAGTAGAGTACTACATAGGCTGAATGATGTGAAACCAGGGTGGCAGTTCAGTGACCTTGACCACTGTCAGAGCATTGAGGAAGACCAGATGGGGCCACTTCACTTTGGTTGCAGTCCTGTAGATTTAGAAGATTTAAGGTAAATTAGATCTCCTGGGAGTATGGGAGGATCTGGTTTGTTCCCATCAGAAGGTTGGGGAAGACAGAGATTGGCATGTTGTCATAACAAGTGTGTAAGCGCCAGGTGAAGTGTAAGCTTGAGAATAACTGTTGAGTGACTTGAGAAATAAAGGCTGGACCATTATCTGACTGGATACTTGGGTAGACCAAAACTTGGAATGATTTCTTGTAACAGGATTTTAGTAACTATATCAGAAGTTCTCTGGTTGTGGGAAAGGCTTTTATCCATCCTGAAAAAGTACAGAAAAAAGTAAGAAGACATTTAAGAATTTTGTGGTGGAGCATGTGTGTAAAATCTACCTGCCAGTCCTGACCAAGGGTGTGCCTGCAAAATTTGTGAGTGGGAAAGGAAAGGTGATATGTGTCTCTGAGGAGAGGTTCTAGCACAGAGATGACAGGTGTGAGTAATCTGAAGGATGATAGCCTTCGAAAAGGATGTGTAACTACTGGGGCTAAGAGCCTGTATAGGATCTGTGATACCACATGGAAACAATTGTAAGTTAGTGATGATGTCTAAAGCCTGCTGATCTAGGAGACCAAGTTTTGATCCTTGGAAAAATCCATTGCTGTGTGTTTTGTGTGTGACCTGGTCTATGAAGCAATTGTAGTTGTTTTGTTGAGTAATTAGTTTGAGGTAGAGTGTTTGGAACTAATGGGAGAAGATGAGAAGGATATGGGCTTTGTGCAGCTAACTTAGCTTGTTTATCTGCAAAGGCATTGCCCTGAGCAATGGGGTCTGTAAAATGCTGATGTCCCCTACAGTGAATAACTGCTGCTTGTTTGGGGAGTTGAGCTGCTTCTAGGAGTTTAAGGATGAGAGGCCCAGGACAAACCCTGTACCCACAATTGTAGAGAAAATTTGAGGAGATTGGTTGTATGTTGCATGGCTAAAGTATGGGATGGAGAAAACAGGGAAATTACATCAATGTATTGAAGGAGAATGCTGGGTTTGAGGTCAAGAGCTGTAAGGTCAGCAGCAAGAGCTTTGCTAAAGAAATGAGGATTATCCCTGAACCCTTGAGGGAGTACTGTCTATGTAAGTTGTTGAAACCTGAGAGTGTCTGGGTCAGTCTATGTAAACGCAAAGAAATCCTGACAATCAGAGTACAGAGGGATAGTTAAAAAAAAAAAAAAATCCTTAAGGTCTAGGACTGTGAAGCAAGTAGTGGAGGGAGAAATATGAGACAGTATAGTATAAGGGGTTGGCACCACTGGGTGAATTGGGGTAACAAAATCACTGATTACCTTAAGGTCTTGTTCCAGATGATAGGACCCATTAGGCTTGAGTATCAGGAGAATGGGAGAATGGGAGTATTGTAGGGTGAATGGATAGGTCTGAGAGAACCATTGTCTAAAAGACCCTTGCTTGTAAGTTTGAGCCCTTGTAGATGTTTGGGAGCCATAGGATATTGGGGAATCCAAGGAAAGATTAATTAATTCAGGAAAAGCATGGGTAGCATGGGTGGGGTGGAGGTGTCCCATACTATGAGATCCAAAGGGAAGGAGGGAAAGGAGGAGATGGGTTTGTGGCACATTATGATGGTGTTTGGAGGATGAGAGCTGTGGGGAGGGAGACCATAAAGGATAAGTTAAGCTTTTGGAGATTTCTAACTAAATGGGGTGTGGGACATGTTGGTATTACCAGAAAGATATTGGTGAAGAAGAGAGTTTGGAACCCGCATGGAATGGGCCCTGTTTGAAGAGGCTGTGTAGGTTGGCTATCAACACCCAGTACAGAGACTGAGGATTTAATACAATGGTCTGAAAACTCAGGAAGAACACTGTATGTCACCCCTATATCTACAAGTACAGAGAGTGTCTTACCTGAGACCTCCAGTGAGGCTTGGGGTTCTGAAAAGTATCAAGGACCTGGCCTAGATACCTAATTTCCCCAAATGAGTGTGCAGCAAAGGCTTAAATAAATAAGATAAATGGTATGGTTTTAGAGCTCCAGGAGGATCAAAATCCTTTACAGAGTTCTAGGATTCTGGTGGCTAAGATGGGGAATGTCTTTGGGCAGCCTGTATTTATTATATTTTTTCAAACAACACAGAAAATTGAACAGATCTTTGGAATGAGTCAAGGACTTTGCAAGTAACAAATTATGTTAACAAGAAGTATCTTAGGAGAAGATCTGCATGTTGCATTTCACTACAGGTGTAAAATGCCTGCAGCTACAGTTTTAATTTAGTTAATTGGATTTGGAGCGAGGTGTCCTCAACCATTATCTTATCTTGCCCCAGACATGCAGCAGCTCTGCATATGTATTTAATTTCGTTTCAATGGCTTCCAACAGAGAAGGATACCTTAATAGGAGCTGTGGACCCTAAGCCCTGTCAATCTTTTGCAGCAGCAAGTCCAAGTAGATCAGTCAGCAATGAATCCAGTGGCAGTGAGATCTCCTGTGAGGGCAAGGAATTGGAGGATGGCTTACCTGCTCTCTGACAGCTAGGACAGTCACTCTTCTAATGGCTCTTGAGACTGCAGGGGGGGGGGCGGACCCCAGAGGAGGTCATGGGTTGGGGTATTCTCTTGCCCAGTATCCTTCCTTGTTGCATTTGAAACATGTCCAGGAGTGGCTTGAGCAGCTTTGCTTTGTTTGGTTTACCTGTCTTAAGAGCCTCAAGTGCCATTGCTAAAAGATGAGATGGATATTAGCAAATTTCTTTTTTTGTGTATTTTTTTTCCTCCTTTTGAATTTTATCTCTGTTGTTAAAAACATGAAAAGCCATATTAAGAAGGTCTCCCTGTGGGCTGAGAGCTAAGTTTGGCCTTTTGTAGTTTTGCATGTATGTCAGGGGCAGACTGAAAAATAAACTATGAGTTAGTAACAACTGTCCTTTCATGAGAGTCTGGATTTACATTAGTAAACTTAATTAGGGTCCCTAAGACATGTTAGGAACATACCAGGTTTTTCATTAACCTCTTGGACTTGTTCTAAAACCTTGTTATAGTTAGTATGCTTGTGAGCTATATTATTAAGGCCCATAATTATACATTCAATCATATTATGTACTTTATAAGGACATTCTACAGTTTGGTAATTCCAGTTAGGGTCCCGTTCAGGCACTATAGCAGGTCCAGGGTCATGCTCATCAGTATTTGCTGTATGACTATGGTTGGCTTCCTCTCTAGCTGCTTGCCATAGCTGAGCCCACTCTTGTGGGCTGAGGGTAGTGTTTAGAATCACATAAATATCCTTGAAATGTAAATCATAATACAGTTATAAATTCAAACTCTCTAATATAATTTTTTTGGTTAACAAAAAAGGGACCTAATTTATGGTTAATTTGAGATCAATTAGTGAGGGAAAAAGGAACATACACACAAATAATTCCTCTGGACCAGCCTGTTCCCAAAGGGGGAATAGGGATTGAGTCTAAGGGGGCTGTGGTGGGAAGTGTAGATGGCCACCAAGCAGTAGCAACCACCCAGCAGGCATCTGTGGGCAGTTACAATGTGATCAACCATAAGATGGCCACTTGTCACTCTGTGACAAGGAAGCACAAGATAGTGACTGTTTATTGTGTGGCCCACAGCAAGACAGCTGCTGCTGGTTACATGGTGAGGGGGCACAAGATGGTGACTGGTCATCATGTGACCTGCAACTAGTTAGATGCTGCTGAACACATAATGAGGAACTGCAAGATGGCAGTCATTTAACCTGTGACCTATCATAGTCTGCTGCCAACTATCACATGGTGGAGGGCCTCAAGAGGGTAGCTGTCTTCCATGCAAGATGCAGCAAGATGGCTGCTGAGGACCATGTGGTTTTCTAGGTAGCTGAAACACGTGAGACTGAGTGTGGTAAGCTGGCAGGGAGAATGGTGATGCAGGAACAGAGGGGAAGGAAAAAGAGGGGCCATCCAATGGGATAGATGTCTCAGGTTGAGGGGATTGAGAAGCCTGAGACTGGGGAGAGGAAGTAAGGGAAGAGTTAGAGGCTACTGGGGGTGAGGAAACAGGAGAGGGTGAAGCAGGGGGCTGAAAAACTTCTGATTAAGAAGGCTAAGGGTTTGGACTTGCAGATATGGGGGAGGTAGAGTAAAGATAGGAGGCACATCATCTAAAGAGTCCAGTGGGGCAGAAAGGAGAGATCCTAGCAGAGCAGAGCGAACTCAAACTATTTGGGCTGCTGTACATGACTGAACAAGAGAAGGACACTTCCTCAGAGTGCAAATGGCATGAACATAAGGGATTTTTACCAACTTGCTGCTGCTGTGACAAAAATGATATAAATCTTGAAACATAGAAGGGGCAAATGTCCCCTCTTTGGGCCATGGGCTGCTATCAAGCTTGTAGGTTGGCAGTAAAAGATCAGTTTGGTATTTTGTTTTGTTTTTATAGCCTTCTCTGAGCCCAAAACAAAGTTACAAACCAGGCACTACAAACCAGGCACCCCAGAGATGTGATTTTTGGGGATAGAAAATAGTACTCCCCCTAGTGACCAAATTAGAGGTGATCCAAGAGAGCAACAATGCCTTGGGATGTGAGAGCGTTAGCCCTGCCCAAGAAGCATAAGATCTGTCCTGGGTGATGCTTAACAAAAGAAGTCATCATCTGTTTTGAGAGTGTGACAGAGAAAGCCCCAACACTTGTTCTCATTGGCCATCACTGAGAGTGTGTGTGGAGGGGGGTGGTCACAGAGGACAGGAGGGTAACAGCTCTGCCTTGGGCTGTCCTGCCTAAGGAATGTGAGAGCTGTTACCTTTGTGCAAAGGGAGGGCAAGAGGTTCCCTCATGGGAGCTCATGAATTTCTAAGGCTGAGAACAGCTCTTCCTTGGGATATGGAGTGGTAGTCCAGCCCAAGGAGTGTGAAAGCTGTTAAGAGACTGAGAAACCAAGACAGGAAACTCCAGACAGAAAGGTGGCTCATCTGAGATAAATGAGGTGGATTGGTGTTGGATACAGGCTAGCAATGGCAAATAGGTAGGTCCTGGAGGAAGGCAAGGGACTCAAAACCAGGGGTGACTCTCAGGAGCCAATATACACTGCCAATCTGAGTTACATGGCACCAAAATGTTAGGGCTTTGGGGGTACAATAGAGAAGCAAAAGGGAGGAAAAATGGCCTTTACTGAGGACATGAAGAGGACTGCACAACTCATGGGAGGATTGGACTTTTCTTCTCGGATGGAAACAGGGAGCTGAGGGGTATATGACCTCTACCTGGAAGCAGCACTTGGGTAGGCATTGATGACTTGTGAGAAGCTGATGGGAACTGTCTTCATATGCATGGGAAAAGAAAGAGGAAGATGTAATCAGGACTGAAGCGGAAAGAGGAGGAAGTGGACATCACTTTGACCTTCTGCCATGTTAGACCACTGCCATAATGTCCAGTAATTTATACAAGGGCAAAATCCTTTCAGTCATGTTCAAAAATAAATCATTATCCCCTATTCATCTACTCATTAATAACTTGTTTTAACTTGTGGTTAATGGCACCTAGTTTTATAGATCAGTGTTTTGATATATTTTTATTTCTCTTTCTCACCAGGTTCATCAATTAATCACCAATTGCCTTTTGAGTCTGAATCTATATATTTTTAATCCTTTCTCTTCTCTCCCGATAACATCACTTAAATTTGTGTTATTCATATACACAGTTAAGTTAGTTAGAAATATAGGCAGTCAGACAGGGGTAGGCCCTCTAATGCAGTCAGTACAGACACATTACAACTGTGGGTAGAGGTATATTCCTTAAAGATCTGAAGACAATAGGCAGAATGAGTACATCCACATACTTCCTCTAATGATAAACAGCAATAATTAAATTCTAAATAGGCATCAATCACTTGGGTGAGGGACCAAAACTTCCCTGTCAGGAAAAGTCCCTGTTTGCTCCATGTGCTCTTTTTATGTGACTTGCTTCCCCATTTGATCCCCACTTAATATTACCTAAGCAATTACACCTGTAATCTTACTGGTTAGCCATAGTTTTTTCCTACTTCATATCCTCCTTGTGATTTCCCATTGATCAGTGTTTCCAAAGTGACCATATTTATAATTTTATTAGTTGATTATAGATTTTTCCACCTTAGAACCACCTCACTACATGGTTTTGCTCTACAAAACTGCCTTGCGAAGCAGGGTCATTGGCAACGCACTTGGAACCCCTTCTGTCTTTTTTTTTTTTTTTTTTTTTTTTTTTGATGGTAGTAAAATACAGAAGGACAAGACAGAACAAAGCCCATCAAGACAATGCAGTGAAATTGGTACAGAACTTCACAGCAGGATACTGGGATAACAGTAATAGGTACCATAGTATATCTTGTTATTTTTACAATAGTTGTCCATTCAATCAGGTATAGCAAAATCAAACCAAAAACAGAACATTATAAAACCTATCAGAATAGAATATTGAATAGAGCAAAACAATTAATTAGAACAAAGCAAAACAATGAAAAATATTTGCCTTCAAAGAGAAGATGGAAGGAAATCCCTCATATTTGTTATATTACGGTCATCCTCCCAAGAGATGCTCAGACCTCTGGCCCCCAGTTGCGAAATGCGGGGGGCGGGGGAGGATAGGATGTTTGATTCTCAGCCCACACGCTGGTAGGCTCACAGGAGATGCTGACTGGTTCTCTTCCTGGCTCGCTTGCCACTCGCTCACACCATGGCCGCTTACCAAGAAGGAGGGCATGTTGCTTTCTTGCTCAGCATCCTAAATTCCAACATGACTGGATTTCAGGAGACGCTGACTGGTTCTCTTCCTGGCTTGCCCGCCGCTCACTTGCGTCTCAGCTGCTTACCAGGAAGGAGGGTATGTTGCTTTCTTGCTCAGCCCCCTAAGTTCCAACAGGGCCTTCCATCTTTCTTAGGCAGAGATTTTCTTTTCTCAGTAAATGTTTTCTGTTCTTGACCTTCATTGTTCCTCTCACATATGCAATATGGGGGGGAGGGCTTTGCAGAGACCACCAGGCTTGTGTAAAGGCAACATGGTGTGGAATTTATCATGCCTGATACAGGAAGACTGAAAGTGATTAAGAATGTCTGCCCTGAACAGAGAAGTGTGTCCCTTTTTATAGGAATGGAGAGAAGGCAGGGGACATTAGGTAGAAAGATTATAATAAACTTCTGTGGTCAAAGTTCTCTGGCAGTCTTACACCTCAGTGGGCAGAGTCCTGGAAGTGTTTGGGGGTAATTTTGGGGTGTTTCTAGATGTCCCAGATGTCCCAGGACCTTCTCCTATCTTAGCACCTTCACAACACCCTGTGCTTGCCGGTGGATGATAACTTTGGTACTGAGATGAATTCCCTGCAAAGAGTAGTGCCTCTGCTCTACTTGATAGAGGTGGGAGCTGTAAGAATCAGGTGCAATTTAAATCTTACAGTTCCTAGAATTCATTACTCATTCTTCAATTTTAGAGAGCACAAAGTTGGCATATATATGTATATATATATATATATATATTTTTTTTTTTTTTTTTTTTAAACTGGGAATTGAACTTATGACCTCACGCTTTGCCAGTCAGGTGTTCATGCCACTGAGCTATACCCTGGCATTGTTTTTGTCTCTTTGAGACAGGGTCTCACTATGCAGTTTGGGATGGTCTTGAGCTCACTTTGTAGTCTCAAACTTGCTACCATCCTTCCTGCCTCAGCCTCCTAAGTGCTAGGATTACAGGCATGCACCACCACACTCAGCAAACTTGGCACATATTGCCCTTATATCATTTGGAGGTCCTATTGTTGTGGGAAAGTTTCCAAGTCAAACCAAAAAGAAGACTCTTTGCACACCAAGGAGACAAGAAAGCAGCATTGAATCTCCACATTGGTGGACTGCTGCAGGATCATTCCCAAAGGCAACAGCCCGGGGTTTACAAGCAGTTTAGTTTATATAGCATTTAGAAGTGGGAAGCACAATGCAAGTGACAAAACATTATATAATTGGTTACATGCATTGACTCACATATAAACAGGCAGGTTAGTCTTGAACAGATTTTTTGAAACAAAAGAATTGTTTATCATAATATAGGGAGAGGGACCCTTACAGAGTAAACACAGTTAAAGGCATTACTATAATATAGAAACATTCTGGGAAGGGAGCCCTTACAGAGTATCCTTGACTAGCCCAGGGTGCCTTAAGATACAGACAATTACTGTGACACAGTGCTCTTCAGAGATATGCAGCTGGGCTTTAGATACTGTCAAGGTCAATTGAATTCAGTAGAAACAGCAGAACAGAAACTTCATCAGAGACCTCTAATTGATTGTGAAATACCTGTAAATTTGCTGTTTTATATACATAATTGTGCGCCAACACTGTCACAATTCTTTCTCATCTCCTTCTCTCTACATTAGTCAAAAGTACAAAGAGCTAGGTGTCTCTGCTTGGAAAACTCTGCCTTTTGAAACTATAATCATTATATGAACATTCTGCTGGGGACACTTATCTTATAAATACCACCTCAAGTATATAAAATCCCATTTCAAAGATTGAAGCATACAAACCATAAACTTTTATTCCACTGAGATTTAAAATTTTTGGATTTCCTATGATGTGGAAATATAGATAGCTAAGTTAGGTAGATATACTTATATACTTATCAGACAAGACTGGGGCCTTGAGAGGTCCGTGGCAGAAGACAATTGGCTGGAGGCATATTCACTAAAAGCTAGACTTCAAGTGATATACTTCCTCTGGGGAGCAGTGATTGATATTCTTTTTTTGTCTTTTTCCTTTTTATCAGTACTGGGGATTGAACTCAGGACTGCCTGCTTACAAAGCAGGCACTTATGCTGCTGAGCTAAATCTCCAACCCCAGTGATTGATATTCTAAATAGGCATCAATCACTTTGGGCTAGAGACCAAACCTCCTTACCCACCCTTTCCATGAAAGCCATTGTCTGTTCCATGTGCACTTGTTACATGCCTTGCTTCCCAGTTTGATCCCCATTTAATCAATGTTAATCATGTGACTATACTTGTAAACTTATTGGTTGACCACAGCCTTGTCCCACTTTACACTATAGAATATATAGAATATAGAATAGTTCTATAATTTCCTTTTGGATTAATATTATTTATAGGGCTGGGGATTTACCGGGGTCCGAGCTATCACATTTGGGGGCTCGCCCGGGATTGGAGCAAGACCCCAGACTCATTTCTGAACATTTGAAAGTACGTACTTTGGAGGGTTTGTTTGGGCCATGGTCAGTTTGTACTCTTGGGGAGGGGATGCCCTCAATTTGGGAAGCGGGGACCTCCTGAGGACAGAGTCAATTGGTTTTTGGGATAGTTTTTGGGATGAACTTCGTCCATTTCTTACTCTGCCCCAGGTGGGGAACCACTCCGTTGGTTAATTTGTTAATTCCTCCAGATCCCTAAAATTTGACCAATTTTTGAGCAAAGGCCATTTTGCTGCAGCTTGTCTTAAGTGCCTGCTTGGCAGGCGCAAGATTGCAAGTTTGATTCCTGGTACAAAAAAAAAAAAGATTATTTGTGCTACCATGTCTGTAGTCTTATTGATTATGGTTTTGTCCCAGGTTAAGCCTGCCTCATCTCGTGGCTTTGTTCAATAAATACCCTTGAGAAGTGGAGTTGGTGGGCAACCCACTTTCTAGACCCTCTTCTGTCCTTCTTAGACAGAAGCTTTCTCTCAATAAATTCTTCCAACTCTTAACTTCCATAGTTTCTACAATTCATTCTCAATTTTACAGAAGATGAACTTGGCATGTTGGACATCTAGCAGGTTGGGAGTAATATTTCCCTTATATCAGAAAAATACCAATTAAATTCATGGTCCTTAGAAGAGAAACTATGGTTTCCCATGAAGCAGTTTCTACCATGTTGATGAATCAGAGCCTTAGCCAGAAGAGAAACCACACCTTCCTGTGAAGCAGGCTCCACCATGCTGATGGGTAAGAGCCTCAACCAGAAGAGAAAGCACACCCTCTTATGAGCCAGCCAGTGCATGGATGAAAAACCAGAAGAACATTTGGAGGACTCACGGTGAGTTGACACGGTGAGATGACAGCAACTGAGGGGAAAGAAACAGCTTGATGCTTGTACTGTTTGGTTGGCTCTATGGGCATGGGGCTGATGGTCTGGGCATCTACTTGAAGGATGGCAGTGTGCATTGTGCCAGCTATGAGGGATTTCCTTCTGTTTTGTTTTTGAAATCCAATGTTTTGTTCTACTTTACTGTTTTATTTTATTCCTGCATCTGGTAACCTGAGCAACTTTTTTGAAGATAATAATGTGCAATATTGTTCTCACTGTTTTGTTTTGTTACTGCTTTGTTTTATTCAATGTTATATTTTGAATGATTTTACTCTGTTTTGTTTTGTTTGATTTTGCTACATCTGATAGTATGGACAGCCACTGGGAAGATAGCAAGATATATTACAGTAGCCATAATATATCTTAATTTCCTATTATCTTGTTTAGAAATTCTGTACCACTTTCACTTCTTTGTTTTAATTGGCTTTATTCTATTTTGTTTTGTTGAGTTTTACTCTTTTAAAATAAAATTAAAAAAAAAAATTCATGGTCTTCCTCCTTTTACAATGGGTAATGGTCAAATTCTGGGGAGTCTTCATAGTTCCCAAATTTTGGAGAAACTTATCCTTTGGGTTTTGGCTTTCTCTTTTGTCTCCTTCTCTTACTTGCAGGCATTTTCAATATTTTTCTTTTACAGAGCCACGCCAGACCTTGAGTCTTTCTAAAGCTTTCTTTGGCTTCCGCAGACCACAGAATCATTCCCTAGCTGGAGTCTTCCTAAGTGTTCCAGCTATTGTCCCTGTGTTATGGGTAACTAAGAATTTATTCTTTTCCCTTTTTTGGGGGGAGGGTACCATGAATCAAACTCATGGCCTTGTGCTTGCCAGGCAGGCACTTGCACTGCTGAACTATATCTACAGTCCTCTTATAGGCAACTGAGTTAGATAGAAATATTATAAGCAGTCAAACAGGCCTAGGTCCTTGAGAGAACCAGTACAGAAGACCAGATACCTTGCAACTGTGGGGGAGACAGATACCCCCCCCCCATTGTGGGCCAGGCCTCAAGACAAAAGATCAAACAAATATAGCCACATCCTAAGGACTGATGTTCTAAATCTTTCTTTATCACCCTGAGGAAGCCAGGAGTCACCACCCCAACCTCCAAAGGGAAGAGTCACTGCTCTTTAATCATACCAGCTTGTTGTGTGGCTCACTTCTCCATTTGTCCCTCATTTGGTCAATTTTACCTGAACAATTAAAAATATTGGTTGACCATAGTTTTTTCCCACCTTGTGAGTTCCCTTGTTTTCTCCACCTTAGCCTCATCTTGCCTTGTAGTTTTGTTCTATAAGAGTCCATAAAATGAGAGTCTTTGGCAGTCTACTTGGGACACACCCCTTCAGTCTTTCTCCCCGAAAGCTTTGTTTCTTTCAATAAATATATTCTGCTGTTAACCTCCATTGTTCTTAAAATTCATTCTTCTATTTTAGAGAACATGGACTCATACAGGACATCTAATAGATTGGGAGTTTCATTCCCCTATATCACCCAGAATGCAGTCATTATGTCATGGGTTGGGTTTGATGGTCCTCAAGGCTGAAATAAGGATCTTTACCCTCTCTTTTAAAATAAGTATGCAGGTTCACTGACTCCCATCTCAAAAAAAAAGTTTTCAGGACACATTGTTAGAATTTTCTGGCGCAATAAAGGAGCAGAATATATATATAGTGGCCTTTTTATTTAAAGAACGAGGAGAGAAGCCCACAACTAGCAAGGGTTTGGCTTCTCCTCTGCCCGGATATGAGGGTGTGTGTATATGTGACCTTTGACCAGATGTGGTACTTGGGGTGAGCATTGATGAAGTGCAAGGAGCTGATTGGAACTTTCTTCACCTGCATAGGGAAAGGAAGGAGGGAGTTATAATCAAGGAATTGGCCATCAAAGTAAGCATCCCCGATTTGGCCTTCCACCATGTTGAACCTCTGCCATAACGTCCTGTAATTTATTCTAGGGCAAACTCTTTCATACATCAGTAAAAAAGAGGTGAAAGAATTATTAGAGGAAGATACTGGACTGGACGCACTCAACAGTGGACCACAGATGCTCAAAGAAATGAGAGGCACAATATAGTTGTGAACTGAGATCTTTTATATGTTTTGAGAGGTGGAAATCTGTGGAATTTGATAATCTGTAGTCTTTTTTTTTTTGTCTTTTTATCGGTACGGGGATCGAACTCACGACTGCCTGCTTCCAAGGCAGGGGCTTATGCCACTGAGCTAAATCCCCAGCCCCTAATCTGTAGTCTTATTGCAGGAAAATTCCAAACCAAACCAAACCAAAAGGAAGACACTTTGCACCAAGGGAGATAAAAAGGTAGGGTTCAGTCCTTACATCAGCTGCCTGTTGAATCTTCACACCAACAGACAGTTGCAGGATAATGCCACAAAGGCAACTGTACTGAAGTTAGTTTATATAGAATTTAGAAGTAGGAGGTACAAAGCAAGTGAGAAAATGTTACAAAATTGGTTACATGCATTGAGTGATATATTAATAGGCAGGCTAGTCTTGAACAGATTTGTTGAAACAAAAGAATTGTTTATCATAATACAGAAATATTCCCCAAACAAGTGGAAGGTCCATTATACAGTGAGCATAGTTAATGGTGTCCTTGATAGGCCAGGGTGCCTTGAGGATAGACAATTACTCTGACTCAGTGCTTATCAGAGGTATGTGAAAGGATTTTGGCCCAGACAGGACACTATAGCTGGTAAAGCCTCAGGCAAAACCAAGGAGTCCATCTCCCCCACCCCTAGGAATTTACCTCTGGCGCCAAAAGAATACCAATGCGGTACCTGTGCATCCCTAATACCCCCTCAGGCTCCACCCCAAACCTAAGCTACAATATGCCCCCACTCCACGAGTCCCACGGAGAGATCGCAGACCCCGGGAGTGGGGGGGGGAGATGCCGCACCCCAGGGGATCGGGGATCTCTCCCCGCATTTTTAAAATAAAGGTCATTTATATTTCATACTTCTTATCTTTTCAGCCGCCGCCCCACAATTCTATCAGTATGCAGCTGGGCTGTAGACACTGTGACGGTCAATTGAATTCAGCATAAACAGCAGAATAGAAACTTGGTCACAGACCTCTCTAATCGATCATGAAATACATGTAAGTTTCTTTCTTTCTTTCTTTCTTTTTTTTTTTTTTCGTTTTTATCGGTAAGAGGGATCGAACTCACGACTGCCTGCTTGCAAGGCAGGAGCTTAATGCCGCTGAGCTAAATCCCCAGCCCCATAAGTTTCCTATTTTATAAATATGTTCTTACGTTATAATTGTGTTCCCAACAGTCTTAGTCACAGTCTTAGAGGGTGAGAGAGAATGGTCCACCCTTAATGAGCCATTCCTATGGGGAAAGCCGAAAAAGGCTATCTGTGCACAGGTGAAAGGACCATTTGCAAGTAAAAGGAACCCCGCAGACCACTGTGCAGTTGAAAGGCAGTTCCCAAGATCTGCTGTTTCGGGAGAAGGAAAAAAGGAAATAAACAGAGCTTGTGTTCTGAAGTGTGTTTTTCTTTACAGTACTCACTCTCTCTCCATGGTTCTGGGAACTCCGGACCTTTCCCTTGCCAGGCAGGCGCTGTGCCGCTGAGCTAAATCCCTGGCAAAAGTACTATTTTTAAAATTTTGATTTGTCTCCCTTATACCTAACTGTATTTCTTCTATCTTACCTCAATTAGGCCGTGCTTCTGGGTATTCCTTTTCTCTTAGTCTTGTTAAGACTTTACTTCAGAAGCGCTTCCTGCTTTGTGAGATTTTGGTCTGATTGGTTTAGTTTCTTAATGGGCTTAGTCACACAGGAGAAGACTCAAATTCTCTGTTGAATCCCATGCCCACATCAAGCACAGAAGAAAAAACAGAATGGTCGGTAGTTCCTAAATCTAAACAGTTCATGGGGAGACGCAACATGAGTTTTTCAAATTAGAGACACTGTCACCTCCAACTCCGCCAGAATTATAATTTGCCTTTGGATAGCCACGGGAAATCAAGAGTGAATTTTGGAAACCCTCAATAGATTCGAAGTCTAAGGCCAGATCACGCTAATTGTCTTTGACCCGCAAGCCTAATGTTTTCCCTGGTAGTCTACCAGACCCTTTCCCCTCCTCCCTTTGGCCTTGCCCTAAGCCTCCAGTCTCTTCTCGTACGAGCTAGGCTTCCTTGCACCATCCTCCTCCCTTTTACCACCCGACTTTCACCCCTCCCTCTCCTCCACCCTCCAGTCACCCACACCTTCTACTACCCGCCTCGCCCCCTCACCTCTTTGGTCACCCGCTGAGCTCCTCCTCTTTCTTTCCCGCCCCATTCCCACCTCCCAACCCCGCCCATCTTCTCCCCAGCTAACGCTACAGCATCTGTCCCTCGCCACTGATCTGCGTTGCACGTTCCTTCTTTTTGTCCCTCCTCACTATCCGTATTACATTGAGCCGGTCGCGTGTGTCGTCACGCTCAGGTCATTTACCCTGTGCCGGAAAGAAAATCGACCAGCACTGTGGGAATTATGGCGGCGGTGGATATCCGAGGTAATGTTGCTTTATACTTAATTCCACAATTAAGGAGTTTACAGCTCGCGGGGGCAAGATTCGAATTACTTTGTGAGGTCCCCCGCGCTCTTTTAGATCGTATCTCTAGATGACCAGTTTGCCCTAGTTTGCCGAGTTTGCTCTAATTCCTGATGAGTGTCTTTAAAACGTCCCTCTGAGCTGCAGTTATATTCTGCATATGATCTCTGTACAGTAGCAGTATTGGGAGTAGTACAGGATAAAGGCATAGCCTTTGGTCAGAGAGGAGACTTTGATAATGAGCCTACTTGGTCTGATGTATCTTCTTGGGACTTGACATGGGCGGGGGGCTGTCTTGTTCTTGAAATTGCACGTCACGGAGGTTGGGTTAGTTTTGAGTCTATAATATCGTACGTGTAACACAGAGTACTGTAATTATTTAGGGTGGGGGGTTGTGATTTACTTTTAACAGTTGAACTGTAGTTCTCAGAATGCTTGTGACTCAATCAGTGGATAGATTTGTGGAGATGAAGCCTCTTAATTGCTTCTTGATCTTGCAAAGTATGTAAGGTTTTGCTTGTGTATACTTATATGTAAAGGAAAATGAGATGCCTTTATACTAACAGAATTAAGGTCTAGCAGACTTATGGTTATCTAGCAGTCTAGCATTTCTGAATCGTGATTTTACATGTTACATGTCATAAGAGTTTCAAGTCCTAATTTCATCACTCCCAAATTGTCAAGAGAGCTGTACTGAGTTGTTTCCATACTAGATAAATAGTGAATAAAAAAAGAAGCATTTAGTCCATAAGTCTACATTAAAGTAGATAGCGTTTGTAATGTTTTATTTTGTATTTAGATTTGTTAGCGAAGGCTCTAAAGCAGTAGGATTGATGATTTGGAGGAACAAGGAGACTGGTATGTATAGAGGCTGAGTGAGGAAAGATGAAGTGGATGGCTTTTCAATTGACCAAAATGGAGAGCCATCAAAGGGTTTTTTAATTTTAAATATTTATTTATTTATTCATTTTTGTCTTTGTGAGAGAGAGAGAGAGTCTCGATATGCAGTTCAGGTTGGTCTTTTTGTACCCCAGGCTGGTCTCGAACTTGCAATGATCCTCCTGCCTCAGCCTCCTGAGCTCTGGGATTATAGGAGTGCACCACCACACCTGGCTATTACCAGAGGGTTCTGACCAGATGGATGACGTATTATGACTTCCCCCTTTTTTTAGGCACTGAGGTTGAGAAGAGTGTAGAATTAAGAGAAACTAGGTAGGAGACTATTTCTGAAATAGATGTAGAGTTAGAGGTTGCTTGGACAAGATTGTTGGCAGTGGAGAAAGGAAGACGTGTTTGGAGTCTGCTTGATTTGGTTTTATGTTGCATGAAGTTGTGGTCATAGATCGTCTCCAAGTGGGCCAGATAATTATGCTCTATTTTGTAGCTATAGACCATAGCTTAAATCTTAGTTAACCATTTTGTTGGATGAACATCCTTGGATACTGGAGTCTGTGTAAATGCATTGATACAAATTTCTGGGGTCAGGGGTATAATCAGTGGCACAGTTTTTGCCTGGCAAACTTGATGTCCTGAGTTCAATTCCTGTTTCCAAAATTAAAAATAAAAATCTCTGATTAGTAAGTCATACTTTTCCTTGGCCTTCAGTCATGAATTAATAAATGTTTGCCAATTTCTATGAATCAGGGCTTGTGCTACTTCCTGATTAGTAAAACCTACAATTTAATTAATTAGTTAATTAATTGTCTTTTTGAGACAGGCTCTTGCTATGCAATTCAGGGTAGCCTTCATCTCACTTTGTAGTCCAGGCTGGCCACAAACTCAGCAATCCCCCTGCCTCAGCCTTCCAAGTGCTGGAATTACAGGCATGTGCCACTGTATCTTGCTAAACCTACAATTTAATAAGGATGCATTTGTATTTTGTCATTGTTCTTCTATTTTTTTTTTTTTTTTTTTTTTTTGTGAGATGATCTTACCATGCTCTTCAGGTTAGTCTTGAACTCACTATGTAACTGACACTGGTCTTGAACTCAAGACTATTCTGCCTCAGCCTTCCAAATGCCAGGATTACAGGTGTGCATCACCAAACTTGGCTTCATCTAATTTTTTAACCCTTATTTTTATTGGTACATGTTTGTAGTATATAATTATTACATTTGTTGTGCAAAGTTGGTACATGTATATGATATATTTTAATTCTTTTTTCCTTCCCTTCCTCTCTTTCTATCTTCATGTAAATTACTAATACTAATACTATGAGTATTAGTAATAAAAGTATATAAAACTTGCCATCAGAGTGGAGAAAAATACTGGGCATAGTGACGTGTGACTGTAATCCCAGCACTTGGGAGGCTGGGGGATTGAGTTTAAGATCAGGAGGATTGAGTTTGAGATCAGCCTGGACTACACACCAAGACCCTGTCTCAAAAATAAATAAAATAAAAATAAGAGAGTAGAAAAAATCACCACCAACACCATGATTATCATATTTGATATTTATTAGGTTACAGTATGCTAAGCATTTTACATACATAAGCTAGTATTCATAATTATAAATCCTACTTGCCAACAGTTAGGAAAAGTTACAGATACGAAATAATGAGGAACTGATAGAAGCCAGTAACAATGCCTCTGAAAGTAAGAATATGGGAAACATATTTTTAGGGAAGAAAAATGATAATTTTCTAAGAAAATTTAAAAGAATTGTATGGGGAGTTTTGTTATAAGTAAATGTTTTAATAATTAGATTACAGAACTTAAATTAAAAATTATTATCATTTGTTGCTTTTTATTGGCAGAAAAATGTCTTTCTGAAAATATTTCCTGGTGTCTCATTTTTGGTTATTACATGATCCACTTATAATAAACTATATAATGGTCTGTACTAATTATGTTTTCAAATTTATGAATGCTTTAATTGCTTTCTTTATTTAACAAGTCATAGTAATATTGTTCTAATTATTTTGGTTTCTGTGTACTTCGTTTGTCTCCTTCATTTTAGGACATGTATAGCATATTTTACATTTTTACTTAAACAAGTACAATGCCTCTGATTTGATTCATTTTGCTGAAAACTGCCTGTCACCTTGAATTAGATCTGACTTCTTCAGAGATCCCAGAGTAATTGCAGTATAGAAGAGGTTGAAATTTTGGGGCTGGCGATTTAGCTCACTGGCATAAGCGCCTGCCTTACAAGCAGGCAGTCGTGAGTTCGATCCCTGGTACCGATAAAAAAAAACAAAAAGACAAAAAAAAAATTCAGCCAGTCATTATATAGACATTTTGATGTTCATGATGTAAACCTAGTGGTGTTTAGTCCTTTGTGGTATGAAACATCATCCAATAGCCAATAATTGTTATGAGCATAGAGAAAAAAACACCAGGTAGCACACTTTTGTAATTCCACTCTGGGAGTCTGGGACAGGAGGATCTCAAATTAGGCCGAAGGTGGGCTAAGTGTGAAGGTACTGGGTTTAATTTCCAGTACTTCTTTTTTTTTTTTTTAATTTGTCTTTTTTCTTTTTATCCGTACTGGGGATCGAACTCACGACTGCCTGCTTGCAAGGCAGGCGCATATGCTGCTAAGCTAAATCCCCAGCCCCGATTTCCAGTACTTCTAAAAGCTAAATAAAACCAAAAGCCTCATTGGTTAAATGTATCTACTTACCATGTCTCTCTAAAGATTTAATTCTACTCAAATATGAACAGTGTGTTTGCAATAAGGGAATTTGACTATTATTTATCCTTTAACTTTTACATCATTATCATTGCATCTGTAATAATAGCTCCACAATTTATTTCTTTGTACCTACTTGAGAGGTCTCAAAATGATGTCTGAGGATGTGTCTGAAAATTTTTTTTTGGTCTTTTTCTTTTTTTTTTATTGGTACCAGTGATCGAACTCACGACTGCCTGCTTGCAAGCCAGGCGCTTATGCCGCTGAGCTAAATCCCCAGCCCCTGTGTTTGAAATTTTTAAAATTAGTAACCAGCACATAAAACTTAGAATTTGTAGTTTTTGAAAAGATCTTTCTTTTTTTTTTTTTTTTTGTGGTACTGGAGATTGAACTCTGGACTTAGTGCTTGCCAGGCAGGTGCTTTGCTGGTGAGCTAACTCCCTGGCCCTTGAAAAGATTTTGTATATATATCAAGCCTTAACACTTTTTTCTCCTAATCAAATTATTCTCTAAATGTATAATATACTTTGTATTTCTGCATATGAAATCTCTCTGTTTTGAATTGATTTATCCTTCTTTTTTCCACGGTGAGCTCTGGATTTTTTTTTTTTTTTTTCCTCTTCTAGATTGAACCTGGGGCCTTAGTACTGAATCGTATTCCCAACCCATTGGGGACAGGTTTCGTGAAGTTGCCTAGGCTAGGCTTCAATGTGGGATCCTCCTGCTGTGGTCTCCTGTACTACTGAGATTATACCACCATACCTCAACTTTCTGTTCCTTAACATACAGTGTTAAAATTCAGCTTTGCTCCTATGAAAAATCATTTTCATTCGCCTGGGTAAAACATTTTGCTCTCTCTTCTGTGCTTCTATATTTATTTATCCATTTTATTGTATTACTATATTGTGTTTTTATTGTTTTCTTGTATGTTTCTCTCTTCTGTGAGAATACATAGGTTAGGATTCATGCCATTCTTATGTTGATGTAGTGCCTACTACATTAGATCCATAATAAATTTTTGTTAAATTGGATTTTTTCCCTTGATTCTAATCTTTATCACTTTGTTTCTTTCCTGTAGATAATCTACTGGGAATCTCTTGGGTTGACAGCTCTTGGATCCCCATTTTGAACAGTGGTAGTGTCCTGGATTACTTTTCAGAAAGAAGTAATCCTTTTTATGACCGAACATGTAATAATGAAGTGGTCAAAATGCAGAGGCTAACATTAGAACATTTGAAGTAAGTCATTTTAAGAAGATAGCATCTTTGCCAACTAGAGATTTTGTTAACAAACACTTCTGTTTGAGCTGTGGATTACGAAGTTTAGAGTAAAATTTTGAAAGAAAAATTTAAGCTTTATTTGGGTTTTTACAAATTTTCTGTCCAAGGAAATTATTAGTAGTTACTTGCAATTTAGTCATTTCTTTTTTTTTTAAATTTAGTCATTTCTTATAACTTCATAATACCTATTTGAAATCTGTTACTCTGAATGGTTTTAGCTGTGCAGTTGTACTTCTCAACCAATTATAATTATTGTTCCTTTTAAAATTTAATTATATGTTTTATGCCATAATCTGGTTTGTATTAGTTTTTTTATATGATAAAGTAGTAAAATTCAACCAAATATAAAGCAAGATTCTTCGACTAAGGATGCTAGTTAAAAATTTATTACTGTTAAGCCGGGCGTGGTGGCTCACGCCTGTAATCCCAGCACTCGGGAGGCTGAGGTGGAGGATCGTTGTGAGTTCGAGACCAGCCTTGGCTACAAAGTGAGGCCAAGCCCAGCCTGAACTGCATAGGGAACCTCCGTCTCAAAAAATACAAAAAAAAAAAAATTATTAGTTATGAAGGTTTCTGAAATTGTATATAATTTGTCATCTTTTACCTAAGCATCGCAGTGGTAGATTTTATGAAATTAAATCTCTATGGTATTTTAAGTGATTTTTGTTATGAAATATTAATAAGATGACTTTTTGTTGCTTTTAAACAATCTGGCAGGGCAAAAGTATATTAGGGTAAAGATAAGGTTTTTGGTGTTTATTTTTATATTTTATTTATTTATAGACCTTGGTCAAGAAACATTGTGTTTTGATTGCCTTTTTGAAACTTTTTTTTTTGATTGTATTTTTCTGTCAAAGTATTAAGTTAAACTCATGGTGAATTTTGTAAAAAATGTTGTTTAAACACCAATTATTGGCTGGGCATAGTGGTGCACAACTGTAATTCCAGCACTCAGGAGGCTGAGGCAGAAGGGTGGCTGAGAGTTTAAGGCCAGCCTGGACTGGAAAGTGAGTTCAAGGCCAGCCTGAACTACATAGTGAAACCCTGTCTCAAAAAGACTAAAAAACAAAACAAAAGAAGCAGTGTTTTATGTGTATATTGCCTTCCCAGATAATCAGCCAGTTTTATTTAACAGCCAAGTTTTAACACCAAACACAGATAACTTTAATCCTATTAAAGCGTAGCTACAGTTTATGTCATTTGAATGTCCTGCAGAAGAACTGTAATCATTCATAGATTGGGATGTCTGTCTGTTTCAGTCAGATGGTTGGAATTGAGTATATCCTTTTACATGCTCAAGAGCCAATTCTTTTCATCATTCGAAAGCAACAGCGGCAGTCCCCTGCTCAAGGTAAAATGTATAAACTTTAAGCATTTTTTTCTTAAAAATGGCATGATTTATCTTGTCTATCTATTTTTCTATGGATTGTGTTCTGTTTTGAGGGTTTCCAAAACATACACTTGTTCAGTTTGGGGCACTCACCAGACTCAGCATGTAGTTTTCCTCATAAGATTTGTTTTGGCTACACAGTAAACACAAAACCAGATTAGTAATAAAAAAGGACAGAGCCAAGGATTTAGTTCAGCAGCATAAGTGCTTGCCGCCCCCACAAGAAAAAAAAAGACACAATAATTGGGAACTGTAGGAATCTATGTGCTGGTTTCCTGTGCTTTTTCTCTTGTGAGCAGCTACAGTGAGCATGCCTTCTCTTCAACAGTGATATACAGTCACATGTGTGTGTGTCTGTTCAGGGAGGCCCACTTTAAACTTGGAGTTTAGGATTTTTTTATTGAGACCTTGTCTCAATAGATAGAAATGTTCTGTCCACCAGAATTCTAGACTTCCAGAAGGAAATTAGATGTCCCCTGTACCCACCTTGCTGGTGCATTTTGGCAGAATGTTTCAAAAGCCACATTCTGTTGTTCATATGTATGGGCACCATAATTTTTGTTCACCTGCCCAAGGGCAATTTTTTAGGCATCAGCTGTCAGAACAACTCAACTCTGTGAGCATAGTTGTTGGGATCCCACTGAGCCTCAGACATCCCAACTGACTTTTCTTATTTCAGTGAACTGAATTAATTGAATATCATCAGAGATATTCAGTTAATGATATTCAGTTGATGATATTCAATGTCACATTCAGCCAGGAGTCTTACCTAGATTTTACTACTGAATGAAAGCTTGCTTGGGAATTACTTCTGGAAAGTATAGGATCTAGATTTGGTTTTGAATCAGAGAACGAAGATGTCTGTTGTAGAGATGACTAGAATTTTAAGACATTTGGGAATCAAACCAGGACATCAGAAAAATTCTTCCTGAAGAGATGACTCAAGGTAAAGAAGCCACTTAGTGTTGTCTCAGCTATAGCTTTCAATTAGGTATCCTCATAAAGACATTTAGGAACAACTGTTAACACTACTATTGATTTCAGAGATTGCTAAAGAAGCTGTGGTTCCAGAATCTAAATTTAGTTTTAAAATGAAAGATTTAGAGTCTCTTTCTAAAAAAAAGAGACCTTAGAAGAGATCAGTGAAGAAGGTTCAGGGTGTAGAGATTCAGGGTGTAGAGTCTATACAAGAGGGCAGCTTCTTATGCCTTAGGATTCAGTCGTGAGGTTGGAGGCAGCTTTAGTGTGTCTTATGTCTTTATTCTGGGGCCCATGTCCTTCTTGCTGTAAGGTCTTATTCTCAAAAGTTTGATTGACTGATAATAGCATTGGTACCCAAATGCACATTAAATTGATTTAATGTAATTCAGATGCTTATTGGGGAGAAGTACTGTTCTTGGAGGGCTAGAGAGTAGAGATTGTCCAGAACTGTGTTCATAAACATTTTTCTCCCCACTGCTTTAGTTATCCCTCTGGCTGATTACTATATCATTGCTGGGGTAATTTATCAGGCACCAGACTTGGGATCAGTTATAAACTCCAGAGTGGTGAGTGTTTTCACATTCTTTAAACTTTAATTGAGCTACCCTGCTTCTAAGAAGCAAACAGGAACTCCTCTCCCTTATATAAGTTAGTGTGAAGTACTGACCATTACAATGTCTTGATCATTGCTAACCATAGGGCAAATCAATGCTATTACACTTCTATATTAGCCAATGCTATTGGCTTTCTATATTAGTAGGTTTTATGTCCATTTATTATGGATGAAAATATTCAGAAAAATAAGTTGCATCTGTTTTAAAGATGTTTTAGACATTTTTCCTGTATCATTCCCTGAGTAATGTATAACTATTTAAATATAATTTACATTAGGCCCTAATAATCCAGAGATGGTATAAAGTACATGGGGGGATGTATGTAGGTTATATGCAAATACTGTATTCTTATAACAAGGGATTTGAGAAACCATGGATTTTGCTATATGTGGAGAGTCTTGGAACCAGTTCTTTGTGGATTCTGAGGGATGACTGTACAACTCCAGTTACATAGTAATATAGATTTGAAAAATAGGAAATTTCTCTGTTCATATATGTAGTGTTTTATATTTACTTTGGAAATTTTGGTTGACCTAGTGAGAGATTTAGAATTTGTTTTCTTTTTACAAGCTTACCGCAGTGCATGGCATTCAGTCAGCTTTTGATGAAGCTATGTCTTACTGTCGATATCATCCCTCTAAAGGATATTGGTGGCACTTCAAAGATCATGAAGAACAAGGTAGGTAGGCCACCCAGACCCTCTTAAAATAACACTTGATTTTCCAAGGTTGAAATTGTTTTCTTTAGGAAACAGCTATTGATGTTTTTTGTCAATGACGTAACATAATGACATTGATGAAGCTATGATTTGTGTAACTAGATTTGGTAATAATAGCTTTTATATAGGACTAGATATAAATTTAATCTGTTTAGATAATTGGTAGTCTTAGTGAATATGGTTCAAGATTTTTTTTTCTTTTTTAAAAATTTTATTGTGCAGTTTAGATATACAAAACAATCATTTTCATCATAGAAAGTTTTAAAATATTTGGAACATAAGAGAAACAGTGATGGCAGTGAACAAGGTACTTCCTGTTTATCTGTTAGGTCATCTTGGAGCTTTGAACTCTTCTCTCTTTAGTCTTGATACTAGGCGTTGCTCTTATAGCCCTACCTTCAGTTGACCAGGGTATTTTTTTTTAACCCATCTGTGTTACTGTTGTAGCATTAGGTCCCTTAATTCTGTGGCTGCTAATCTGCAGTTGTTACTTTTTACCAGGAAAACTACCTCTAGAAATGTGTCTATAACAGTTTTTTCTACTCTGCATTTTCTTCTTTTAGAATAACAACTCAAAATAAGTTACAATTGGTAAGGTAGCCTTGTGTGGAATTCAGACCTATAGAATGGTCTTTCTGGTATAGTTATTTTGATTTTTATAGATGCAGGCAACAATGTTTGATATGAAAAAGTATTTCTTAGTTGAGTAAAGTTGGTTCATGAGCCATTTTCCTCTAATGAAGCTTAGAGCAACGCTTTTAAAAATCCTTAATTTAAGATAATTTGAAGATAGCACCCTGATATACCTAACCTCCCATCCCTCACAATTGCAGATTTTACATGTGAATAGATTTAAAATTTCTCCAGGTTCTTTCAAACTTTCATAATTTTCTGTCCTCTCACTTTGACATGTCAATTAGAGCAGGGTAGCTTGATTTTGTAAAACCTGCCCTTTCATTATTTCCAGTAGATTTTGTGGGAAAAGACCATTTAATAAACTTAAAATACACGATACCAATAATTGAGGTTGTGATTTAGGTAATTATGAAAAACTGTAGCCTCAAAACTCATCTCTGTCCATACTGAAACTGAAGGGTTTTTTTGTTTTTTTTTTTTCTTTTTGGTACTAGGGATAAACTCACAGCCTTGTGCATACCCTGCAGGCGCTTATGCCAGTGAGGAAGATCCCTGGCTGAAGTGTCTTTAAAAGACATATGCAGCTTTTTAAATGGAGAATTTACCATAATTTAAGGAGAATTGAAATATGTATGCTTTGTTTAGGTCATTTGGAGAAATTGTATGACTCTATAAAGATTTGTAAAATATGAATCATCAGATTAATTGGGTAATATTTTGACTTGGATTTTATATTTTAATAGATAAAGTCAAACCGAAAGCTAAAAGAAAAGAAGAACCAAGCTCTATTTTTCAAAGACAGCGTGTGGATGCTTTGCTTGTAGACCTTAGACAAAGATTTCCACCTAAATTTGTGCAGGTAATGAGAATGTGTGGCCAATACTTTGTGTTTGTTTGTGTGTGTATGTATGTGATTTGTTATTTTTCTTGACATATACATATTTAATTGAAAATTGTTTCTGGTTTCGTTATGGCAAAGTAGACCAAACACGGGAAGAAACTGCACCTAAAAGGTTTAGGAGGCTGTTTGTTATACTGATTGGCCTGAAGGATCTCTCCCAAAGAGTCAGAGCCCTGTGTGGGTTTGGGTGTGTGTGTGGGGTGTTTTGGGGTTGTTATGGGGAGATCAATTGGGGTTAAAAAGCAGACTTAGTGTGTTATGATTGGTGGGTTGGGTGATGTGGATTGTGAAGGAGTTTAAACATCTCAAGTTATATTGCCAGGTTATCAATTAAGTAAGCGTGGATTACACAAAGGAAGGAATGTTCTGGTATCAGGCTTGTCTGGACATGTGCGCTTGATTTTGTGGGGCACTCTTGGCAGGCTTTTCCTTAAAATTTTAATGTCCTCTTCATTCAGTGTGGCCTAGAAATAACAGTCCCACTGATAAGTATTCTCATTCTCAAGATTGCTCAAGTGTACAGGTTGTAAAAAATCTAGGTTATAAAATCCTGTTGGTACTCTGTGTGCATTCTCATGTAGTATAGGTATCTAAGCTCCTTAAACAATCTGATGGTTAACACAATAGTGTAAGAATACACTATTTTTGGTAGAGGGCTTGGCATGATAAAAGAGGGGATTAGAATTTTAGAGTTATAAAGTTATATTGATATAGGGGAATGAAACTCCCACCCTACTATTACGTCCAGTATGAGTTCTTGTTCTCTAACATTAAAAAATGAATTTCAGGAACAACAGAGGTTAAGAGTAGAATATATTTATTGAGAGAAAGAAAGCTTCAGGCTGAGAGACAGAAAGGGTCCCCAGTGGGTTGCCAAAGACTGTCTTTTCTAGGGACTTTTATAGAGTAAAATCATGAGGTTAGATGGGTCAAAGATGGGGGAAAATGGGAATTTTCCAGATGGGCGTAAGGCGGGAGAGAACTGTGGTCAATCAATAAGATTAACTGCTCAGCTAAAATTGATTAAATTAGGAACAAATGGGGGAGTGAGTCACATAGTAAGGGGCATGCTTAACAGCAGGGACTCTTCCTGTAGGGGGATGGGATGCTGACTCCTGATTTCCTCAGGGTAATAGAGAACTATTTGGACTGTTTGTCCTTAGGGTATGGTTCTATTTGCTTTATCTTTTGTCATGAGATCTGACCCACAGCAGGAGGTGATTGTGTCTTTCAACGCTGCAAAGTTTCTGAATTTTTGCTCTGGCTCCTTTGAGGGCCCAGCCCTGTCTGACTGCCTATAATATTTTTAACTAACTTGGCTGCCTGTAACAATATGAATTGTGCTGTGTGATTTGAGAGGGAGGCACTCCAACAGCAATAGTAAATTTTTTTTTTCTTTGTCTTTTTGAGACAGGTTTTACTATGCAATTCAGGGGTGGTCTTTATCTCACTTTGTAACTCAGGCTGCTTTCGAATGTGCAGTGTCCTTCTGTGTCAGCTTCCTGAGTCCCGGGATTACAGGCTTGCACTACCATGCCAGGCAGCAATAGTAAATTCTTATAAATGAGTTTTTCAAGTGAAGTGGTTGTTGCAGTTCTTGACATTTACAGATCTGTGTATGCTTATGATCATAAATATACCATTGCTCCTAAGAGCTATTTAAGAAATTTTCAAAAGTAGTTTTAAATTAAATGACTATAGAACAGGCCTCTTTTTCTGTTCCTGACTGTTCCTGTAGAGAGAAATGTATTATTGGAATAATTTTATGGTAATGAAGGGATCAGAGCATGCAAGTTGGAACATGCCATATTTCCCTGAAAGTAAGATCAGTTCTTATATTAATTTTTGTTCCAAAAATGTAGTAGGGCTTATTTTCAGGGAATGTGTTATTTTCTCATGTACAACAATTGTGATAACTTGGACCCCGGTATAAAATCCAAGGAAGCAAGAAATTAAAATTTGGGAAGCAAAGGCTTTATTTCCAGGCTTGGTGACAAGTCTCTGGGAGCCAATTTGGAGACTGCAAGTACCTGACAGCTAAAAGTCAGGGCTTTTATCTTGTAAATCCACAAACAGCTGCAGGTCACACAATGTAAGGAAGGGGATGGGGGTGTGGCGCAAACAGAAAGGGCCATTACATGACTTGGGAAGGGCAAGATGAAGGGTAAGCAAGTCTCCCTGCATACAAGCAAGTTTAGATAAGAAGAAATCTTGTTTTTCTTAGCAAAGAATAGAGAATTCTAACAGCAATTAACAACCTTATCTACCCTACTTGAGCACCACAACTGTTATTTGTAGAGAGCAACAATGGTTAACATATCAATTAGGTAAGATTTTACAATTCTTTACAGAGGAGAGCATTGATTAACATATCAATCCTTTACTCAGAGGGAAAAGGAAAACACACATATACAGTAAGGCCAAGTTACAGGTATTGCTATGATACAAACGAAGCTATTTTTGTGAAGAATAGTACAATCTAATACAATCTAATGCAATTAACACAATTTGTGACGGGCTCAGGTCTTTGTTTTGTGGCCTTTTGGGAAGTTAAAACTTAACCTAGTTAGATGTGAAGGGAGAAGGGGAGGGGAAGCAGCAGGTGGGCTTATACAGAACAGGCTTCGGCGCGATAGTTAGGGGGGCTTAGGTTATAACAACAATATATTATGTTTAATAATTACATTTATTCACTTATTTATGTACAAAAATCTACATTTATTGAAATGTAGTCATGTCATTTTCTTCTGGAATATTGTACTAACTCTCTAAAACCCCAGATTCTGGCCTGAATTTCTTACAACTCCATTTCCTGTGAAACCATTGTCCCTGATCTCATTTCTAGCAATAAAGCTGTCCTTAAGTGAGCATTTCTTGTCTGTGGACCCTTCGCATTGAGACTTCCCATTTTGTCCCCAGAGTTTTCTCAAAAAGTTTCCCTTAAGTCAAGTGTTTATGGAAGACTTAGAAGATAGGAGTAGCAATCAAAATGATGACAGTTAAGAATGATAATCCATACAAAATTCACGAAAAATCTGAAGCATCAAAATTCAGAATATAGGAAAAACAGTAGAATTTGGTTGAAATAGTAGTTGTAGGGATTTGGTTTACATTGAACAACCTTCAGAATATTGAGCAGCTTTTGCATTTGGTTTCTGAGGTGTGCTGGTGAGTGAACACTCTTTTAGGCTAGGGTTCCTACTGTAGTTCATTTGGCATTTGTTCCTACCTTTTTTTTGTCTTTTTGAGGCAGTCCAGGCTGAACTTGAGCTCACTTTGTAGCCTGGGGTGGTTCTCAAACAATTTGGGGGATTATAGTTGTATGCCACCATGCACAGCCTTGCAGTGATTCATTTGTTCATTTCTACCTGGTAGGCTAATGTGGACATTACAGAAAATTCAAAGACTGCCTCCATTTTTAATACAAAAAAGCTCTACATTACGGAAAATAATGAAAAATCTAAAACAGTAAGAAATAGAATAATCACATGTAAATAATCACACGTGTATGTTAATTGGACCTAGAAAAGTCATTTGGAGACTGGCCACTGTTTTTGGGTGAGTTCACACTGTAAGATGTATCTAGCACATGCCAAAACTTCACAGTCCTGAAGGAAAGGAGCTGACTTCGTACTGCAGAGCAGTCTGGAACCTATAACGATTCCCTTGCCTCAGCCTCCTGAGTGCTGGGATTACAGGTGTGCACCACCATGCCCAGTTCTGTTTTACTTTTAAACACTTTTAAGCACAGTCTCATTGCCTGAGAGTGAGGAGTAGTTTGTGAACTCTGAGGAGAAAGAAGGTGTTTTACATGATTTAACTTGGATAATGGGGCTAAGGAGATGACAGGGCCCAGTTAAGTAAAGGAATTGCTATGCAGAATAGAGGACCTGACATTGTTCCTAACCTCTATTGCTCCCATCACTTTTTCCTGCAGTTTGATTTTTTAATAGTACACTGATCACACGTAGTATGTTCATAGGAAAATACCGTTTTTCTCTCATTTTTGATGCCTGCCAACTCCAAAAGTCAGAGGGGTTCATCTAGCCTCATCCTCCTTTTTTCTGCTATGGTTCATTTCCTTTAAGCAAGTAAGTTGAGTCTTAAAAGTTTTCATTATTTCTCTCATTAAATTCTACTTAACTACATTTTAAATAGTATTGTAGCCTTTGCATGGAAGCAAGCGGCTTTGTTAGATGTTCAGGGTTTTTTGTGGTTAACTACTCTAGTTTTATATTTGTTTCTGGAATGGAGAGTAAAAGTAGAAAAATAAACAAATTTTTACTTTTGTGGTACACAATAATTTTATAGCACATAATTTTTCTTTATGAAGTCATTTATAATGTAATTTGATGATGTTATTTTTTAATTTTGTTTATAAATATTTAAAGATATAAAGTAAAGATAATAGTTCACTCAAAATTATTTGTAAATATAACTAGATTCCAAAACAATAGCACAATTCAGTTTTAACACATCTTCTCTAAATGATTTAAAAGTTTATTTGCAAGATTGAATGAATAAAACAACTAATTTTTTAATCATTCATAAAGTGAAGATGGAATATTTACCTTACTAAGTAGTAAGGTTTTTTATTAAGACAAATGATGTCATTTTAATAAGAAATACAAAATCAAGAAGAATGCTTTGGTTAATCTGACCTGTTTTCTTATGTTTCCTCTGTCTCACCTCCCTATTCCCTGTTTTTTAAATTACAGCAAAAATCTGGAGAGAAGCCCATCCCAGGTATGATGCAATTGATACTCTTCATAAACTTGAAATAAGACCAATGTGTTTGATTCAGTAACAATGACAGTGATGAGATGAGCTAAGGTCATTTTGTTCTTTAGTTATTGTAGTTTGTCACTCCTGACTTTTGAGATCTCCTGAACTAGCACTTTTGTGGTAGTAATACTAGTAATTAAAAGGTGAATTTGGAGCTGGGTGTGGTGGCACATGCCTGTAATCCCAGTGCTTGAGAGGCTGAGGCAGGAGAAAGCCAGACTAGGTTACATAGTATTCAAGGCCAGGCTGAACTGCATAAGAACCTGCCTCAAAATACAAAAAACAAAGAATTTGGGTGGAAAGACTAGGAAGTAGGAGGAAATCAGGGTGATCTGAGGTTGTTTTTAGTTTCATAATTAAAAACAGTATTGAACTGGGGTATAATAATTATACCTTGGTTATATTTTATTTAAATACTATGTGTTCTTGTATAGTATCATACATTTCCTTGGGGCAGTAATAGGTTGTTAGATTTATAACTGGCTTCTTAAATATGCTTGCCTGAGCCAGGCATGGTGGCACATGCCTCTAATCCCAGCACACTGGAGGCTGAGGCAGGAGGATTCACGAGTTCAAAACCAACCTGGGCTACAAAGTATATTCAAGCCAATCTCATTACATAGCAAGACCTTGTTTCTAAAAATAAAAACAAAACACCTGCCTGAGGAAACTGCTAAATGTAGAATTTGAGATAAGCAATAAATAAATGAATTTCAAAGAGTGAACCTTCATAGTAACCATTGTCTAAATTTATCCTTTTACCTTTATTCTTCTTAAAAAAAAATCTGCTGTGGGTGTCTAGTGGATCAGACAAAGAAAGAAGCAGAACCTATACCAGAAACTGTAAAATCGGAGGAGAAAGAGACCATAAAGAATGTCCAGCAGACACTGAACACTAAAGGCCCACCTGAGAAAAGGATAAGACTTCAGTGAGTGTGGGAGAAAACAAAGTTTACAAGACTCCTATTCTCAGTTATTATACCTCAATACTGTTGTAGACTTTTGAGCCTGAAAGTCCTTTTCTACCACCCTCTTATTTGTATGGAATATGATTGTTCTTTAAGGAAGGTTGTTATTTTCATCCTACTGTGTAAATATTTCTTATATATCTTTTGTAATCTTTCCTCTACTGGACTTGAGGAATTTACTTACATGTGTACCTATGTTACATTTAAAGACAAAAATAAAGTGTTTGTATATCTTCCTTCATCGTAACTTTTTCTTTTTTCACTGCCATCTCTGAAGTTTTTTAGATACATTTTGAGGATCCAAAGGTTTAATGTTAACACAATAACGATTAAGCACGTTTTCTTATATTAGTTACATATTCTTTTTTTTAAAGTTAAACATTTTTATTAGTACATGCTTGCCATACATGATCACATTCATAACAGGGAATTTGGGCACGTTCATAATAAGTCTGAATTCTTACCATTGTCCTCCCTTCCCTTCAACCTTTCTTGCTTTCCCTATTTACAGAAGTTCTGTTTGCATTTTTTCCTTCTACTTTTTAAATTTTTCTTTTCTTCCCTCTCCCCTTTCTTGTTCTCCTATTTGTACATATCTAACCCTCCATTATACTCCTTACTTATAATTTGGGTTTGTCATACAAGAGAAGCAATATGATATTTAAATTCATGTGTTTGATTTATTTCACTTAAGATTTTGGTCTCGAGGCATCCATTTACCTAAAAAACACCTCAAGTGTATCCTTTGTGGCAGAGTAGTACACTATTATATACAAATACCACCTATTCTTTATACATTCATCTGTTGGTGGGCATCTTGGTTGTTTCCAAGATTAAGCTGTTACAAATTGTGCTGCTATAATGTGGGTATGCATGTATCATAATAATATGATCACTTTAACAGGAAGATACATAGAAGGGGAATAGATAGATCAAATGGAACTGCTAATTTTATTTCTTTTTTTTATTTTATGGAAAATAAAAAAATTTCAAAACAAAATAGAATAGCAATAGTTAACATATTACATATTGTTATCTTCAAAGTAGTTACTCAGAATACAAGATAGGGCATGAAAAGTTCTCCAGATAATATTAGCATAAACATTTTTTTTTAGTGAACTGAGAGAAACTAGTAGTATGACTATCTTGTGTATTTGTTTCCTCTTTCCCTCCTTCTTTTTACCTGTCCCTCCACCCTAGTTCCTCTTTTGAATAATTTCTTCCCAATTCACAATAACCATTGTATATTTTGGTCTTTATTTAATTTTAGTTTCTTACACCAGGGAAACAATATGATGTTTTTACACATTTGAGTCTGATTTATTCCTATTATGAGTATGGTCTCAAGTTTCATCCATTTACCTATAAATATCTTATTTATCTTTCTTTATGACTGATTAGTACTCTGTTGTCTAAAAAAACAACATCTTTATTATCCATTCCATGGTTGATGAGCATTTGGGTTATTTCCAAGCTTTAGCTATTAGGAATTGTGCTGCTATAAACATGGGAGCACATATATCACTGTGGTATGTTTTTAATTCTGGGAAGATGCCCAGAGGGGAATAATAGTTGGGTCAAATGGAACCTCTAGTCCTACTTTTTTGAGGACTCTCCATACTTATTTCTATAGTGGTAGCATCAGTCTGCACTCCCACCAACAATGGAGAAGGGTTCCTTATTCCCCACAGCCCCTTCAGCATTTGTTATTGCTTGATTTCTTGATGATAGCCCTTCTTTCTGGAGTGAGATGGAATCTCTGCATTGTTTTAATTTGCATTTATTGAATGACCATTGATGTTGAACATCATATATTTATTTGCTGTTTGTATTTCTTCATCTGAGAAGTATATACTCACCTCAGATGTCCATTTTTGGACTGGGTCTTTGAATTTGGGAGGTCTGGTTTTTTTCAGTTCTTTATATGTTTTAGATACAAGTCCTTTTCTGAGAGACAACTGGTTAAAATTTTTTTCCCCTCTGTGGGTTGTTTTTTCACACTATTGGTGATCTCTCTTATTGTGCAAAAGCTTTTTAGTAAGATGAGATTCCAGTTGTTGATTCTTTGTATTATTTCCCATGTGATCTGGGTTTTGTTCATGAACTCTGCCTACACCTATGTCTTCCAGATTTCTATTTTCTCTTCGGCAGATTTAGTGTGTCTGTTTTAGGGTTGATCTGTTTTGATTTTAGCTTAATGCATGGTGAAAGATGTGGGTTTAGTTTTTGGCATTTGTAAAGCCAGGTTTTCCAGCACCATTTATTAAAGAGGCTGTCTTTCTTCCAGTAAGCATGTTTAGCTCTTTTGTCAAAGAAAGTGTCTGAGTGTGTTAGGAGTTGTGCCTCCATCTTGTACTTTGCCCCACTGATTGTCATCAGTTTTTTTTTTTTTTCCCAGTACCATGCTGAGTGACTTTATCATAGTAGCTTTACCTTTGTTGCCCAGAATTACTTTTGCTATTCTAGGTCTCCAGAATTTTAGGAATTTTAGGAATGTTTTGTCTAGTTCCATGAGATGTGCTAAGACTTTTTTGGTTGGGATAACATTTCATCTATATAACAGTTTTAGGCGTATTGCTATTTTCACTATCTTGGTGCTTCCTTTCCATTTTCTGAAATCCTCTTCAATTTCTTTTTTCAGAGTACTGTAATTTTCAATGTCTAGATCATTTAATTCCCTTGTTAGATTCCTAAGTATTTCATTTTTTTAGATGCTATTGTGGAGAGTGTACTTTCCCTAATTTCTCAATGAGCTTGTTTGTGTAAAGGAATGCTGTTGATTTGTGAGTGTTGATTTTGTATCTTGCTACACTACTGACTTTGGTTATAAAATTTACAAGTCTTGAAGTTTTTGGGATCTATGTTGAGTATCGTGTCATCCATGAATAAGGATAATTTAACTTCTTCCTTGCCTATCTTTTTTTTTTTTTTTTTTTTTTGTCTTTTTCCTTTTTATCGGTACTGGGGATCGAACTCACGACTGCCTGCTTCCAAGGCAGGCACTTATGCGGCTGAGCTAAACCTCTAGCTCCTTCCTTTCCTATCTTTATTCCTTTCATTTCTTTCTCTTGTCTAATTGTTCTTTCTCTAGAACTGTATTAAATAGTGGTAATAGTGGACATCCTTGTCTTGTTCCTGATTTTACAGTGAAAGCTTTCAGTATGATGCTTTCATTTAAAGTGAAAATTTGCTAATGGTTTATGATAGACAGTGTAAGGGTTTTGGCCCAGACAGGACACTGTAGCCAGGAAAGCCTCAACCAGAAGCAGAAAGCCCCTATCTCCCCCGCCCATAGGAATTTACCTGTGACGCCATCTTCCTGCCCCGGGAAATTTACCTATGGTGCCAAACCTAGGACCAATGGGCTACCTGTACATCCCTAATGCCTGCCTTAGGTTCCACCCCAAACCGAGGCTACTTACATACCCCCACGCCACGTGTCCATCCAAGAGATCGCGAGACTCCAGCGGTGGGGGGTGCCGGTCATCTCTCCATGTTCTCAGAATAAAGGCCGCTTTTTCTTTTATACTTCTCATCTTTTGGAAATATTTTTCATCTTTTGGAAATAATCCTATCATTTGGTGCCATGAATCGGATCGGCAGGCGATTGACTCCTGGGACACACCCAGTTGAGTCCCCAGCTGATAACATCCTGGATTAATTCCACGCTTTTTCCTCTCCCAAGACGTCCTTGCTGCCAGCTTCCTACACTCACCATCAGCCAGACTGATTTCAGGTGAGCACTCCCCGGGGAACTTTTGGCACTAGGCAGCCCCAGTTGACTTCTCCCCGTTCGCGTGGGTCTGTGCATTTTCACGTCCTTAGGACAGCCGAGGGCAGGGTTCTTTCTGGGCAAACCTGTGTCCACGCTCTATAAAATCTCTCACGTTCTTTGGGTTCGGATAGCCCAAAGCAGAGATTTTTGGACCGCCCACACTATAAAGGCCCTCAATTCCCTTAAAGCCTCACGCTTTCACGGGCAAAACTGTTACTGACCCCACGCAGGCTCCACTCGTAAATCTCTCAGTGAGGACTGAAATATACGAGTTTTTGGAACCTTAGCTGCAGTGTGGTGCCACAAACAAGTGACAGCTTGTTTGGAACATGGCCTATTTCTTGCCTGAATCAGTCAGGGGAAACGTATTTTCTAACTCCCAAAAGATGCCTTTACAATGCCTAATTTCCAATTTATGTACTTTAAAAATTAAAAGTACCATGAAAACTAAACAATTAACTTTTTACTGCCGGGAGTTCTGGCCAACTTACCTGCTTATCGGCAAGTGTTGGCCCGAGGAAGAAACATTTGACCCCTGCATTCTCAGGAATTTGTATGGTTTCTGTCAGGCCGGCGACAAGCTATTAGAACTCTCTTATATTTAGGCCTTTCTGATTCTGAGAACACGCCTGTCTCTCATTAAGTCTTGTGCTCCTGCTGAGATACTTTTAGCTAACTCTACCACGCTGCAAACTTTTCCATCCTGCCCTCCAGTGTTTTCCCGGCCATCGCCTCCCTACCCCCAAAATGGTTTCTCGCCGTTATCTCCCACTGTGGGATCGTCTTCCCCTCCATCTCCCAGGACCCATAACTCTCCCAGCAACTCTAATCACTCTGTTAACACTTCCTCAAAGTCTCCGACTCTTTCTCCTGATAATTCTCTGACCTCTACAGCATTCTCGCTGCCCGCCCACCATACCTGATCTCGGTCGTAGTGCCCTTACGGCAAGCCATGTGATTGTTCCGGCTTGTGCTGGGAACAGTCTCCATGTTACAACCCTCCGCCACGTGGCTGGGTGCCGCCATGTTCGCATGGGCCTCATTGTCAATGGGCGCCCCCTTGTGGCTCCTCTTGTGAACTGCAACAGCCACCCTGTTGCAGTGCACATGAGCTTCATTGTGCTGCCAACAGCATTCCTCTTGCTGCAAGGCACACAGACGCCATCTGCTTGTGTTTCCCAGGGTGACCAGCAGCAGTTCTGTAGCTGCTCTACAGATGATTGTTCACACATGTCTACCCGACAGATGACTGCCCAATGGCCCTCTGCTCTGGAATCTTCTCAGGCTCTGCTACCACCTCAGGAGCAAGCTGGCTCCTAGGAACTTGTTAACATCCATGTGCCTTTTCCCCTTTCTGATCTATCTCGGATTACCCATAAATTAGGTAGCTTCTCTGTTGACCCACAGAATTATATCAGGCAATTTAAATTTATTACTAATTGTTATGATCTGCATTTTAAGGATGTTTATGTGATTTTAAATACCACCCTTAACTCACAAGAGCAAAATCATCTTTGGCAAGCAGCTCAAAAAGAAGCTGATCACAGATATAAACACCGCTGATAATGACCCTGGGCCTATAGCTGTGCCAGAGAAGGACAAGCATACTAACTATAACAAACTTTTAAAACAGGTCCAGGAGGCTAATAAAAACCCAGCTTCATGCACTGCGTGGGGCTGCCTCCCAGCCCCCACCCCATGCATCCTCCCAGCCCCCGTGCATCATCATCACCGCTGCCTTACATGTTTCCAGGGGTAGACCCAGCCCACCCCTGTGCACTATGTCCCGATGCTCGCCCCACCCCCACACTGGGCGTGCTCTGCCAGTATGCCGTGAAACAGCAGCTCAGCGGCTCTGCTCAGGCGTGCTTTTTTTACAGTTCAGCTCTGCTCAAAAGATGCTATTTTTTTATTACAATTCTCAAACCATTTAATCAAGGTTACTGGCCACCTGATAATTTTACCAGCCTTGTTTATCAATCAAAGCCTTGACTAATCTGTTTAAACGACTAAAATTAAGAGATATTTATCAATTCCTTTTGCTGTGGACCACCGGTAATGTTATATATTAAACTTATTGCCTGTATTGTACTGTGTTGTCACCGATCTCCTGTTTAACAACTAAGGTTATAAATTCCTTTTTGTTGGGAATCACTTGCTCTATTCCAAGACAAGGGTTTTCTTCAAAGTTTTATTTGTCTTGGTTCATATTACTGCAAATAACAGATTTAAAAACAAGTAAACGTGTTTCAAATGTGACAGTATTAGATCAGTTTTCATAGACTTATTCATAAGATTGGTAAACCTTTACTGCAAAATGTTTCCATTAAGATTTTACTCCAAGAGACAAAAGGCAGACTAAAGCCTTTTTGGGCAGACTAAAGCCTTTTTGGGCAGACTAAAGCCTTTTTTGTCAAGTATGTAATTTCAGTAAAACCATAGCCTGCCACATGGCACCCTGAAAAAAGTGGTATGCCATCCAGATAAAGCCTGCTCTCTGATCTAAAATGCCAATATTAAACTCCTGTATACTTACTTAATTCTACAGATACCTTTTACTGTAGTCCATATCCCAAACCAAAAGGCAAAACTTGACCTTCAAACCTTATAGAGATCTTAATATGGTTTTTCATATTTTTAACACTTGTGACACTTGGAGTTCTGAGGCAGGTAAACCTACACAAGGTGGAGCTGCCTGGCCCCCCATGGACCACGCTCAAATGCAGCAGAAGACATTGGACAAGAAAATGCCCCATCCTGGCATTCTTTGAGACCTTACTCCAGGGCTGCTGGACTGTCCTAGCCAACCAGAGTGTGGGTAAGCCATCCTAACTTCTAGCCTTCACAGGAAATGTCAACACTGCCAGATTCATTGCTGAAAAAATTGCTGCCAAAGACTGAGGGGGTTCAGAGCAACAACAGCCCCCTTTTAGGTGTCCGTCTCAGATTCCAAGTCACACTAAAGTCTCAGGTAAGACATTCTCTATATTTGTGGACATAGAGGCCATATATACAGAGTTCTTCCTGAGTTTTCAGGCTGCTATATTAAGTCCTCAATCTCTATGATGAGGTATTGATGGTCAACCTACGCCATTTATAAACAGGGCCTATTTTGTGTAGGTCCCAGTCCTAAATCTTAAAATGCTATCACTCCCTTGTGTTTATGCAGGCTCACTTAGACACACTGAGGCCTCGGCAGCTTCCACCTGTTGTCGCTGGTGAACCTCTCCTCAGTGATATAAGACTACCTCCTTCCTTTCTTATTTACCAATTTCTCAGATAACCCTGGTAAAGACTGACAGATATATTTTGTCTTCTCACTTTGTTTATACTTTTTCAGGATACATAAAAGCCTTTCCCACAACCAGGTAAACTGCTGATACAACCAGGTTACAGCAACCCATGCCTAAATTAAAGTTGCTAGACTGCCATCCTGGTTTCACATCACTCAGGCTAAGGGGTGCCCTTCCAGCCCTAAATCTGATCATTCTGAGTGGTCGTCTCATCTTCTGTTGCCCACCTGTCTCCGTTTCACGAAGGCCTCGCAGCCACAATTAACAGGCTAAGTCATGTTTTGTTATCCACTTTGGTTCCCAATTTCTAACGTTCTATTAATGATCATTTTTACAGCAGGACTCTTGACAGTCTTTCCTAAAGACTCCCACATCATGTGTAAGATAATCTTCATAATGTTCTATACGATAACAGTCGCAGTTCTTTCTACCCTCAGCTGTCTGGTTAAACGTGACATCCCTGAAAGCCTAAGCCCTGACCTTCCCTATACTGGTACAGCCACCGCCTTCCCTGCTCCCCCTATTTTTTCCAGTTCAACTCCTGGACCGGAGATAAGTTTTATACACCTACCCTCTTAACTTTTATGCTTTCAGATGGGGGAGTAATCACCACTCATAACATCATTTCTCGTAACCTCACACTTAGTTTTCAGAATTCTGCCTTACTGTGGAACATGTCTAAATCAAAGGCACCTTTCCCTCTACCTCACCTGGGTCCTTAAATATGACAGTGCCATGTCTCCTCATAACATCTTGTGTCTTTGTTTTTCCAGTCTAACATACGTGCATTCACCGGTGAAGTTGTCCTGGCTAAAACACCTGGCACCAGCATCTATCTGGGCATCAACCTTCATCCCGTCGACTCCCCTAGGCTCCAGTACAGCGCCCTCTGCCAGCAGGAAGTAGTCAAAGAGAGAAATCTTCGCCCCTTTTCATAATAATAATCAAAAGACGGGATATGAAAGGGTTTTGTCCCAGACAGGACACTGTAGCCAGGAAAGCCTCAACCGGAAGCAGAAAACCCCTATCTCCCCTGCCCCTAGGAATTTACCTGTGACGCCATCTTCCCGCCCTGGGAAATTTACCTATGGCCCAAACCTAGGACCAATGGGCTACCTGTACATCCCTAATGCTCACCTTAGGTTCCACCCCAAACCAAGGCTACTTACATACCCCCACTCCACGTGTCTGCCCGAGAGATCCCAGATGCCAGCGGTGGGGGGTGCCGGTCATCTCTCTCCGTGTTCTCAGAATAAAGGCCGCTTTTTGTTTTATACTTCTCATCTTTTGGAAATATTTTTCATCTTTTGGAAATAAGCCTATCAGACAGCCTTGTATTTTTTTTCCTGCAAAGGTTTATTTGCATACACAGGCTCAATCTTTCTTGTCAGCAACCTTCCTCATGGCAGCCAGTTCATTGCTCAGCTCCTTTTGCTTCCTCTTGCATCAGTATTCATTAGAGAAATTGACCTGTGATTCTCTCTCTTCATTGGGTCCTTCTCTGGTTTTGGTATCAAGGTAAAGCTTGCTTCCAGTATTTTGGAAATATTGTTTCCTTTTCAGTGTCATTAAAGAGTTTCAGCATTAGTGGCATTAGTTCTTCTCTAAATTTCTTGTAGAATCTAACAGTGAATCCATCAGGACCTGGACTTTTCTTTGTTGTAAGTTTCTAATTATATTTTCAATTTTGTTGTCTGATATTGGGTTATTTAGAATTTTTATATCTTCTTGATTCAGTTTTTGCAGTTCTTATGTGTCTAGGAATCTCTATTTAGGGTTTTTAATCTTATTAGAATAACGTTTCTTAAAGTAGGTATTGATGATCGTCTGGATCTCTGCAGGATCTGTTGTGCTTTCCCCCTTTTTATTCTTAATGGCTTAAAATTAAGTGTTTTCCTTTTTGATAACATTGGCTAGGGTTTATTAATTTTATTTAATCTCCTAAAGAGCCAACTGTTTGATTCATTGATTCATTGATTCTTTGTATTATTTTTTTATTCTCAATTGCATTAATTTTTCTGCTCTTTATAATTTCCTTTTTCATATGAACTTTGGGTTTGATTTGTTGTTTTTCTAGAACTTTGATGTTCAACATTAGGTTGTTTATTTGAACTTGTTCTATTTTCCTGATGTGAGAATTCATCTCTGTAAATTTCCCTCATAGGACTGCTTTCATGGATCACATGATCATAAGATCATATGATCACATGGATGATCATCATATGATCCAGTGCATTGTGTTGGCATTATTGTTTAATTGTAGATACTATTTAATTTCTTCTTTAATTTCATCTGTGACCCCTTGGTTGTTTAGGAGAGTGTTTAATTTCCATGTGTTTATGTAGTTTCTGTGGTTTCTTTTGTGGTTGATTTCCAAATTCATTGCACTATGGTCAGATAATATACATGGGATGATTTTATTTTCTCTGCATTTACTTAAGCATGTTTTGTAGACTAATATGTGGTCTATTTTAGAAAATGTTCATGTCCAGCTGAGAAGAATAGGTATTTCTTTTTTTCTGTTTTTTTTGAGACAGGGTCTTGCTGTGCAGTTCAGGCTAGACATCAGCAACAACATCAGGAAGCATGGAGCAGAGCAGAGCCCAAGAGCCAGAATACAGCAGCAGCACAAGAGGGCAAGAGCTGCCTGCATCTTTACTGTAGAATTCTTATACAGATTATGTCATATTTACCTTCTTACATAGTGCTATAACCAGTGCATGTATGTTTACTTGTGCTAAATCATGGTTATCTAACTGTATCTCACTATGCACCTGTGCTAGACAAGCAGTGTCCTTAGATGCCCTAGAGCTTTGAAGCAGTCTGAGTGGTTCCCTACAGATATCTATGAAGATTGAGAATAATTCAGTATTTACCTTTATGTAGGGGAAGAGGTTTGGAGATGATAACTAGTACATAGAGTATATTGATTAGAGATAACAAAACTGTTGGAAGTTTCATTGTGGTTGTGGTTGTACAATTCTGTAAATGTGTTAAAATCTATTGAATCTGGCTGAGGATATAGCTCAGTGATACAGCGCCTGCATGGCAAGTGCAAGGTCCTGAGTTTGATTCCTGGGTACCAAAAACTATATTTATGTATTTTTTTTTGAATTTTATATTTTAAGTTTGTAAATTGTGGGGAGGGGGAATCACTCAGATTGCTTCAAAGCTCAGGAATGTCTGAGGACACCTGAGGATATGACCCTGCTTGTCTGTCACAGGCACACAGTGGGATACAGCTATGTAACTATGACTTAGCACAGGTAAATTTTGCATGCACTGGTTACAGCACTGTGTAAGAATGTAAACATGAGTTTGACAATATATGTAAGAATTATACAGTAAAAGTGCAGGTAGCTCTTATGCTTTTGCTCTGGCACTGCTCTGCTCCATGCTGCCTGTTTTTGCTGATGTCTTGCACACATATATTCTTTAATCATGGTACCTCACCTGAGAAAATCTCCCTTGAGTTCCCCCAGTGGGTGGACACCTGGCATAATCTGCAGAATCGTGGTCACATGGAGGCTGTGGAAAAGCCAAAAGGGAGGGAGTCCCAGAAAATTGCTGATAAGTGACCCTAACCTCACTATGGCTATCTGTAGCCACTTTCTTGGCAGCTTGGAAGGCCCTGGAGAACTAGGAATCAGCCTATTTGGAGTCCAGGGTGTCTTGCAAACCTTAGAAGCAACAGATAAATTCCTCCTCATCACTGTGAAATGGCAGAGCAGGTGACTTGGCTGTTTTTCACTCTCTTCTGCTGTGTAAATCAAGAGGCAGATGGCCTTGTCTGGTAAGTAGACCAGTTGCAGCAGATAGAGGAGGACCTTGAGCAATCTCTGGCTGTTGCAGAACTCATTGCAAAGCACTGTCTCCTGCAGAAATATCTCCAGAAGCATAAGTCCTCATGTCTGAGAAAACCCCTGGAAAAATCCCCTGGTTTTGCACCTAGACAGGCTATTTGTCAAAAAGTGGAGGTAAATGAACCCCTAGCCCAGGGAAGGGGACTAGGAGGGTCACTTACCTCTCCTGGCACACAACATACTCAACCTATACAGCCACGAACAGTGGGAGCTGACAAAACAAAGCAGAAGGTGGATGAAACAGTATCTGTGTGGCTGTGATGGCTGTGGGGTGATGGGGGGGGTGATAACTCACAGTTAAGCCCACAGCAGATGTCCCAAATAGCCAGCATAGCTAGCACCACCTCTGTGGGATGGGTTCTGCAGGATGTGCAGAGGACGACCCCAGAAACACATAATCAGACTGTGATAAATTTGATGAGAGCGGCTCACTTGTTTGGGAGAATCCAGGTGACCTATCTAGACTTGATAACTATGCTACAGATATAGGCATGTGACAGATGGTGTTTACACTGCAGTGCTGTAGCCTAGCAGAAGAACTGCTGATGGTATGCATGAAGGACATAATCTTGGTGAGCTGGCTGGTATGTTTGGGTTAGTGGCAATCCTTTTTTTAAAAATTTTATTTAAAGAAAGACTAAACGAAACAAAATAGGTAGAAATAATATGTTCAGAGAAAAAAATAAACAGTAAGAAATCACTAGTTGATGTTTACATATTGTTATTTTACAAATAGTTGTTCAAGATACAAGAATGGAACATGTAAAGGGGGAATTCAAACAGCAAGACTGCAAACAGTTCTGTTCAACTGTCCAACAAAAACTTAGTAACATGGTTGTCAATCCTATACACTTAAACATACATGCAGTTATCCATAACTTCATTTATGTTTAGATTAAACAAACTAAAGCAGGTTAAAATCATTCTGAACAAAGAATAATGGTATTGCTGGGTTTCACATCATGACACTCCATGATCAGCAATGGGTACTCTAGTGTCTTTTTTTTTAAAATTTAATTTAAAGAGAGATTAAACAAAACAGAAAATGGGCAGAAATAATACATAATTTCAAATAAAAAATAAACAGTAAGAAATCACTAGTTGATTACAGATTGTCTTCTTACAAATAGTTACTCAAGATACTAAAGTGGAGTATATAAAGTGGGGATTCAAACAGTGAGATTGAAACCAGTTCTGTTCAACTATCCAACAAAAACTTAGAAGTATAGTTATCAATCCTATACACTTAAACATACATGCAGTTATCCATCTCTTCAATTGTGTTGACATTGAATAAACCAAAGCAGGCTAATATCACTCTGAACAAAGAATAATACTATTGCTGGATTTCACATTATGATACTCCAGGATCAGCACTGGGTATTTTAGTGTCTTTTTTTTATTCAGAGTATCTGTTCATTTCATCATGTGTCATATGATCAGTTCTCATAAACTGTTTATAGATTCTACACATGCATGAGTCTTTTTTTTTTTTCTTTTTGAGAAGAGGTCTTGTTATGCAGTTCAGGCTGGCCTTGAGCTTACTTTGTAGCCCAGGCTGGTCTCCAACTGGCAACAATCTTCCTGCCTCAGCCTCCCGAGTGCTGGGATTACAGGCATGAGCCACCACGCCCAGCTCCACTTGCATGAGTCTTAACATGTATTTCTATCCTTTCTATATTAGAGGGAAAGGGAGAAACAAAACAAAGCAAGGCAAAACAAAACATTCCTATAAATACATGAAATGAAATAAACATATAAGACCATTGTACAAATCATTCTACTATAGTTCCTGTGTTGTCTTGTTATCTCCAATAGACTTGGCTGTATCATCAGACATAGTATAACTGCATATGTCAGTACATAACAGTATTAACATAAACACAACTTTGTATATAGTATACAATGTCAAAAACCCGCAGTTATTAAACCACAATGTGTATCATTGAGTCTTGTCATCTTCAGTGTAGTTAGTTGCCTATACTCTCAAACTTGATACTATTAGTCATATCAGTTTTGAATAGAATTTTCTCTGCCTCATTTGTTATGCTCTCTCTCTCTCTCTCTTTTTTTTTTTTTTTTTGCTATCAGTTGTCTGCTTATCTTCTTCATTCTGTTTTCTGCTCCATTCATTGAGGCCTCTCTGCCACTGTTCCTGGAATCCTAGTACTTTTCTCTCTAGAATGCCCTGGAGTATTCTCTGTAGAATTGGATTGGTGCTTGAAAATTTCCCAAGTTCCTCTGTCTTGGAAGCATCTTGTTTCTCCATTAATTTCTAGAGACTGTTTATCAGGGTATATCAATCTGGGCTGGAGGTTATTTTCTTTCAGGGCTTGGAATATTTCACTCCAGGCTCTTCTTGACTTGGTGGTTTGTGTCGAGATGTCTGAGTGGCAATCCTTTTAGCCTCCTTTACAGATCACCTAATCCATGATGCTGTTGATGCCTCTTGGCCAGGTTGGGAGATGTAGAAGTGAAGCTCCACAGTAAGGCAATGTCTATAAAAACTGTATTGGCAATGGAGAAAGGGGTGGGGTGTCAGGCCAGTGGGACCATTTCCCCAAGGACAGGCTCTAGGGCCACTGAAGGGTCAGCACCAGATCTGGATGTATCTACTCACTGCCGGCCTAGTCACAGATAAGTTAGGTGGGCAGCCTTTGGATATGTGGCTGACAGTGGAGAAGGAAGTTACATTCTGAGCAGCAATACTGGCCAGTGGGCACAGCCAGTAGGTCAAAACAGCCCTGGTGAAGCTGGAAGAAATGACAGTGGTCTCCTTTTACCCTGATTAGGAGGCAGGCTGAGGTACCCAGGTCTTGGGAGTCCCAGGAGACTGGAGGCTATGTGTAGAATCTACTATTTACTGGTCCCCAAAGTATGTGTAGCATATACTGGAACTGAGTTAATGCTAATATACAGCAGCCCAGACCATTTTTCAGAACCTACTGCATGCATAGAAGGGTAATGGAGGTAGTTACGTTTACAGCCCAGGTGACTTTGGGTTTCAGGTACTTGTCTCCATGCCTGTGTGATGCTTACATTTCCCCTGTTTCAAAAAACATACTGGGGTGGAAATACTGGTGCTCAGCTTGACACCATGCATATAGTGGTGAAGCTGTATCATAAAAACCATAGTTCAAGGCCATCCACATGATGCACCATTGACTTTCCCACAGGCCACATGGGTTCTATGTGTGAAGCACTATTAGTGTTGTAGCCAGGGGTTACAAGGAGAACAATTACAAACAGCACACAGAATGTATATTATTTCCTGTTGGTCACCCAGAGTCAAATACAAGAAAGTACAGGAAATCTGTTCACAACACTAAAGACATAGAAAATCCAGCCAAGGGCCTGGATCCCACAGCAATGTCCTGTATGGGTCCAGCTGAAGACCTAGAGCCCATGACAATGCCTCATACAAGACTGTTTCATGAATCTGCATTGTGAAGACCCAAAGGTCAGCAGTGGAAACTAGAAAGTCCATGACAGCAAGTTAAAGGATCTGTAGCAGCAGGTTGAGGGTTCTGCAGTGGAGCCAGGAAGCAACGTTCAAAGTAAGGACCAGGGCTCCCCTGAAAATTAACCACCGCCATCCTCAGCAAAATGAGGTCCTGAGCTCCTCCTCTGACCACAAGAGCTGAGTTCGTATCAGGAAGCCAGCATAACAAGCTTCTCCTAGAGATTACACAGCACATATCTTCCCCTCTGGAGCCAGGAAGCAATGCTCAGAGTAAGGACCAGAGCTCCTCCAAAGTGAATCACAGCCACTCTCAGCAACAAGGTTCCGAGCTCCTCTGATGATTATAGTTGAGTTCATATCAGGGGAGCCAGTATGACAGGCTCCTCCAGGAGAACCAATGGCTCTAAACAACAATACTTAGGAGAACCTATAATGCCAATGCTCTTCCTTCCAGGTCTCCTTGTATGCTGGCAATTTTCCTCAAGTGAGCCATCTACACCCAGCACCATGCTGATTCAACTCAGCTGTTGTTAAGTTGACCACCATAACAATCAGTTACCATAACAATCCATAAAAATCAGTTACCTGGCAGCTATGGGAGAGGAGAAAGACAGTCATGAAATTGGAAAAAGCAGAAGTGGTACTCCCTGCACAGAGCCCTTCAGTATGGCCTGTACAAAAGCCAGAAAGGCAATGGTGAATGACTGTAAAGTCTCACTTGGATGCCGGCAGTCAGGACCAATTTGCCTTAATCTGGGAGAGCAAACAGTGGACCTTCCAGATGTTGCCACAAAATTATTTGCATAGGCCAACTCTGTGTCATGGCCTGGTGGCCCAGGACCATGCCACTTGGGTCAAGTCGCATTCTGTGTGTTGCTGTTTTTTAATTGATGATATTACAGTAAGGTCTGATGGTCTTGCAGATTTAAAAGCCACAGTGCGCAGTCTGAAAGACTTCGTTGACTTGAGGATTGGCCATGAATGAAGACAAAGTCCAGGGACCTAGCTTGTCTATCAAATTCTTGGATGTTATATGGTTGGGTAAGACCAGATCCATGACAGTACGCCAGTTACAGGCGTACGTGGGCTTGCTAGGTTTTTGGCAAATGTACCACACGTAGCTACTTTGCTGTGCCCTTTATAGCATATGTCCAAAGGGTGTACAACATAGGGCTGGACAGATGCAGTGGAAGCTGCTTGCTGTGTAGGCACAGTGGAAGCTGCTTGCTGGACTCAAATAGTGCTCTTGCACAGGTGCAAGCCCTGTGAGTCATCAATCCTAATCTGCCATTTATCCTAACTATCAGTATGAATGATGGTGAATTTGAGTGGGGCCAGTGGCAAAAACAGGGGAAGAAGAAGCACCGTATTGCATTTTTTTGCCACTGTTGTAGAAGGGAGCCGAGAGCTGGGGTTCACTATTGAGAAACAGCAGTGATATAAGCTGCTCTGCATGCCTGTAAGGAATCATGGGACAGATAGTGGACTGGGTATGGATGTGGACAACTGTGTTTTTAGAGTGGCCCAGGGCTCCACTCTTCTGTTGGCAGATATACCTCCAACAGCAGGTCTCTTTCTCACCCTGTTGGCAGCCAAACTGGCAGTTTTGGCAGCCATGATATACATGGCCCAGAACACATCTGGGAAGACAAACTACAGGACTTGACCCCAAGTCCCTATGCAGAAAGGGACCTCTGGCTAACATCGGATATACTAATGGGTCTATCTGTGACCAGAACCTGAAATGGACAGCAGTTCCTGTCCAGCTCAGTACAGAAGTACTCTGCCTTGAAACCAGAACAGGCATGTCAAAACAATGGGCAGAATTTCAGACAGTGTAATTGTGTGTGATGCATGAAGAAGGCTCCCTACATATGTACAGATAGTTGGGCTATCTTGAGGGGGATGATGCTCTGGCTGTTAGTTTAGGCACCTCAAGAGTGACAAATAGTCCCAAACAGAGCTACACCCAGACATATAATAATCAAAATTCCAGAAATCCAATATAAGAACAAAATATTAAAAGCTGTCAGAGACAAGAAACAGATCACTTACAAGGGAATACCCATCAGAATTACAGCAGACTTCTCACCACAAACCACGAAGAGCGTGGGGGGAAATAATTCAAGCTTTGAAAGATAACAACCTCCAGCCAAGATTGATATATCCTGCACAACTGTCCCTAGAAACTGATGGAAAAACAAGGTGCTTCCAGGATAAAGAGGAGCTAGGGGAATTTGCAGCCATCAATTCAACTCTACAGAGAATACTGCAGGACATTCTAAAAAAGGAAAATACCAAGACTTCAGAAACAGTGGCAGAGAGGCCACAATGAATGGAGCAGAAAGCGAAATGAAGAAGACAAACTGACAATAAACGACAGAAAAAGAGCTCAACAGAAATGAGGCAGAGAAGATCAGATGGTAGGAACAGCTATTTTGGAGAAAACAAGACATCATAATAGTGCTGATTTAATATCATCTTGCTTTGAAGTTCCATCAAGCTTTTATTCTTCTGTCTCCATCGGTCTTGATAGGTTGTATCTTATTGGATTTTATTATATGTGATAATATAAGCAAAAACTTTTATAGACAAGGAGATTATACCGAAACCATTGTTCATTTTCTGATAGTTGGTTCTAAATACCCTGTAATACTGTCATTCTCTTGAATGGTTTTACATTGTCTTGATATGTTTGGTGCTACAGTATACGAAGTTATACTCAAAGATTTCAAGGAAAGAGACACTATGGTAACTACTTTTATGTCAGGATATCCTGTGGTGAAACACTATTTTGCTTAAATGGTTATGCTTTGACCTGTGTTGTTTTGTTGTTATGCACTCTTTTATCTCAGTCTCCTTTTTTTAAATTATTTACTTTTTTATTTTTATCTTTGTAATTAAGGGAAAAATAAAAAAATAGCAGGATAAAAAAAAAGAGTGACAAATAGTCACTTGTGGGGTGCCAGCTATGGCAAGATGTATGGGAGTGTGGCCATAAAACTGACTGTGTAGTGTATCATGGTTCAGGACATAAGCCCCTCCTCTTGCCAGGAAATGACTTAACAGATACCTTGACCAGGCATTGCAAAGATTGGCCACTAGGAATATTGTTTGACAAAAAAAAAAATTGACTGCTGTGTATGGGATGCTGCTAGGCATAGCATCTGACTAGGGGAAAGAACCACAGACTTAGCCCTCCAAATTGAAGCTCTTGCTCAACATACGGCCCAGCCAGCCCTTAAATGTTACATACTAGGCTTTGAAGCTGCTTATGGCTGAAACTGTTCATCTGAAAAAAGTAGTTTTGCAAAACCACATGGTTCTTGATTTGTTAACAACAGTGCAAGGAGGTGCTTGTGCCCTGTTACATTACAGATTGTTACATTTACATACCTCTGATCTTTAAAGGGTTGGAATATGGGCAACCACTCAGACTGTGTCAAAGCTCAGGAGTGTCTAAGGACACCTGAGGACATGATCCTGCTTGTCTATCACAGGCACACAGTGGGATACAGTTATATAACCATAACTTAGCACAGGTAAATTTTGCATGCCCTGGTTACAGCACTGTAAACATTAGTTAACAACCGTGTAAGAATTATACAATGAAGATGCAGGCAGCTCTTATGCTCTTATTCTTGCTCTGCTCTGCTCCATGCTGCCTGCTGTTGTTGCTGATGTCTTGCACATATGTGTTCTTCAACCTTGGGACCTCACCTAAGAGGATATCCCTTGGGCCCCCCACCCCAGTGGGCTGACCGTGTGGTCTACATAATTTTAGTTCAATAAATTTCTCTTTCTTTTTTTGAAGTGGTTGGTTAGCTATGCATGATATAATTTCCAACCCACACTACTATATTATTTCCTTTTCAAGCTTGAAACTCTTCACTTTTAAGTTCTCCTGGACTTTAAGGTTTGTGTTGAGAAATCTGGCATGTTTCTGATGGGTCTGAGCTTGCAGGTCAATTGACACTCCTCTCTAATAGCTCTTTATGTTCTCTTTTTGTTCTAAATTTCTGGCATTTTGACTGCGATGTGCTACAGAGATGTTCTTTTCTGATCGTGTGTATTTGGAGTTCTATATACCTCCTTTACCTGGGTATCCATTTTGTTCCTTTGATTTGTGAAGTTTTATGCAATATTTTCAGTGAATAAAGTTTCGCACCTTTAACCATTAGTTTGGCTCCTTTCAATTCAGGTGATCCTTGAGCTTGTTCTTTTAGAGTTATTTAGGAACTCACAGATAATCATTTGATTGTCTCTTGTTTTTTCATTATCACCACAGCATGTTCTATTCCTTCCACCTTAACTTCAAGCCCTGATACTTTCTTCTAATTGATCTTACCTCCTGCCATTTGAATTTTTTTGTAGAAATTTTGCTTGATTCTTTTCTGTAATCTTTCTTTCCTGCAGTTATTTGTTTTAACCTTGTGTTATTTTCCTTATTTACTTGATCATTTGTGTTTTCTTTAAGTGTGATGGTCTTTTTAGAAATTACTTTCTTCAGCTGCTTATTTGTGTTTTCTTTGATCTCATCATTTTACGTTAAACTTCTTTAATTCTTTTAAATTTCATCTACTTCAATGTCTGTGGAATTAGTTTTGTTAAGTTAGGGGTTTTTGTAGGAATTAGTTATTGTGTTTTCTCATTATAGTGATGTTCATTTGCATAGATTGCATCTTTCAGTGTCTGTTCTGGGTGAATGGCTTTCTTTGTAATGTGCCTGTGGTTGTTGATTTGTGTCTGTGTGAGAGTTTCCCTATAGTCTGTTCTAAATTCTAGATTCAAAGCCTCAGCATTGTTTTGAGAGGAGAGAGTAATTCTCAGTAACACTGACACTTGAGAAGCCAGCTCTATATTACTATCAATTTATTAGGAACTTGTTTGAGGGGACATGTACTCTTACTATCCCAGGAAATGACAGGGAAAGTAATAAAGTAAAATATGGTAGAAAAAAATTAAACCTCCTTGAAACATGGGCTAATTGTAATACATATGTATAAAAGTGAGGAGAGGATCAAAGAAAAAGTAACACAGAGGAAGACAAAGTTTTAGGAGAAGGAGCTGAGAAATAGAAGAATCTATGGGAAAAAAAAGAGTGAAGGAAGAGATTATAAAGGGAAGATACATATGTTTATCCCATGGTTGAATTGCTAGCCATGAAAAGTTATATATAAAAACAAAACCAATACCAATGAGGACATATATAATTAAACACATAGAACATTTCAAAAACAACAGATTTTTTTTTTATTTTGAAAGTAGTAAAATACAACAGAACAGTACAAAATAAAGCCAACTGAGACCGTGTAGTGAAATTGGTACAGAACTTCACAGCAGGTTACTGGGATAACAGTAATGGGTATCACAGTATATTTCATTATCTTTACAATAGTTGTTCTTTCAAACACATATATCAAAATAAAATGAAATACAGAACATTATAGAACTTATCAAAAAACAATATTGAATAGAGCAGTACCATTAATCAGAATAAAGCAAAATAGTAATAAAAAGATTTGCCTTCAAAGAGATGGTAGAAGGAAATCCCCCTTATTTGCTATGGTCAACCTCCCAAGAGATGCTCAGATTTCTGGTTCCCATTTGCTAATGGAGGGACAGGAAAAGGAGGGTAAGGGAAGTGGGATGTTTGACTCTAGGCCGTGTACCAGTAGGTTCACTATTGCTTAGCAGGGAGGCAAGCTGCTTGCTGGGTTTCCCAGGGCCCTGAGTTCCAACATGGCGTGGATCTCAGGAGCTGCTGGTGGTTCTCCCCCTGGAGGGGCCACAGTCTGCCACACCACAGCCACTTACCAGGCAACAACAGGGACCTTATACATGTAGCTATGTCCATACACACATCCATAACAAGACCAAGCTCAAGCCAAAGGGAAAAAAAAGGCACAGGGACAATTATGGTTCTTTAGTTAGGATGAATATTTTATTTTAATTTTTTTGGTACCAAGGATTGAACTCACAACCTTGTGTTTGCCAAACAGGTAGTTACACCACTGAGCTAAACCCCCAACCCAGGGTGAATATTTTAAATTGGCTTTTCTATGCTGTTGTCTTTAGGCAGACATGGTTTAGAGTCTTTGGTGTTCTCAGGGGGCTGGCAGGGTTCTCGTGTTCCACTCTCTTCTGTATCTCAGCCTCAGGATCCTGATTGTACTCCTGCCATGGGATCTGCTATTTGCTCTCTCATGTATACATCTTTAATACCCTGGAAATTTCAATTTATAGCTGTGCGTTTGTTCTGCCAAGCCTCTCTCTGGTCCACAACATCAGTGTTATGGAAGGGTCGGGTAGCAGGCTGTATCTCCATATCCCATGTACCAATCTGATGCCTCCCTATACACAGATCACTCTAATGGTCTTGCTTTGTGAGTTTCTATCTGCCCCGTGGTTTCAGTGGCTTCTTGGGACCATCAGGAAAAAGCCTCTGTAGGAACTGATCCAGAATATTTCCTCCACTCTCAGTCACAAGCTTCCTAGCTATTCAACTTCTTGATGGTCTTTCTCTAGTCTGTGATTTCTGTGGGATTGAGAATCAGCAGAAGAAAGCCCCCATCAAGGTCACTGGAATTTTTTCTCCACCTATGGTTCTCACAGGTCAGAGTCACTAAAACCCTTCTATTTCTGCCTCACAGATTTCACAGGAACTGGTTCTATGGCTGTGACCAGGACTGTGCCCTCCTCTTCATTCAGTACTGGGCCACACTGGTCCTATCTTAGCCACTGCCTCTTGAATGAGTCTCTAGCTGCATTTTCCATGGTTCCCTGGTCCTTGAAGGGCTACCTGGCAAACCTGTCATTCATTGGCTATATGTCCCAGTGGGATAACTAGGCCCAGTGCACACTGGGTGGTAGCAGGTGGGCTGGATGTTAACAGCTCTCAGTTTTTTCCCTTAGAGGGATTTGTACATTTTCCAAGGTGGTATGTTCTTTATCCTGGTCTATAGGCACTGGCCAGAATCTAGTGATATCTTGCTCTCTGTATTAACCATGATGTCTGAATTTAATTTTTGTGCCTTCTCTTTCAAGTTGCCTTCCCACTGAGAGGCACTTATTCACCCACTGCAGCCATGTATCTCCTGTCCATGATGTGTCCTGAAGAAGCCTATGAGTATGTCTGCCTCTAAGATGCTATAATGGAGTTTTTAGATTTTTATTGATGATTTCATCCCATTTTAGACTTGTTCCATTGCTATGAGCCCTGTGCTGAGATAGAATATCATGGCAGTGGAAATATGGGTGGAGAAGGGTACTTACCTAATGGCAACCTGTCTTGCCTGCAATTTTTTGCCAGCACCATGGAACCATACACCATTAAGCATGAGGACAGATGACACTTTAGTGATTAAAGTATGAGAATGGATCCATTGTAGTAGAATGTATTGCTTGTATTACTTATCAAATAGCACTGTTGGTTACAATGGCATACGGAAGGCACAGAGTGGCAGCTCAGGATAATACTCAAGAATTAAGTACCATCCTTCACTATGCATGTATATGTTAAGATTCCTATTTGGTGCCTAATATCCACTAGGAAGAATATATAATAACAACAACCAAAGAGGAGAAACTGGTAGCTCTGTTCACCAGTATTCTTCGTGATCCACTGGTGGTTTTTCTGTTTCCTTTCCTTGCAAGTGTGTATTCTGTGTATTTGTAGGTCTCCATCCATTAAAATACACTTTTTTCAGGGGGCATAGTATGGCCACCATGACAGTCCATGCATAGTTGCTGTTATCACATCTCAGACAACTCGTGCCAGTGCACTAGAAAGTGAAAAGCAGAGTCATCATTCTATCTGGGGGGAACTGAGCTTGATTAGCATCTGGAGGGTAAAGCTGATGATCCTCAGTGGAGAAATGGCAGAAATATATAATCTATATTTGGAACCTAGTATATTCACTTAGGAAACTGTTGGAATTACCCTTGGGCATCAGTAATGTGGATGGACATGTGTACCAATGTAGACCTGTGAATATCTGAGCCCCATCAGGGACAAAGATGCAAAAGATTAAAATGCACATTATACCAAGTACTCTAGCTACTCATCTCCTCCTTTGTCCCCCCCTTTTTTTTCTTTTTTTCTTTTTTGAACCACATTCCTTGACTAGGCAAAAACTTCACAAAGTGTGAGCCTTGGTTACCAGGACACCATTATATTGGACTGAGTTCTCCAAACCAGGACCAAGTAAACAGGATGAAATCCCACCCGCAAGTTTTGGTTAATATGAGAACTAGAGTTACTTACATCCCTTATGCTTTCCATCCTGTAAAATTCCCAGTGAGTGCTCACCTGTAATGTCTTCTCAAGTGAATAGAGCCCTTAATTTCTATGTGGAAAAAAGTATGTTTTCTATCTATATCTGTCTATAATTTATAATTTAAAGAGAGATGGAGGCCATTACTTGGGAAAATGTGGACAAACCACAGCACTTCTTGGTTATGAGTCAAAAATATAATGTATCAAAGAAACTTAAGTTCCTTTATTGAAGAGGTAAGCCTTCCTATCTCCTGATTTTGTTCATAGGATAGAGGCTGCAGGCGTTATTTTTTAGGCCATTCATTGTTCAGATCTAAGTCAATATTTTCCTGTTGATTTCAGATGTGTAGAGAATTTAGATGAGCAAAGAATTTAAGCAAGTCTGATTAGCAGAGAATTTAGGTGAGTCTGTTGTGTGAACTATTTCTTTCACTATATAAATACATAATCTAGGCAGTTATCAGGCCAAGTCTGTACAGATATACTGTGTGGCACAAAATTGTAGTTTTCTTTGTTTGCGCTTAATATGGTATGAGTTCAGAAAGTACAATCTTAAAGTGCAGTGGTTACTTGAAGCATGTCCGACTTGAGTATTTTTGTAATTTCTTACAAGGGCAAAAACCCAAGGCAACATACATACCATGGGTAGCATATTTTAGTTGATTCCAAAAGAGTCAACCAAGTAAATCATTTTTACAGTCTCAAGTCTTTTGAGGGCCCTTTTCAACAATTTGATATTCTGCTCTTCTTCAACAAACTGCTCATTTCTGTCTCCTTTTGTTTCCTTTTCTTATTCTCCTACTCCTCTCCAATCTCTCTGCTACCCGCATCTCTGTTTTTTGTTTTGTTTTGTTTGCATTCCTGCTCATTCCCCTGCCTTTCACTTCCAGTGACCTGTAACCATTTCATCTGCAGCTTCAGCTGTCACTCCATATGTTAAAACTCCATAAACAGGAAAAAAATCATGTAAAGGTTCACTTGAAGGTTTATGTACCAGCAATGATTGATTAAATGCAACTATGTAGAGAAGGATGTGCTGAGTCTGTCTCAGACCTCTGGTAACAGTTAAATACCAGTTTAAGCAGTGTTCCTATAGTGTCTCAGTGCTGACACTGTTGCCGTTTTGGTTTATAACCCACAACTTGAACTATTAAATATTATTCATGCATATCAAACTAACAGAGCACACTTTGCCTAAAGTTACAACAGTCTATCTCACTATTTTGAAGATAATTTGACAGAATACTTACTTGGCCCACTCAAGCTCCAAGGTGTAACCCTGGCTTCAAAATTAAAAAAAAAAAAAAAGAATTTTAAACACAGACACATTTTTATTCCCTTGTGATTTTATTCCAAGACAGCAATGTCAGAATTACTACTATGAATTATGTAATTCATAGAAGGATCATCCATCATTTCTTTCAACAAGTGCCACTGTGATGCTTTTCACTGTAGCTCCCATGTTTTAGTCAGAGCTTTCACTTTCACTTTCCTCATATTCCTCCTGATATACTTTCTTTTCTACAGCTCTTTTTGCTCTTATACATCCACCAATGACCATTGCAGCCAGAAGAAGACCAAATCGAACAATAATTAGCAGTAACGTCTCATTGACAGCGAAAATTATTCTGGCTCGAATACCTTCTTCTCTGGTAGGTGGAGGGCCACTATCCACACTGCCACCTAGTCCTCGCCCTGAACAATTTGGTGGATTATAACCACGTGCACAGTGGCAGTGTTTTAAATTATTACACACTCCTCTGAAATTGCAGCTCTTCACATCACAGTCAAAACCCATGTCGTCATGAAAAGTACAATTTTGTTTACGGCAGAATCTTCCTGGGCCACAGGTTGCACCATCTACTACAAGTCCCATTTCTGGTATCTCTGTCCCAAGGTGTACATCATAACCAAAGCAGTGTTCCTGTTTAACATCTTGTATTATTATATCATGAAATGTAGTGTGCTCACCTCCTCCTGGAACTATTCCAGGACTGCTGCAGTGCAATATTCCACAAAGAACATTATCAGCGTCGCATTTACTAGGTATAACTCCTGGTCTCTGCTCCCTAAGTCCACAGTTTCCAAATCGGTCGCCTATTATGTTCAATTTCTCATAGCATAGTTTTGGAGCATCTTTTACTTCGTATCCAAACAGAGCTTGACATTGTAAGTCACGATCACTGCAGTTTCCATGCATACAAACAGCTTGAGGTGAACATGGGGTTCCATCTTGGATGTAAAAGTCATGGGGGCAACTCTCATTTTTCCCACTACAGTATTCTGGCAGATCACAAATACCAAGCGTGTCTCTGCATATAACTCCAGGGAGAGCGTATTCACACTTCACACAGCATTCCCCTGAATTACATACACTGCCAGCCGTAAAAACACAATCGGTTGTACAGCACTTACTCGAGGCACATGCTTTAAGGGTCCCACAGTCACAGTCCTCATTGTTATTTACTATTTTGTCTCCACAACGAGGAGCTACATAAGGAAAATTATTGTATGGAACGAACATCCTACTCAAACAAACATCCCAACTATGAATTCTCCTGTGTACTTCTGTAAAAGAACAATTGCTTGCTGTATCAAAAAAACCAGGTGTAGGAGACATAAGACAATGGCTTCTTCGAAAACAGACACAACCTTCAGAGTCATGATGCATATTTATGCTATGACCCATTGCATGTGCTAGTATTGCTGCAGACATAAATATGTGGTACCTTGACATAAACAAATAAAGTACTCCCCAATTGGGGTTGCACATACCATCACGATTAGCATAATAATTGAAGGTTCCTATGCTGTGTCCGGTAAGGATTGCTGAAACGGAATGAGGGTAGTTCTGATACCATCTGTGTATTTTCCATATACCAAAATGACTTATCGTTCTCGAAGGTGATGTTCCTGCTAAACTTACTTGATCGCCGCCGGACCATATGCACACCATACGTACGAATACATTTAAGCCCATTGGTCTAAAAATGCTATGATTTATGTTGTTTATAATCACTATCTTCTCTACAACACGAGACTGATTTTGATCCTGAGCCCAGAGTGAGTTACTTATTGTGTAGTGAACATGGATCTGTTTTCTATGTATCCGCCACAGATAGACAGGAGCTGACCTTGAACTTTCAACAAGTTTTACCTCTTCAAGTAGTTGATCTGCCTCGTCCTCAGGAATGTCACACTTTTTATCTTTCTCTGATACATATTGTGCCACAAGTAGAGAAACTATATGCTCAAATTTGGATGAAGCCGCCAGTGGTTTGATTTCATAAGTAAAGTCATCCAGCTGCAGCATGCCACGCAGACCTCCAGAGCAAGTGTCCAGTGTGGCTGTGGAGCCAGGAACTCCCTCCAGGTAGCTGCTGTAGTAACAGTTTCGAGGGACAAATGGGTAGTCCTCCTGTATCGCCCCTTGGTCATTGTTGGTAGCAACCATAAAGTCTTTGGGCAGCAAGTTCTTTTTGAGCTTCATATGGATCACGTGTCTTTGGCCACGGAAGCGCATAGTGTAGGAGAGCTGTTCTGGTGTCTTGCTTCCATCCATTTTGTGGGGCACTTTCCTGGGGATAACAACTTCTGAGGAAGTGAAGTGCCATGTCGGTGGGTCATGGGAACAGCAGACAGGGGATAGGACTGCCGAGAACACAGAAAGGCAGAGAGCACCTGTCAGGAGATTTTGAGCCCTGGAAGGCCCCATGAGTAAGGGAGCCTTGAAGCTAAGCCTATGCAGGCAAGTGGAAGATAAGCAAGGCTGTTCCTCAGACATGGACTTTCCGATTAGTCTGTTTTGGGGAGGATGGAGTGAAGCTGTAGTCTTGGCCAATGAAAGAGCAGGACTAGACTATTACATAACAATGCTGTGAGTCAGTGAGCTGGAGTCTCTAAGGTGGGGTGTTTAGGGAAAGGAAACAGTGGGAGTTATTTGGTAAAGTAGTGTATACCTGGGCTGAAATGTCTCCAAACCTAAATAGAAGTTCTACATGGGGGAAGGATAAGTGGAATTGATGCAACTTGGGACTGTTATGATTTTTTTCCCTCAAACTACAATGAGGCAAGGGATTACCATGAAATTAAAAATGAACCTAGAAACAATAAGGAAGTCATAAGGAGGAGAAGAATAAGTTGGTCTTATACAATTTTATGGTAGAAATGTCTTTTCTTACACTGATATGAGATAAAGATTTAACATGTAATAAAGATGAAACCTCAAATGGTTCTGTGATTTTAAGAGGATGTTCATTTCTCCAAGAATGTTTAAGGTTTATGATAACAATGGAATTTGGGTGGTGACTGAGGGAATGTTAGGCTAAACAGTGGTCAGGAAAAGAAAAACATCCACATCCAGTTCAACCTTTTCTATGTTATGGTTCAGCAATTCTAGTCCGAGGTGATTGTATGCATAGTCTCGTCTGTTCATAAGGGCACGATTATGAAGATTATTCTAAAAATTGGAAACAGAGAACTAGTCTTTCATGTGTGAGTGGTTACAAAAATGATGTATTTATTCAGTGATAAGATACTCAGCAATAAGATGATATATATACTTCTGATAGGCGCAAGAGTTTAGATGAACCTCACATATAGTATGAAGGGAGAAAGAAACCAGATCAAACAGAGCACCAAATGCGTGTTTAAATTGGATGAAGTCCTAGAACATTGCAAACTCATCTATGGCACATTTAATTTAATTGATAGTTCCCTGATATAATTGTAATCTAATGATGTATGGAGGGACCTTTCTTGTATGATGGAGAATAGAATCAAATGTTCTAAGCAAGACGCTGGGTTCAAACAAAAATTCATCAAACTAACTCCTTAAAATGTGGTGGCACACACCAATAATTCTAATACTTAGGAGAGTGAGACAGGAGGATCATTTGGGTTTGAGGCCAGCCTGGGTTACATAGTCCAAGGCTTGCCTGAGCTACACAGTGAGAACTCATCTTAAAAAAAAAAAACAAAATTTTTTCCTCATGTAGTAAATATGCCTGAAATGAATCAATTTTTAAACAGATGAGTCAATTTTTTAGATTCTGTGTGGTGTTGGAGAGAGCCAATCACTAATGTATCGCAGAGGCTGTAATTCTTGATATTTGTGTCAGCTTGACAAGTTTAGCAACTCAGCAGTGGTCAGGGTCCTCACTTGTAAACATCCTGAGCCTGTGCAAAATAAGATGGTGTGAGTGCTACCTCCACCTGAGGGCAGGTAGCCTCCTAACAATATAAGGGAGGAAAAGAGGCTTGTCCTCCACTTTTGTGCTCTTTGTTGCTTTTGCTGTCTTCTTCATCCTTGAACTGTACAGCCTTTGTACCATGGCACTCTGCCTCAGAGCCAGCAGTTTATAGACTGAAACCTCCACAGACTGTGAGCTAAATAAACCTTTCATTCCTAACTTTGAGTGTTGGGTATTTGATCCCAGCAATGACAGAAAAGTAACTAAGACAGAGGCCACCTTCCTAACTTTTCAAAAATTATTTCAACCAAGAACTGCATTTAAATAGACTCCATTGGGATACAATCATTACTGAGTTCACTCGATCTCCTATGCTTTCTTTTTTGGATCACTTCTTCTACCTGGGAACATTAACAGCATTAATGACAGAAGTGTGAACATACTTGTGTTTAAATGTATTGTATTTAATTCTGGGAAATTTTAAAGGAACCAGTGTAGGCAGAACCATCCAAATAGACATAGGAAGAAGATGGCTATCTATAAGCCAAGCAGAGAGACTGAGAACAGATCTTTCCCTCATGATCCTCAGGGAAAAAAAAACAAACCCAGAAACAAAAACTCTCACACCTTGATCTAAGACTGTTGACTGTCATAAGTGTGAGAAATTATATCTCTGTTGTGTAAGCCTTTGGACTGCATTACTTTGCTATGGGAGTCTTAGTTAATGAATACATAATACTATCAGATTTTGCCTCCTGTATCAATTTTGTCCCTTTGAATTCCTTTTGTCCCTTTGAGTATTGTTAAGGATATAGCAACTTAGGTCTTTGATGTCTCTTTGATAATTTATCTCTTCACCATTATGAAATGACCTTCTCCAGCATTGTGCAGTAGGTCTGAATGAGTGCTGAAGGACGTACTCACTTGGGCTTCAGTCAGAGCCTCTTCACTGAGGCAGCACTGCTCCTTCCATTCTGCTCCTGCATTCCACGAGGCATAGGACCTGTTAACACTTGTTGCTTTTACATGAAAGAAATCTAGAAATTGCCTTGAGGTGGGAGAAGAACCTTGTCTGATCACCCAGTGGGGTTTTCCCAATGGGGTTTCTGCAGAGCCTGCAGGAAGAGTGCAACATCCTGACTCTTCCACCCTTTTGTATGGTGACTTTAGGTGACACCTCCTCATGGCTGGAGAGGTTTCTCTGAAATAAGGAAACATCAGGTGCATTGTTATCTGACACAAGGCTCCCAAAGATAAATTAAACATCGTATTGTTTCATTAGTGTAACAAGTTGAAAGAAAAAGTGTATGTATATGTGTATGTATATGTATATAAAATAGTTAAGATAGTTATAAAAACAAAGATGAACAACATTGGGACAGACCCTCAGAGTTTTTGGTCTCCCAGGTAGACAGGAGTTTAGTATTTAGGTTTCAATACAAAGAGCCTGCTAGCCATCATCAAGACAGATAGTCAGCACAAGCCAGGAAAACTAGCTAGCCACATCCTCACAAGCCTGTTCGCTGCCATTGAGACTGGTAGTAAGTATGGCCCAGAAGAAGCAGCCAGCCAAGCCCTCACATACTTGCAACCATTGGAGGAGTCTCAGTGCAGCTACACATTTCTGGAGAAGCCTTCCCTGCATCTCACCACCTCCCTGGGAACCTAGGTTAAAAGAAACCCAGGTGCCTGGCCCACTTCTACACTACAGTGAAGATGGACAGCCAACATGGGAAGCACCTGAAAACCCATAACTGGCTTATCCACAGGAATCCAGGCAACTGTCAAGATGAAGGAGCAAAAGGCAGTCTCAGACTTCCAGCCCATACAGAACAAATGTAGGAGACATAAACATGGAAGAAAGTAGAAGCCATACACTTAAAATTTCTGAAAGTAAATTTCTGAAGTAAAGAAACAACCTCATGAGGCTGTAAAAGTAACCAGATCAGGAATAATATCTCAGGTAGAGGAAGAAGTAACAAACATGAAATAATTGCCAAGCTTATCTAAAGAATACAAAGACATAGATAAAAAAGAGGAGCATAGGAAAATGATGAAACTGTGAATGAACAATTAAGAATTACAGTGCATGAAACAGATTCAAAGAGCTACCCTGGAAATTAAAAACTCTGATGAAAGCTGGAAAAACTGCTTGAAAGAAACTGGAGGTAGACTTGGAGATTGTGAAGACAGAATTGCAGCTAGTAGTCACAAAAGGGGAACTCTTTTAAAAATAAGAAAATAGAAAATAACAATTCAATAGCTACAAGATTATACAAAGAAAAATAATTTAAGATTGATAGGTGTCAGCAAAAAAGCAGGAGTCAACACAAACGACATAAAAAGACTATTTACAGAAGTAATAGCAGAAAACTTCCTAAGCATGGGAAAAGGACCTGACATTCAGATAAGTGAGGCACATAGAACTCCAACTAGTCATAACCAAAATAAATCTACACTCAGACATATAATAATCAAGATTCTAGATTAAGCACAAGAATAGAATATTAAAAGCTGTTAGAGAAAAAAAAAACAGATAACATATAAAGGAAAACCCATCTGAATCACTGTAGACTTCTCAACACAAGCCCTCAAGTCAAGAAGAGCTTGGAGTGAAATGTTTCAAGTCCTGAAAGAAAACAACTTCCAACCCAGATTGAAGTACCCTATAAAACTATCTTTCAAAATTAATGGAGAAACAAGATATTTTCATGACAAAGAACAACTGAAAGAATTCATGACCACTAAAATAGTCCTACAAAGAGTGCTGAAGGATATTCTAGAGATTGACAAAGATGATCACAATTTCAGGAACAGTAGCAGAGGGGGTCACTGAGCAGGGCAGGTAATTGAATGGAGGGGAAAAGTGGAGGGCGTTGGCCCACAGGAGGGCATGGTAGAGATGAGCCTGTGCATGTCAACCATAACCATTAATGTAAAAAAGTAATGTAATATAAAGAACCACGTTCAGAGTGATTCAGGAGATAGAGTCCATCAATATGCTGTATACAAGAAACACACCTGACTTATCCAACATATTAGTAGGAAGTTAGCTGGCCTAAATAAAACGATACAAAACATGAGCGACTAGTAAAAAATTTGAGTCCATGAGAAGTTTACAGACAGAAATCTGGGCTGTTGAAAGTATGGGCACAGATGCAATTAATGGGTGGACTATCAGAATTATAGAAATGTTTTTTGTTGTTATCTTTTTGAGACAGAGTCTTGATATGAAATTCAGGCTGGCCTTGAGCTCACTTTGTAGATCAGCTTGGTCTTAAACTTGCAACAATCCTCCTGCCTTAGCCTCCTGAATTCTGGAATTACATGCGCACACCTCCATGCCCCACTTTAGGGATGATTTCAAAGACCAATTTACTCAGATACCTTAGAGAGGTGCCTCTTAGTTTCCTTAGAGAATGAGAGACATGAAAAATGTATTCGAGAGCTGCTAAATGGTGCATAGAAAACCAATCAAAGATTAATTTGAATAAATGAAAAATCAGAAAATGGCACAAAGGGCATAAAAACCTGTTTAGAGAAATAATAGCAGAAAATTTTCCAAATATAGGGAAAGAATTAAAAATACACAGAAGTGATACATATAGAACACTCAATGACTATAAGCAAAACAGAACCTCTCCATGCCACATTATAGTCTAAATACATAAAGTCCAACACAGCAACAGAATCTTAAAATAAATACTGTTACAGAAAAGTAATGAATCATTTATGAAGGTAAACTCATAGGGTTTACAGCTAACTTGTTAAACTTTAAGAGCCAGAAGAGTCTGGGGTGAAATGTATGAAGCCCTAAGAGATAACAACTTCCAACCCAGATTTATATATCCTGAAAATCTTTCTTCAAAATTGATGTGAAAATAAGGTGGAGGGGCTGGGGACTTAGTTCAGTGACCTAAGTGCCTGCCTGGCAAGTGTGAGGTTGTAGATTCAATCCCTGGTATAAAAAAGAAAAGAGGGGCTGGGGATTTAGCTCAGCAGCATAAGTACCTGCCTTGCAAGCAGGCAGTTGTTGAGTTCAATCCTTGGTACCGATAAAAATGAAAAAAGACAAAAAAAAAAAAAAAAAAAAAAGAAAAGAAAAGGAAAGGAAAGAAAAGAGGGTGGTTCCATGACAAAGACCACCAGAAAAAATTCATGACCACCAAACAAGCACTCCAAATAATTCCCAAGGATATCCTAAGATGAGATAATGAAACCAAACATGCAAAACAACAACAGATGGATTGAATATCATCTCTCATTAATAAATGTCAATGTGAATGGTTTCAATTTCCCAATCAAAAGACACAAATCAGCAGAATGTATCAAGAAACAAAATCCAACAATATGGAGTATATAGAAAACATTAAATTCCAAAAAATTCAGAAGTTAAAAATCAAAGAAAGGAAAACAATATTCTGTGCAGTGGAACCCAGAGAAAATCAGTAGTTATCCTAATTTCAGACAATGAGGATTTTAGGCCAAACTAATCCAAATTGGTAATGAAAGTCACTGTCTTTAATAAAGGTAACAATTCAACAGAAAGAGATAACAATTATATACATATATGCACCAAACAGTAGCACCGCCAGCTTTATACAATACACTACTGGACATAAAAAATTAGATAAACACCAGCATAATTATAATGGGGGAACCCAATACTCCATTGTCACAAACTGATCAACTAGGCAAAAATTTAACTAAGAAATATTACAGTGGAACCAAACTTTTGAAAAAATGGATTTAATAGATATCTACAGAATGTTTCACTTAAAAATTGTATACACATTTTTCTCAGTAGCACATGGAACTTATTCCAAAATAGATCACATGCAAGCTTAAGTAATACAAAAGAATTGAAATTATGCCATGCATATTATCAGATGTTAATGCATGAAGCTAGATATCAATGACAAAAGAAACCATAGAAATTATGCAAACACATAAAATTAAACAATACTTCTCAAATAATCAATGAGTCACAGAAGAAATCAAAGAAAATATTAAAGAATTCCTAGAATCATACAATGATGCCAGTACCACATTACAGAACCTATAGAAGACACACAAAAAAGTAATTTTAAGGGGGAAGTTTATAACTGTGAATGTTCACATCAGAAAAAGAGTGTGTCCAATTACATAAACTAATGATACAGCTCAAGGTCCTAGAAAGTAAGAGTAATCCAAATCCAAACTAGTCAAAGGAAGGAAATGATAAGGTTCAGAGAAGAAATTAATGAAATTGAGACTAAAACAATACAAAGAATCAATGAATTGAAGAGCTGGTCCTTGAAAGAATAAAGAAAATAGATTAACTCCAAGCTGGTTTCACCAAAACAAAATAAAAGTAGGAATGGATCAACCCAAATCAATATGATGCAGTCCAAGAAGGTTTATAACTGTAATCCCAAAAAGAAGTTATTAGACTTACAGTGAGTTAATTCCAATCTACCACTTCCAGTGCAATCCACAGCAAGAAGAAAAACACTTGAGACATATATACAGTTGTGGGGAGCCAAGGGGGCCTAAGTCCAGCCAAGATGGTGGTTCACTGGAACAAGAAGCTAGTCCCAGAGACCTTCCTAGATTTTATTCCCCACAAGGGAAGTGGCTGAGGGATGAGTGACAGTGTGAGTGATGAAATACATGACTTCCATGACTGCTGTGAGCTGGGTAGGAGATCCGATACTCTGTGCTATGTAGAGGGGAAGAAGTGCAGAGCGAGCAATCTGCATAATAGCTCAGGTAATAACTAACAATTTGAGGTTAGTGTTTCAGTTCTGATGTACAATTCTTTTTGCCCTGGGAAGCCATAGCCACTTTCTTGAGGCTCAGTCCCAGCCAACAGAGTAGAACATGGCTTGCCATCCCAGCCAACAGAGTGGAACATGGCTCTCCATCCTGCCTGGCTGAACCCTGCATTTGTGGAGTCACTGGGTGGGGTAACACTGACCTGTCACTTTGCTTCAGAGATTACACATCAGTTCCTCAGCCAGTCTAATTTTCATTGCTTAAGGCCAATTGAAGCTACAAAGAAATAGCTTAGCCAACTCTGCATATATCAATACATGGGGATAAGGACAAGCTTATCCAAAATGGAGATAGTTGCTCTTCTTTTCAAGAACAATCAAGGAGAGTCAGCTCTGTAGTTTCCCACAGACTCTGGCAAAATCCAGATTTTTAGAAACTACTATGAGAAACTGGACTCTAATAAAATGGAGGATTCAGAAGAAATGGGTAGATTTCTAGACACATATGAATTGCCAAAGCTGAGCCAACAAGACATAAAAACCCTGAATAATCCAGTATTAGTCAATGAAATTGAAGAAGTGATAAACTATCTAATATGAAAAGCTCAGGTTCTGGTAAATTTACTGACAAATTCTACTTTTAGGCATGATCTAAAAACAACATTCCTCAAACTCTTCAATGAATCGAAAGAGAATGAATGCTCTCAAAGTAATTTCTGGAAGCTGTCATTGCTCTGATTTATTTATTTTTCTCTCTTTGTTTTTGTTTTTGTGTTTCAATAGTGTCTTGCTATGTGTTGTAGGCAGATGTTGAACTCACCATGAAGCCCAGGCCAGCTTCAAACTTACAGCAATCCTCCTGCCTCAGCCTGCTGAATGCTGGGATTACAGGTGCACACCACTACATCTGGCTTACCCTTATTTCAAAACCAGAAAAACACCCAACCAAAAAGAGAACTGTAAGTCAATCATTTTAGTGAACATAGATACAAAAATTCCCAACAAGATACTGGCAAACAAGATGCCACAAATTACTCAACAGATTATATATTGTGACCAAGTAGGATTCATTCCAGAGATGCAAAGAAGGTTCAACATATGTAAATGAAAAAAATGTAATGCATCATGTGAAAAAAAGCAAGGATGAAAATAGCATTATCATCTCAGCAGATACAGAAAAAGCCTTTCACAAAATCCAACATCAATTCATGATAAACCCTGAAACACATAGGTACAGAAGGAACTTATCTCAATCTGATAAAAGCCATTTGTGATAAAGAAATAGCAACATCATGTTAAACAGAGAATTTGAAAGCTTTTCCTCTAAAATCAGAAATAAGGCAAGAATCTCCCTCTCACCACTTCTGTTCAATATTTTCAAAATACCAGCTAAAACAATCAGGCAAGATAAATAAAGAAAAAGGATTTGTACAGAAAAGAGGAAGTCAAATTATTGCTATTTGCAGATGACATGGTCCTTTATATAAGGAACCAAATAAAATCCACTGGAAGACTTCTAAAATTAATAAGCAAATTCAATAGCATAGTAAGATACAAAGTCAACACACAAAAATCATTAGCATTCTTATATGCCAATAATAAACTCACCAAAAATGAAATCAGGGAAATGCTATTTCTCATAACAGAATAAAAAATTTAATACTTAGGAATTATCCTAATCTAGGAAGTGCAAAACCTCTATAACAAAAACTACAGCACTCTGAAAAAAGGAATCAAAGAGGATCTCAGAAAATGAGAAGATATCTCCTGTTTGTGTATAGCCAGAACCAATATAGTCAAAATGGTCATACTTCTGAAAGTGATATACAGACTTAATGCAATCCCAGTCAAAATGCCAATGACATTTCTCATAGACAGAAAACAATCCTATAATTCACAGGGAACAAGCAAAGACAGAATAACAAAAGCAGTTCTGGACAACAAGAGCAAAGCACGTGGCATAACCATCCTGGAATTCAAGTTATACTACAAAGCTACAGCAATAAAAAAAACAGTATGATATAAGAAAAAACAGACATGTGGATCAATGGAAGAGAATAGAGGATGGAGAAACAAGTACTTTGAGCAACCTAATCTTTGACAAATGGACTAAAAATGTCTTCTGGAGGAAAGATAGCCTCTTCAACAAATGGTGCTGGGATTCCATCTTACTCCAGAAAGAATAGGTATCACCAAGAAATAAGATGAGAGAGAACAAATGCTGACAAGGCACTTTATTTCATTTATATATTACTGATGGGAATGTAAACTTGGATAACTATTCTGAAAATCAATATGGGGGTTCCCCAAATAACTAAAACAAAAACTGTTTGACTCAGCTATTCCTAAAAGAGCTAAAACATTGTTACAGTGATACGTTCATATACACAATTACAGCAGTACAATTCACAACAGTTAAATCTTGAAAGCAGCCTACACATTCACCATTAGATGAGTGGATAAAGAAATGGATAAGGCGAATGTGATATTTATTTGTAATAGACTACTACTGTGCCATTAAGAATAAACATATTATTTGTAGGAAAATGGATGTACCCCCAAACCATAATATTAAGTGAAATAAATGAGAGACACAAGCTTAAATATTGCATTGTTTCTCTTCTATGAAAAACAAATGACTTGAATAAAGAGGAAAATAAAAGGTAGATAATAATAAATAGCTAGAACTTTTTTTTCATATAGGAAAGGGTCCAAGAGATGGAGAGGGGATTAAAAAAGAATTAATGTGTTATGTGCATGTACTAAGTCTCCAGGAAGAGTATGAACACTATGTACTGCAAATATGTACTAAAAAAGTGTAGGCTATTTAATTCCAATTATATTAAATGGAGAAATAAAGCTGTATAGAAATGGCAGAGCTAGAACAAAGTATCCTGGAGAGGTAGTTCCTATTTATGTTCAGGTGAGAGGTCCTTGTTGCTAGGCAGCTAAATATAGAACTTAGTCACATGAAAGACAAAGGGGTGAGTGCTAATGTTTGTCTTTCCTCTGTGTGGTCTCAACTGTACATATCTGTTGATAAAGATCATACAAACTAGGTAGAGACAGAAAGGACAATGTTTTCTCTGCTGATAAATTAGTTACTCATCATGTTTGGATCTATGCATAAATTGATATCCAGAGAAATATCTAGGATAAAATAAAATTTCTTAATTTTTAAAATTTTCATTTTAAAAGATATGAATTATTTGTGCAAGGTTAGACAGTGAGGTATTGTGAATAGGGTGTCCAACCATTTAGGTTTTGTGGATATTGAGTGGGTTGCTGGGATGCAAAACTGTTGGTTTTAAAATCAGGGTAGTTCCAGGAAAATCAAGGTGAATTAGATGGCTAATCTAGTTGCCTGTTAAAATAGGAGATCATAAAAATATTGTAGAGAATGAGTAAGACTGATAGAATCTCCTCAAGGAAAAGGGAGATATGCTCTAGGAGACAAAGCAAGGAGTTATATTCTGAGGGAGCACAACTACTCCACTGAGATTGGGATGGAGAGTCGTACAGAAGAGAAGAAGATAAGGGTATTGATCCTGATAAGTTTATAAGGGTGAAAATTCTGGTAACTATTTATTCTTTGTGAGATTAAAGCTATGAATGAGTAAATTGAATTGCACTGAACGTAAATTGAAGAAGTTCAAGAAAATGTAAAAAGCATTCTGATTTTCAGATGAATTCTTTACTTGCTAACATCGACAGTTAAGATTTTTAGCAGAGACTTATCAGTCTGATGCCAAAACCTTTGAAGTTTGTAGAAAGGTGGTTAATAAGAAACGTAGTAGTTAGTATAGTTAGATGTTGCAGGATGAATGATTTAGTATTGCTTTTGTGGGCTTCTAAGAACAGGAGGCTAGAATCTGATCCATAATGTATATGAAGCTTCTGAGAATGGTGTTTCTTGAACAGAGTCTGCAGTAAGCAGTAATTTGTGTTAGAGTGCATGTTTAATGAGGTGCATAAATGTACCCAGCTTTCCTGAAAGAGGTTGAAGGTACACTTTATGTTCTCTCTTCTCTTCTTTCCCTTCGCTGCTGTTCTCTTCTTCTCCCTTCCTCTCCCATCTCCTCCCCTCTCTTCCCCTCTTCTCCTCTCCTTCCCTCCCCTCTCCTCTCCTTTTCTCTCCTCTCCTCTCTTCTCTCTTCCATCCCTCTCTTCTCTCTTTATCCCCTCTTCTCTCTTTTCCTGTTTCCATCTTTCCCTTTTTCTAATTCTCTGTCCCTTTCTTCCTTCCCCTCCTTCCCCCCTGCCCCACTCTGCTATAAAAAACAAAAGTTGCATGGAAGTGGAGGGGAACTTGAATCATGGTAAATGAAGCATGAACTAGAAATGAATTCAGAGGGGCTGGGGATTTAGCTCAGCGGCATAAGCGCCTGCCTTGCAAGCAGGCAGTCGTGAGTTCGAACCCCGCTACCGATAAAAAGGAAAAAGACATTAAAAAAAAAAAAAAAAAAAAAAAGAAAAGAAAGAAAGAAATTCAGAGTCCAAGATTTGATTGGTACTTGGTTCGGCATCTTCATTTTTCATATCTTCTATACAAAGCTTCACAGTAGTGTATTAAAAATATTATGAGAAACCCTGTTCTTATGAGAAACTGTACTTACTTCTGTCAGTATGCTTCTCACAGTCAGGGATGGAGTCAAGTTTTTGGACATCATGCATTTATAAGATGAGGTGTCACTTTAAGAAAGAGAATACCAGATTCCCAGGAAGATGGCAGAACAGTAAGCAGCAAAGAAAACAGCCTTTCTGAGAGAAACAGTCCAGATACTGGGATATAGCATCATGGGGAGGACAAGAAGGAAGGAAGTGGGTCCCTCCAACCCAGAAAGAACTTAAAGTGAGAATTAAAGCCCATAGAGAGAGTAAAAAAAAGAAAAATTTAAACAAAGAAGAAGGCAGTACCTGACAGTGCCTTCACCTGGAACCGGACCCACCATGCAAGAAGAGCTGCTGAAATCTGGGGATGCACGGTCACAGCAACTGGTGGCTGGCAAGCCTAAAGGCCTCTGCAAAGAGACTCCATGGCAGAGGGGAGCAGCGGACATACAGAACTGCACTATCTGGTGGTGAGTGCACAGGACTCAGTCCTCCCATGGGAGAGGGCCATTAGCTGGGAGCCATTTTGGAGTCAGGCAGGATAAGCCTGGAACCAGAACTGCAGCAAGCTCCCTCCCTCCAGCAGCTCCTAACTGGGAGCAGACTGGTAGAAATTGCTTGGACTGAGTCCCGCTCCTGTCCAACAGCTATCACTGTCCGACAGCCATTGCTGAGGTTTCCCTAAATCTATCCCCAATCAATTCCACCCCATACATGTACTCTATGTGGTGGAGGCTCCCTGCTGTTAACAGTTTGGGAAGGAAGTGGCAGCCAGCCCCACCTCTGCTTGCACTCCACCAGCCACCAATGAGCCAAAGCAGGCTGGGAAAAGCAACAGACAGACAGCCCTGCACCAGCACAATGGTCACCATCAGATACCCCTAGCCAGCTCTGGCTAGAAAAATTTCACAGTCTCACTTCACAGAAATTGTAGCCCACACAGGAATTGCCAGGTACCCTACTACCCACTTGTCTGGAAGAAACCAGGAATTTGACAAGAGGAAGAAGCAAAAGGCAGTCTCTGGCCTCCAACTCAAGCAGTACTGGTCCAGGAGATGTAAACAGGGAAGAGATCGAGAGTTGCACACCTGAAGTTTATGAAATAATGACAACTGAAGTAAAGGAACAACTTCATAAAGAAATTAGAACAGAAATAATATCTCAGGTAAAAGAAGAGATGTAAAACACAATAAAAGAATTGCTAAGAACCTCTAAAGAAGACATAGATGGAAGAATAGAGGAGCATAGGAAAATGAGGGAAACCTTGAATGAAGACTATAAAAAAGACTTAGAATACATGAAGCAGATACAAAGAGATTACCAGGAAATTAAAAACTGCTTGAAAGCAATAAAGATAGACTTTAAAACCTTGAAGACAGGTTTGCATTTTGTGATCATGAAAGAAAAAGATCTCTTAAAAATAACAAGGAACCAGGAAGTAACAACTCAAAGGATACAAGATGACATGAAGAAGCATAATTTAAGAATAATAAATGTGAGCAGAGGTCAACACAAATGAAATACGAAAGTCATAAAGAAATAATTACAGAAAACTTCCCAAGCATAGGAAAAGAAATGATATTCAGATAAGTGAGGCATACAGAATACCAACCAGCCATAACCAAAATAAATCTACACCCAGACATATAATAATCAAGATCCCAGAAATTCAACACAAGAACAGAATATTAAAAGCAGTCAGAGAAAAGAAACAGATCACCTATAAAGGAAAGCTAATCAGAATAGGACTGACTTGTCAACACTAGCCATCGGATTAAGAAGAGTTTGGAGTGAAGTATTTCAAGTCCTGAAAGAAAATAATTTCTCACACAGATCAATGTACCCTGGAAAACTATCTTTCAAAATTAATGGAAAAACAAAATATTTCCATGATAAAAAACAACTGAAGGAATTCATGACCACCAAACCAACCCTACAAAAAAATACTGAAGGATACAATAGAGAGAGAGGGAGAAAAAAATACCATGGTTTCAGGAACAGTGGCAGAGGGGGCTCAGTAAGTAGGGCAGGCAATGGAATGAAGGGGAAAAGTAGGCAACCAATGGCAGGAAAATAGCATGGCAGAGATGAGGCAGAAATGTTGGTTTTAATCACTAATATAGATGGCCTCCATTCACCAATAAAAAGAAACACAGGCAGAGTGGATTAGGAGGCAGGATCCATCAATATGCTTTATACAAGAAACACATTTAATTGGAAAGGGGCTTTATAGACTGAAAGTCAAAAGTGCGAAAACAGTGCTCTATGTGACAGGAAACCAGAAAAAAGTGGGGTAGCTTGCCTATCAGCTGCAGATTGGTTAGAAAGCCATGACACTTTTATACAATGGAAAACTACTCAGCTATAAAGAAAGATAACCTTGAGGCTTTTGTAGGTAAATGAATACAACTTGAGATCATGCTCAGAAGTAAACAGGTTCAGAGTCACATAGGCAAATAGGATGTTGCCTACCTAATATAAAAACTAGAAGGGTTAGTGGGATAAAAAATGTACTGCAGACTTCCGGGAGAACATGGTGGATAGATAACAGCAGTTATGGAGGCTGTCTGAGATAGCCAGCTTAGAATCCAGGAATGGTGTGGTGTGAGGAGTCCTAAGTAAGGGGAGATATATCCTGCCAACCCAGGAACGAACTAAGATGAGAGAAACCAATTGGAAATGCAATCCTGATGCTATGACCAGAACAGATAAAATCTCAGTGCAGAAGTGTCTGAATTGGCACAGCAGGGAGAGAGACGCGAAAGCTCTGAGAGTAGGAACTGGTGAACGAAGTTGAGAGTGGGACTGGCACAGAGCCCTGCATCAACCTGCGGTGAGTGAGAGGAATGGGACCCACCACAGATAAGGCGGCTCCAACAAGAGGACATTCTGGGACTGGGCAGACTAGCCGGAACAGGGTGCTGCAGTGACTTTAGTTGCATATTCCCTTCTCAAGGAGGATTGGTGGGGAGCACCTGACTTGGGTGAAGCTGTAGATTAAGACCCAGTAGGCTAGCCCAAACCAGATCCCAGCACCTGGCAGTGCACCCTAGCAGTGAAGCCTTCAGTAGGTTGACCTGGAGGGGCGGGCCCAGCAGAGGGTGCCCAGGTCTCCATCTCCCTAGTATACTGCAGTGGGTGGGCATGCCTAGCCAGTGGATTCAAACAAACTGTAACCCACAAAGAAAGAAACTGGGCCTCCTATATATGCCTGTATGGAAGGAACAAAAAATATGAGAAGAGAAGGCAACAAGAAAGGGTCCTCAGTCCCCAATCCTGAGAACACTGATCCAGGAAAAGTATGCAAAGGAGAAGGACAGAAAACATGCAATATCAGACACAGCACCAATAAACATAAAGCGATATCTCCGGAGCCTCATAGACAACTTCAAAAGTGAAATATTTAACCAAGTATAAAGCAAGATATAAGTAGAATAGTTAGAGAAATGCTAAGCACCGCCCAAGAAAAAACAGATGGTGGAATGGAAGAACAGAAAAAAAGGGGAGAATTGTTTGATGGGGAAAATAGAGAAAACATAGAATACATGAAGTAGGTTCAAAGAGATTTAGGAAAATAAAAACTCTACTGAAAGCTGGCATAAAAGGAACTAAGGATAGATTATTTGAACTGGAGGACAGATTTGTAATGTGAGAGCATGAAAGGAAAAACTTCTTAAAAATAACAAGGAAACAAACAGCAATAATTCAAAGGCTAGAAGATTGATAAGAGGATCTATCACTTAAGAATTAAGAATGTATAGGAAGAACAGGGACACAAACAAATGAACTACAAAGACTATTCACAGAAATAATCCAGGAGAATTTCCCTAATTTAGCAAAACGTAAAGATACTAAGATATATGAGGCATACAGGACCCCAGCCACCTACAACCCAAACAGAACTACACCCAGGCATATAATAATCAAAATTCCAGAAATCCAATATAAGAACAGAATATTAAAAGCCGTCAGAGACAAAAATCAGATCACTTACAAGGGAACACCCATCAGAATTACAGCAGACTTCTCGGCACAAACCATCAAATCACGAAGAGCATGGGGGGAAATAATTCAAGCTTTGAAAGATAATAACCTACAGCCGAGATTGATATATCCTGCACAACTGTCCCTAGAAATTAATGGAGGAACAAGGTGCTTCCAGGATAAAGAGGAACTAGGGGAATTTGCAACCACCAATTCAACTCTACAGAGAATACTGCAGGACATTCTAAAAAAGAAAAATACCAATATTCCAGAAACAGTGGCAGAGAGGCCACAATGAATGGAGCAGAAAGTGAAATGAAGAACACAAATTGACAACTAATGACGGAAAAAGAGCTCAACAGAAATGAGGCAGAGAAGGTTGGATGGTAGGAACAGCTATTTTGGAGAAAACAAGGCATCATACTAGCTAGTGTTGATTTAATATCATCTTGTTTTGAAGTCCCATCAAGCTTTTGTTCTTCTGTCTCCATTGGTCTTACATGTTGTATCTTATTGGATTTTATTATATGTGATAATATAAACAAAAACTGTTATAGACAAGGTGATTATACAGAAATCATTGTTCATTTTCTGTTAGTTGGTTCTAAATACTCTGTAATCCTGTAATTCTTTTGGTTTTACATTGTTTTGATATGTTTGATGCTACGGTATATGAAGTTATACTCAAAGATTTCAAGCAAAGAGACACTATGGTAACTACTTTTATGTTGGGATATCTGAAACACTATTTTGCTTAAATGGTTATGTTCTGACCTGTGCTGTTTTGTTGTTATGTCCTCTTTTATCTCAATCTCCTTTTTAAAATTATTTTTTATTTTTATCTTTTTAATTAAGGAAAAATAAGTAAAAAATAGCAAGATATAGTAACCCACTTTGATTTCCTATTAACTTGATTTGAAACCCTGTATTGCTCTCACCATCTTGTTTTGACTGATTTTCCTCTATTCTGTTTTGCTTGATAGTACCAAGTTTGAGAGTATAGGCAACAACTGTGAAGACAGTAAGATTCACTATGACATCCATTCTGGTTTGACTATTATCTTCTTCTGAAGTCTTGTAATGTCTCCAGTGTTTTGGTTTTATTGGTTTTGTTCTTTATTGTTTTGTTCAATTTTATTATAACTGATGATATAAGCAATTCTTTTTAAGATAGCAAGAGGCATTATGGTAACCATTGTTGATCACCTTGTATTCTGTTTTTACATTTTGTATTATGTCCATCCTTTTGATTTGACTGTTTTGTTATGTCACATTTGGTTTTATTCTCTTCAAAAAAAAGTAATAACTGTGGGAGTAATAAAACCCAAAATGTGTAATTGTCGTTGTAAAAAAGAGAGGAAAAGAAAGTGCTCTAAACGATATAACTGCATGTATATTTAAGTGTATAAGATAGATAACCATATTACTATCATTGAATGGATCATTTTGTTGGATCATTGAACAGAGCTGTTTGCCGTCTCACTGTTTGAATGTCCACTTTATATGCTTTAATTTTGTAACTTGAACAACTATTTCCAAGATGACAATATGTAATCTATTTACCAGTGATTTCCTACTGTTTATTTTTCTGAAATTATGTATAACTTGTGCCCTTTTTCTGTTTTTTTCTTTTTCTCCTTAAATAAAATTTTTAAAAAACTGTACTGCATATCCTGTAAAAATGAAAGGGAGGAATTATCTAAAAAGGAAAGGCAACGGCCACTGTTAATCTATTATGATTTGAAACTCATATTGTCTTCATCGTTCTGCTTGGTTTTATTGTTTCCATTTGTCTAATTGTATTTTATTTCATGGCATGGACAGTTATCTCAAAAATAACAAAATATATTATGGTAACCATTTTTGATTTCTGATTAGCTTGATTTGAAACCCTGTATTGCTTTCATTGTTTTGTTTTGACTGATTTTATTCAATTTTGTTTTGTTTGATTTTATCATGTCTGATGGTGTAGGCAATTACTTTGAAGACAATAAGATGCCTTATGATACCCACTGTGGTTTTACTATTATTTTCTTTTGAAGTCCTATACTGTTTCCATTGTTTTGTTTTTGTTGGTTTCACTCTGTACTAGTTTGTTTGATTCTATTATGCCTGATGGTGTGGGCAATTCTTTTGAAGATAACAAGAGGCATTATGGTAGCCATTGTTGATCTCCTTGTATTTTGTTTCTAAGTCATGTACCATGTTCATCCTTTTGTTTTAATTGACTTTATTCTGTTTTGTTTCATTTGGTTTTATTCTCTTCAAAATAAAAAAGAGGACACCAAATTTCAAATGCAAAAAGCATAAAAATAAGGTTTGCTTAGTACAACAAAGGAATAATAAGAAATTGTAAATTTTCAAAGTATCATAAACATCACAAAATTTGAACATCCCCAATATATATGTTAATTAAGCCTCCCTAACACACTTGTATCATTCACTTTTCTGTAGTGTCTTTTTTTTTTTTTTTTTTTGGTACTGGGGATCAAACTCATGACTGCACTCTTGCAAGGCAGGTGCTTATGCCATTGAGCTAAATCCCCAGCTCTCTTTAGTGTCTTAAATTGATTCTTTATGTCCCTTTGAGGATTACTTCATCATACTACATTTTCTAAGGCAGATCCAAGGGTAGTTTCTTAGTTTTGTCTTGGGGGGGGGCTCAAGGGTAGTTTTTATTATTGTTTAGAAAAAAATTCAGCTTTGCAACTTATTATTGAGGGTAATAATTACATATTTTATTGTCAAATTTCAGAAAACTTTTATCAAGTCTCCCATTTATGAATTACAGTGAGTTTCATAAAATGCAATGTTGAGCCCTTCCTGAAGCCTTTATGGGGTCTCCCAGTAAGAGGACTCCTAAAGCATAATGCATGTAGCTTGGGATTAATCTGACTTGCAAAATAATGTATAATAAGTGTCAGTTTTTAGTTTTGTCGCCTTTTACTCTCATTTTTGTCTGTTGAGACAATGATGGAATTATGGATATTTTCTTCAACACACAAAAAGAATTCTTCTTAAGGTATTAAGATAAGTATTGGCTACAATATTATATCCCTATAGAGCTTATTTTTGTTCCTGTTCCCAGTGTCTGCACCAAATCAATATTAACATCTGTGTTTTGATTTTCTTTTCTTAATACGTGGCACAGCATCCTGAACTTTCTTTGTTCTAAACACGTTTTTATAATGACGAAGAAATGAATAGGTATTGCCAGTCATATTGAATGCCAGGTACAAAAATTCCCCATGTTCAAAAACTAGCAGTAAATATATTTGAGCAAACATTGAGACCCTTCCCTGGCAAGTCTAAAATAGCAGGTGCTGATTCTTTGTAAAAGAGAGACACTATATGGCATTTAAACTCATGTGTCTGGTTTATTTCACTCAGTATTATATTTTCCAGGTGCATCCGTTTTCCTACAAATGTCTCAAATTTGCTTTTCTTTATAGCCAAGTATTATTCCATTATGTATGGGTACCACATTTTTCTGTATGCAATCATCTGTTGATGGGTCTATAGGCTGCTTCCAGGATTTAGCTTTGAATGCAGTGCTGTAAATATTGGTATTCATGTTTATTGCAGTATGATGTCTTAAACTCTTTGGGAAAGATACCTAGAAAGGGAATATCTTGATCATGTTGTGTATAGTAAGGAGTTCAAGAGACTAAGGACAGGAGGAGGGAAAAGAGAAGAGGAAAATACGTAGAATAAAGATATGTGAAGTACAGGAATCTAATAACCTCAATGAACATAAATATTATATCCATAAACATGAGCTATGCATAATACTATCTACAAGAATGGAAATGGCGAAAGGGGAATTAGAGGAGAAGGGAGGGAGGAGGATTGAAAAGCCCTAGAAATAAGTTGTATTATGCACATAAGCTTACTCCCAAAGATGGCTATAAACTGCATGTACTGCCAACATGTACTAAAAACAATAAAGTAAGATAAAATGAAATGAAATAGCAGACACTCTGATGCCTTTGCCTTAATAACACAAAGATTCTTTTACCAGGGCTTTTGAGCTGCATGGATTCTCATTTCCCTTCTGAAGGCACTGCCTTTTCTCTTTGATATCTTCCTGCTAGAACAACATTGTCCTCCCAATATGCTAAAAAGACATCAGATTTTGATGAATTTATTTCCTGTTCTAATAATTTAATTAAACATGAATATATGTACTTCACTTCTTCTATTTTTCCCATTTTTCTTTGTACACAGAACTGTGCAAGATGTTTTAAAAGACACTAAAGTGAGTATATGTAATAATTGTTGTGATCAAGGAACTTGCAGCCTACTAAAGTTGGGAATAAAGGAAAATAGAATGAGAAGACACCAAATGTAGAAAAAAAAACTAATGTAAAGCATGACATGGATGCAAATCCACATAAGATCTGTGGTTATTTTTGATGTTTTCAGTTTTGACAAATGAAATCCTTTCAATAGTTGTCCATGGACAACAGGCATTAAAGCAGTGCTGTGTCAATGTCACCCTATTCCTGAAGCTCTCTATTTTTGCTTTCACTTTTTATTATGAGTATTTTATTCCACCTGTAAAGATTGAGATAATTGTATAAGTACCCATCTTCCAGCTTCAATCATTATCAACATAAAACCCAATTTATCTTCTCTCTCTCTCCTGGTTCTTGATCCCCATTTATGAAGAGAAAATCCAAATTTTATTTCCTCAAGTTTTCATTGCTCCATTCTATTTCTTGCCTGACTTCCTTATTCAATTCGACCACTTGTCTCATTTTTCTTTTTATTCTCACTTTCAGCATTTTAACTGTGATGGTCCAACTCTGCCAGGACACAGATTCATAAAAGTCAGCCTGCATCCTAAGCACCACATGGGAAGGAGCAGGACAAGCAGTGTCTCATACTTTGTCTTTTTCTGCCTGGAACAGACAGCTCCATAATGGGGGCTGTGGAGGATGGGGCATCCCTGAGAGTTGCTCTTCTGTGGTTCTGGCTTGAGGTGTCTCTGTCCTCTTCCAGCTTCTCCCAGGCTGTGCCCACTCAATGCTTCGGTTCCCCAGAAGTGGTGATTCCCTTGAAAGTGGACAGCAGGATCAGAGGCATAAAGACTCCAGGATGGCTTTCCTACAGCCTGCTATTTGGGGGCCAGAGACACGTTGTTCGTATGAGGGTCAAGAAGCTGTTGGTTTCCACACACCTTTCTGTACGTACCTACACAGAGCAGCATGCTCTCTTGGAGGATCACCCCTTCATCCCTGATGACTGTTACTATCATGGTTATGTGGAAGGGGCCCTTGAGTCTCTGGTTGTTTTCAGTGCCTGTTTTGGGGGCTTACGGGGAATGTTACAAATAAATGACCTCATGTATGAAATTGAACCCATCAGGCACTCTACTGCATTTGAACATCTGGTTTATAAGTTAAACAATAATGATACACAATTCCTACCCATGAAGTGTGGTTTAACAGAGGAGAAAACACACCAGCACTTGGAATTTGAAGTGGGTGAGAACTTAGCTCCGAAATACAATTCTGCTCATGATTGGCGGACCCATACATGGTTTTTGGAGCTGGTTATAGTAATAGATCATGATTTCTTCACTTACTCTCAAGGCAACTTGTCAAAAGTTCAAGAGGATGTATTTCTTGTTGTCAGTATAGTGGATTCCATGTTCCGTCAGTTGAGTACTTATGTGACTTTGATTGGGATTGAGATTTGGAATCAAGGAAACATTTTCCAGATGATAAGCATAGGACAGGTTTTGGGAGATTTCTCTGAGTGGAAAAAAATCAGTTTTTCCCAACTACAGCATGATGCTGCACACATTTTCATAAAAAATCCACATATAAATACACTTGGTCTGGCCTATGTTGCAGGAATATGTCGCTCTCCTATTGACTGTGGAGTTTGTAATTTCCAGGGGGATCCGTGGTCTCTCTTTGCTAACACTGTGGCCCATGAGTTAGGTCATATTTTGGGTATGCAGCATGATAATGGGGAATTCTGTTCATGTGGGGGAGAAGGTTGCATCATGAGCACTTACAGAATACCAGAAGCAGAGAGATTCTCCAATTGCAGCTATATTGATTTTATGAAAACCGTTTTAAACCAAGGATCATGTCTGCACAATTCTCCAAGACCAGCAAAAGTCTTTCTGATTAAGCGCTGTGGGAATGGTGTAGTTGAAACAGAAGAGGAATGTGACTGTGGAGATATACAGCAGTGTGAACATGATCCTTGTTGTTTGTTGAACTGTACCCTGAGTCCTGGAGCTGCTTGTGCTTTTGGGCTGTGTTGCAAAGACTGCAAATTCATGGGGCCAGGGGAACTGTGTAGACAACAGGTCAATGAATGTGACCTTCCAGAGTGGTGCAATGGGACATCCCACCAGTGTCCACAAGATGCATATGTGCAGGATGGGATTCCCTGTAGTGAAAGTGCCTACTGCTATCAAAAACAATGTAATAACCATGACCAACAATGCAGAGAGATTTTTGGCCAAAGTGCAAAGAGTGCATCTCAGAATTGTTATAGAGAAATCAACTCTCAGGGAAACAGCTTTGGCCACTGTGGTATAAACGGCACAGTATATCTGAAATGTAATATGCCTGACATCTTTTGTGGGAGAGTTCAGTGCGAAAGTGTGAAAAACATGCCACATCTCCAAGATCATTCTGTTTTGAAGAGCACTCCTGTCATTGGTTTCACATGTTGGAGTGTCGGCCATCACTTAAGGGCGAGCATACCTGACATTGGCGAAGTGAAAGATGGTACCACCTGTGGAGCAGGAAAGATCTGCATTCGCAAGAAGTGTGTTAGTCTGTCTGTCCTGTCACAAGACTGCCTTCCTGAGACTTGCAATATGAAAGGGACCTGCAATAACAAACATCACTGCCACTGTGCCTATGGGTGGTCCCCGCCTGATTGCCTGCACAGAGGCTATGGAGGTAGCATCGACAGTGGCCCAGCATCTACAACTGAAAGAGTTTCTTGGAAACAAGTTGTGATTCCTTTTTTGTCTGTTTTGATTTGTCTCTCGACTGTTGGGCTTTATATATATCATCGAATACATTCTGGTCCCAAGAAGACTGAGGCTCACGCATCGGGTCAAGAAAACGCCTCTAATTTAAAATCCTATGCGTGATTTAGATTTAGTTCCTGGGCAGTAGAAATGTTAGCATGTGCCCCCAAACTGAGCACATCTGTGACAATTTACAGAAAGATATAGGAATCTTTCCTTCTGTAGGGATCAGGAACTTTGTCATTAAGTACATGTGATTCTTAACATGTTCCTACCTACTGTTCATTTTCTAAAGCATCAAATAAAGCTGTATTTCTTCCCTCGACAACCCAATTTAGTCTTTTCGTGTTTTGGGGCAGATGTGGCTCATGGAAAGGGAAGAAACAGATCTCAGAATGTCCAAAGGTGAGTTTCCTTTTGACTACCACTTAGTAATTTGTGGAAACTATTTAAATTTTCTGACATTTTGCTTCAGAAGCTGAAAAGAAAATCTTCCCGTCAACTGCCATGTAGTAATTTCAGGAAACTACTTAACATTCTTGACATTCTGTTTCAAAATCTGAAAAGAAAGGAATGATGATAATTGTCTCACTCAATTTCTTGGTTTTATGAGGTGTACAACAAAGAGAATGAGTATAGAGTATCAACAGATTTGCTCTTTGCTTAATGAACCCTCTTGACCTCATTCCCCAGGAGCTTCCTAGCCAGGCTGGCAGATTCTAATGTTTTAACATAACATGACCCATGTAGATTATTGCTTTGAATAGCAAAGTATAAACTTTTCCTAGAATGCATTAAACCATAAATCAGTGACCACAAGTTTACAGGGATACACAAGTGGGACACCCACCATTTCATACAGAAATGCTTTTCTGAAAAATGAAATCATGTCAGTTGCATGAAAACAAATGGAACATGTTAAGAAGGACTAGTCAGACACAAAATCAAATACCGCCCCCATGGGGGCAGAATAATCTTCTCCTGCTTTGCTCACTCTTATCAATACCTGGAACTGTGCCTAATACTATTTGAATGAAGTAATGAACTTGGAGTACTAAATGAATGGAGTATTAAGTTAGGAAAAATAAAATAATACTTTAGCATCTGGGGGCATCACTCTGGTCAGCTTTTAAATTCAGCTGTTTATGGCTAATGCACTTTGCTGGTCTTTTTGTATTCGATTTGTTTCTTCTTCAGTTTTGCCTGAGCACTTTGAAAGACCACTTCCTGAAAATAGATTTAGCTAGATACCCTTTATATTATGCAGGTCATTTCTCCATAGTACTCAGTAAATTTTAGTCACATGGCATTCTGGTATAATTTTCTATTATGCTTTGCTTTGTAAACCTTGCATCCTCTATTTTCTGTTTAGAATATATTTGGTTGTGTTATCTTCTGCACATCTATGTATGTGTACAATTTCTACTCCCAAATGTTGTTTACCATCCTCCTCCACTCCTTTTCCTTAGAAAATTCCAATTCTTCTCTCAATAGAAGCTAAATGACATGTATTTGGAAAATCCTTTTTTTCTTTCTCTTTTTATTAGTATGTATTATTTAGTAGGGTAGTGGATTTTATTTTGGCACATTTGTACATGCATATATTTTTATCTCTTTCCCTCTTTATGCTCCTTTACTATTTTCCTCTCCCTCTAGCCTTGAATCATCTTACTTTTTTCTAATATGCTCCCTTCTACATTCATGTTCATATTCTTTCTCTCTCCATTTCCCTCCAAATGTATATATATGTATAAATATGTATATATATATGTATAAACACATGAAAGAAAATATGCAATATTTGACTTTGTGTCTGACTGGTCTTTCTTTTAACATGTTCCATTTGTTTTCACGCAACTGACATGATTTCATTTTTCAGAAAAGCATTTCTATATGAAATGGTGGGTGTCTCACTTGTGTATCCCTGTAACCTTGTGGTTTAATGCATTCTAGGAAAAGATGAGGAGAGGGCCTAAAAATGTAACAGCCAGGGACAGAAGAAACCACTAACCAAGATGCTGCTGTGTAATTCTTTCTGCTGTGTATTTATTTTTCACTTGTTGAATTAATTCAGGCTAAATAGGTCAGTTTAATTTCATCAAGATTGTTGAGTAGAATTAGCCTCCTTACAACAAATATGGAATCAAACCCACTTTGATTCTGAGCAGTCATACAATCAATTTTATATTTTATTATGAGAAATGAATCTAATAATAGACAAAATCAAATCATGAATCACTATGTGTGCTCTACCTTAAGGAATTTTGCTGTTACCTGAAGAATCAGAGAAATTACTGATGAATTTTAAGCTGGAAAAGTCATTGAATAAAATTTGAATTGCAGAAAGATAATATGGAAATATGTAGAGGATGAATTTAAGATTAATAAAACTGTCATTAAAGAGACCATTTAAGACAGTAATGGTGAAACTTTGAGAGGCTAAGTGCTCAAACTGCAACTCAAAACCCACTTATTTCTCACAAAGGGCCAATACTGCAATTAAACCTGAATAATGAGGTTTTACTTTGGAAAAAATAACTCATACCCCTTGTAACATCATCACATAAAGAGGGCTTTGTGTGTTCGCTGTGGCACGTGCACCACGGGTTGCCACCACTGATTTAAGATATTCCTAAAGTAGTAAGATTCCAAGAATAAAAACTAAAGGAATTAGTTTAAGAATGAAGACAAAAGGTGAGTGCAGTGTTGCACTTCTGCAATCAGAGTTACTTGAGAGGCTGAGGCAGGAGGATCCCAAGTTTAAAATCAGCTCACTTAGCAAAACCCTGTCTCAAAATAAAAAGTAATAGAAGGATTGTGGGTATAGCTCAGTGAAAGAACACTGCTGGGCTCAATCCCCAGTATCTCTAACCCTACATGAATAGAGACAAATAATTTAGGTATATATACAACCTAATACAGGTAGGACACAGATGCCAGAGGCAGAACTCTATAGTTTCTTTCTCAGGTTTTGTTTTTGGTTATCGGGTATACAGCGATATCATGCAACTAAACAGAGAACAAAGTAGTAAGAGAATCTTTTTACATGTCTTAAATGAGAGGACTGTTAAGACTTTTCAAAATAGTTCTTATACAAATTTAATTTGAGCACATATCAAATTTTATTAACATCTAACAGGTTAGGTGAGTAAAAAAGAAAACTGGACAAACATGGAACAGATCTGAAGCCTCATATAACAGGAAAACTTACTTACCCAAGTGACTAATTGTTTTTTTAAAATAAAAATCCTGAAAATTATTTTCATAAGGTTGTAAAAACATCATGTACATATCAACTGTTGAAGGAAATGTAGCTAAAAGTGGCAGGCAGGTCAACTCTGTCCAATAGGAGAGAAGAAAGGTACAATTACAAAGCAAGATCTAAGAATATATCTTGGTCTAATATTGGAAAAACAAAAATTTGTCCCCGAACAGAAGTGTCCATAGGGACAACTGCTATGACAATATGATATGGTGTCAGGAAAGACCAGCCATAATAAATTCAATTTTTTTTGTCTTTTTCATTTTTTATCAGTGCCGGGGATCGAATTCATGAACGCCTACTTACAAGGCAGGTGCTTATGCCGCTGAGCTAAACCCCCAGCCCCAATAAATTCAATTTTTAAAGAGCCCTCATCCACTTACATAAACTCTGCAGAGAAGCATAATATGTAGGTTAGTCATTTCTTAGTAATAAGATATTTCCTTTTATAACTACTATTTTAGTGGTACAAATTTTGGGGGTGCAGTGACTCTCTTTTTACCTTCAACATGCTGGGCTCCAGAGATGCCAGAAGTTAGTCCTCAGAGCTACCCAGCTGCCTCCACCCTACACTGTTCACTCTTCCATCTGGGGATGGATGGTGAGTATCTGAAGAGCTTCTTTTGGCATTATTAATAGATCTTCAATCCTGAACAATTGTATACCATCTATAGTTAATGAAAATAACAAGAAATTGAAGGGAAATAACCCTCCCTATTCACAATCCCATGTTCTCCATCTTCACATCATTCTGTATGTCCCATGAAAGCTGTGGTCCTATCCTAAGGTTTGACAAAGTAATAAATCCTTTGATGTTGGAAGGAAAACCTAGGCTTTTTTAGAAACAGCTTCTGAAGCTGTTACTATGAAGAATTACTATACTGCTGATACTTCTCACTTTTAAAGCAGCCTATTTAATCCAGTCTTCTAAGCACCCAGAATTTAGGAGTGATAATCTACCTAATCAAGTTTCAATCTACCTAATCCAAGTTGCACAGCTTGTGAATGCTGTCCTGTCAAAAAGCCTTACCCACTTCCTGGAACTCTCTCCAATGAAGGCACAGTTCCATCTGCTAGATCTCTATGTTCCAAATAATTATTGAAAAAGTCTTTTACCTTGTTACTCTGGAAGTTATTTATCATATGTCTCCCAAACCTGGCATGGCCATTAAGACCCCATCTTTACAAAGAATAAATTTCAAGCCTTGCTTCATTCTACATAATACATATTATACCAGAATGTCTCTGGGTGATAGGATATCTACAAATTCATACTGTGCTCTGCAAATTAACTTCTCCAATACCACCACCTTTGGTGTGAAATAATATAAAAACCAGATCATTCACTTAGACCTTGCTGCTGCCAATGGCCAGCTAGCCCTTGGACTTCCTATAGCTGTAGTGTACCCAGTATAGTATCTCTATCACATGCAAGTGCTTCTGGATTTGCTCCTGTCATTGTATATCTTCATGTAACAAGTTGTGGAGATCTTAGGCCTCTCATGATCACCTCGGATATCCCTGGAGGGATGACCATTCCTGGGCCAGTGGCATAGTAGATTATATTCTGTTCTGGGTGTCACCAATCTCAATGCTGATCTTATCATGCAACATAGGCTTTTTATACATTTTTTTTTGTACCCGGGATCAAACTCTGGCTTTTTATCCTACAAGGCATATATGGTGATACACATCAAGTGAAAGTTATATTTAATAAGAATAAAAATTCTTTGGTTCAGATTGCAGATGTAGGTCAAGCTCAGCTTGCAATGAACCATCTAAGTGGTCAGAGACTTTATGGAAAAGTGCTTCATTCTACACCATGTAGAGCACTGAGCTTCCATCAGAGGGCAAGAAGATCAAATTATGTCAAAGGATTTCAGCAATACCTTTGCAATGCTATTTATTTATTTATTTGTTTGTTTGTTTATTTATTTTGTCTTTTTGAGACATGGTGTTGCTATGTAGTTCAGGATGGCCTTGAATTCACTTTGTAGCCCAGGCTAGTCTCAAATTTACAATGGTCCTCCTGCCTCAGCCTCCCAAGTGCTGGGATTACAGGCATGTGCCACCACATCTGGCTCTTTGCAATACTTTAAAAAGCATGAGCAAATGTGAGGTCGTGAGTACGATCCCTGGTACCAAAAAATAAGATAAATAAAAAAATGGCTCTAAAAACTTACAGAATATCTTTCCACCATCAGTTACTTTGTGCATTTCCTACATTTGTCCTGCCATTTCTGTGGATTATATGAATAACTTTTTCACAGAAGCTGGAAATTCAGAGAAAGTACTAATTTTTTTTCATAAAGATAAAAAATTGCTACTTATTCAGTTAGAGTCTGTGAAAAAAGTAATCCACAGCCTCATTAAGCTTTATAACATGATCACCACCTTCATTTCCCTTTCAAAATCTACAATTTCACTTTAATGTGAATTTTCCTTTTCAAATTGGACTATAACTTAGGAGAGTCTTTACACATGGACTGGAACAGCCAACAACCAATTCTGTCTCTCCCACAAAAAACTAACTTTTTCTGGGTGTGATATTTGGGTATATTAAGAAATCAATGTTCGTAACCCTTTTTTCTATTCCATCAGTTTTGTAATCAAAGTATTTATTTCTACCATGATTTCTATGAAAATAATATTTTTCCAAAAATGTAATTCCCTATGTTAAGTAATATTTCAAGAGAATGAAGTTTCTTTAATTTGGGCTCAAGTCAGAATTACATATTTTTAAACTCCTCAGTACTTTGAAAATTTAAATTTACCAATTTTTTTCTTTAAAAACATTTTCATTAGTACATGTTTGCAATACACAATGAATACATTTGTCATGAGAAGTTGTTATCTAGTCATTTCACATTTCAATCCTTTTTATTTCCCCTTGTCCTCCCCACTTCCCCCTTTCCCTTCATCCCTACATCTCCTTACCATCTACAAAAAGTCTCCCTCCCTTTTTGTATCTTCTGTATTTTACTTAGCTCTTTAAATTATTTATACTTGGGGTATTTTATTCAGAGAAACCATGAAATATTTAACCTTCTATGTCTGATTTATTTCACTTACCATTATGTCAAGGTGCATATATTTTTTTTTACAAATGACTCAATTTTATCATTCTTTATGTCTGAGTATTAGTTCACCGTGATATACACCACATTTTCATTATTCAATCATCTTTTGAAAAATGTATAGGCCATTTTCAAAATGTATCTATTGAGTTGCACTGCTATATAATTATGTACATGTCACTGTGAAATAATATCTTTACTTCTTTGGAATGATATCCCTAAGAAGTGCAGGTGGCTCAAATGTAATTTCTATTTTTAGTTTTTTGAGGACTCTTCATACTGATTTCCATAGTACTTATAGTATACTAGTTTACATTCCCACCAACATGGTAGAGTGGTTCCTTCTCTCCTACATCCTGTCCACATTTGTTTGCTTTAGAGTTTGTGATGATAGCCATTCTTTCTGGAGTAAGATGGTACCTCAGTGTTGTTTTGATTTGCATTTGTCTAACAGCCAAATATCTTGTCTAATAGCCAAATTTTTTTTCATATACTCATTGGCTACTTGTACCTCTTCCACTGAGAAGTCTTGCCAACTTCTTGAATGGGTTTTTATTCTAGATATTAGTTCTATCTGTGCAGTAGCTGACAACTTTTTCCCATTCTGTCGATTGTCTATTTACTCTGTTGGTGATGTTTCCTTTCCTGGGAAGATTTTAAATTTGATATAATCCAGTCTTTTGATTCTTGTTATTATTTCTTATGCAATTGAGGTTTTGCTCAGAAAGTTCTTACCTAAACTTTTTATCTTTAAGATAAAACTTTAATACCTAGGTCTTCGATTCATTTTTATTTCATTGCAGAGTGAGTGATATGGGTCTAGATTCATTCTTCTAACACATGGGCAACCAATTTTCCAAGCACCATTCAGAGGTTTTTTCCCCCCAGCATATGTTTTTGGCCTCTGTGTCAAAGATTAAATGACTAAAGGTGCCTGGGTTTGCTTTCTGCATCTTCTGTTTCACTTATTTGCATGTCTGCTTCTGTGCCAATGCTGTATTTAAATACACAGACTTTTAAAATTAGTTAAGTTTCATCCATATATGAAATTATGCTTACTTTTTAAAACATTTACCATATGTTGATTTTTTAAAAATATATAAACACATTGTCATATTAGAAACAGATACACAAACTTACATCTTTCTTCCAGTGACTTTTTTTCCACTGTATAATACTCTGTTGAGGTTTGGGCTGTGTAATAGTTAAATTGCTGACCAGGTTGCTCTCTGGATTCATAGCCTCTGAAGGCAAGATAGGACTGCAGCTGCAGGGCTGACACTCTATTCCATAGCAGTAACTGGCAACCTTAGAGATCAAATAGTTTTCTTAATTAGCAAGATTTATTGCCTTTGTTCTAACGCCTCAAGGCCCTGCTCACTTTTGTGTGTTTTTGCCTCAGATGTGCCTCGGCCTCCTGCACCCCACTGAATTGTGAAGGACACAATAAATATGGGCAAGCTACAGAAGTTTTGGGTTTTATCCTTGGTGTTAGCTCCAAGAGTGTTCTGACTTTCCTGGACTCATCACAAATCATATTTGTAATTGCTTTTATTTAGCCCTTTCTATAAGTTCACCCATAAGATCAGAAGGTAGATCGGCTCCTGATAGTATTCCTCTGAAACATGCATATTTACCCTTTTCTTTGGTTACCGGGGATTGAACTCATGACCTTGCACTTGCCAGGCAGGCACTTGTGCCGCTGAGCTGAATCCCTGGCTATATCTACTTTTTAAAGACTGGAAAAAAATGAAAAGTATCAACTGTGGCCAGGGAAATCAAGTGGAATCTGTCTTAGTTGCTTTTCTCATTGCTAAGACAAAATATTTGACATTGAAAGTGAAAAGAGGAAAGGTTTATTGGCTCATATTTCATAGAGGTTTCAGTTCAAGATTGGCTGGCTCCAAGGCTGGAGCTGGATCACAGAGGAGAAAAACTTCATGGCAGGCAGAAAGCAGAATGCCGTAAGGTGGCAACCAGCAAGCAACAAGAGACAAGCAGAGACGCTTTTTCTGTCCATTATATCCTATTCAGGCTATCTGCCCTTAGGGCAGGTAGCACTCACCCTCAGAATGGGAGAAGCCTTAACACTAATATTGCATGAATCAATACCAGCCCCACATTCTTGATCCCAGCTCACATACCCTAGATCCAGTCACTTTCAAAAAGTCCCATCTATGACTGTATGAGGCTTTGGGGTGGGGGTGGGCACATCTAGATAAAACCCATAAGGCAATCCAGGCAGAATCTATTATGATGATAGAATAACTGATAATTTTGTTTTTAAAAACTGCATTTTATATTTCAAAGCAATACTTATTTGTCAAGTAATGTGATCTTGGAAAATTTTATAGAAAAATAATTTCATTCATAAGCCACTTATAATAAACCTTTTAAAAAATGTTTATAGTCTTAAGGAAAATACTGAAGTCTATAATATGGTTGGACAAACTTATGTTCTTTTCTAGGAAATAAAAAGTTTTCTTTTAGGAAAAAGATTAATTTCAAGGTGTTTTGTTTTACTGAAATACTAATTCTTATTCAGAATTTGTTTACTTTTTCTGTTATAAATTAGTTACTTTCCTGTTTCTGGACAAAATAGCTGACATCCACATTTTGAATGAGGAGAGGTTTATTTAGCTCATGATTTTAAGAGTATTCAGTCCATGGTTAGCTGATCCCAAGGTAGGAACATCATGGCAGAAGGGTGTGACAGACCAAAGCTATTTCATTTATGGCGGGCAGGAAGCAGAGCATGACTATAGTGCCACAGAGGAAGGGGCCAGGGCCCAGATATAGTAGTCAAGGTCTTGTCCTGACACACACTGACACACCAAGAAATGTGCTTTACTAATCCTATGTGCAGCTCACAAGCCCATCAAGTTGACAAGCCCAACTGTCACATGTGCCTTATGTTTGACATATGATGAAACAGTTTTTTATCTATGTATCTTGAGAGGTATAAGGTTTTGGTGAGTATTTTGGTTCTTCTTTGCCATTTGGCCTAAAATTTTAAAAGTTTTTTTGTTCATTGTAACTTTAAGTGATGTTAAGAAACAATCCTTGTTCAAACTTTTAGTGTAGTTGGTGCACAGATGATGCACCAGGTGAATGGTTTGGGGAATTACTCAACATATATTGTATCTGTTAGCTTCTTTGCCTTGTGCCTGGAAGCATTACTGGTATTTCTTTCATACCAACTTTGTGTCAAAAATGAAATGTCAGTTTCCTGATCTAGTTTAATCTTTATGGTCCATCAGAATTAATCTTGGGATTACTTCTTTTTCCTCAGTACTCCAATGAGAACTTGTTTTTGCTTTTAATGTAACTTTATTACTCAGAGCCCACATATTCCAAGTGTGAGAACTGAATTCATACTTTAGTTTCTCTTTACTTTTACCATAGTGAAGCAATAGATTTTAATGTTCTTTCATGATGGTAGAATATAAAATTGCCTGTTCTTTTTGTTTTTTAGATTACTTTTTAACCAGAAAGTTGGCTTTTGTTAATTATTCCTTTAATGCTTGGTCAGTTTTTTTTTTTTTTGAGACAGGGTTGCTGGCCTTGAATTCATTATGGAGCCCAGGTTGGGCTCAAACTCATGGCAATCCTTTTGTCTTAGCCTTTCAAGTGCTGTGATTATAGTTATGCACCACCACTTGGCTGGATCAGATATTTAAAAACCAGAATTTAGCAAAGGTTATTGTTGCCCACCTCTTTCATATTTTTAGATTGTCAGGGTGACTCATCTTAATGCTTGAAAGAATAGCTCAGTTCTTTGTGCTGTAGTCTTATCGTTTCTTTGAAATAGGGAAATTTTCATGAAAAAAAAGTTTTCTTAAAACAAAGTTTATCAAAACCAGGAAAAACAGGCCACAAAAATTACAGGTTATTTAAAAGGAGAATCTACCTAACTATGAGCAATAGTAAGTTGGTAGGATATGAAGGAAAGTAAGTTGAGATCGTTTAAGTGCATCTATTTAGTAATGGCTTAATAAGTTGACACATGAACAATGCAGAGGTTAAAAGCACTAAGCATTATTATGCAGTCAAAATAATATGAAAATCCCCTATTAACTAACTTCCTGTTGTTTTTAAAAATTTTATTTAAAGCAAGACTAAGCAAAACAGAAAATAGGTAGAAATAATACATACGTTCAGAGAAAAAAATAAACAGTAAGAAATTACTAGTTGATGTTTACATATTGTAGTTTTACAAATAGTTGTTCAAGGTACAAGAGTGGAATATGTAAAGTGGGAATTCAAACAGCAAGACTGCAAACAGTTCTGTTCAACTGTCCAACAAAAACTTAGTAACATGGTTGTCAATCCTATACACTTAAACATACATGCAGTTATCTATAGCTTCATTTATGCTTAGATTAAACAAACTAAAGCAGGTTAAAATCATTCTGAACAAAGAATAATAGTATTGCTGGGTTTCACATCATGACACTCTGTGATCAGCACTGGGTACTGTAGTGTCTTTTTTTAAAAATTAAATTTAAAGAAAGACTAAACAAAACAGAAAATGGGTAGAAATCATAATTTCAAATAAAAAAATAAACAGTAAGAAACCACTAGTTGATTACAGATTGTCTTCTTACAAATAGTTATTCAAGATACTAAAGTGGAGTATATAAAGTGGGGATTCAAACAGTGAGATTGAAACCAGTTCTGTTCAACTATCCAAATATGGTTACCAATCCTATACACTTAAACATACATGCAGTTATCCATCTCTTCAATTATGTTGACACTGAATAAACCAAAGCAGGCTAATATCATTCTGAACAAAGAATAATACTATTGCTGAGTTTCACATTATGACACTCCAGGATCAGCACTGGGTATTTTAGTGTCTCTTTTTCTTCAAAGTATCTGTTCATTTCATCATGTGTCATATGTTCAGTTCTCATAATTGTTTACAGATTCTACACATGTATGAGTCTTAACATGTATTTCTATCCTTTCTGTATTAGAGGGAGAAACAAAACAAAGCATGGCAAAACAAAACATTCCCATAAACACATGAAATGAAATAAACATATAAGACCATTGTAGAAATAGTTCTGCCATGGTTCCTGTGTTGTCTCTTGTTATCTCCAATAGAATTGGCTATATCATCAGACATAGTATAATTGAATATATCAGTACATAACAGTATTAATAAAAACACAACTTTGTATATAGTATGTAATTTCAAAAACCAGCAGTTATCAAACCAGAATCGTAGTCTTATCTTCAGTGTAGTTGCCTATACTGTCAGACTTGATACTATCAATCATATTGGTTTTGAATAAAATCTTCTCTGCCTCATTTCTGTTATGCTCTTGTTTGCCATCAGTTGTCTGCTTATCTTCTTCATTCTGCTTTCTGCTCCATTCATTGAGGCCTCTCTGCCACTGTTCCCGGAATCCTAGTACTTTTCTCTCTCTCTAGAATGCCCTGGAATATTCTCTGTAGAGTTGGATTGGTGATTGCAAATTTCCCAAGTTCCTCTTTGTCTTGGAAGCATCTTGTTTCTCCGTTAATTTCTAGAGACAGTTTATCAGGGTATATCAATCTGGGCTGGAGGTTATTTTCTTTCAGGGCTTGGAATATTTCACTCCAGGCTCTTCTTGACTTGATGGTTTGTGTCGAGAAGTCTGCCGTTATTCTGATAGGCCTTCCTCTATAAGTTATCTGTTTCTTGTCTCTAACAGCTTTTAATATTTTGTTCTTATATTGAATTTCTGGGATCTTGATTATTATATGCCTGGGTATAGCTCTGTTTTGGTTGTAGGTGGCTGGGATTCTGTATGCCTCATATATCAGAATATCATTTCCTTTTCCTATGTTTGGGAAGTTTTCCTTAATTATTTCTGTGAATAACCTTTGTAGTTCTTTTGTTTGTACCCCAGCTTCTTCACATTCTTTATTCTCAAGTTATAGATCCTTTTGTCATCTTCTAGCCTTTGTATTGTTACTGCTTATTTCCTTGTTATTTTTAAAAAGTTTTCCCTTTCATAGTCCCACATTGCAAAATTGTCCTCCAGTTTGGATAATCTATCCTTAGTTTCTTTCAAGCTGATTTGCCATCTTTCCATAGAGTTTTAAATTTCCTGGTGATCTCTTTGAATCTGCTTCATGTATTCCATATTTTGTTTATATTCTTCATCAAATGGTTCTCTCCTTTGTTTGAGTTCCTCTCTTCTTCCATTTGTGTCTGCTTGAGGGGTGCTTAGTGTCTCTTTAATTAATTTTCTTATATCTTGCTTTATTTGGCTAAATATTTCACTTTTGGACTCATTCGGGACCGAATAGGTCCCGAATATATCTCTTTATGTCCATAAAGTGCTGTGTCTGATATTGCATGTTTGCTGTTCTCATTCTCACTTGTATTTACCTGTCCTAGGTCAATGTTCTCAGAGTTGGGACCTGGGGATTTTTTGTTGTTGCTTCCTCTTCCCATATTTTTTGCTTCTTCCAGGAGGCCCATTTTTCTTTCTTTGTTGGTTATAATTCTTCTGAAGTGCGCTGGCTAGATGACTCTTCCCACTGCAGTGTGCTAGTGAGTTGCAGACAGAGACAGAGTATGCTGGCCCCTCCCCTCTGGATTAGTCAAGCTTTGTGGCCTGCACTGTATTACTTTGCATCACTTCCCCTCTGCATGTGGCTGCAGCAGCAGCAGTGGTGGTGGCAGACTTTGCATCGCCTCCCCTCTGGGTCAGCAGCCACAGTGGGGCCAGGGGTGGGGGCAGGCGGTGGGCACCCAGTCACTTCCAGGCCCATGGCAACAGGTCTCGCCAGCTGCCCAGAGGTGCCACAGGTGGCAGGTGGAGTGCGGTGGTGTGGGGATCAGTCAAGTTGCTGTGATGTGCACTGCATTTCTTTGAACCACCTCCCCTCTGGGTCAGTCAAGCTGCTGTGGCTGGCACTGTCAGTCAAACTTCTGAGATTTCACTGAATTAGTGTGGTTAGTGTGTGCCACCACTGTAGGGACTTAATTTCGGATAACCTGTCGGATCTCAATCAGGTCACGTGACCCAGGCCTAGCTCACTCCACCAATCCCATTCAGAAAGGGAGCAATTGACTGAAGTTGCTGCTGCCCCTAATACTTGCCAGTCCTGCCCTGTCCCAGAATGTCGTCCACTGGAGCCCCCTTATTTATGGAATGGCTCCACTCCTGTCACTCACCACAGGTCGATGTAGGCACCCTGCCAACTCAGCTCTCTCTTTGGCTCATCGGCCCCTGAATTCAATGTTGAAGCAGCGGGACCTCGGACAGCTCGGCAAGTCAGGGCAGGACTTTGGCACGCTGGGGCGGGACCTCGTCAAGCCCCAGCGGGACCGCAGTGGGACCTCAGATGGTCGGCAAGTCACCTTAATTTTTTCTTGGGATGAGAGAATTCATCTCCCTCTGTTTGGGGCTCCCCACTCTGTTTTATGTTGAATTCTAAGTTGACTATCTCAGAGAGCCTCTGTAGCCAGTTGTTATCTATCTGTCATCTTGCTCCTCAATTTCCTGTTGTTGACTAGATGTTTTATCAATAACACAAATGTTGGATAATGTGTATTTTTATGTTACATATACTTTATATGTGATAAGCAGGTGACACTTTTATAGTGACATGCAATTTATTAGAACTGCTCAGGCAGACATGATTAGCAGTAGGTATTTTTAAAGCAAATATTCAAAAGCCTTGAGGTCACTATAACAGCAAGAGGAAGTGGCTACAAAGTTATTACAGTAGTACAGTTTGTATCAAAGTTTCACTTAGAAGTTAACATTACATCTTTACATTTGTTTACATATCTCTAATGTAAATGACACCACCATCTATGTTTAAGTATGTTTTGATAGTTTTAAAGATATATTTGAGGTAACAAATGATACAAAACTTATTTGCATATATTTTATGTACTAATGACATGCTTCTTTTACTCTCTTCCTTCAACACCTCTCTGTCTCACCTTTTCTTTGACAGTGGTGAGGATCAAGTCTAGGGTCTCATGCATGCTAGGCAAGTCTTCTACCACAGAGTTACCTAATTTTTTCTTATTTAAAAAGATTTCTAGGCTATAGAGTTTGCAAATCTTTTTAAAATTGTTGCAAACCTAAAAATGATAATTCATCCATTTATAAGTGCAACACAATTTAACTCATGTTATTCCACAGTATATTGTAATGATTTATCTAGTCATTTTTTTCCACTTATGAAACACAGAATTTTCAATGGATGAGGGGACTTCTTTGACAAATTTCCCAAAATTTGTTCTTTTTCCTTCCTAAGGGGTTAAAATCAAGTTCAGAAAGATCTTCCTTGTTCATAACACAGTGACGTGGCCTTATTATAAAGATCAGATGTTGAGATATCAAGGTAGGACACCCCAATATGAAAAGAAACTCCTTATGAGCTTGGCCAGCTCCCAACAACAGTTTCTTACCTATCTAGAAGACCTCAATGTTTGCTCCTTCAGGTTCTTGGCCAATTCCTGGAGGCTACAAACTCCCTGCTTCCCTGGGCATATGCACAGTTCCCAGACTCTGTCACTTTTGCCTCAGCTGTTACTTAATGGGCCTCATTGGTCAAGTGACTTTGGAGTCTCATCCATGGAGAGGACGTTCTCACTTGACACTTCCAGGAAAGCTGTATATCAGGACTCCCCAGTATTGGAATTAGAATTTCAGGTGTTAAAGCTCTTCTGATTTGATGATATAACTTTCTTCCTGTACTTTTTCTTTCTTCTGTGTAATCATGTATGTGTCAATTAACAGTTTATTAATATAAATGTTGTTTTATTGCTTTTACCTTGGTGTTAGAGGCTTTTGTTGTTTGAGAATCTGAACTTCAAGATTAAGCAGCTGTAACACTGCAGTGCCTTTAAGGCTATACTTCTACGGATGGAGAACTATAATTTTCAGTGGTGTTTTTAAATGAGTTATTTCATTTGCTGAGGAATTACTGTATAACTTATTAATTCATGATTCTCATAACATCCAGAATTGGAAGAACAATGAGATTTTTGAAATGGATTTAGTATTGGTTGAATATATATATATATATATATATATATATATATATATATGTTATAGTTAATGTTTGAACAATGTGAAGGTTACTGGTGCCAACTCTTACACAGTCAATGGTTTATTTTTGCTGTTAATCAGTCATATTATCCTATTTTTCTTTATTTGTTTAAAAGTTTTTATTTTGAATTGTGAATAAAATGAGTCTGCCTTTTGAAGCTCATCTTTTATAGTACCCAGTCTTTAAGGTTATTCTGGATTTCATTTTGAGGATATCAACAATGTGTTATTGATGACAAGAAGTTATTGATGACAGAAGAGAGATAGTGATAGTGTTGGATGTGATTTTTGAAGTAGGAAATTGTCTTTAAATCTAGGAAGAGGAGGAAACTACAAGAGAAAAAATCTGAATCCTTTTCAGGGATTTATGTAGATATATGTATGTGCATGTACGTACAGTGGACCCCTGAAATTCGTGGAAGTTATGTTCCTAGAGCACCTGCGAATTGTGAAAATCCATTAATTTCAAGTATGATCAGAAAACTCCTATCTATGCCTGTTTTGATACTTTAAATCCTAACTACGCTGTGTCTCACACAGTTATGTAATTTAATAAAACTTTATTAATAAAACTAGAAGGTGAAGGGTGTTCTGGCAGCAACCTAGGGATCTTAGGGCTTTTAGAACAAAACTGAGCATTCTTAAAAAAGCTACAAATATACAGGAAACTGTTATAAAGCAGGATTCTGGTGTATCTGCTGGAGATGTCTTACACAGCAGCAGCTAATCATAGCAAGGAGAACTGATAACTGTTTTTATACTATTTGCAAACCTCCAACCAAAAAGATACTTGTGGTTTCCTCAAAATTGCGGGGGGCTTTTGGGAATAATTATTAGTAGCTTGTAAAGAAAAGTCTGCTGATTACTGAGAATGTGAACTCTGACTCACAACTTTGTGGAGGTATTATACATATATGTATTCTCATGTTTTTATGAACATATATTAGATACATTTTAACTTACTGACAAAATGAATCAAATGAAGATTTGGTAAGGTGGGATATTCTTGTTTTAAAAGCTCATGTTTGAAAACATGTGTTTGTGACTAAAATTAGTTGCAGCACATCAATATATAGAGCTACCTGTGCATACTGGGCTACTTACTCTCTTAACTATAGAGGCCTGTAGTATTTTACATGGCATAATTTTTGTAAAAATGTTTAAAAATATCAGCATGGTGGAAAAACTTGATCTGTGATTTTTGTTTTGGCATGGGTTTATTTGATATCCTCTAGGCCATTGTTTATTTTTTGCTGCTAATCTGGTGTAACAACCAATCATTAATTTTTTTTTTGTCTTTTTCATTTTTATCGGTACCAGGGATCGAACTCATGACCGCCTGCTTGCAAGACAGGTGCTTATGCCGCTGAGCTAAATCCCCAGCCCCCAATCATTAATCTTTTTTAAAAAAGCTTTTCTTTTAAGTTCTGAAGAAAATGAGGCTGCCATTTGAAACAAATTATTTTGGATTCATTTTATGTTATGTACACTAACAATATGAATAAAAACAGCTTAGAGAATACAGGCAGCAGAGCTAAGACACAAGTGGGTGTAATAGGTGGCGAGACAGTGAATGAAAATTGCATTGTGACCTTCAGCAAGAGACTGAGTTTAAATTTTATCATCCTTGAAATTCGTTCACTGAAGACCTACTATGTGTTGGTAACTCTTTCAGGTACTAGAGGTGAGTATTACACAAGAAGAGGGGAGAGATGACACAGCAAATGCAAGTATCCATAGCAAAACCAAACTCACTTGTTTGAGAAAAAACGTCCAGTGTAGATGCAAAATAATGAGGAAGGGAAAGGAGCTGTGGTTGTAGAAGAGTTAAAGAACTATACAGAGCCCAGACTGTGTGGTGTATAAGAAGCAATATTAAGGATACTGATTTTGTGTTAAGTGAGATGAAACTGATGAAGGATTTTAAGCAAAGGCATGACATGATCTGATTTACATTTGTGTAAGAGGCTGCTTCAGTTATAGAAAGAATAAAGGATAGACAGTGAGCAGCAGGCCAAACTCGTAGGAGAAATAGCAGAAGTAGAGGCAGTAAATACTGGTGGCTTATAACAAGACAATAGTAGTAGGGATGGTCAGATACAAACTGTATTTTCTATGGACTTTACTTTCTGATGGGTTGAATGTAGGTAAGAGGAAAAGAATGAAATCAAGAATGGTTGTTATGATTTTTATTTTAAGGTTAATTATGTTACTCGACAAAAGATAAAAGACTATCAGCTTAAGGGTTTTAAGGATTAACAATTGTGTTTTCAACATGGTAAATGAAGATGTATATTAGGCAGCCAAATTTTGAGATGCCACGTAGGCAACCAGGTTACACAAAACAGATGGTCGACGAAGACAGGTGAGTACCAGCATATTAATATCATCTATAGCCAGATGAATGAGATTTCTTGCAAAGAGAATGTATATATACATAGAAACAGAGAATAAAGACAAAGAATGTTGTGAGAAAATGAAAAGTCTGTAAATGACTCCTGCTGTAGTTGGGGCCTAGAGTATAACTTTCCCTAAAAATGTGGAAATTAAAGAGATGGTACTGCTATAAGGATTAATCTGTGAAATCAGTGTGTAATAGGCTGTAGCCGAGATACACAATGCTGCTTTCCAGTATTTGTGACTTCACTAGAATCTGTGCTATAGGCTAAACAAACTAGTGATGGTGAACCTTTTCACACTTTCAAAAACAAACAGCTGGCTACAGCATACAATGCCATAGGTTCACTACCACTGTGCTAAATTGTGTGTCTTTAAATTCATATGTGGAATATATCTAGTATTTCAGAAAGTAATGTTATCTGGAAATAAAGCTTTTTTTTTTTTTTTTGTCTTTTTCCTTTTTATCGGTACCAGGGATTGAACTCATGACCGCCTGCTTGCAAGACAGGTGCTTATGCCGCTGAGCTAAATCCCCAGCCCCCGGAAATAAAGCTTTTAAAAAGAAAATTAAGTTAAAGGAAGGTCTTCCAGATAGATACTAATCCAATATGACTGATGTATTTAAAAAATGAGGAAATTTGGATAAACATTTGCAGAGAAAAAAGATCATGTGACTGAAGATTGAGGGAAAAGGTAGCAATTTGCTAGCTGAAGATAGACATCACTGAGGAAATCAGCACCTTGATCTGGGATTTCCAGATCCCAAAAGTGTGGAAAAATAAATTTCTATTGTTGAAACCACCATTCTGTGGTATCTGTTAGGGTAACTAACAAATTAATATCATATTAATAAATATAACACAAAAAGTAAAAAGAAATCAGTTTGAAAGTGATTTAATCATATAAGGAAGCACAGGAAAAATGAGATATGCTATACTTTGAAACCAAAGTGGTCAGCTATAGGGCAGCAATTTGGAAAAACTGTTACGTCAAAGGAAAAGTGGGTGGGCATGTCCTAAATGCAAATATATCCATAAGCTAGTCATAAAGTAAAATACTGATGTAGGAAGGGATGTTAAAGCAACTTAAGTGATTAGAGAGATCAAGTGAATATATGACCTGAAGTGCACAAAAGTAGAACCCACTATGAGTAAGGGTAAGGTAAGGTTTCCATTGATCTTATAAGTGGTAGATTAAACTTGCTATTGAATTCCTTTCTTTTATATGTCAAGGACATAGGTTTTGAGTGGCTAGCTCAGATACAAATTCACTTCTTGCATGAAGACACTACCAATGGTCTCCAATATTCATTCTCTCTTCCTTAGTTAATAATAAACCTGATTTTTTAGTTGGAATATTTCCACCCCAATAAAATATAACTTTAGTTTCTCCTACAGGTAGATATAACCATGTAACTGGTTATATCTGGTCAATGAGGTATAAGAAGTGTGTATTTCTAAGTTTTCTTCACTGCTTTCTTGGAATGTGGATATGATGCTGGAAAACTCCAAAAATACCTTTTGCCATCTTCACTCATAATAAAATGGCACATCTTGGGGATGGGGACAGAAAGATGGAAGCAACTTGGCACTCCTGGTGACTCAGGAGCTTTCCAATAACCCTTGGCAGTCTATTGTTAGAGTTCTTTAGTGTGAGAGAAAAACTTGCATATAGAATTAAGTGCTTCTTCCTTTTTATTTTTCTGTGCTTATTTTTGCTCTACCTTTCTTTCACAAGCTATCTGTAGCCTATTTTGTCAGCATCATCACCTCATGGACTCCACACTCCTTTCTATATTCCCCAAATATCCCCATCAGTATTCCAATTTCATAGTATTTTTTTCTCTAAGTGTAAACTCGTTTCCTGTTTTCTATGTTTCTATATATTAGCTTCTTATTCTTAAAATTACTTCCATTTGGGGATAAAGGCAATACGTCACTCCACATATTACTGGCATCTCTGGACTTATTTAATGATTCCTTCTTCTTTCACTGCCATGTGCGTGAGTCCTTTAAAGCTGTGTGCTCCGATCAAAAGAATTTTCTAACGTACAGAGTACTGATTTTCATACCAGTGGTCTACAAGAATCTGTGGGGTGTTTTCCAAATTTTCTTTTAAAATTTCTATTTCATTTCTTTTCTCTTGGCATTCCAGGGCCACTTACTCATCTTTTTCAGTCTTTTAAAAAATTGGGCAAGGATTTAGCTAGCGGCATAAGCACCTGGCTGGCAAGCGCAAGGTCGTGCGTTTGACTCCTGGTACAAAAAAACAAAAAACAAAACCTCAAGAAAGAAAGATCATATTATTTACTCATCTAGCCATCTAGCCAACATATATGAAGGAGGGTCATAAGTTAGGATAGCAGGAATCCGATTGAGTTCTACATAGAAATGTAATTTTGAAAATTATACTTAACTGAATCATGGGAATATCTTTAGTGAGCTATTTCCAATGGGGAAGCAGTTTGGAAATGCTATGTCACTTGTTCAAAATCCACAATTGGAAAAAGATGCAATATCCTGTCAGATTCATCTCCTGTGTTCTTGCCATTATTCCATGTCAACTTCTCTGAGTATAAGCAAATAAGAGAATTTCATATGGAACTTGCCTGTCTTGTTTCGTTTGGCAGAGTAGATGCTGGCTGTTTTAAATTTGAGTGCCTACATATTGGTGCTGGTACAGAGGGCCTGTATTCCAATCCCCTTAACACCTCTGCCCCCAAATCCTAGTGACTATCTCACATATTTGAGTCATCTTCTTCGTTCCCAAGGCTTTTGTGTTTTTGTTATCTTGTTTCCTTCAAAACTGTTTTGAAAAACATGTTCTACTCCAAAGTCAAGCAACCTGGGTTAAAGTCACAGCAAGGTATTTTTTTTTTATTGTTAAGTGGTTAAAAGAAAAAGTAAAGAAAAAAATGGAATCTTCTCCATTGTCAAAAGAAACACTTTTCCTCCTCCCTTTTTTCAGAGGATTTTCTTGATTAAATTTGTAATTATAATCCTTCTTTACGTCAGTACGTATATATCTTTGTTAAAAGTCAAATCAGCTTCTTGTTAGATATAAGCCAGGAATGTAAACTCTGAACAGTTAAATAAATCTCTTGCCTGATATAAGCTCAATTTTTTTTCCTTAAAGTCCCGAGAATCTTTTAAAATGTCAACATCAAGGAATACAGCGCTCTTATTTTCTGACACCATGAGCACTATTCCTAATGTCTTGATCCAAGCTATAAGAAAGAGACTGCTTGCCAGAAAGAGTTTTGTTATGCGTTTGGATATATTAACACGAACAGCCACTCCAAAGGGCAACTATTAAAGTGTGAGAATAGTAAATGTGCTCTTAAATCCTCCCATGTGCAAATATACACACAATGGATTGCAATTGTTTGGCTACATAAAAAGGATGATTGCTGTCTGATTTTGTAATCTTATTAGATTGCCTGTGACAGTCATCGCATTCTGTTTGACGCTAGTACTATAATAAAACTAATTTTTTTCTTCCGTCGTTTTCTATACATGTGATTTTTCTGGGAGAGGTGGAGAACTTGAACAATTTCCAGGTCAAAATCAATTTACTTCATGTCCCCAATCTTTGCTAGCGTCCCTCTGCCGCCACCTTCCTAACGGCTTTCAATGGTAAAATACGTCTGCTTTAGCTATTCCTAGGTTTACCTCAACATGTGCTTGAAAGCGCAGTCGGGAGCCGCAAACCGCCATCGCCGACTCCCGGCATTCCCCGCGCTCCAGTCGCCCGCCGCTTCCTTTTCCGGTCCGCGGGCTGCGGAAGCTGAAAGGGCTGTGATTCACTCTCACCTGTGCGGCGCCCGGGGCCGTCCAGAGAAGAAGCCAGGCGACCAGTAAAACATGAACGGAAGAGTGGATTATTTGGTCACAGAGGAAGAGATCAATCTTACCAGAGGACCCTCAGGTAGGATTAGGGGACTTTGTGGAATTGCAGTAGTTTTTCTGGGCCGGATTTACCTGTCCTCAGAGCGGGGAGGCCACGACCTAGACGTTTCCCGTAACTCTTTATGGCACGTAGAAAGAATGTATTGGCATACGTCATTGGCTAGGTAACGGGACTTCACTCGATAACCGAGCGGTATTTATAGTCAGAAATGTTCTTTCTGGTAACGGTGCTAGAAAAGAATAGGAAAAGACCAGCTTCTGGACCCATCATATCGTGGACACCACATCCTTGTCTCCCGTTGGCTGCTCCAGCCCTGTTCGTAAGATGAAACGTTTAGTAAAAATGGGAACATAAACGATGTGGACTGTGAATACATAACTAGTTTCCTGGAGCAGAGAGCCCTGCCTGTCTCCTTTGATTTCTGAGAAATTCATTCATAGTGTCAACTACAATGCTGGAGCAGGAGGAGACCTCAAAGATCTGTTACCGAAGCCTCAAAACTTAGTATCGCTGCAAAATTACTGATTGTTATGATTTTGCTTTTTGATTGAAAAATTAAAATGAAGTTTTCTAGGTTCTATCTTCAAGGATTATATTGGATATGAATTTTTTTCTAAAGCCAGTCAAATTTAGCAGTGGGGGGGGTGGTATACCAACTTTAGTGGCACTAATGTTAATAAGTTCTGATAACCCACTGCCATCGGACCAGCCTGGATATGAATTTTTTTAAAAAACACTCCGTTATTCAAATACAGCCAAATCCTTATTTACTTGTGCTGTCTTCTTCCCCCGGGACCTTCCCTCTTCACTAGGCTGGGCTCTGGGTGTTACTACGTACTGTCTTCCTGTGACTTTGTCGTCTTCGCTTGACATTTATTTAGTTATCCATCAGGAGCGTTTGCTTAGGATTGCACTAGAGTCAAATCTTGTGCCTTGTGTGTGTGTGTGTGTACATATTAATTGATTAACATAACTGATAGGAGCCTTATTTTCTCATCTGTAAAACAAGGATGGTTATGGAATACTTTTCATGGTGTTGTGAAACTGAAACGGGTTAATTTCTCACAGTGTATGTTTTTTACTCTTGTTATTGTTAATGGATTAATGGCTAGACTGATAAAGCAAGTCCTGCTATATACTCTTCCCAGAAATGAATAAACCGTCAAATACTATAAGCAGTATCTCTAAATTGTTCTGGAAACCTTTCATTCTTTTGTTTCCTTTGCTACTACCTAGAACAGTAGTTCATTGCCTTTCTTATCTGAAAGTTTCCAATAGTTTAATCACCAATAGAATATTTACAAAAGTGGCTTCCTTTTGGGTATAGTGGCACACGCTAATAAACCCAGTGCTCATGGAGGCTGAGGCATAAGAACTGCAAGTTCCAGCTTCACTTGGGCAATTTAGCGACTTAGTGAGACCCTGAGTCAATTAACAAAATAAAAAATAAAAAAAATTGGGATGTAGTTCAGTGTGAAGGTCCTAGGTTCAATCTCCAGTATCACAAAAACAAAAACCTGTAGTTTTCACAATTAGCCCTGCCTTGTGTCTTTCTTCATGTTATAAAAAAATTGAAAGTTGGTCTTAGTTATAGGAGTGTAATTCATTGTCAGTCTTTGTGATTTAGTCGTGCTCCAGGTGAGCTTCTGAGCTCTTATTCAAACTCATTCATTATGCCTAAATTCCTTATGTTAGTTTTTCCACCTGTGTATAAATTTCTTCTCAATACTTATTAACTTTTGAGGCCAAAATGGTAAGCACAAATTTTTAAAACAAAATTTGTTTATCTATTTACTTTAATTGGTACTTCTTTTAAGACTAGTTAAAACAGTACAAGTTTTTGATTGCTATGCTAGTTACAAAGGTATCTAATCGTTTTGCCTCTTCCTTGTTTAGTGTAAATATTGTATTATTGCATTACCTCTTGGGTTGTTGAGATCTGCTTTTTGCCACATGTTTAAAAAGAGTTTAATCTACTTTGGTGTGGTTCCTTTGCTGCAGTATGCACACTATTTCTAGTATCCCCTGACTAGAGCGCAACATAGAATTTTGATATTACAGTTCTTGTTGTAGGCACCAAATATTTTTATTTTTAAAAAATTTAATTTTTTATTATATATGTTTGTAGTACAGAATGTTTACATTCTTTATGGGGCATTAGTACCTGAACGTGACACATACTAATTCCTGGCATTGGGAGTGTAGCTCAATGGTACAGCACTTGCCTAGCCTATTTGCATAGGCTCTGGTTTTAATACCCAGCATCCCAAAAATATCTTAACTCCTTACTTCATCCCTTTTCTTTCCTGGCCTCCCTACCCTTCCAACTCTTCATCCCATTCTCATTTGAAAAATCCCATTATCTCTTCCCTTTATCTCTTTTATTTTGCTCTTTACATTTTGGGTTCCTCATATAAGAGAAACCGTGTTGTATTTAAGCTTGTGCATCTGATTTATTTCACTTAACATTATGCTCTCTAAGTACATCTATTTTTCCTGTAAATGACTCAAATTTATCTTTCTTTATGGCAGAATAGTACTGCCTTCTGTATAAATATTATATATATATATATTATATTTTCTTTATTCTTCTGTTGATGGATATGTAGGCTACTTCCAAAATTTAGGGATTAGGAGTTAGATTTCTATAACGACTGGCATGCATGTATCACTGTAATATATCTTTTAACTCTTTTAGGAAAATACCAACATTGAGAATAGCTGAGCCAAATGGAATTTTTATTTTTAGTTTTTTTAGGAATCTCCATCCTCATTTCCATAATGCTTTTACTAATTTTCAGTCTCACCAGCAATGTAGAAGGATTCCTTTTGTCTGTAACCTTGCAAGCATTTATTGTTTGAGTTTTTGATGATAGAATAAGGTTTCAGTGTTTTCATTTGCTTTTCTCTAAACCTTTCTGGAATAAGGTTTCAGTGTTTTCATTTGCTTTTCTCTAATGGCCAGTGAGGCTGAACAATTGTTCATGTATTTGTTGGCCATTTTTACTACTTCTCCTGTGAGTTGTCTTTTCATTTTACTTGCCCATTTTTTAATTGTCTTTTATTTTGGGAGGGGTCTAATATTTTTAAGTTCTTCCTATATTCTAAATAGAAGTTTTTTGCCTGAAGAATTGCTGACAAAAAATATTTCCCATTCTGAAAGTAATCTTTTCATTGTTTGTTGTTTCTTTTGCTTTTTGATTTGGTATCATACCATTTATTGACTCTTGGTGCTAATTCCTACGCAACTGGATTTCTGTTCAGAAAGTTCTTGCCTATACCTGTGAACTAAATACTTTTAAAATGTATAATATCACTTCATTTTCTTTGATATTTGCCAGGTTTTCTCAAATATTCAGCATATCATTTATGAAACTTTCTAAACCTTTTGATGTTGGAGACTTAAAGTTCTTAGTGCTATATTGTTTGCTTGAAATATTCAAAGTAGGGCATACTTTAAGGGACTAAATAAAAGAGTTAATTATACTTTAATTTTACTGAATTGATATATGTTACTCAAAGTGGTTTAATTTCTGTATTGTATATCTGTTCAAAATGATTTAATCCACTGCATGATTTCATGAATTTTCTAGTCTTAGTCATATAAGTTAATATAAGTTTCTGGGAGAGCAGGACCACAAATTTAGGACTGATTTCAATAAAAACAATCACTTAAAGCTTGCTTGGTATCCCTTTCTGTGAGTCAGTGGCAGTCACGGCCATGAGGAGGAGAAACAAGAAGCCAATCTCTTCCGGTGTATCAGTAGCAGTTATGGGCCATGGGGAAGAGAAACAAGGAAACAACTTCTTTCTGTGAGCCAGTTGGTGCATGGACTTGGAGACAATAAAAGCAGATATTCCCCCTTCTCCCCAACTCACCAAGCAGCTGGCTGATGCCGAGAAACAGGCTGGAATGATAGCTGCTGGGGTAGAAAAAAACAACTTAATACTTACAATGTTTAGTATTTGATTGACTTTGCAGGCCTAAGGCCCATGGTCCTAGGATATATTTGGAGGATAACAGTATGTAGTATAGCAACTGTGGGGAATTTTCTTCTGAAGGTGGCAGCCATTGTTTATTCCCTATTATCTTGTGTGAAAGTCCTGTATCATTTTCATTGTTTGGTTTGGTTTTATTCTGTTTTGTTTCATTTGATTTTATTATATCTAATGGCATGGGCAGCTATTTCAGATGGCCACAGACAAGCTATTTCAAAGATAACAAGATATATTATGGTAGCCATTGTTAATTTTCTATTATCTAGTTTTGAAATCCTCTGTCACTTTCATTGTTTTGAAGTTTTATTCTGTTCTGTTTTGTTTGGTTGTATTTTATCTGATAGTATCTGGGTAACTATTTTTAAGATAACAAGAGACATAATAGTAGCCATTGTTGATTTCCTATTATCTTGTGTTGAAGTCCTGTATCACTTTCACTATTTTGTTTTGATTGGCTTTATTCTATTTTATTTTGTTGGGTTTTATTCTTTTTTTAAAAATTTTTTTTATTTTAAAGAGATTAAGACAAAAGAGGACATAACAAAGCAGATCAGATCAGAACAATGCAAATAATACACATTTTACTACATGAGAACCCATAATTAACAGTAACTACCGCAGTGTCTCTTTCTTTGAAGTAGTTGAGCATAGCTTCATATATGATAGTAGCAAGCATAACAAACCAGTATAAAACCATTCAAGAGAATGAAAGCATTACAGGACTTTCAGAAATAAATAGCAGAGAATGAACAATGGCTACTGTATTATCTCATTTTCCATAGAAAGTTTGTTTATATTATCACACATAATAGTATTCAATAAGATATAACAGGATAGAACCAAAGGCAACAGAAAAACGAAAGCATAGTAGGACTTCAGAGTAAGACAATACTAAATCAGCTCTGACTATTCTAATGTCTTCTTTTCTTTAAAATAGCTGTTTATACTATCACAGATAATAAAATCAAACAAACTAGAATAAAACCATTCCAACTAATGCAGACATTATAAAGCTTCAGAGCAATGTAATGGGGAATAATGATTACTATAAACTCTTACATACTGTTACCACTTCTTATACTAGGGAGACTATTCGGTATTTATACATGTGGGTTTTATTCTTTAAAAAAATTTTTTTTACTTAATAAAACTAAACAAAACAGAACAGAACAAAGCAAATCAGAACAGAACAATGCAAGTAATACAGGATTTTAAAACAAAAACCAGGATACAAAGTGGCTACCATAATGTTTCTTGTTTTCTTCAAAACAGTTGTCCATACCTGCACACAAAATAATATCAAACATAAAAAAGTATAAAACCAATCAAAGAATGAAAGTATTACAGGACTTCAAAACCAGATAACAGGAAATGAACAATAGTTACTCTGATACCTCGTTTTCTTCAAAACAGTTATCCATACTATCACACATAATAAAATCAAATAAAATACAACAGAATAGAATCAATCAAAAGAGTAAAAGCATAATAGGACTTCAAAACAAGATGATAGGAAATCAGCAATGGCTACCATAATGTCTTGTGTTCTTCAAAATAACTGCATACCATCACACATAATAAAATCAAACAAAACAAAACACAACAAAACCAATTAAATAAATAAACGGAAGTATTATAAGACTTCAAAGCAATATAATAGGAAACCAACCATGATGTCATAATACATCCCATTATGTTGAAAATAACTTCCCAGGCAAAGTAAAGCCTAACAAAACAAGGCAGAACAAAGTCAAATCTAACAAAATTGTAAAAACAATACAGCAGTTCAAAACAAGATAATAAAAAATTAACAGTAGTTACTAACTTCCCCTCCCAGGTGTATCCTCCCCTATCACTTTTACAATATCTGTTGTGCTTTTTGGATCCCACTATGCTATGGTTTTTATGCTAAGGTTCACCCGTGTGATTTCAAACTTCTACCCATGATCACCATTTGCGTCCATTTACCTATAAGAGCCTTGAGATTATTCTGCTTTATAGGTGGGTACCTTTTAATTGTATGAAAATACCGTATCTTTCTTATCCATTCTACAGTTGATGAGCAAGTTACCCTTGCTTTTTTCCTGGTCTCCTGTCATGTGCAACTATTGTTTTCTCTTCTTTGATTTTCAGTCTGTGAATTTCATTTTGTGTGAAATGTGTTTCTTGTATATAGTATATTGATGGATCTTGTTTCTTTTTTTTTTTTTTTTAATTTTATTTAAAGGAGGAAAAAACCAAAACAGTATAAGGGTACAAGTAATACAGAATTTCAAAAAAAAAAAAAAAAAAAACCAGTAAGAAATCACTCGTTAATAGATTACATATTGTCATCTTAGAAATAGTTGTTCAAGTTACAGGATTAAAGCATACAAAGTAGACATTCAAATAGTGAGACTGCAAAAGTTGTGTTCAGTGATCTAACAAAAGCTTAGTAATATGGTCATCTATCTTAACACACCTAAACACACTTGCAGTTGTAGCCTTTAGAGCACTTTTTTCCCCTCTTTTTTACAACAACATTTACACATTTTGGGTTTTATTACTCCCATAGTTCTTATTACTTTTTTTTGGAAGAGAATAAAACCAAATATGACAAAACAAAGCAATCAGTCAAAACAAAGGATGGACATAGTACATGATGTAAAAACAGAATACAATGTAATCGACAATGGTTACCATAATGCCTCTTGCTACCTTAAAAAGAATTGCCTATATCATTAGGTATAATAAAATTGAACAAAACAGTACAGAGCAAGACCAATAAAACCTAAACATTGGAGACATTACAGGAGTTCAAAAGAGGATAATAGTCAAACCAGAATGCACGTTATAGTGAGTCTTATTGCCTTCAAAGTAGTTGCCTATACCCTCAAACTTGATACTATCAAACAGAAAAGAACAGAGTAAAATCAGTCAAAACAAGATGGTGGGAGCAATACAGGCCTTCAAATCAAGTTCATAGGAAACCAAAAAAGTTACTATAATATATCCTGCTTTTTAAAAATTTTTTCCCTTAATTAAAAAAAAATAATAATGAAATAAATAAATAAAAAAATTTTTTTTTTTTTTACCAGTACTGGGGATCGAACTCATGACTGCCTGCTCACAAGGCAGGTGCTTATGCCACTGAGCTAAATCCCCAGCCCCAATAAATACATTTTTTTTTTTTTGTCTTTTTCCTTTTTATCGGTACCAGGGATCGAACTCACGACTGCCTGCTTGCAAGGCAGGCGCTTATGCCACTGAGCTAAATCCCCAGCCCCAATAAATACACTTTTTAAAAAAAGGGGGAGATTGAGATAAAAGAGGACATAACAACATGGATCTTGTTTCTTAATCCACTCTCCTGTATTTCTTTTTATTGCTGTCTTGAGGCTGTCTACATTAATGGTTACAACCAGCATACATTGGTTTGTCTCTGTCTTGTTATCCTCCTGCTATTGGCCTTCTACTTCTCCACTTTATTCAGTTGCCTGTCTTATTTGATGATCCTCCTTTTGCTGTTCCTGGAACCATGGTCATCTTTATCTCTCTCTAGAATATCCTTTAGCACTTTCTGTAGGGTTGGTTTGGTAGTCATGTATTCCTTTAGTTGTTCTTTATCATGGAAATAACGTGTTTTTCCATCAACTTTGAAAGATAGTTTTGCAGGGTAGATCAATCTGGATTGGAAATTGTTTTGTTTCATGGTTTGAAACACTTCACTCCAAACTCTTCTTGACTTGATTTGTGTTGACAAGTCTGCCATGATTCTTATAGGTGATCTGTTTCTTTTCTCTAACAGCTTTTAATATTCTGTTCTTGTGTTGAATTTCTGGGATCCTCATTATTATATATCTGAGTGTAGATTTACTTTGGTTATGGCTAGTTGGAGTCCTATATGCCTCACTTATCTGCATGCCAGATCCTTTTCCCATGTTTGGGAAGTTTTGTGCTATTACTTCTGTAAATAGCCTTTTAATTTCATTTGTGTTGACCCCTGTTTCTTTACTGATACCTGTCACTCTTAAATTATGTTTCTTTGCATCATCTTGCAGCCATTGAATTGTTATTTCCTAACTTCTTATTTTTAAGAGATCTTTCCTTTCATGATCGCTAGGCTGCAATCCTGTCTTCAAGGTTTGAAAGTCTATCTTCAGTCTCTTTCAAGTGGTTTTGCCAGCTTTTGATTGACTTTTTAATTTCCTGGATATCTCTTTGAATCTGCTTCATTTATTGTGATTCTTTTCTATATTGTTCATTCAAGGTTTCCATCATTTTCCTATGCTCCTCTTTTTTTAAGTCTATGTCTTCTTTAGATATGCTGAGCAATTGTTTTCTTGTGTTTGTGATTTCTTGTTTTGCCTGAGACATTATTTTTTGTTTGATTGCTTTTACAGTGTCACGAAGCTGTTTGTTTACTTCAGTTGCTATCCTGTTGGAGGTTTTAGGTATGTGACTTCTGTTTTCTTCCATGACTGTATCTCCCAGACGTGTGATCTGTGTGGGCTGGAGATCTGAGAGTATCTTTTGCTTCTTTGTCTTGACATTCTCCTGGGTTCCTCCCAACAAGCCAGTTTTGGGGTCCCAGGCACTTCCCACCTTGGCATCCCTTGACTGTGTAGGAGAATGGGACAAACATCTGGGTTCCTCTGACTGCAGATTTACAGGGAGGTAACAGGGCATAGGGTAGGCTTCTCCAGACCTGTATAGCTACACTGGGACTTCCCCAATTGCCAGGGGTGCATGGTGGTGGGGCTGTTTCTCTCAGCCTGCATGTTTACACCAAGAGTCCCATAATGGTGGCAGGCACACAGGGATGTGTTTGTCTGATTCTCTTGGTGGGTGATAGCTGTCCAAAGGAACCAAGGACCTCCAGTGGTGGCCTGCAGGTGCATGGAACTTATGGGCTACATGTCCCTGCCCACAGGAAGCAGCCTTCTGATGGCCACTGCTGGCAGGTGGAGGCGGGTCTACTAGCTCTCTCTGCCCAGACTAGCTGCCTGCAGGAAGGGTGGTTTTATTGTTGAAAATAAAATAAAATAAAGTTTGTTTGGTTCAGCAACAAAGAAATGTTGCTAGTTTCTGTTTATCACTTTCTGTAGCTTGGTCTCAGCCTAATTCAGCTTTTTCTCATGGTGTCATTGAGAAAGTACATGGGGGAGAAGTCAGTAATTATCACCAGAAAATTCTACATAATGATAGCCTTATAGAGATCTTTGTTTCTGTAGGAGAAATATGAAAACATGTAATTCTAATTGTTTATTTCTGTTGGTAGGCAGCACTGTCCCTCTTTGTTTTTTTTTTTTTTTTTTTTTTTAACATCTTCCTACTCAGGGACATGATGGTTTAGTCAGATTACTGCAGGAATATTTGTTCTGTTGCCCTGCTATGCCAGTGTTGTCAGGAGCAGGAGTCTTGCATATTTTCAGTGTTTAGGTCCAGTTTGCAAGGCAAATGAACCTACTTTGTCTTGGTACAAGAGAAAAAAATAAGATCATGGGAAAATTACGAAGTGAATGTCTAATGAGGCGGAAAAAAGCTTGACATGTATTATGCTTACTTTCTTGACTATGTTTGAAGAAGCTTGGTTTAAGTGACTTCAGAAATCTCTTTATTTCCAAGAGTTCTTGATATTTTTGGCCCACTACACATTATTTTAAATTATTTACATACTTGTAATCCCAATACTCAGAAGGCTGAAGCAGAAGGATTGTAAGTTTGAAGCCAACCTGGGCTGCATACACAGCAAGTTCAGGGCTGGCCTAAACTATATAGTGAGACCCTGTCACAAACAAACAAACAAACAAATGATTCTTGTTTCTTGCTAGTATATGGGAGGTGTTTTATTTATCTTTTTAATATTTAAAATTTTTATTAGTACACTTTTGCAGTATATAATGATTACATTTGTGGTGTATGTAACACATCTTAACCATTTAAATTCTTTTTACTTCACCTTCCCTCTACCTCCTTTGCCCCTTCCTCTTCCCTTTATCTGTATATCCCATTCTTACTTGTAAAAGATCTATCTTCCTGCTTCCTATTACCTATCTTTTTACTTCCTGTCATTTGGACTAGAGGATCTAAAGAATTGTTAAAGGCAGTAGTAACAATCTCAGATGCCTTCAGAAATTGTGTTGAACAGTTCATCTTTTATCTTTTGTGAAACATTATCTCTCTTTCTTTTCCACAGGAGTCCATCTTGTTTTTAGTGTAAACTTCTCATTTTTTTTTTTATCAAGTTGAGAGTTCTTAATGTTGGGAAAATTTAATTACTCTATGAAGTGTAGTGATACTGTAACTGTTCTTCTCTGTAACAAGTAGAAATTTGGCTATGACAATCCTGTTGTACATGGGGTAATATTCGGGTTCACTGTGTTTAGGAGTAAAGGCTCAATGGGTTTCAACAAGTTGCTTATAATGTCATTTTTAGAGAAGGAAGAAGAGAGTATTTCCTTGTTTTATTTTTAAAAGATTTGCAGAGGAAGGGATGGTTGATAGTATAATAATTCTGATTAATTAAGGAAATGTCTTTCTAGCAGTGTGTTAGATACTGTATATATTTATATTTTATAGGTGCTAAAATCTTCACAGGAACCCTGAGTGGTATTTAATCTACACTATTAGATGGAGAATTGTATCATAGAGGTTAAGAATTTGACCAAGATCTAAGGGCAGCAAGTTTCAAAGGATTTTACTCTATACCTGTCAGTTTCTGTCCTTTTACTATACAAGACACGGCTAAGATGTTGAACCTTTTCTCCTGGCCTTTATTTTGCTATATCATGCTTATTCCCAGAAGGATTTGAGTCATCTTAAATTACTAACACAATACACAGTGGAAAATGTTTGTTGTTGACACTTGATAGAGCTGAGAGTATATGGAAGTGAGAATTTTAAAAACAGGAACCTCATGAAATCCAAGCATTTAAACTTTTACACACCAGTCATGTACTCTGTTAAACAATGAGCCTGTTACTAACAGCTTTTTGATCTGTTATTTGTGTTCAGCTATCAAATAGATTTTACACTGAAGTGCTAATATCTTTGCCCTATTTTTTGTGGATATGCAAAATGCTTTGTGGAATTTACAATCCAATAGAGACATGATGTTCACATGCAAATTTAAAGTTTCAGTGTATAGAAGGTGCAAATGGTTAACTACTGTAAGAAGTATATATATAGTGGAAGGGCAAAGTAAGTAGGAAATGTGTAAAGGAGCATGGTAATCTGATCCCATACTAGAAAAATTAAAAGAGCTAAAGACGAGTGTGGTCAATTTTTAAAAACTAGTCTTATACAGTGAACAGGTCTTAGGATAATGGTAGGGTTGGGGTATGTGTGGCTTTAACACTAGTAGAAAAATTAAATTAGCAAAGTGTATTTCTCAATCTAAATAAATCAGGCTGAACAGAAGAGAGTTTTTGTTGAGATGATTCAGAAGGGAAGAAGTTGTTAACATAAGCAGAGAGTGGATTGTGGAGAATCTTTAGTGTGAGGGTAAAAATTAAACTTTCTCTAAAGTTTCATTTTGATACTTCTTCCTATTTATAGGTTAAGACTTCGTTTCAGAAACAGCTCTTCTAGGAAGCCTTCTTTACCCATGGTAGATATTTCCTTATTACCAATACCATACATAATGTATAGCGTACTTACCATGAATTGTCAGGCTAAGCATTTTGCCTTATCTTCTCCTAACAAGGAGCAGATAAAGTAGTTATTATTATCACTTTTTATATAAAGTGATAAAAGTATAAAAGAGGAAACTCTGAGCTATGCTCCTACGGAGCAGGTTTAAGAATTGTATCCAGGCCTGTGTGACTTTAAAAATCCTGAAACACTACAGATAACTTAATTTTTTAAAAACTTTCTCACTGTGTCTCCTTTCTCCACTTCACTGTGATGTTTTCTGATTTAAAGTATACATATTTTGTTCCTTGTTTTCCTAATGCTTTGTCTAACATGGCACAAAATAGTAAGTGAAATGATTAAACTGTTAGATGGCAGAATACTACAGTAGAATGTTTTTAAGAGAACCAGTAACATGGCCTGTTTTTACTTTTAAAAAGTCATAAAGCTTTGGGTCTGGGAAGATGGCGGAACAGTAAGGAGCAAAGTAAAAAGCCTCTTTGAGAGAAACAGCCCAGGTACTGGAATATAGCATTCTGGAAAAGAAAAGCAGGAAAGATGAAGGTCTCCTTGACCCAGGAAGAAGCTAAAGTGAGAATTGAGGCCCACAGAAAGAATTTTTGAAAAGAATACCTTGAACAGAAGAAGGCTGGTGGCGCTCTCACCAGAGCTAGTCCCACTGTGCCAGAAGCACTGTTGGAACCTGGAGATGCATGGGCCAGTGAAGCTGGTGGCTGGCAAGCCTGAAGGCTTTGGTGGGGAGATGTGAAGGCAAAAGGGAGCAGTGAACCAGAGAACTGCACTGGTTGGCCTGCCCAAACTCGTGTGGCTGCTACCCAGCAAACTGCCCGAATTGCCGCTGCTTCAACTGTTGGGAACCGCAGGCGCACTGAAGTTGGAGGTTGGCAAGACCAGCAGAGAACAGAGCCGGTAAGGAACCTGCATTGACCTGTGGTGAGTCCTGGGAATAAAACCCTTCCATGAGAAAGGGGATGACATTTTGGAACCAGGCAGGACTGGCAGATACAAGGTAAGGCAGAGACTTCAGTCAGTCTTTCCATGCCCAGATGAGATTGGTGGGGTTTGCTTAGCTTGGGTCACGCCCATGGCTGAGACCCAATAAGCTGTCCCAAACCAATTCCCTATGTGAGGGCGCACTGATGTAGTAAAGGCCTCAGCAGGTTGACTGACCTGGAGGGGAGGGACCAGCATATGTTGCCCCTGTTTGCACCTTAATAGCACAGTATAGTAGGCAGGATCACCTAGCTAGCACTTAGAAGAACCAGAGCCAAAAAAAGGGGGGGGGAGGGGACTGGGAAGCAATAACAAAAAGCCCCAGCCCCCAACACTGAGAACATTGATCCAGGAAAGGTAAATACAAAAGAGATCGAGGACAGCAAACATGGCAGTATCAGACACAGCAGCAGTGGACATAAAGAGATATATTTGGGACCTCATAAACGAGTTCAAAAGTGAAATATTTAAACAAGTAAAGCAAGATATAAATAGATTAATAAAAGAAATGCTAAGCACTTCTCAAGAAGACACAGACAGAAGAATAGAGAACACAAAGGAGAGAACCATTTGATGAATATAAAGAAAATATAGAATACATGAAGCAGATTCAAAGAGATTACCAGGAAATTAAAAACTCCATTGAAAGCTGGCAAAACTGCTTGAAAGAAACTAAGGATAGATTATCCAAACTGGAAGACAGGTTTGCAATGTGGGATTATGAAAGGAGAAACTTTTTAAAAATAACAAGGAAACAAGCAGTAGCAAAGGCTAGAAGACGACAAGAGGATCTATAACTTGAGAATAAAGAATGTGAATGAAGAAGCAGGGGTACAAACAAAGGAACTACAAAGGCTATTTACAGAAATAATTAAGGAAAACTTTCCAAACAGGAAAAGGAAATGATATTTAGATATATGAAGCATACAGAACTCCAGCCACCTACAACCAAAACAGAGACACACCCAGGCATATAATAATCAAGATCCCAGAAATTCAGTATAAGAACAGAATATTACAAGCTGTTAGAGACAAGCAACAGATCAATTATAAAGGAAGGCCCATCAGAATCATGGCATGGCAGACTTCGTGACACAAACCATCAAGTCAAGAAGAACTTGGAGTGAAATATTCCAAGCCCTGAAAGAAAATAACCTCCAGCCAGATTGATATACCCTGTCTCTAGAAATCAGTAGAGAAACAAGATGCTTCCAAGACAAAGAGGAACTGGGGAAATTTGTAATCACCAATTCAACTCTACAGAGAATACTGCAGGGCATTCTAGAGAGAGAGAAAAGTACCAGGATTCCAGGAACAGTGGCAGAGAGGCCTCAATGAATGGAGCAGAAAGCAAATGAAGAAAACAAGCAGACAACTAATGGCAAACAAAGAGCACAATAGAAATGAGGCAGTGAAGGTTGGCTATAATCTCTAATATAGATGAACTTGATACACTAAATTAAGAAAAAGGAGAATCACAGGTAGAGTAGATCAGAAGGTAGGGTCCACCGAGATGCTCTTTATAGGAAATATAATTAACCTGAAAAAGGGTACATGAACTGAAAATCAAATATAAGAAAACAATGCTCTATGTGACAGGGAACCAGAGAGTAATAGGGGCCACTAGACCAGTATTTGTGGATAGATTGGAAAGACAGGCTTTAATAGGTAAAGTAATACAATTAGAGATCAAGTCCAGGAAGGAGAAGGTTTGGAACCACTTAGGTAAATAGCAGATTGCCCCCAATTTAAAACCGAGTGTCGGGCTGGGGATTTAGCTCAGCGGCATAAGCACCTGCCTTGCAAGCAGGCGGTCGTGAGTTCAATCCCCGGTACTGATAAAAATGAAAAAGACAAAAAAAAAAACCAAAAAAAAACGAGTGTCTTGGTGAGGCCCAAAAATGCACAGTGCACCCTGGGGAAGTGAAAGGGGAGCAATAGTCTTAAAAAAGATGGCAGAAGATATTGTTAATAGTGTATCAAGAATTAAAACCCATATTACTTGCACCAGTCTGCTTAGATAGATTTTATTCTGTCCCAGTTTGTCTACTTGCATTAGATTTGAGGGCACAGACAGCTATCCCAAAAACGTCAGGGTATAGCACAGTAATCATCTTTAATTTCCTATTAACTTAATCTGGAACCCTGTATGACTTATACTGTTTTATCATGACTGATCTTAGTTAAATCTGGTTTGTTTGATTGCTGTTTGGTATTGACAGATTTTATTCAAAACTGATATGATTGATAGTATCAAGTCTGAGAGTATAGGCAGCTACACTGAAGATGACAAGACTCATTATGATACCCATTCTGGTTTGATTATTGCCTGTTTTTGAAGTTTTACACTACATACAAAGTTGTGTTTTTATTAATACTGTTATGTACTGATATATTCAATTATACTATGTCTGATGATATAGCTAATTCTATTGAAGATAACAAGAGACAACACAATAACCATGGTAGAACTCCTTGTACAGTGGTCTTATATGTCTTTTTTTGTTTCATGTGTTTATAGGAATATGTTTTGTTTTGCCATGTTTTGTTTTGTTTCTCCCTCTAATATAGAAAAGATAGAAATACGTGTTAAGACTCATGCATGCTAGAACCTGTTAACAGTTTATGAGAACTGATCTTACGACACATGATGAAATGAACAAATACTTTGAAGAAAAAGAGACACTACAGTACCCAGTGCTGAACCAGGAGTGTCATAATGTGAAACCCAGCAATAGTATTTTTCTTTGTTCAGAGTGATTTTAGCCTGCTTGGGTTTGTTCAATCTCAGCATAAATGAAGATTTGGATAACTGCATGTATGTTTAAGTGTATAGGATTGATAACATATTACCAAGTTTTTGTTGGATAGTTGAACAGAACTGGTTGCAGTCTTGCTGTTTGAATCCCCACTTTATATGCTTCACTTTTGTATCTTGAATAACTATTTGTAAGAGGACAATATGTAATAATCAACTAGTGATTTCTTACTGTTTATTTTTCTTTGAAAGTATGTATTATTTCTATCCATTTTCTGTTTTGTTTAATCTTTCTTTAAATAAAATTTTTTAAAAAGTCATAAAGCAGATTCTCCACTAAATGCAATTTGAAAAAAAAAAAGAGAATGAGGTTGGGCATAATGTGTTACTATGAAAGTAGGTAAGGTATCATAAAAAGAAGGAATAAATGGGAAATCCCATGGAAAGAGAATATATGGTACAAGTGTCTAGAGATTGCTTCAAGGATTAGTCTTAAGGTCTTTTCAAGGGAATCCTTAAGTAAGATACCTCGGCATTATTTTGAAGAAATAGAAAAGCAAACTTACAGCTGTTCAAGTATAGAAACATTTTGTGAAGCGACATGATGAATAGACAAAGTAAACAATGATTATGTTTCAATAAATGTAAAATGATTTTTGAGGAAAAGATACCCAACTATACCTAAATGATAAAATCAGAATTACTGATTTTAGAGCCCTCAAAATTAAAGTGAAGCTGCTTTTTAAAACTCATTTAATGTTTGCCATGTGCCTACACTGTGGTTAGAAATTATGACTACTGGAATAAAGAACAAATGATTGCTCTTTTTAAAGATGTGTTTGCTTTTTCTCACTGTGATGAAATACCTGAGATAACAATTTACTCATGGTTTCAGAGAGTTTACTCCATTGTTGATTGACTTTGTTACTTTTTGCCCTGTGGCAGGAAAGTACACTGGTGGGTGTGTGTGGCAGAAACTGCGTAGGTCATAGCTAATGGTTAAGGAAAAAGAAAGAAGAGGAAGGACTAGGGTCCCAATATCACTTAACTTTCTCAACTTTCTCTAACTAGGTCCTGCCTCTCAAAAATTCTGCCACTTCTTGATAGTGCTACAGGCTGGCGAGTGAGCCTTCAACACCTGGGCCATTAGTAGACACCTGAAAAACATAACATGATAATTACAGTGGGCACGTTACATACCCTCAGGAGGTAGCATAATCAAAGAACTGTGGATCTTTATGAGATAGTTCTATTCCTTATAGGTTCAGATTCAAAGGACCATTGCAGACCAGAGACCTAAGAAATTATCATGCCTTTCAGAAGTGTTTGAAAAATACTTAATGTCTCTCCTTTGTGTAACACCATGGTATGTTTGTGCCTGGTATAATGTACAGTTTACTAGATATTGGGCAAAAATATTCAAAAAATAAAACAGCATTGGGTCAGAGAAAGTTGAAGAGAGGGCACTTGAAGTGAAATGAATTCATATAATACGAGATAAAAGTGAAGACATGGAATCATTTCATTGTGGAAAACAAGAGACTCAATAGAAGTATGATCTAGTAGAGAACAAACATATGTATTTTTTACCTGAGCAACAGTTTATTCTAAAACAAAAAGATGCCACATAGATATTTAAAAGAGAAGCTTTATGCCGATTCCTACCCCACCCTACCCGAGAGAGAGAGAGAGAGAGAGAGAGAGAGAGAGAGAGAGAGCGCGAGAATGAATGAGAATGAATTAGGAACAATATAAAGAAGTTGCAGTGTACTTGTCCTGGCAGATACTGCCTGAAACAATATAAAGAAGTTGCAGTGTACTGTCCTGGCAGATACTCTACCTTATGCAATTACATCATATTCTTCCCTTGTCAGATAGAGCACTAGGATGAGGAGGGATTGACTTGGCACCATACACTTTTATTATTGCATAACTTTTCTGTTCTTTTGAGGTTAAATATTTTCTACTTGTTTGCCAATGCGTATTTGTTTCTGCTAGGAGAGAACAAACAAGAGACATTTTATCTTTGGACCAGAGAGTTTCTCCATACAATAGTTTTAAATGGAAAATACATAATTATTTTACCTTGTTAGTAATTTGAATCACTCATTCATTGTTGTTTTCAGTCCATAGATATTTTTGAGCCACTACTCTGAGACAGTGTACATTGCAGCAAGCAGCAGAACAAAAGAGTACCATTGTGTTCGAAAACCAGAACAACTCATTTCAGATCTCAGTTCTACCTTATGCAATTGCTAATGTGACATTCTACAAGCCACCTCACTTCTGTATGCCTCAGTTTCCTCAGATATAAAATAAAAATATATTGGAATGTACTCAGGGTTGCAAGGATTAAACACTTTTGTTATTAGAAATACTTTTATTAGTGTTAATTCTGTACCAGGTACTCTTCTAAGCAGTTTACCACAAAGTAAACTATTTAATCCATTTAACATATTTAGATGGCATTTGTCATTACTGCTGATGTGTGGGCAAGAGTTTAGTGGGCAAGAGCTGAATAACAGAAAAAGTTCGGTAACCTGTGTTATGGGAATTTCAGGCAGAGCAGACTCCCTCCTTTATTCCCACTCTTTATCACTTTTGTTTGTCAGTTTCTTTTCTTGCTAAAAGCTCATAGAGACATTTTTAACCTTGCTACATTTCCCCCACAGCTAGAAATGCCAGGAATCACTAATCTAGTTGTTATTTCCAACACCATTATTGTCAGTTGAGAGCGATTGCGTTCTGTATGTGTGGTAGATGTATGCGTGGATATCAGAACAGTAAACATGAAAATGAATGTAAGCTAATTAGTTTGTCTTCTGGTAACTAATATTGCCATAGTATAAAGAGATAGTTACACATATGATTTCCTTGAAGTATGTTTCTAGGTAAAAGGAAGAAGATATCTAAAGTTTTTGAGATGTACAACAGTTTGATAGCATAAAAGCAAGAAGAAAGCAGTGATTAAATTTTATTTATTGTACAGTGCAAACTAGAGAGTTTCCAGGGATAGCTTTTGAAGTACATTTGGAACTTGAATTTCAAGATCAGTATTTTCCTTTTAAAAATTTCAATATTTTTATATTTTACGTTCAGTTACCATTCAAGGTAGCATTTAATCTTGGAGATATTCTTAGAATTTAACAAATTATTTTATCAGATTTACATAGGGGAAGGTTTGTGCTTATATTGTTTGATTAATTTTTCATGTATATACCTTATAATCTGAGCAACTACTTTGAAGATAACAATACACGATGTATTAACAGTTACTCTTACTATCTTGTTTTGAAATTTTGTCTCTTTTTATTGCTTTTCTCTTTAAAAAATTTGCATAAAGAATGGTAGAGCAGGTCCTTTGTAAAGAATACTCTATCGCCAGTATTTTCCCTTGGTTTTTTGCCAAATAATTGGTGCTTTGCATAACCTTGGATTCATATTATTGATAATAAATGCGAGAATGATCAATACTTAGAAAGTTTGTTTTTTTGTACTTTACAATCACCAAGTTGATGGTTTTTTTTTTTTTTTGTAGTACCAGGCATGGAACTCGCACCAAGTTGATTTTTAAGCCAAGTTTATTGAGGCATAATTCTCATTCAGTGAAATACATCCATTTCAAGTTTAAAGTTCTGAGGAATTTGACAGATTAAATACTCATGTCTGAGTAGAACCCGTCACCTCAGAAAATTCTGTGTCCCTAAAGTTGACCATCACTTCACATGCTTCAGATAGTCACTTATTTGTTTTCTGTTGTTTTAGATTAGTCTTACAAATTTATGAAAATGAAGTCCTATAACAATCATTTAGATTTCTTTCACTCAGGCTTTTCTTTTTTCTCACTGAGTAGTTTTTTGTGGTACAAATGTGTATCAGTTTGATTATCTCTTCACCATTAGTGGATGTTTCTAGGTTTTGGCTGTATGAGTAAAGTCAATGTGAGTATTCATATACTGTACAAGTCTTTGTGCAGACATATGTTTTAATTTATCTCAAACAGCTAATACATAGGAATGTATTGCTGATTTTGTTGTTAAGTATATGTTTATCTTTCAAAGGAAACTGCCAAACTGTTTTTGTATCATTTTTACTTGTGTCACTATGACAGTCTGGGTGGTTTCACATTCCTGTTAACATTTGGCTTTGTAAGCTTTTATTTTTTTTTTATTAAAAAAATGGTGTTAGAATTATTATAAAGGTTATAGAGTGGAACTGTGGTTCTTATGTGCATTTTCCTGATAACTAATGATGATGAACCTCTTTTTATATACCAATTGGCTATTCATATATATTCTAAAGCACTTATTTAACTCATTTGCTCATTTCTATTAGGTTGTTTTCTTACTGCATTATAAGAATTCTTTATATGTTCGAGGTATGTATCCCTTTTCATATACATGTGTTGCAGATATGTTTTCCTGGTTTGGCTTGCCTTTCCAGTTTTGGGGTAGGATGAGTGTTTTGAAAGGTAGGGAGTTTTAGGTTGTATGAAAAATAACATAAGAATTTTTTTTAATTTTTTTTATATCTTGTGTAAGGAAATTACCTTGAGAGATTTTTCTCCTGTGTTTTTTAAAGAAATTTTGTTTTATCTTGTTTTACAGTACTGGGGATTGAACCCATGACCTTCGTGCTAAGGACCATCCCTAATCCTATTTTTCGAAGGGACACAGTTTCACACAGGTTGGGCTCACATTTTCATTCTTCCTGCCTCAGTTTCCCAGAGTGCCAGAATTATTGGGGTGTGCCACTATCCCCAGTTCTAATAGAAATTTTATAGATTAATATTTACCTTTATTTCTGTGGTTCATTTCAAATTAATTTTGCGTATGGTTTGAGTATAGCATTGAAGTTCATTTTTATCTAAATCTTATACAGATGATCCAATTGTCGTACCCTTGTTTGTTGAAAATATTCTCTCCCCATTAAAAAGCTTGTTTATATTTTTTAAAAAGTCATTTGGTTGTCTATCTGTGGGCCCAATATTGATCTCTGTTTGGATCCATTGTTGTATTGTCATACAGATACCACACTATATTGATAAGTGTTGCTTGTGATAAGCCTTGAAATAAATAAGTGTTCTCAACTTTGTTCTTTTTCAAAAATGTCTTGACTATTCTCAAGTAGAATTTTATGAATAAGAATTTTCATGTAAATTTCAAATCAGTTTTTTGTCAGCTTCTGCAAAAAATGTCTGCTAGTAGTGAGGCATGGTTGTGCATGCCTGGGAGTGCTCTGGAAGGCTGAGGCAGGATTAACATGTTCAAGCTTGGTCTGGATAAATTAGTGATTTACCAAACTCTGTCTCAAAATAAAAAATAATAAAAAGGCTGGAGATATAGTTTAATCTAAAGGTGTGAACAGAGAAAGTTTTCTTATTCTAGTGTGTAAGCTTCCAGTATAATGTTGGATATGATATGGAAGTATGCACCCTTGTTTCTGATGTGTATGTATGTATGTATGTATGTTTGTATTTATTGTTGGTGTAGTTTGTGAATGCATGATAATTACATTTGTCTTAGGTATTAGGGACCCTTTTCACAGTGGCAGTTATCAGAGATCCCTGTGGTGAGTCCCTGATTTCCTGTTTGGAGTTATGGAGTGCAGTGAAAAGAAAGAGACCAAGAGACAAAATAGAGGTGCAGCAGGGATTTGGGTGACCAGTTGTTCTCCATGAGCCACCCAGATCCTTGATATTAATTCCTTATGTCTGAGTCAAGGACAATGAGTGAAGGGTAATGGATGTTTCCAGGAATAGTAATGTTGACTGTGGTGGGCTAGCAAGAACAAAGCATTCTTGTAAGCATGAGGACAAGGAAGAGACAGGTGAGGCCATAAGGCAGTTGTACTTTCCCCAGATGCCAGTAGTTTCCAGCAGGTCTTACTTTTCTGAGCAATACAGCAGTCATTAGCCATAGGGCTTCCTGCTATGACCAAAAAAATACAGGCAGTGTCTGTGTTCCAGTCTGGTTTAAGGACAAGATAAGAAGTATGGACATACCCTAGATTCAATTTATAATTTATAGTTTCCCAACACTTGGGAGATTTGTATATATACATAATCACATTTGGTCATTTTTATTTCTCCTTCTCCTTGCACTTAATCATTGCCCTTCCTTAAATCTTTATCTCTACAAATTTTACCTCTTGTTTTCTACTCTCTTACTCTTTAAATTATTAATATTTGGAGTTTTTCAAATTAAACTCTATGATATTTAGCATTATAGCTTTTTGTATGCTAGATTTCTTATGGTTTTATATAAATTTTAGGATTTTTTCCTCTAGTTTTGTGGAATGCTATTGATATTTTGATTGGGATTGTATTAAATCTGTGTATCATTTTTGGAAGTACAGCCATTTTGGCTATAATATTGATTCTACTTATCCAGAACAGGGAGTATCTTCTCATTTTCTGATATCTTCTTTGATCTCCTTTTTCAGGCAATTGTAGGACTTTCATATAGAGTTTTTTCTACTTCCTTGGTTTGGTTATTTCTTAAGTTTATAATTTTTCTTGATATTGTAAATGTTGTTTTTCTAATTTTTTCTCAGTTTAGTATTGGTGTATAGGAATTCATTTTCCTATATTTATTTTATATCCTGCTACATTACTGAATTTGGTTATTCTAGAAATCCTTTGGTATTTTTTAGGCTTTCTCTGTAGCTCATGTATCTGCATATAATGATAATTTGACTTCTTCCTTTCCTATATGTGTCCCTTTTATTGCTTTTCTTACTTGATTGCTCTGGCCAATGTTTTCAGTACTATATTAAACAACAGTGATGATAGTGGACATCTTTGTCTTGCTGCTTTTAGAGGGAAAGTATTCAGCCTCTTCCCATTTAATGATGTTACCAAAGGTTTGTCATACATGGCCTTTATTGTATTGAAATAAGGCCTATCGATACCTGTGGTCTTCAGGATTTTTTCAGGATGGATGTAAACTTTGTTATTTATTTATTTATTTATTTAGTACCGCAAATTGAACTCACAACCTTGCATTTGCCAGGCAGGCGCTTATGCCTGAGCAAAATTCCTGGGCCCTGGGTGTAAACTTGTTAAAGGCTTTTTATGTGTCTGTTGAGATGATCGTGTGATTTTTTTTTTTTTAAATCCTTGCTTCTGTTTATATGACATATTACATTTATTGATTTGTGTATGTTGAACCATCCTTGCACTCCTGGAATGAATCCTACTTGATCATATTGTATGTCCTTCTGATGATTTATTATATTGTTTGCCATTATCTTACTGATGACTTTGGTGTTTATTAAACAGATTGGTCTGTAGTTCTATTTTTATTTGGATCATTTTCTGACTTCATAATCAGTGTGATTCTAGCTTTCAGGAATGACTTCAGAATTACTTCTTCCCTTTTAATTTCATCAGAGTTTGAGGAGTATTGGAATTAGATCTGCCTTAAAATTCTTATAGAATTCAGCAATCAATAATCAGATCCTGGGGTTTTTTGAGGGTTAGGGTTTTTTCTTTCTTTCTTTTTTAAATGTTATTGGCTTTAATTTCATTGCCTGTTACTGGGTTGCTCTGGTCAGTACATCAAGTATTGGGTTTTCTTAGTTGGCAGGATTAAAAAAATTATTATTGCTTTAATTTTATTGACTTACTGTATTGCTAGGGTTTTTATATTTCTGGGTTGTTTTTGTAATTATGTATGTAGGATTCTCTATTTCTTCTAAATTCTCCTGTTTATTGTCAAACTGTATAGGTTTCTGAGGTCATAGCTAATAATAGTCTGAATTTTGGTAATACCTGCTGTGATTTCACCTTTTTCTTTCTTTTTTTTTTTTTTTTGTTTTTTTTTTTTTTGTTTTGTTTTTTTGGTACTAGGGATTGAATTCACAATCTCAGGTTTACCAGGCAAGCACTTGAGTCACTGAGCTAAGTCCAACTTTTTCATTTTTTTTTTCTTTACCGGTATCAGGGATCGAACTCACAACCACACACTTGAAGGCAGGCACTTATGCTGCTGAGCTAAATCCTCAGCCCCAAACTTTTTCATTTTTAATTGTATTGATTTCAGTCTTTTCTTTTTGCTAAGATTGGCTAAGGATTTTTCTATTTTCTTTTATTCTTTCAAAGAACTTCACCTTCAATTCATTAATGCTCTTATTGCTTTTTACTTTCAATTTCATTAATTTTTACTTTGATTTTATGATTTCCTTCCTTGCACTAGCTTTGGATTGAGATTGTTCTTGTTTTTTTGTGACCTTGAGGTGGGTCTTTAGGCTATTTATTTGGGCTCATTTTGTTTTTCTACTGTCAGCATTCACAGAAGTAAACTTTCTTCCTGGGCCTGCTTTTGTTATGCTACATTGATTCTTATAAACAGTGATGTACACACTTTTTCTTGGATTCTAGGAACTGTGTGATGTCTTCTGTGACTCATTGATTTATTCAAGAATGTATTGTTTAATTTTCATGGGTTTGCATAATTTCTATTTTTTGCTGTTGATTTCTAGTTTCATTGTGCTATGATTTGATAATATACATGGTATAACGTCAGTTCTTTTGCATTTATGTATTCATATTTTATGGGCTATCATGTGGTCTATTTTAGAGAAATTTCCACATGAGAACAATGTGCATTCTATTGTTGGATTGATCAAAGTATAGATATCTGTTAAGTTCCTTTGTGTTTCAACTCATATTTCTGTGTTGATTTTAGTTTTTGTCTAGTTGATTTTTTTTTTTTGTGGTAGTAGATTATTGTGGTTCCCTAGTAAAACTGTCTTGATGTTTATCTTATCTTATATGTCTAGCAGTGTTTGTTCTATGGAGTTGAGTGTGTAGGTGTTCAGTGCTTTTACGTTTATAATTGCTATCTCTTCTTGTTTAATTTTTCCCTTAAATTATTAGTGACTTTCTTTGCCTTTTCTGAACATTTTGGGTTAAATTTTTACTGTGTCCAGAAATAGGATAGCTACTCTCTTGTTTTCAGATACCGGATGTGCAGACCTTTGATTGGTTGATTGATTGATTTTGAGATAAAGTTTTACTATATAGTTTAGGCTGCCCTTGAATTTATTAGCACTGGCCAGCCTTGAATTTGCAGTAATCCTCCTGCATCTGGCTCCTGAGTTCTAGGATTTTAGGCATGTGCCTCCATTCTCAGCTCCATCTTTTGATTTTTAGTCTATGGTTTCTTTTCGGACTAGATGTTTCTTGTAGATAGCATACCATTAGATTTTGGTTTTTTCTTCTTTTTTTAATCAGTACCGGGGATCGAACTCACGTCTACCTGCTTGCAAGGCAGGCGCTTATGCCGCTGAGCTTAGCCCCTAGATTTTGTTTCTTAATTCATTCTGCCAAGCTGTGTTTTATCATTGAGGAATTAAGACCATTCACACAGAGTTATTATCAAAAGGTACTGATTTACTGCTCCCATTGCATTATTTCCCTGTGCCTTTTTTCCCCTTTTGCTTAATAGCTAACTCTGTCTGGTAATTTCATTCTGTTAGGCTTTTTGGCATTGTTGGCTTCAGGTGCCACTTTAACGGATATCCTTGAGAATTTATGGAGTTCTGGATTTTTAGTCATTAATCTTTAACATTGTGTATACCATAGAAAGATCTTGTTTCTCTTATTAATTCAGAAAGATAGTTTTGTAGGATGCATCAGTCTGTGTTGGAAGTTGTTTTCATTTAAAGTTTGAAACTCTTGACTTTATGTTCTCTGGTCTTTCAAGGTTTGAGTTGAGAAGTCTTCTGTAGTTCTAATGGGTTTTCCTTTGTAAGTGTTTTGTGGCTTTTCTTTATACTACTGTCCCTTCTCCCAACACAAAATAGAAAAAAAAAAAAATCCCATGACCACTTTTTCCAAAATTCTACCAATCTTAGGAAAAGAAAACTACGGAGGAAATGGTATAATTAGCAATCTTTTTCCTATTCTGTTAGTAGTAGTTAATTTGATAATTGATTAAAAGTGTAGCTTCTTTTCATGAACATAGCTAATCCTGTTACATTAATACCAGAAATACCAGGAATTGGGTTCTCTGAATACCATCAATGAGGTCAGAATTTAATATGAATAAATACACTTAAACCTTACAAGAATCACCATGATTCTTTATTTAAATTGTCTATAAATCTTTCTATAGTCAACAAGTCATCTTGATCACTGTGTTTCTATTTTTAGACTTGCCTGATCTGAGTAGGAAACTCGGTAATTTTGACTCTTGTGGGTGATATTATTTATTGAATTTGCTCCACTGTCCATTACTACCTTGAAGTCTGATTCACCAGCTACTTCTTAAAAGGATCTCTCTCCCACTCCTTTCTCTCCCTTCTCCTTTCCTCTTCTTTTCTCTTCTCTGTTTTCTAACCTCTTTCTTTTTTGCCCCATCTCCTTTCCTCTTCTATGATTTTCTCAGGTCTGGGCTTCAACATCGTCGGTGGGACAGATCAGCAGTATGTCTCTAATGACAGTGGCATCTACGTCAGCAGCATCAAAGAGAACGGGGCTGCAGCCCAGGATGGGCGACTCCAGGAGGGTGACAAGATCCTCTCGGTGAGAACTGGCTTCAGGTTTCTTTGCTGTTGTTTTTATCGGTACCAGGAATCGAACTTGCGACTGCCTTCTTGCAAGGCAGGTGCTTATGCCGCTGAGCTAATTTCCCAGCCCCTTTGCTGTTGATCTCCTAGTCTCTGGGCTCTTCCTTTGGCTGCTTACTGCCTGCCTTTTTTGGATCTGCAAATATCCAGATTGTATAGTTGAATAGCAGGTATCTTGAGTAGTCTTCCAATCCCACCTTCAGGTTTGGAGGATGGTACAACCCTCACTTGACAGATAAAGCAAATTAAATGTAAAATGTGAAGTTACTTATCCAAATTCAAAAACCACAGTAGAGGGAGGTGAGTACTTTATGTGTGAAAAAGAGATTTAAAACCCACAATTTTTGTGTTTGTTTCCTTGCTGCATCAGCTCTCTTTTGTTGATTACAACACTGATTTGTGTCTTCTTTGGAAGGAATATTGATTCTTACATATGGAGTTAACTCTGGAGTTACAAATGGAGTGAACTTTGAAGTTAACTCTTCAAAGAAGGAATGTGGGGATTAAGCATCTTTTGAAGACTTTGATCCCTTTCTTGCTCATTAAGATGAAAAATTGGAATGCAGTTTGACTTGGATATCTTGTCAACTGAGTCTTATTTTACTTCGTTAATGTTTCTTACATAGTAATCATTAACTTTGTTATTTTATTGAATTTCCTCCAAGGCAAGAGCCATATCTTCTTTTAGCATTTATGTTATAGCTTAGTACCTAATATATAACAGATGAACAAATTGGAAAACTCAGGAAAAGATGAAATGGTTAACTGTTAATGCCTAAGAACTCCTAGCCTTAACATAAATTAGAATAAGCTTACCTCAAGTTACAAGCAAAATAAGTTTTAAAAAGCATTAAAATGCATTATACTTCTGGCTATACTTTTCATTTCTCTTCTTCTCTGTTGGCTACAGTATCATTATGACATATCAGTTATGTGGGTTAGATTTTTTAAATTAACTGTCAAGGCTAGCTAAATATGGTCGGCTTGTTACATAGAAACAATATGGTTGATTGATACAAAAAGTGGGGACAGAGCAAGCCCTCCTTCCTGGTAAGCCGCAGAGTTGCTTGCAAGCAGCCAGCATGCCAGGAAGAGAACTAGTCAGCATCTCCGGAGATCCAGCCATGTTGGAACTTGGGGGGCTGAGCAAGAAAGCAACCAACCCGCCTTCCTGGTAAGCGGCAATGGCGTGAGCAAGCACTGGGCGTGCCAAGAAAAGAACAAGTCAGCGTCTCCTGAAATCCAGCCATGTTGGAACTTGGGAGGCTGAGCAAGAAAGCAACGAGCCCTCCTTCCTGGTAAGTGGCAGTGGGTGAGCGAGCTGCAGATGCACCAGGGAGAGAACCAGTCAGTGTCTCCCAAGAGTGGACTGAGAATGAAAGCCCCCCCCCCCCCCAGCAACTGGTTGGTGTCCAGGACAGCCGGAGTTGATAGCAGCTAAGGTACATAAAGCAACTAAATGCTTGTACTGTTGGGTTGGTTCTGCTGACCTGGGGCCAGAGGTCTGAGCATCCCTTGGGAGGATGACCATATGCAATATAGCAAATATAGGGGATCTCCTTCTGTCTTGTCTTTGAAGGCAAATATTGTTTTTACTGTTTTGCTTTGTTCTGATTGTTTTGCTTTATTCAGTATTCTGTTTTGATTGGTTTCATAGTGTTATGTTTTTGGTTTGATTTTGCTATACCTGATTGAATGGACAACTATTGTGAAGATAATGAGATATACTATGGTACCTATTACTATTGTCTCGGTATCCTGTTCTGAAGTTCTGTAGCAGGTTCACTGCAGTGTCTCAGTTGGTTTTGTTCTGTCTTGTTTTGTTGTATTTTACTACCTTTAAAATAAAAAAAAAAAAAAAAAGTGGTGGCATTTTTAGAAGGTGATCTATTACCCTTCTGGTGTATTCCTGGGAATTAGAACTGGCTTCAAATGCAATCCTGAAAGGGAAATTTGGGCTTAACATAAGGCTTTTTATGGTAGAAGAACCTACATTTTTCTCCATATGGGCAAATTACCATGGCATGTGGTCTAAAAAGGAGAAAACTATACTTTTCTCTGATGAATTGAATAGGGCAGAAAAACGCTGAAATAAATTAATGACGTACATACTAAGAAAAGTTTTAGATAAGAGAGTTAAGTATCTGTCTCAAATACCAGATTTTGAACCTGTCTCCACAAGATAAGAAAATCTTCTTGAAGTTTTGTTTTACGTTTTCCCCTTTGAATTGTATTTCATGCAGTTCAATTGACTAGTGATTGAAGTTTGTATGAAGTCTCTGGGTCCTTTCCCTTTCCGTCCTCCTCCCTTCCTCTTCCATCCCCTCCTTCCTCCCCTCCTTTTCTTTCCTTTCCTTTCCTTTTCCTTCTCCTTCCTTTCTTCCCTCCCTCCCTCCTTCCTTCTCTCCATCTCTTCTTTCATTCCTTCCTCCCTTCATTTTTTCCTTTTTGGAAGTACTCCTCATTAAACCCAAGACCTCCCACAGGCTAGGCAAGCACTCTACCATTGAATTAGTTTCCCAGCCCATTTTATTTTATTATTTTATTTTGAGACAGAGTCTTGCAAATTGCCATCCTGACCTCTATCTTGAGATCCTCCTGCCTCAGTCTCCAAGTAGCTGAGATTGTATATATGTACCACTGTGTCCAGTTAAAGAACATGTCTTACCAAATTCATATTATAAATGTAGTAGCATGGATGGCATTATTTCAGTCTTTCTCACGGACTATATTTGCTATATTTCAGTCTATCAAGATTCTTCTAGGTCCTGTGTATGTGTGAAATAAAGACAGTGATAAAATCAACTTTTTCTCTCAAAGGGATATTTAAGAGTTTAGAAGCAAACTTTTTTCCTGTACTATATCTCCCAGGAGAAAGGCATCATAAAGCTGTGAATTAGTTTGTCAGTGGTATTACAAGGAAAAATTGAGAAGCGGGTTGTTAAAATAAAGGTACAACATGTAGTTAGAATCTGTGTATTTAATATTTTGACATAAAACCATAGTCTTCCCAAACACCGGAGCCTGGATTCTGTGGGTAAAGAAAGAATTGAATAGAATAGGATTTCAGAAAAGGGCTGCATTTGAAAAGCTTTGGTAACCGGTAGATTATTGCAAGGTGAAAATGATAAGAAGGTTCAGGCACTAAATGACAACTCGAGTGCTAGGAACTTTAAACTTAATCTTGTTTAATATTATAGTAATCCTATGATGTGGGTATGGTTATTATTTACCCATTTTGTGGTTCTGGAAACTGAATTTGACAAAGTCAAACAGCTTACCCAATGCTAATGACATAGAACTAAACTTTTTGTATACTTGAATTTAGAATATTTTATCCAGTATATTAGTATGCATTCTCAAAAGTAAATAAGGAGCTGGGATTAGTTATCTTAAAAAAAAGTTTTCCGGTGAGTTGACAGTAGATGTTATGTATAGTTTTATATAAAAACTGAATTCATCTTTCTATGAAATATAAAAATAGGAAAAAGTGACATAAACTTCAATGTGAAAGAATGTATTAGATAAAGATGAGATGAAGAACTTTTCTTACATGAGCTATTGTTTCACACTTATTGGAAGACCTTCCACATTAAAAAAAAGGGGGGTATGGCATAGAGATAGAGATAAATGTCATGATTTGAAAAGTAGATGTCTAAAAAACTTAGTTCACCGAACTAAAATTTATAGCAAAGAAGACTTTACATTCTTAAAATATAAAAAATGGAAGAAATATATTTAACATCACAAAGATATGAAAGAGATACATTGCAAACAATAATGTCTTTGTTCTGGTGAATTAATGAAAAAACATGCAGAAGAGCAGAGAAAATTCCAGAAGTTGAAAGGCGAAAGTAGAAGACAGCCATATAGAAAATAAGGGAGACAGACAAAGATGGAGTATGTGCCAGAGCAAAGGGCAGCATATCCTCTCTATTCTATTTAGGAGGCCTATGAAAGAGTCTCTGTTGCCTCACTCACTCCTATTGTCGGTCTGTCCTTAAGTAACCCTGTTAGGTCATGAGTGTTAAGTAGGTCCCTCTGTTTAGCTCACTTCATCCTTTTGATACAGTATACTTGTAATCAGTTGTTATTGGCATTAATGTCTCTAGAAAATGTGCAAAATATTTATTAGATTAAATTCCATTTATTTTCTATGGGTTTTTCTCCAGATGTAAGTTATTTTTCCTAGATTATAAAATATGTCCCATTTTTTTCTAGTAACGTTTGCTAGATAACCAAACTAAAAGTGTGTTCCTTTTTTTGGATACATCCATTTTAGGTTATTAACAGAAGTATCATTAGGTGATTTTGTATATTTCCTGTAAGCTATCACTGACTAATCTTTCTATCAGATAGAATGCCCACATGTTGATTTTAAGTTCTAAAATTGAATAATTACTGGGTATGTCATGCTCCTGCCTCTTTTCTTATTCAAAGTGTTGTGTATTTATTTATTTGGTACCAGGGATTGAACTCATGACCTCACACTTGCCAGGCAAGTGCTGTGCCACTGAGCTATCTTCCCAGCTCTGAAAGTGTAATTTTTTGATTTCTGTGTATGATTTTAAAAAATCAAAAAAAGAAAACAAATTTTTAACTAATCAATGTAAGTAAATTTTAAGGTCCTGTTGCACCTGAAACAAAAACAGGTGTTAGTAATGGAAGAGTAGACTTTGAAGTTCAGATGAGGGATGGAAATTCTTTACTCATTGTTTTGTGTGTGTGTGTTGATGAGTATGGTTTGATATTAGAATTGGTTTCCATGGAAGCTAGGGACATTTTCTTTTTGTTAAAAGAAATGTAAACTAAGTGAAAGGAGGTAGTTAGGCATAGTCTAGCCTCCTGAACTTTATATTGTTATAAAGCTCAGTGTGATATAGGTGGTTATTATACTATAAAGATGAATACTGCATTTTAACCAAATCCCTTAGAAAACAAAACAGCCCAGATTGGGCCATTAGCCAGCAGCATTTCTTATTACGTTTAAGTACAATTCTTTTTTTTTTTTTCCAAGTACAATTCTTAATTGAATGAATGAATGAATGAGTTGGTTAACATTTATTAGCTATTGTACTTGCCAGCCTTCAGAATACTATACCAGGTGCTATGGAAATTCACAAAGAAATGTGACTTCTCTTTGCCATTAAATTAAAAAACAATAGTAAAACCCAGCAAAACTCTCATCCAGTCAACTGCAGACTCACTGAAGTATACAGTAGAATCCTTTAGATAAAATACCACTTTTAGAGTCTGTCTTCTCCGCTGATTCTCCAGGGCATATATCTGTAGCTGGCAGTAGGGTAAATATCTGATTTAGTTTAGTCAGTGAATCACTCTCATTTTGACAGTGACTTTTTTTCAGCTGGGCCTGATTAATTTGATTTAGATAGTTTTTTAAATTCTTTCAACTTAGATGGAAAAAGGAAAAAAAAGTAGTTCATCTCAAGAGTTTGGTAAAAAAATTTAAGTGTTTAGAGTATAGTTTGAGATCATTATTCATTTAAACAGGTTCCATTCTTTCTTGTTATATATTCATGTTATCTTTGAGTCAGAGCTCCTGTTTTCCATCATCCTGAGGCATTTCAAATTTATAATCATCCAAGAAAACTAATCTTAACTCAGCTTAGGTATGAACAGGAAACACAATTTTAAAAGATGTTAATAGCAACAGGTAAACCAGAATGTTTTGTTTCCCTGTCACTTAACTAGAACCACACCATCCTGATTCTGTGAACATTCAGAGGCAGCAAAATTTTCTAGTATATTGCAAATTTGTCATAACTTAGTTTCAATACAATTTGTTATGCCGTGGGTTAAAGAAACTGGAGTTAGTCAGTTGAGTAACTCTTAGTATTGAAAGCGAAGCCCAATTGACCATTGTGTAGGAAAGACCTGGGCACTTGCAGAAATGCAGAATTTCAAGCCTTTTTCCCAGAGCTTCAGAATAAAAATTGTACTGTCATTACATTGTACTGCCCCTGGTAAGTCTGCACACAGTAAACTTTGAGCCACTGTTATATTAGGCACTCTTCTGGTTTTCAAACTTTTAATTAATTAATTTTTTGGTTGTGGAACTTGGACTTGGAACCTTGTGCTTGCCAGGCAAGTGTTTTCTGTATCCCTAGCCTCTTTCAAACTTTTAAAATCATGATTAAACATATTTTCTGTTTATCAAATAGGACTACATGTGTGTGTGTGTGTGTGTGTGTGTGTAACAAAATATTTATCTGTATGTGATGAATGCTGATGTTTTTGTGTTTTCTTTTGATTTCATTTTGTAAAAATATTCTTCCTGACCCATTGGATCAATTTCACAGTCTTCTAGTGGGCCAGCAGATGGATATTTGAAAAATCACTACTCTAGTTAAATGGAAATTCATTCAAAAACTCTGTAGGTACATGGAATATGTATTAAATAGAACAAATAGGCTGGGAGTGGAAACCAGCTGGAAGACTGAGATGGTGTAGGTTAGAACTAACTCAACTTTAGAATAACCTAGAGGTTGAGAGCTACTGTCTCTGGTAGGATGGATGGTAGTAAAAGGAATGAATTCCACAAATATTTAGGGATAAAATCCACAGAACTTAATCTATAGACTCTAAAATCCTTAGAGTAGATAAGTATTGAAAAGCAAATTAAACTTTGGAGTAGAAATCATTACCTGGAAAACTCAGTCAGAGTACTGAATCAGGGCTGCAACTATCTGGATTTGATTGCCTGCCATGTTAACAAGAGTACAAGGAATGGCCATAAAAAAAATGGAAAAATGAGCTTATTCACAATTCAGTCAAATTGAGAGGGCAGATAGTCCATTCCTCCAGAACTCACAGAAGCACTCCAATTTACAGAAGGGGTAGAACAAAATCAAGGAAGTGTGCATGTGAATTTAGTGAGGCTTTGACCCAGCAGAGGAACCCAGGAGATGTTGAGTTCTCTTTGGTACCAGGGCTAGGTTGCCACAGTTTCTGCCCTCTCCATGAGGAAGCTGGAGAACAGTTTATCCTTTTAAGAAACAGAAGCTGTGATTTTTAAAGATTTGTTTTACTGTCTTGGTTTCAGAATGACATTATCAAGGGAAAAAAGTCATAATCATGATTTGTTTAATGAGGCTTGTTTATCTTACTCAAAGAATATGAAACATTTTATCTTTTTAAAAAGGAATTCTCTTTATATTTCCAAAAGGTTTCTTATTTCATTCTTCAGTTGTGATTAGAATTATATTGTAATACGGTTAGGCTTAACTAGGACAGTCACGAGGCCTGTAGGCTTATTTCTGTTATAGTGTATTTTTTGCCTGCTGTTATCAGACTCAAATGAAAGACAACACACTGAATCTTTAGCAAGTAGAGCTGCTGTTGGACTTGAGGTTGTTCAGCTCAGCATGCTTTTGAGATTTCATCAGTCAGGCTTTCTGCAGTTACGGCTTTTGCAGAGTATATTTTGCAGCCAAACTTCAGGAAAGCAAGGGACATTTCCTACATATTATACAAAGTACTTTTCAGGGGTTATAAGGGCTTTCAAATGATGAGTTCATATAACAGCCTCTTCACATTACTTGTAGTAGAATAATGAATAATATAAGGCAGTTCAATTTGAGCTTTAAGAGCAGTACATAGTGTAAAGATTGAAAGAAGTAAATCAGACACATGTTGTGAAGTTACAGTATTTAGAAAAACTATGTCAGTGAAGTGACAATTAATTGTATCTTTTGTTTTAATGTTACTTCAGTGTATACAATATCTAAGCAACTTATGCTTTTATCCATCTAAAAATTTAACATTTTATCTAAAACTTTCAAATATTTAAACATTAAAAATTCATAAAATTTAATCTACAACATTAATATGATAATGATATGTTGCTGAAACAAGATCTTTGTTTATACTGTAGTTTGTATAGTGTTTTTAAAGCGAGGGCTTTGGGACCAGGCTCCTTGAATTTGAATCTAGGGTTTGCTTTTTCCATTCTGTGTGCCCATGGACAAGTTGCACGGTTGGTACTTTTGTTTTATTACTTTAAAGTGGGAGATCCTAACTTAAAGGACTATTTTGAAGTCTAAAGTTAATATATGTAGAAAGAATAAACAATTCCAGACATGAAAATCCTTACATGTTAAATATTTCCTGGCGGTTATTACTGAACAATGTGGAAAAGATTATTTTAAGCTCAGTATTTCTACTGTAAATACCATGGAAGGGCTCACTTATCCCTTTTACATTCATATTACTATAAAACTTTGGCACTGATGACTTTGATATGGAGCTATGACATCATTTGGCATTTGCTACAGTGAAATAGAATTGGAAACTATTAATTTCAGAAGAGATGGTCTACAAGGTAAGAGTATTGACAGATGAATTCACCAAAGACCTTAGTAGGAGGGAACATTATGAACCTCTTGGAAAAGGACAGTTATGAGAAGGAAGGTGAGAGGGTTAAAAAGTTCATGGCTTGAGTTCAGCTGAACAGAGGATACTTGGTGAGTCAGGGTGGAAGAACAATAGTGTAAAAGGAACAGGGACATGCGAGGGTACTTTCCACTATTTAAAAGCTCTGGCCTTCGTTCCTATTCTTATTGGTCTCCCTAAGTTTCCATTTCTTCAATAAAACCAATATGAAAATAGTATCTTCTGCACAGGGTTATTTTGAGGATTAAATGAGATAGTGTATATAAAGCACAGAATTTATCAGAATAAATAAATGTTCTTACTGTGGTTGGTGGTGTTATCATTAACATAATGTAAAAGATGTGTAATCCTGCACCAAGTAAGCTATGCTGTATAGAAAGTTACCACTTGTGGCAGGGCTAGTGCAAACACTAAAAAGTATTAATACCAGTATTACTTCATGCCTGTCACTTCTAAGTGGAACGAATGACCCATTTCCAATATTTTTTAAAGGTTTGTGTCATCACACGAGTGTGAGCTTTAGTAAATTTGAGGAGAATTGGGGTAACCATAGAATCATGGAGAATTGTTCAGAATAGGATAAGCTCAACAAAATGGACTAGTATCGATTTATACTATATCAAAATAAATTGTGGGGGAGTTTCATAGAATTATTTTCATAGTTGAAGGGACAATGCCAAGGATTGAGAATATAAAGAATAGGGTGGTAACTCAGAAGACATGCAAATACAATAACAGAATTTCAGTTGTTACACAGGCAGAGAAGGAGAATCTACTTTAACTTGACCAGGATTTTCTTTGAATGGCCCATGGAACCTCAGCTATGAGAAAACATAACTTTGAAAATGAAAACAGTTACTCCAAGTAACTTTGCGCATGTTCTCTCCAGGATGTTGGAATTTACCCTGAGGAGCTTTTTTTCTTTTTTTTTCCAAGTTTGACCACATGAGAGTAGAAAGTAAAGTGCTGACTTATGAGAGTTACCCTTCTGTTTTTCTTACCACTCTTTCTTGCTGTTTTTGACAGGTAAATGGCCACGACCTAAAGAACCTGCAGCACCGAGATGCTGTAGCCCTTTTCCGTAATGCTGGCTATGCTGTGTCCCTGAAAGTGCAACACAGGGTAGGTATTGCTTGCAGCCAGGTTTTTCTATCATGCTTGGGAATAAATCCATGGATGTGTTTTGTTTTGTTTTGTTTTGTTACTGTCACTACATTGAAGAGCTTGACCTCAGGGGTCCTCTGGTACCTTAATGGTAATATTCTTCAGAGATAAAACTTGATAATCAAATTTAAATAGGTAAATAATTTAGAATGAGAATCACTTTTACTTTTTGTTAGGAAAGACCCACATACCTGATGACTATTATTTATAAAACCAACTGATAAAACTCACTGCAAAGATGGTAAGTTTTTTTGTCTCCCCCATTTGTTTTTTCCTGTCACTGCTATGAACTCTTTTCACCTTTGTGACCTTCTTGGCCAAGCTCTAGGGCTCAGAGGGAGCTCCAGGCAAAAGGAAATGAAATCCAGAATTCAATCAAGGCAGCTTCTGTCCCTGTATCTGCTTATTTTATAATTTAGATGATGGAAGAAGTATAGGTAAACATAATTCATCCCACAGCACTCAGAATTTCTTGAATGTATATTCACAGCACAGGTTCAGTGTGCCTTCATAGTGGAGCACTCTGCCTTACTCAGCAGCTGAGTGAGGACTCTGACATTCAAGACTGAAAAGAGCTAATAAAAAAATGGAGAAGGCAAAACATGAAAGGTATCTGAAAAATTAGGCAGGGTTGCAAGCAGAATATGGGTGTGTTGGTTAAAAAACAAACTGACAAGAGATAGTATTGGTCATCAAATGCTTCTGCCTTGACTTTTCTCTTTCTAAACCATGGGAGGATGTATGTAACAGATAAAAGCAAGTAAGGATAGGGCATACTATAGACATAGGGTTCTTTTTGAAGGTATGTGGGAAGTGATTGCAATTTTCATTTTATAAAACCTCCACAAATAGCTCATAATAAAATAAACTTGGGTGATTGGGGAACTGGTCTCACCTAAAAACTGTGTCTTTTTATATGTAAGGCATATTCTGTCAGGATATCTCATTAAGACGTAAGTAAAGGATGAAAAGGTGGTATTGAGAATATAAAAGGTAGTTTGTGGAATCTTACCTTTCAGAGGTCAGAATGTCAGAATCTCATAGATTACTGCAAGGAGACTGACTAACTGAAATAAGATATCATCATAATGACTGCAAGTTAACCATTAAAAATTGATAGTAAGAAAGGCCGTGTTTGGTAAAGATGACCAAAATAGACAATCCAGCCTCAAAGGGACATAGTTAGGCAATGGAAAAGATAAGGATGGTATGGTTGATTTTTTTTTTTTTTTTTTTTTTTTTTTTTATGTTTTTACTTCTGAGCCTTTTTCTCTGTCTAGTACTATAAATTAGGGCATGAAAGACAAGACCTTACTTTGGAGGGAGGGAAGCTGTGCATCCTGAATATTGGAAAGCTTTTCCAAATAGTAGTATGTACTTGTGTTGACACTGTCTGGATCTGCTTTTACTGCATTCTGAGGGCAGATAATCTTTGTAAGCAAAAATTTCCAGAATTCTTCCTTCATTTCCCTTCCTCTGCTCATCTGTGTTGCACACAGGGTCAGTAGGTTTCATCTCATATTTTTATTTTCCTGACATTAAACACACTTTCCTAAAAATATAAGCAGTATGAACAAGTAAAAAGTTGTCCTCCCCTTGTCTTGTTAGGGCAGTAGGACAACAAGGTTATACAGCCTTCCCCATAAGACCTACTTTCTTTCCAGAGAGTCTGTGACATTGATATACTAGCTCAGTACAAAGAGAGAATTCCTTCTGCTGGCTTTGTGTGGCTTACAGACCTTAGGCCCAGGAGATGCATCAACTTGGACAACTCAGTTGTGGTAAACATACAGTAGTCACTAGAGTTAACATTTTTCTTTCTCTCCCAGTTACAGGTGCAGAATGGACCTACAAGCCATCGAGGTGAAGGGGAGCCAAGTAGTATTCCCATAGCTGTGGTGCTGCTGCCAGTGTTTGCCCTCACCGTGGTAGCAGCCTGGGCCTTCATGAGATACCGGCAACAGCTTTGAAAGGCTTGTTCTCTTCTGGCTCCCAGTGAACTTACCATTTCTCTCGACTTCCTTCCCTACCATTCTCCCATATCTTTCCTTCTCTCTTTGTAGCCAAAATATGATTTAAAGTGAAAGATTCCCACTGTGAACTTTGCTGTTCAAAATCCCCAAGCCTTTGTATTCTAATGGGAGAGTAAAGGTATTGTTTGAAGGAAAGCTGAAGAAAAGACTTGCTTAGAACAAGTGGGGAGTTTTGTGTTTTACCAAGATTGCCAATAGAAATTCAGCTACCACCCAAAGAGGGAAAAGTCCAGTCTTCCTGTCACCATGGGTGATACCTTTTTTCTTAGCTGGCATATCTTGAAAGCCAGTGGTAAGACATGAGAGGAAGAGGGGATTTTTCTTTTAATGATCTTCCTTGAGAAGTGTTTGTGGCCTTTATTTAAATAATTTCTAATTACATACATGGGTGCCTGATTTAGACACAGGATATTGAGGAGAGCTTTTTACTTTTTTAAAAAAGCAAATACATATATATAGTACATACTCATGTGCAAATATGATAGTATCATATTGATATCTTGTGGAGACTTAAAGAGGTAAGAAAGCTACTCTCTGATTTCCAGGTTTCTCTTTTAAGGAATGATTTTAACTGAAGAATATAAAGAATTATTTGTAGAGCATGTACAGCGGGAATGAGGAAGTGAACTTTAAAAACTAATGCTCAGAGGCATTAAAAAATAAACAGCCAAATAGAAAATCATAGAAAGTATTTGTTTTCAGAATAGCTATGGTAAAATTGAGGTGCAGTGCCATAAAACAGCCCTGCTTCAGTGAATGTTAAAAAAAAAAAAAAAAAACAAAAACCAAAAATACCAAACCAAACAAAAATACTCTTAAGGTTTAATGATAAGTCACACTGCTACCTCTGGACTATTACAGTGATTTCTCAGTACCCCGCAGTGCATTAAAGGATCAGCTGAGATGACTGTGATCAGGGCTTTAGCAGTGGGACAAACCAACCCAGGGAGACAACTCTAAAAGAACGAGGTCGTACTTCAGGTGTATTATCTGACCCTCTCAGACTATTCAGTATTTCTGGTTTTTAAATAACAGGCAAAACCTGAAAGAAGGCATAAAATTAGCTCTGTTCTGGGTTAGTTATTGTCTGGACTGCTGGTTTTTAAAAAACAGCTTTTGATAAGTTAAGAAACTTTTTCAGGAAAAGGAAAAAATGGGTTTTGTTTGGTGGATGCTTTCTGGGGAAAACCTGAGAATAGACTATGGATGAATGGAAGCTATGAAATACCAGGAATATTGGTGAAGTGGAATCTATCCTCTTCATGTAGTATTTAAGTTAGTTTTAAAGCCCTGAGGATAGTAAATGGGCTAATTTCTGGCTTTAATTTCCATTCTCCAGACAGCAGGCCAGACTGTAGGCTTTATATCATTTTGACTTAAGATTATTAGAACTGTCCTTTAGATAATCAGTTATACCCAATTTTAGCAAGGACAGTCTAAGCAGCCATTTAACAAATGCTGATGGATGTTAGCTTTGTTAAGACTCATTTGCAAAGAAGGAAAATATATAACCTTTATCCTAAAAGGCTTTCTGAGTCAGTTGGGAAGAAAACACTTAAAATAGAATTAGTTGCAGAAGTTGGGATTGGTAAATTGGTGTCAGCTTTATATTGCAGACTCTTACATTGCAGAGAGAAAAGTTAACTGAGAAATGAGGCCAGTCAGAAAGTTCCCACAGAGAAAGGGAACAAACTAAGGACTCTTAAGGAGCTGACAGTGTAGTTAACAAAAGATTTCCTAAATAGGTGAGTACTGTATATCATCCATCTGGTTAAGTAACCATTAAGTTAACCGTGTAGAGCATGATGCAGTACAAAGATGTGCAGATGACTGTTGTCACAGTTTTTAGAAATTCAGAAAAGGAAGCTGTCACTTAATGGCATCAGAGTGGAAAGATATGGCATTTAAAAATAAAGAATCCTTGCCTCTGGATCAACTATTGACCATAAACAATCTTGGCATACTTTTTGCCTTTCAACCTGAATTGTTTGATACTTTTCGAAGCTCATTTAGATAATCAGACTCATTGTGGGTTCTACAGAGAAACACCAACAGTATTCCAGCTTTCATCTCCCCACTCCTGTATGTGATGTCATGTGCAGCAGCTACAGTGGGCCTGCTTACCTCCCAGGATTCCCCTCAGGCCTTGGACATTAACTCTTGAAAGAACTTATGACACAAAATGGAGCAAATGGCAAGTAGAAAAGAAAATAATTTAGATTTTTGTTTGTTTGTTTGTATACAAAATAAACACCTGACCCATCATTGGTAGTCAGTTCCTAAATTTAGGTTTTCTTGGATGTGAAACAGCATTCAAAAACCAAACATTTTAAAGTTTTATGCAAGAATGCTATTCATTATAATGATTATATGGAGAACTAAAGTTGTAAAATAATCATGTTGTGTATAGACTAAATCTAATATTTCTGCCACCTAAATTAATGGTGAAAGTTTTGAAAATTAAATATAGATATTTTCAAGACACTGTTTAAATTATTTCTCCATGTTTGTGTTGTATATATAACATGCTGTTGTAATACAATGTTCCTTGTTTCAATCATTATTTCTTTTACTGCAAAGTTTTAACTTTTGTGTGAATGGTTTCATTAATTAATTGAAACCCTAACTATGTAAAATGGGAAAAGTTTTGTTTGTTATTGCATTCTTTGCCAGAGTCTGTACCAGACTTTGCTCAGTATATGCTGTTGGTTCATGTGTCACAACTCTTGAGATCTAAGCATTGTTATACAGACTGAACATTAGAGAGTAAATTACTTTCCTAAGATACTAAAGGTGGTAATAATAGAATCAAGAGATAAACGCAGAACTTCAGGTGCTAGCATCAGAGATACTTCCTCAGTACCCATGATTCTCAAAGTGAGGTCTCTGGCCAATAGCATCAGCATTACCTGGGAATTTGTTAGGTAGCAAATTCTCAGCTCCATTTCAGACATACTGATTGAAAAACACTGCATGTGGCACCCAGCAATCCTTTTCAAAATTCCTCTTGGTGACTAATTCATGTTAAAGTTTTAAGATTCACCACTATGTGTTAGTAGTTCTCCCACTTCTCAGGTTAGTATCACCTTAATTGCTTGTGAAACTCCTTATGCCCAAGCTGCATCTCAGATGGGACTCTGTGGATCTGAGACTCAGATAGCACTAAAACAAATTTCATTAAACGATTCCATTATACAACCTTAGTTAAAACTGTTCTGTGGCATTTAAACCTAGATATTATTTAAATTATTAAATTATAGACACTATTCCAGCCAAGATCAAAAATTTCACTTGAGCAATAAAAATAATGGAGCCCAGCTGTTTGAGATTGTGCTCCATGTGTAGATATGGAGTAAAAGTTGGAATATTGTTTTGCTCTTGATGTGCTGAGGACAGAGTGATCAGCCTCCAGCAAAATGTATGATTAGTATCTCAGCTTGTGCATCTATTAAGATCCAAATATGGAACACTGAAAGCTACAAGGTAAACAGGTTCTAGGATGACTGTTTTAGAGGTGAGAAGATCAAGGCTCAGAGAGATGACCCTTATTTTAGTCAGACTTAGACTGTTTCAGATACACCTTTTTGTCTCTTTTTTTGTCTTGAATGTTTCCACTAGATGAATGCCCACAAAACTATCCTTTTTATCGCAGTGTATTTCCTTCTCTCTTGGACTTTGAAGAAAGACCAGAATTGATAGACAGCTAAAGGATATTTTAAGCTTCATGATTGGAACATGAGGTTCCATTTAACAATCCGTGAAAAACTTAACTACTCAGTCAGATCAGTTCTTTCAATCCCAGAAGTATGGAATTTGGCAGTGGGTATTCTTTTTATCGTGTGAATAAGCAATTAAAAAATATATTTGAGTTGGAGACCAGCCTAGGATACTTAGTGAGTTCAGGCCAGTCTAAACCACATAGTGAGACCTTGTTTTAAAAAACAAAGCTAAACTAAATTAAATGTATATAAATTTGAAGAAATGAAGCACAGAACCATAGACTGTTGAAAATGGAGGCAAGTAGAATCCCTGTAGTTTCTATAGAGCCAATAAAAATTTTATGATAGCCACCTTTAATATAAATGTTTCTTTGGACAAATGAGAACTTTTTTCCTTCAGCATGAGTGTCAGCCACATGCTAGGTCCTGAATATAGAAAGATAAATAAAATATGATTGCTCTAAGCTGAAATTGCACATGTGAGTGGAGGCTCTTGAGGCTAAAGTATATTTTTTTAACATCACCTAGAAGCAGACCGTTGAATTCTGAAGCTTTCTACCTCTCACAGTAAGTTCCGAGAGTTGGCTGTTTTCCCTGGGTAAACCCCTTTTTCTATTGCTCTTTTAACCCCAAATCTTTTTGAGACCAGCATTTACATCCAAAAGATCAATTATGATCTAAAGGAAGACAGTATTTTAAGGAATTCATTTCTGATTGGAACCAGATTCTTAACTGCCATATTCTCTTACATTTATTTGTAGACTACAAAACCTGACACACTTGATAAGAATCTATATTATAACATGGTATTGCTGCTTGTAACAAATTGGATTATTGCAACCACTACAGCCTGTTATAAAAAGCTTTCCTCACTGTTAATATTCTCTTTATTTTTCAAGTTGGGGGGAGTAGGTTTATTTACATACACACACACCCAAATCCTTCATAAATTTCTTGAGTAATCCCCGGAAATGGAGATGATCTTTCTTCCTAACTTGCAGTTTTGCAAATGAACACAGAGAAGTGAATCTCATTTTAATGCTGTGCCTACAATGCTGATTTGAATGAGTTTCTATTTACTGAACTGTATTTTACCTCCAGTCTGTGTTAGTTCTTATAAGAATATCTTCCTTATAAACTTTGTGTTTTTTGTTTCCTTTCTACCTGATTCTCATGTCAGCTTAGATCCCTGGACATAAATACAAATCCATATCTCAGATCATATAGGTGCCCAATAGCAATGTGAAAAACATGTGGACGTAAAACCATTTTAGGAACTATCACTACAAATTAAGTATGTTAATGTGGCTGTCAAAAGCTATGATAACTTGAAATTTTGCCATTTGACCAGATACAGCAAATGAGATAATGTATCTAACTGTGCCTTGTGAACTGTGGCATTCAATAAAATCTTGTTGAATTTGTCATTGAATTTTTATAATCCTTTTTCACCTTACCTTGAAGATCATTAAATAAATATCTTGTTTTTCTGCTACTTCCTTGGAAAAATACCTGACATAACAGTGGGAAGATGAAATCTGAATCATCACTTTGAAGCCTAGCTTTGACTTAGGAGGTAAGGGATATTACATTGATATACTGCTAATAATAAAATTGGCAGTTACTAATCTTTTGTTAGAAGTTTGGTTATTGTTTGCAGCCCCTCACATCTATTCATTTAAGGTTTATGGCTACTCTAAATAACTGCTATTAGCCCTATTTTACAGATGAGGTACACAGGGAGGGGTTAAGTAACTTGCCTGGCTCATACAGTTAGTAAGTGCCAGAACTGGGATTTAAACCTAGGCAGTGCGCCTATAGTTCCAGATACACTCTATTTTCCATGGTTCAGCATACTGCACTGGGCTGCCCTTTTGTATACCCAATGGCAAATTCTTACAACTATGCAAGGCAGCATCAATGTTATCATTTTTAGAGATGAGTTAACTTTACAGTTAAAGAAATTAGTGAGTTTCTCAAGACACATAGCTAGTAAGTGCCAGAACTGGATATTTACTTCAAGCCAGCGAGAATTCCATTTATCCTGTGATCCTTTTAGAACTTTTAGTGATACAGCAGTGCTGCAGCACATATGCCATAAATTCACCATCACTGTCTTATAGCTTATATCATAAAAAACAACAGAACAATAGAGGACAATATTCTAAAACAATATTTGTAATCACTATCATAAGAGAAATGTTCATGGGACAAGCAGTTCATGGGACTAACTGGTTTCAAATTGGACTGAACAGGAAATGGAGAGAAGGACCAAAATAAAACTTGAGATTTTGATATTGAAAAGTTAGAAAACCATTAAGAATCCTCATTTCTGGAAATGTTCCAGAAATTATCTGCATTGTCAAAAAATTCGATACCCAAGTGAAAGAGTTTATCTAGAGAAGTTCACAGATAAGCATCACCTTCAAGTGTGTTACAAAAGCAGTTTTTTCAATCTAGTCTCTCACCTACTGAATCAAACTAGTGACAGGGCCCAGCAGTCTCTGTTTTAATAGTTTTTAGGCACAAGAAATAAAGACTCCAGTTTACAATCCTAAAGACAGTAACAAAAGTCTGAACTGGAGTGGAAGGAGTGAATTCCAAGGAAATAGTTAATATTACCAAATTCTATGTGAGTTTGGTGGTACAACCATGTAATCCCAGCACTTAGGAAGATCACTAAGAGTTTGACGGCAGCCTGGGCTCCATAGTGAATTCAAAGCTAGCCTGAACTGTGTAGTGAGAACCCTGTCTCAAAAAATTAAAATAAATTTTAAAAATTACTGATTTCTCAGGGCGCAGATTGCATAAGCACCTGCCTGGCAAGCACAAGGTCATGAGTTCGATCCCTAGTACAAAAACAAAACAAAAAAACCCTCCAATTTCTACAGGGAGTTCAGTTCTATTTGGGATTGATCTCTCATCTTTCTGTTCTAGTCTTCACATTTGCAAATACTCTCTTCCAAGTCAGGTGGAGAAATAGAGGGTGAAGAAAGGGATTAGCAAATTGTCTTATTTTAATAAACTTTGACCTGATTAAAGTCCCCCTTGGATTAAATGCAAATGGAGCTCCCTCCCAATTTTTAACTTCAAACTCTGAAATACTCTCATTTACCTATTTTCATCTTATGCACATGCTAGTCAGAGTGATAATGACTATATTAAATAATCCAGTGTAGCAATATTCTGTCTTATGTATGAGAGGCTACTGGAGCTCTGAGGAGGGAATAATTTACATTGCCTGTATAAATAGAAGTACTACACAAACTCAGATTCCCAGAGCTGTGTAATGAAAATGAAATTCATGGCCTACTCAAGGAATAGTATCTTTTCCAGGATGGAATATGGAAATGAACAGTGGCGAAAAGGCAACAGTCATATAAGTACTGCACATTGATTGTCTCACTGCAGCTCCACAAAAGTCATAAAGAATTTAAGCCTTGCTAAGAAAATAGAGTGGATATTGTAAGCAAAATCAGGGAATCTGATTATTATGTATGTCTTCCAATACTGTGGATTGATTTAAGAAGCTGTTTTGTTTTTTTATTTGACCCTATAGTCTTCCAGGCATGGTTATCATTGAAGCAGTCTAAAAGATAGATCTGAAGTTTCTCCTATAAATACCACATAAGGGACTATTTTAATAGGTATGAGGATGATAACCAGGAACATTTCAGTTCAGTTCATTGGAGAAAGGAACAGATGGGAAGATTTCAAATATAGACTAGGAGGTGTTACTCTGTTATCTGCACAATGGGTGAAGCTTCCTGATTCACTCTGCCAAAGGGAACTCTAAGGACTTTGTTCTCTAAGCTATCACAGTGTTTTCGAAATGCGAAATGCCTTGTTAGACTGTTAGAAAGCCAGTTTCTTTAAGGCAAGAATAGCTTTTTTTGTGTTCCTAGAGTCTTCCGGAAAAATGGTTGCAAAAAAGTTGTATGATTGTTGAACCCTGTAAAATAGGTTTTCATAAATGACAATATTACAGGCTCTCACAACAGAAATGTTAGTGCTAAGCAAAACGTAACACTGGTTACGCTCACTCTAAACTTTCTAACGATTTACTGTTAAAACACTTTATTAAATTGGTGAATTTCCCCAACCCACAAGCAAGAATACAGACCAGAGTATTAGCTTCAGAATACTGCTCCCCCCACTTGAGTTTATTGCGCCAAGAAAACGTAGTCAAAAAAGAATACGCCAGATACTGGCTTCCATATCAAATTGACAGCAAACCGCATTCCGGCCTCTTAATTCCAGCTACACAGCGCCATCTCGGAACTAAAGATATGTGGTCTCAAATTTCTGGGCGGACAAAGGAATGTGTACTCATCGATCGATTATTTCTGTCTGGCCGGAGACTTATCAGGGGAGGACACCACCAGGAAAAGGAGGTGAGTTGTAAGAGGACGCTGAATTGTCGGAGGGCGCTCTAGGTCGGCTGGTGTGACTCTAAACGGGCTGAAGTTTCAGTTATGTTCACACCCGCGGTGATGCGAGCGTTGCGTAAGAACAAGACCCTTCGCTACGGAGTCCCTATGTTGGTGAGTTCAGTGAGAGGAAAGTGGGACCCCCCCCCCCCCGGTTTGCTGCATCAGAACTTTGGCGAGTTTGTAATAAGAGGAAACAAAATAGGATGTAAACTAGCAACGAGCTCTCGAAGACTGAGAACTTTTAGACACTTCTAGTCGTCTACATAGCAGTATCCCTCCACCCCCATCTCTTCCTGTTAGTTACCAGTGTGTCTGTGACATCTTTCCCATCGAGAATGTGATTGTTATTATCTCCGTTTTACAGCTGAGTAAACTAAGTCTCAGAGAAACCAGAGTAACCCCAGTGTCTGTGATTACTAAATTTGTTTATAGGGTTTTGTAATACACCAAACAAGACCTCAGGAATAATGTTTAGCACAGTATCCGCTACACAGTGGGCCCTCAAGGGGTTGCTGTGTTACCATTTCTAAAGCAAGTTTTGAAACGGCTTTGGTGTTCATATGGCTGCATTGAATTTTGCGCTGAATTGCTGAAAGATGTCATGAGGGTAGTTTTAGGTTGACATAAGACCAAACCGATTTGGAATCCAGACAGGCTTTAGTTGCTGTGTGAGCACAGACTAGTTATTTTGCTTCTGCCTCCGTGTCATTATAAATAAAGTAACTTAAGCATATAAACAAAAGTAGCTTTTAAAAAAATACACAGTAATTTATTGCTTTGGTATAGCTATTGCCACAGGTGAAGATAACCAGCTTTTGCATTTAAGCAGGACTAAAGGGAAAAAGGTGATTTTAAAAGGTTTTTTTTCCCTCATCTGATGAATCTGAGTTTTTTTCATCTCTAGGAAACTACTTCAAATATATTTTTGAAGAGTTTGAGGAGAATTGCCTTTATAAAATAACAGTAATTATATCTATGTAGAGATAGCGCATGTTTAAAAAAATATTCTCTGCAGATTGCTCTGCCACTTTGAAACAGTGTGATTGTGGTCACTGACTTGTCCTCAGCATGCCCCTATGGAAATCATTTTTGATGTTCTCACCTTTCAAAATTACCAAAACAAAGGTTTTGAAACTGTTATACATTGAAGTACTTTGTAGGATTTTCCTTTCATGAAGTGGAAAGTATCTCAGTACTTCTTCCCAAGAAGGATTCACTGTTCTGTGAATCCTATTGGACCTAGGAGCCATGTTTCTGAATATTGGCCCCACACCTGTAAATAATTTCATACAGCAAAATTCTGTATTCAAGACTAATATCCAACTTTATTGGAATGAATTCAAGAAACACATCCTCATACTCATGTGTTAGACAAATATGCCATCACTACTGTGTTTATATTCAAGTTGAAATTACAGTATTTTCTTTCTGTTTATTAATACTTCCTAGTACTCTTTATTCAACAATATAGAGGGGGACTTGGATTACCAGATGTATGCTAATAATACTCTTTCCTGTCTTCTAAACCACTTGAAAATGTTTGTTTCAACTTCCATACTGTGTCTTTAACCCTTAGAATTTACTTTTCTAAACTGACTAGTGACCTGTTTGTTCATACACACACACACACACACACACACAATTCTCCAGCAATGTTCACTTACTTGTTTTTAGTATATTCCCCATTCTACAGCCATTATCACATTCTGCTCATCCAGTTTAACTGATTTTTTTGTTTCAGTTGCTGGTTGTTGGAGGTTCCTTTGGTCTCCGTGAGTTCTCACAAATCCGATATGATGCTGTGAAGATTAAAGTAAGAACTCTATTGGAGTTTTACTTATGTCTTTATATGTATATGCTTATTTACTGTTCTCATTGCTGAAACAAAATATCTGACACACAAAAATAAAGAAGCAAAAGTCTGTTTGGCTCATAGTTTGTAGAGGTTTCAGTCCATAATCACTGGCTCCAAGGGAAGATAGGTTGGCAAAGGGCCATCATAGAGAAGGACAGTTCATGGCACCCACAAGATAGCAAAAGCAACAAGGGAGAGAGACAAGACTATTTCTGTCCCTTATATTGTATGCAGGCTCCCTGGCCTAGCATGGGTGTAGGGCTCACACCCTTCCTTAATCCTAGCCAGAATTATGCAAAACTAGGCAGTAGACTGATTGACTAATCACGCATCCTTAATCCCAGCACTGTACAGTCTAAATTCAGCCACTTCTGAAAAAGCTCCATCTAAAACTATGTCTCATGATTATGAGACTTTGTGAAGCTATCTAGATACAAACTATAACATGTTTTGGTTTAGTATACTTCACAGTCTGAGTTTGCTGTCAGGGAGATTCCTGTTGTATGTCCTTTAATCTCAGTTTTTTTCATTGTAGCTCTGTGTGATGATTTATCTAACCCCAAGTAGCACCCATCTACCTGGTTTCTCTCCTTGGTTTTGATTCTGAATCTGTGCCAGGTTTGTCAAGTGCACTCACGGGGGTAAAATGGGTTTTCATTTTTTTAATTTTCAGCTCTTGCGGAAGCTCCACTAATGAGTCTTGTCTCTTAATCCCTAAAAGACTGCCAATACTAGGATTTTGTTTTGTTTTATAAATTACTTGAACATCATTGGACACATTTTTAATTTTATTATGTACTGAAAAGAAAGACACAGGAAGATAATCAAAAGGTTATACAGTAGAATACTATCTTAGGTAGAGGTTTTTTTTTTAATGTATGTTAGTAGCACATGATTAAACACAACTGAAATTAGTACTGATGTAATTTTGGAACCACAAATAGACATATGTTGGAACTTTTGGGTCTTGCTTTTATTGTACATCTTTTCTTTCATTCACATCATTTTAATCTCTTTAAGTCATCTTTCTAGTGGAATCCTCTGGTTATCCTTCAAGTTTACTTTGTTCTCATTCCATTTAGTCACTTGCTATCCAGTGTTCTGTTTAATTTGTGGTTTGTTTGTTTCAGCAGTCACATTTGTCTTTCCTAAAGACTATGCCATAAAAAGTAGCATGATATAAACTCCCACGTACTACTGTGGAATCTTATTTTTTAACAGTCCTTATTTTTGCTTGTTGGAAGGTATTCTTTTAGTTTTTAAGTATCGTATTATATTTACTAGAATCATTAATCTTATTGCTATATAATGTAATTTAGGTTAGCCTCCACAGTCAGAGGGCCAAGGCTCAAAAACATGTTCTACCTCTTTGACAGGTTGTTCAAACACATTATGTTCTATACATTACATGTCATAATAGAGATAAAAATAATATCTCTTAGATTTTGTGAGGATTAAACAAAGATGTCAAAATGCCTGACACATAATGAATGCTCAGTAGGTAGTAGCTGTTTTTAGTTGTAGTAGTGATGGTAGTATATTAGTTATTTTTATCTGATTGAAGTGGAGATTTGCTGTCTAAGTTACTTTTTCATTGCTGGGACAAAATACCCAACACCCACAAGTTAAAGGAGGAAAGATTTATTTTAGCTCATAGTTTTGTAGAGATCTCAATCCATAGTCACCTGGTTTCAAGGCAAGGCAACATGGCAGTCACCTATGAAAGTATGTGGATTGGAGGATGTTTTAGTTACCTGTCTCAGTGCTGAGACAAAATACCCTATACCCAAAATTAAAAGAAGAAAGATTTGTTTAGCTCACAGTTTGTACAGATTTATGTCCATAATCAACTAGCTCCAAGGTAGGCACATGGCAGAAGTCAATAGTTCATGGCAGTAGAAGACAGCAAAAGCAACAAGAGAGAAAAAGGACAAGGCTCTTTCTGTCCCTTATGTTGTATGCAGGCTACTCACTCTAGGGCAGGTGTAGCACTCATACCCTTAATTCTAGCACTGGACCATGAATGAATCAAAAACTCTAGATTCAGCCACTGCTGAAAAGCCTGCCCTTCATGGCTGCAAAAGGCTTTGAGGGGACATGCAAACCATAATAGGGGGCCATCTAAGTAACATTTGACCCTTAGCCCCTCAAAAGACCGATGTGTATCCCTTTATGCACAATGCATTTAGTCTATCTCTGAGAGATGCTAGTTTCCTGACAGTTTCAGCATTGCTGAAAAATCCAAGTCCAGATTCTCCTTTGGGATTTAAGGATAACTTGTAACTGCAAGACCTGTAAAAATGAAATGAAAGTTAAACACTTCCACAATTCAATGGCACAAGGTAAACATTCCCATTTCAAAAGATAGAAATAGGGGACTACAAAGGAATGGGACCAAAGCAAGGCCAAAATTCAGAAAGGCAAACATTAAATCCCAGCATTCTTGCCCCAGCCTCCAGGGCAACCTGTGGCAAAATGTGAGCTCCAGAGGGCTTGTGGGGTTCCACCTTATAGCAGTGCTGGTGATTGCAGCCCCCATGGCCTCACTCATGCTCACTTCTTATGTCTTTCCTCAGATGAGTCATATTTCTGGTTTCTCCAGACTTACGGGCTCTCCACTGCAGCTTTACACTCATAGCTTTACACACTGCCCTCTTAGGGACACCTTGCCTAGTCTCCTAGGCCTTCTGAGATCTGGGTAAAAGCCTTCCTGACCTTACAACTCTTGTGTTCTTCATGCACCTAAAACTTGCATAATGGGATGAAGTCCAGATCTGCTGCCAGCTGGAGCAGTAACCAGCCTTCTCTCTTAGCTGTAAGAATCAAGTGCCTGGATTGCTGAGCACTGTGAACTCAATCTTGAACAAATTACCTAGGCCATCACCATTCTGGAATATGGAGCTATGGCGCTCTCCTGTTAGCACAAAGTCTTTTTTACCTTTCTAGTTTTGAGATTGCAAAGGATGAAGAACTGTTGGTTCTTGTGATATCTCAGGCCATCTTTTCTATTGGCCTGTTCTGAAGTACTTTACTTTTTAATACTAATCTTTTCAGCCACTAAGTTGTCCTCCACTCCATCTTTATAGGCACAACTTTATTGGAGCTTCCTTTTTGGCTGGATACAAACTTTTAAAATTATTGTGTTTGCTCTTGAAAATCTCAAAATACAGTTAGACAAAAGCCCCCAACAGTAGCCATTGCCACTGCATCAACATTAGATTGCCTTGAAGGTCCACCAGATTAGTCCTTTTCCCTTAAGCTCAGTTTTCTGAAGTGTCTCTGGACATGGGCAAAATGTAGACAAATTTTCTGCCAAAGCATAACATGGCCTGCAGTGCAGCTGCCAGTAGAGTCTCTCTCAACTGAAACCTCTTGAGCCTGGTCTTTTATTTTTGCATTACTGTCAACATTCTGGTCTTCAGAGTTCTAACCAGAATCTCCCAACAGCTTGGCTTACAGCATTCTAGGGCTGCTCTTAGTTAGAATCTCTGAAACTTTCCAAAATCCTCATGCTAGCCATTCCTAAAGGCTTCTGAACCACAAAGGCAGGGAGCTTCATAGCAATGACCCCACTCCTGGTGTCAAACTCTTTCTTAGTTCTTTTCTCATTGTTGGGACATAATATCCAACCCTCACAAGTTAAAGGAAGAAAGGTTTAGTGTGTAGAGATTTGAGTTCATAGTCAGCTGATTCTAAGGCTGGGCAGCCTGGCAAGGGGCATAGCAAAAGAGAAACAGTTATTAATTTGGCGGGGAGGAAGCAGCAAGCATTTTTCCTCTTTTCTTGTTCGATCCAGGCTACAAGCCTATTAATTGGAAACCTGTACCCAGGATAGGTCTTCCCTTTAAGTTCATCATCCACACCTTAGAAAAATGCTACACCAATAAATGAATTAATCCAGTATCACATATCCATGTACCAGTCCTAAAAATCCCACCCATGAGCACAGAAGGCTTTGGGGGCCTCTCTAGATAACAGGCCAGAACATTTGTAATGTGTTTTAAATTGGTCACACTAGCCCAGTCATCCCTTCTGTGATTTAAAGTAAAAAATGGAATGTAAGAAATTTAAATAATTTATGGTTCCTCTTTGTTTTCTGTAGGTTGATCCTGAATTGGAAAAAAAGCTGAAAATGAACAAAATATCTTTAGAGTCAGAATATGAGGTATGATGTTATAGTTTATGTTTTATAACAGTTTTACTGTGGTCATGATTGGTTCTCTCTGCCTTAAGATAATATTGTAGAAAAATTAGTTATTTTAAATATATGGTATTGATAAATAGCAGATTAAATATCTGTTATCTGAAATATTTGGTGTTTCAGATTTTTAGTTTTTCAGATAGACTTTACCAGTTAAGCATCTCTAATTGGAAAAATCTAAAGTACTGCCAAAAGTTTTGTTGTTGCTGTTTTCTTTTTGTGGTGTTGACAATTAAAGCCAAGACCTTGCCCATGCTAGGTAGTTCTCTATCTTTGAGCTATACTCTCTAGCCCAAAACCTGAAATTTTTGAGCATTGTGTTAGTACTCCAGAATTTTCAGAGTTCAGATTTTTAAAGGATGCTCAGCCTGTATATAGTCATTTGAAAAGAAAATGAAAATGGAGTCATATTTTATATACCATGAATAAATAAATTGCATATGGAACAAGGATCTAAAATTAAGCGAAACACTAAATGTAGTAGGAGGAAGGAAATGCAGATTTTTTTGTAATATTAAGTCAGAGAAGCCTATTTAAATATGGAGTAAAACCCAGAAACTGCAAAAGTGAAGATGTATGAGTTTATACATTAAAAATCCAGAATTTCAGCCTTAAAAAATTCTAGAGTAAGTCACAAGTTAAATGAGAAATCCTAAAAATGTTTTATATCTTTATCATGGCTAATTAGTTAATATAAATACGAAGAATATCTACAAATCAGTATGAAAAAGGTCAGCAGAGCTGGGGATTTAGTCCAGTGGCGTATGGGACAAACAAGAAGTTGCAAGTTCAATCCCTGGTACAAAAACAGAAAAGGTCAGCAAATCAGTTGGTCAGTAGAAATGTGGGCAAAACATGTAAGGAGTTTAGAGGAAAAGAAATAATATTTTATTCTGACACTTATAAAGAAATGCTTAACTTACCAAAACAGTAATGATAAAATTATAGCAAGATGTCATTTTCAATCAATCTGATTAGCAAAAATCAAAAGGCTTAATATTAATAGCACATTGTATTACAGGATGTGATGAGGTGACCATTTATAGTTTAATCATTTTTTGACTGAATCATATTCTCCTCTTTGTATGTCTGACCATTTTTTTATTGAAAGTTGGACGTGAAGAGATTTCTGAAAAGTGCTGATTCTCATTTTACCTGGCAGCCAAGTTATTGGCGATCATTTTGAACTTGGGTTTGTGTTTTAAAAGGGAGAACCTGTAGAAAGGCTGTGGCATTTCCTAGATGGCTGTAACTTGATGTTGCACTCATTCTTCAAACTGTTTCCCCAGAGAACCTTGGGCGTGCTTGGGTTTTAAATTTTGCTGTATATAGTCATTTGAAAAGAAAATGAAATGGAGTCATATTCTTCTAAAGTCTAAAGTAGGTATTCTTCTCAAGCATAATCCCCGCTCCTAAAGAGCAGCTTTTTAGGTGTGTTAGCTAGCAGTAAGGAGAGGTCCATAGTCTGCCAAGGCTCACAATCTAATTTTCATGGCATTGCTGTTCTTCAATATTTCTTGTGTCTGTTCCACACTGATTCCTGTGGCACTTAGCTAGTAATTGGTAGATCTTAAGTGTCTTTCCTTGCGCACACGTACAATCTAGCATTCATTCACTGTCTTTTGTAGAAATAACTTTTACATGACCTCGTTCTATCAATCTTGCTTGTCTAAGATTGATTTTAATTCTCTAGTGTATGCATCTCATTTCATTAATGGCCATTATTATATTAAAATCTTTTCATATCTTGAGATCATTTCATAACAACACTTGAAAATACCCTCTTCCATACTAAATTAATAAAATTTTGTTCCTTCATACATATTTAATTCAGTCTTTTCATGTGCTTTTATTCACTGCTTCCCTATTTGGTCAGAAATTATTACTTGCTACTTGAGGATATGTAAGTAATAAATCAGGAATGATGCTACAAAAATGTATTTGGCAGATTTTTCCTTCTGGTTCTTACAGAAACCATGGAATTGGAGCACTGAAAAAAATCATATCAAATGTTTATCCTTGTCTTTTCCTTATTACTTATGAGGCAATCAATGCCTTCATGGCTTAAATAAATGCTAAAGGTTATATAGCTAATTAGTAAAACCATAATGCTTAGTTACCCAAACATTGAGGTAAAGTTAGACCATATTTCCCATCTTTAGTTAGAAGTTATCCTGTATTGTATTAGTTTCTTTTTTTCTGTTTTACTAAATTACTCCAGAACAGTCAAAGCAGTAAATGTATAAAAAATCTTTTCAGAGTGAAGGTCAGTACAAGGAAGAAGGAACATTTTTTTTTTTTTTTGTCTTTTTCCTTTTTATCGGTACCGGGGATCGAATTCACGACTGCCTGCTTGCAAGGCAGGCACTTATGCCGCTGAGCTAAACCCCCAGCCCCAAGAAGGAACATTTTATTTTCCTTTTATCCTGTCTTCCTGTGTTTGAGAGACTTTTCAGACTAAATGAAAGTAAAATGATTAAACTTGTGGTTGAAACAAGTTTTAACTACTCAGAAGGATATTGCTCATATGGGGAAAGTGTTTTTATGGCTAAGCTCAGGCTTATTTCTCAGGTACAAGACAAATCATAGTGGTCTCTTATAGAAGACTTCAGGTCTCTAGGTTTTCTTTGCTTCTTTTCTAAAAATCAGTTACGCTAACCTTTTTAGTAATTATTATGCTAGTTCACCTTTCAGATTTATGTTGTTTTCCTAGCTTCTTACCTTTCTTTATGCTATTGAAAAATAAAGCATGTTGACACTTTTTTCTGTGTTAGTGGTTTTATTACTTTGGGTGAAAAACATAGCCATTATCATTAGTAGCAAGCAAGAAAAGTTTTAAAGTCTAAGAAATACAACTTTTTCAGTGAATGTGTTTGGTTTACAGCATACATGTGTGTTATAATTCTATTTGAGGCCCTATTGGATTCTTTCTCTTCATTTATTCAGTGATTTCCTAATGAAAGCCACAGGCTCCTACCCTAACATGTATACTTTTAACTTTTGTGGTTCTATAGAAAATAAAAGACTCTACTTTTGAAGACTGGAAGAATATTCGCGGCCCAAGGCCTTGGGAAGATCCTGATCTCCTTCAAGGACGAAATCCAGAAATCCTTAAGACTAAGACAACCTGACTATGCTCATTCTTTTTTTTAAAAAAAATGTTAATCAACAGGACGTATTGGTCCAGGACATACTGGACATAAAATTCTACTTCTGTGGAAAGTTGGTAGATAGATAGATGATAAACTAGATTTGATAGATGATAAACTTGATTTTAAAAAGTCAAGTATACAGTTTTTCTTTTTCCCAGATAGTCCACTTACAAATGAAAGTAACAGTATTGACAACATAAAAAGAATTTCAACAAAATTGTGTGTACTGTTATCAAAGTATGTTGCATTTCATGTCCATTAGTGCAACATTTTGCTACCTCATGCTTATTTCTAATGAAAATAGTAGATTTACATTCAAATTCTCACAGTAAAATTGAGCAGTGATTTCATGCTAAACTTATGTAGGAAAGTAATCCTGATCACCTAATCTTGATATTATTTGTAATAAATCATAGTATGCTATCCAGTCTCTAAAGCATTAGTTGATGAGTGTGTTGACACCATGTGTACGTATGTCATCAATTTTAAGGGAGTAATATTAATATTCTCTGTTAAACAAAAAATGTTAAAGAAATTATATAGTTCCCTGTTAAGCTAAAAATAATGAAGTAATACCTGACTGTAAGCGGATATAGCAAATTGTTAAGGTAATTCAGAGATAACTGTTATTTGGTAAAACCTTATTTAAGATGTGCTTTATACCTTAGCATAGGTTGCATAAAAATTTATTCTAGCTTTTTGTTTGATTGGTTGGTTTTGGTTTTTAATTTTAGGTTTGCCATAACTGATCCCTAGTAAAAGAAAGACAGTTTGTTTTTTGTGGTTTTTTTTTTTTTTTTTTTAACTTGTTTTCTTTTTACCCTTCTTGAACCTTTACCTTCTGGTATTTTTATGCTTAATTCTAAATGACTAGTGTCTCAAATAGTTGCACTGCAATTACAAAAAATCAAATCTGGCCCACATTTATCACAGTCAAAACTTATATTCTTGTCAGCCAGGTACTTCAGTAAAGAGTACCCTGATTATCTTGTGATGATAATTTATGATACGGATGATTCATAAAACTTAGTTATCTGGAAGAACAATAGGTTTCATTAGAGAGACTGATTAATTGGTTGATTGATTGATTCACCCAAACCTCACTGCTACAAAAAACTACTCAAAAGTGGGTCATAGACTTAAATGTAAAAATCTTTTGGGAAAAAATCTTCTAGTAAAAAGTTTATACTAAATATTCGTAATGTTCGAATATTATGAACAAAAATGTTCGTAAAAGAAAAACTTATCAAATTGAGCTTATCAAAATTACAAACTTTTCCTCATTAAATATTGTTAAAATGATGAAAGATATACAGACTAAGAAAAAGTATTGACAAAAGACTTACGTCTAGAATACATTGAAAACTCCAATAAGTTTTCAAAAATCTATTAATAAAATGGGCAAAAAGCAGATACTTTATTTTTTAAAAATGGATGGAAAATAAGTACATGAAAAAAACGTTTGATATCAGTACCCACTAGGGAGATGTTAATTTAAACCACATTGAAATATGACTAAATACCTATTAGAATAGCTGAAAAGCAAGATGTGGTGGCACACACTTGTAATTCCAGGTACTCAGGAGAATGAAGCAGGACAGAATTGCAAGTTTGAGCCAGTGTGGAGGACCTATCTCAAAAACACAAAAAGCTGGGGACGCCACAGTGGAGGATAGCAACAGACAGGAAGGACTACTAGTTGGTGGTGAGTGCTGAGGACTCAGTCCTCCCACACGAGACAGCGATTGACCAGGAGCCATCTAGGAGAGGGTCCAGCTGAGCTCAGAACTCAGAGCTGCTGCTGGCTCCATCAAATGGTTTCCAACTGTGCTCAGGCCTGCAGGTGTGTGGATGGTTGCAGGTCAAATGAATAGTCTCAGCCAGAAAGTGCAGGCTCACTGAAATTATCCAGTAGCCCCCTGAAAAGTTCCTGCTGGCCTGCTGAATGGATGCGCACAGATCAGGACTCTGTCTCCACACATCTACCAGTGATGGCAGAGACAAACCTGGAAATAGACACTCTCTCTCTCTCTGTCTCTCTCTTTCTCTTTCTCTTTCTCTGTCTTTCTCTCTCTCTCTCTCTCTCTCTCTCTCTCTCTCTCTCTCTCATCATTCTCATTGTTGTGGTTTTGTTTTGTTTTTTACTTTTTATTTGGGTTTTTTCTCCATTGTCTGATCTTTTTATATGAGTATGAATGTGGTTTCTACTCGTTGTGGTGGTTGTTCTATTCTTGTTTTCTTTATCTCTTCCTTTTCTCTTGCACTCCAGTGTTCTGCACCAGTTTCCCAAAGTTAACATGATCACCTTTGTCCTCCAGCTTCTAATCTCTTCCTCTTCTTCCACTTCTTTATTTTCTCTTTAATCCATGTTAAATTTAACCCCTGAGGGCAAAATTGATACATTAAGGACTTTTAAACTACATATAATTTTCTAGTTTGTTTTAGACTTTGTTATATAACCACAAATCTAGTTCATATGGTTAAAAGTGGCAAATTAATGGTTATCTCAGTTTGTCATTTTCTAGGCTGTTCTGATGCTAATGGTACTACTGTAAACAAAAGTGATATAATTGTTCTAAACAGCTGTTCTTCCTGGTATTCCATGACTGAGATTGACTGAGGGTCACCGAAAATACTGTGGCAAAGTATAAAGAATCAGGTACTGGGTCAAACAAGCAGCAACTTTTCATCTCCCCACAAATTGAAGAGGTAGGATCTTTCAACAGACTCAAAATCCAAAAACCAGCTACAGCTAGAAGATACCTCACAGAGGTAGTCATTCCCTAAAGGTTCTAAATACTACCAATAAAGCAACCCACCATAGGCAGCATCACCACAGGAATTAAACTAAAAAAAGAAAAAAAAATGAGAAGACATTTAAAGAAGCTGTAACCTCAGACATCTAGTTGACCAAAGGCAAACCCAGGGGACAATGAAATGGGGCATTCCAAAAGCCTCCCACCTGACCTCTCTGAAGTGGTAACAACAAAATAATTGAGGCTCTGGAAAAAATCAAATGAGAAATAATTTCTCAAATAACTTCAGAGATAGTATCCACAATGAAGATCATACTCAGTAACTCTAGAGCAGATACAGATAAAAAAAATAGATGAGGTTAAGAAAATTATGAAAGTCATGAATTCTCAGCATAGGAAAGAAATGGAATCCATAATGCAGATTCAGGCAGATACTGGCAAAATAAAAATTCCAGTGAAAGTATTTGCAACAGATTAAGCTAATGTGAGGACAGAATCTCAGATATAGAAGACAGGCTTGCAGTTAGCTATCATGAAAATAAAGATTTCTTAAGAATAGTAAGGGACTATGAGAAATCAATGCAGCAGCTGCTAGATGAGGCAAAGAAGAATAACTTAAGATTGATTGGAGTCAATGGAAAGAAAAAAACAGGAGATAGCAAAGATGATATTAGAAACTGTTCATAGATATCATGACAGAAAACTCCCCTGGTAGAAAAAAAGAATTTTGACACAGATACAGAACTCCAATTAGCTATGATTAAAAAAAATCTAAAACCAGGCGTATCATAGTCAAGATTCCAGAAATTCAACACACAAGAATAGAATCTTAAAAGCTGTTAGGGGCAAAAAAAAAAAAAAAAAAAAAAAAAAGTGTAAAGACCTACTCTCACTAAAGGCCTCATAGAACTATAGAATGCTCCTTATTTCCTGTTACCACATCAGTCTGGATGTAGTCATGGGAGTTTACTTTGTACAGTACATCAACTTCAAGATTCAAAAAAAGAAAAAAGATAGTTTGAAGAGACAAGCATCAGAACTCAACTCAGCTATTAAAGGTTGGAATTGTTAGATTGGGAATTTAAAATTGATTAATGTGATAAGAGCACTAATGGAGAATATATAAATTGTGCAAGAACAGATGGATAATAAAGGCAGGGAAACAGAAGAAAAAGTAAAATTCTAAAAATACAAACTAACAAATGCAGAATCCTTTTATTGGATCATCAGTAAAGTGAACATGATTGAGGGGGAAAAAAAAAGTAAAAGGGGAGAGAGAGAAAAGTAAATGTATCATACTAGCACTAATGAAAGCTGAGGTCCCTGTATTCATTTTAAACAAAGCAGAAGAATTTATAATGATAAGGGTCCATTCTTCTAAACACAGTTTTTAATGTGTATGTGTCCAACAGTGAAGCAGCAAACCAATAACAGAAAGATAGAAAATCCCCAAAATTCTTGAAGATTAAACAAGACTCTTCTGAATCACACATGGGTCAACGAAGTCTAAAGAAAAATGTAAAATATTTTCTAAGCCAGACATAGTGGTGCACACCTGTACTCCCATTACTCTGGAAGACCGAGGCAGAAGGTCTGCAAGTTAGCACAGCCAGAGCAATTCAGTAACTTAGCAGGATCCTGTCTCACAATAAATAAATACATACATACATATATACATACATACATAGGATTAGAGATGCAGTTAACAGTATAAGTACCCTGGGTTCAATTCCCAGTACCATCAGGAAAAAAAAAAACTGTAAAATGGAATCAAAATTTTATCAAATTTCATTCAAGGAAAGGTTCTTTGAGGGAAGTTTATAGAATTGAATGTATTAGAATAAAAGGAAAATATGTAAAACATGAAGCTTGTAGCTTAGGAAAAGAGAGGTTAAATTTCAAAACTGGAAAAAAAAATCAATATAGATGTAACCAGAAAATCAGAGAAACTCAAGCCAAAAGTTAGCTCATTGAAAGTATCAATAAAATGGACACAACTAGTCAAACTAAGAGTGTAAAAAGACAAAAAGTACTAATATGAGAAATAAGAGATTATTGCCAATGACTCCACCCACATTAAAAGGATAATAAAAGAACAGTGCTGTATCCATAAATTTGGTGACCACAAAATAGTTAAAATTTTAAAAGATACTGTCTACCAAAACTTAATATGAAAGTAAATCATATGAACAGGTTGTATTTATTAAATTGAATCAAAGGTTACTTTCCAAAACAGCACCAGACCCAAACATATTGACTGAAGTCTATTGAACATTTAATGATGAAATTATGGCAGTTCTGTATGACCTTTTCCAGAAAATAGAAGTAGATGGAGTGTTTCCTAATTCCAAAAAGACAAAGATGTAAGAAAAAATTATATCAATATCTCTCATTAATGTACATACAATAATCTTCAAAAAACATTAGCAAATGAAATCCCATAGTGAAAACAATTATATAACATTTTGAAGTGAGATTTATTCCAGATTTGTAAGGCTGGCTAGTTCAGCATTCAAAAAACAACATTTATTATATCAACAGGCTAACCTAGAAATCACATAACCATATCAGTAGATGCAGAAAAAGCATTAGACAAATTCCAGCACTCATTCAGTGATTTGAAAAAATGATGAGGGACTCCCTCAGCTCTTAAGGAAGGTACTTGGATACTTTCTGTAAGATCAGGATTTTTCCTTTTATCACTCCCACATAATAACATGGAAATTCCCAGGTAATGTAAGACAAAGTAAAAAATACATAGATTGGCAAGGGACTGTTAACAAATGACATGATGGTTTGTGTAGAAAATCACAAACTGGAACAAATAAGCAATTGTAAGATTATTGCAGTATACAGGTTGACATATAAAAACCATTTGCTTTTCTACATATTAGCAACAAACAGTTGGAATTCAAAAAGAATGTAGTCTGCATTAGAAGAAAAAATTCCTTTGTATAAGTATAAAATATGTACAAGATCTATGTAAGGAAGTCTGCACACCTTTGATGAATGCAATCAAGAAAGATCCAAGGGATTCAGTGTTTGTGGATAGGAAGAGCTTCAATGTTCATATGTAGAAAGACTTAATATTTTATGATTTAATTCTTCACAATCTGATTGACTCATATGTTAACCACAAGCCCAATAAAATTTTAGTAAGTTACTTGGTTGGTACAAAGTTAGTACAGTAAGTCTGTCCTCTACTTATGAGCAAGTTTTGTTTTGGGAAAATGTTTGCAAGTTTTGTTCATTAGTCTGACAAGTGGGTGATATATACCTTTGACACAAATATGCAATATAAAGCATTTAAAAATACTAAATGCAGTAGGCACCTGCCTGGCAAGCACGAGGTCATGAATTGGATCCCTGGCACTAAAAAACAAATAAACAGAGAGGCCCCTTCCTTTGTCTGGAGGAGGAGGGGTCCCGGGTTCCCGAGGCACCTCGGCCCGTACCCAGCCGCGCCTGGCCGTCGGTGTGCGGAGGAGGAGCTGCGCGGATCCCGAGCCGCCTGCAGAGGCCCCTTCCTTTGTCTGGAGGAGGAGGGGTCCCGGGTTCCCGAGGCACCTCGGCCCGTACCCAGCCGCGCCTGGCCGTCGGTGTGCGGAGGAGGAGCTGCGCGGATCCGGAGCCGCCTGCAGAGGCTCCTTCCTTTGTCTGGGGAAGGAGGGGTCCCGGGTTCCTGGGGCACCTCAGCCCGTACCCAGCCGCGCCTGGCCGTCGGTGTGCGGAGGAGGAGCTGCGCGGATCCGGAGAGCCTGCAGAGGCCCCTTCCTTTGTCTGGAGGAGGAGGGGTCCCGGGTTCCTGAGGAACCTCGGCCTGTGCCCAGCCGCGCCTGGCCATCGGTGTGCGGAGGAGGAGCTGCGCGGATCCGGAGCCGCCTGCAGAGGCCCCTTCCTTTGTCTGGAGGAGGAGGGGTCCCGGGTTCCTGAGGCACCTCGGCCTGAGCCCAGCCACGCATAGCCATCTGCGTGCAGAGGAGGAGCGGGGTAGATCCGGAGTGCCCGCAGGAGGCCCTTCCTTTGTCTGGAGGTTTGTGGATATCTCTGCAAGCAGGGAGGGATCACAGGCTCCTGAGGCACTGCGGTCTGTGGTGAGTACCCTAACCCGGCTGCGATCCAAGAGCTGTGGATCTACCAAGGGGCAGGTGGGCGCACAGTGTCCCTGAGGCCCAGCTTGTCTGGAACCGCGGAGTTCTGAACAAGCAGAGGAGGGCCATTGGTTCTGCAGGCCCAATGGCCTGGGGTAGAGTGGTGCCAGAGTCTCAGTAGCTGCAAACATAGAAGGGGATTTTCAACAGATCCTGAGGAGGCTTTCAAATAACACTTGAAACACAGAAATATAGGAAAATGACAAAACGAAAGACCAAATTACAACCTCAAACCTCCAGCCCATATCAGGAAACCCTAGGAGAAGTGTATTTAGAAGAAAATATATCCCATCCTCCTCATATATTAGACACAATAGCTACTGAAGTTGACAAGCAACTCCAGGAAGCTTTAAAGAAATTCAAACTCGAAATAATTTCCCAGATAAAAGAAGAAATGATAAAAGAAATGAAAGAGATTCTAAATATATCTAAAGAAAACACAGATAAAAAATTGGAGGAATTAAACAAAAAGATAGAATCCCTAGACGAGCAATATAAGAAACAAACAGAATACATAATGCAGATGCACAGAGATATACAGGAAATAAAAAACTCCACTGAAAGTTGTAAAAACCGCCTTAATGAAAGTGAAGATAGAATTTCAGACCTTGAAGACAGGATTGCAGCAAGTGAACAGGAAAGGAAAGATCTTTTAAAAATAACAAGGAATCAGGAAACAACAATTCAACAACTGCAAGATGATGCAAAGAAGAATAACATAAGAATGATAGGGATTAATGAAAAAGAAGGAGACAACATAAAGGATATCAAGAGGATATTTAGAGAAGCAATAGCTGAAAACTTCCCAAGCATGAGATCAGAAACTGACATCAGGATCAGTGAAGCATATAGAACTCCAAATAGTCATAACCAAAATAAAACTACACCCAGACATATAATAATCACCATCCCAGAAATCCAACACAAGAATAGATTATTAAAAGCTGTCAGAGAGAAAAGACAGATCACTTATAAAGGAAAACCTATCAGAATCACAGCAGACTTCTCATCATAAACAATAAAGTCAAGAAGAGCATGGAGTGAAGTATTCCAGATCCTAAAGCAAAATGATTTCCAACCTAGACTGATATATCCTGCAAAACTATCATTTAAAATAGATGGTGAAATACGATACTTCCATGACAAAGAACAGCTGAAAAACTTCATGAACACCAAACCAACCCTGCAAAAAATATTGAAAGACAGTTTAGATACACAAAGGAAAAAACCACTAAGCAAAGCAAATAATTAAACAGAACAGAAAGATAAAGATGCAACAGCAGAGAGATAAGAATCCTACAATTAAACAACATTTAACAGTAATAACCATTAATGTAAATGGTCTCAATGCACCAATCAAAAGAAACAGACTAGCAGAATGGATCAAGAAACAAAATCCAACCATATGCTGTTTACAGGAAACCCATCTAACCCAGAAGGATACTCACAGACTGAAAGTCAAAGGATGGAAAACAATTCTTCATGCAGCAGGAATCCAAAAAAAGGCAGGAGTAGCCATTCTGTTTGCAGACAACGTGAACTTTAAACCAACAATGACCATAAAGGACAAAGAAGGTCACTACATACTCGTAAGGGGAAAACTCCAAGAGGAAGAGATAACTATCTTAAATATATACGCACCAAACTCCAGAGCGCCCAGTTATATAAAACAATTATTAACAGAAATGAAAACTCAAATTATCAGTAACACAATTGTAACGGGAGACCTTAATACGCCATTGACACCAAGGGACAGATCGACCAGACAGAAAATGAGTAAAGAAATAACAGAACTGAATCATACCTGTGAACAAATGGGTTTGATAGACATATACAGAATGTTCCACCCAACAACATCAGAATACACATTCTTCTCAGCAGTACATGGATCATTTTCTAAAATAGACCATATATTAGCTCATAGAACATATTTAAACAAGTGCAAAAGAGCTGAAATCATCCCTTGCATGTTATCGGATCACAGCGCTCTGAAATTAGAAATTAATGATAAAAGATACTGCAAAAATCCCACAAACACATGGAAACTGAATAACACACTCTTGAGTAATCAGTGGGTCACAGAAGAAATTAAAGAAGAAATCAAACAATACCTAAAAGAAAATGAAAATGCAGATACAACTTACCGGAATCTGTGGGATACAATGAAAGCCGTTCTGAGAGGAAAATTTATTGCACTGAGTTCCCACATCAGGAAAACAGAACGAATACAAATAAATAACTTGATGCTACACCTCAAACAGCTAGAAAAGGAAGAGCAAGTCAAGCCCAAAGCCAAAAGAAGAGAGGAAATTATAAAAATCAGAGCAGAAATCAATGCAATAGAGACTAAGAAAACAATCCAAAGGATCAACAAATCAAAGAGTTGGTTCTTTGAAAGAATAAATAAAATCGATAAGCCCCTAGCCAACCTTATTAAAAAAAGGGAAGAAAAAGCTCAAATTCATGCAATAAGAAATGAAAAAGGAGAAGTCACTACAGACCCAATAGAAATACAGAAGATCATCAACACCTATTTTGAAAACCTCTACTCTCAAAAGTTTGATAACACAGAAGAAATAGACAGTTTCTTAGAAGCATATGAAGTGCCAAAGCTAGATCAAGAGGATGTAAAACTGTTGAATAACCCAATCTCGGTTACTGAAATTGAAAATGTAAGTCCTTACCCACCAAGAAGAGCCCAGGCCCAGATGGATTCACTGCAGAATTCTACAAGAAATACAAAGAAGACCTAATGCCGACACTCCTCAAACTATTCAATGAAATTGAAAGGGAAGCAATCCTGCCTAAGTCATTCCTGGAAGCAAATATCACTCTAGTACCAAAACCTGAGAAAGACCCAACTAAAAAAGAGAACTATAGACCGATTTCCCTAATGAACACAGATGCAAAAATCCTCAATAAAATATTGGCAAATAGGATCCAGCAAATCATCAAGAAGATTATACACCATGACCAAGTGGGATTCATCCCAGGAATGCAAGGATGGTTCAATATACGCAAATCAATAAATGTAATTCACCATATCAATAAAGCCAAAAATAAGAATCACATGATCATTTCTATAGATGCAGAAAAAGCCTTCGATAAGGTCCAACATTTATTCATGATAAAAACTCTACAGAAAATTGGAATAGATGGTCTTTACCTCAATATAATAAAGGCCATCTATGACAAACCAACAGCCAGCATCATACTAAATGGTCAAAAATTGAAAGCCTTTACTTTAAAATCAGGCACAAGACAAGGATGTCCTTTATCACCACTCCTATTTAATATAGTACTGGAAGTACTAGCCAGAGCAATTAGGCAAGAAAGAGAAATAAAAGGGGTAAAGATAGGAAAAGAAGAAGTTAAGTTGTCATTGTTTGCAGATGACATGATACTCTACATAGAAGACCCCCTAAGCTCCATTGAAAGACTCTTAGATACAATAAATAAATTCAGTAATGTGGCTGGATACAAAATCAATACTCAGAAATCAATAGCAAAACAACAAAACCACAGAGAGGGAAATAAGGGAAACTGGACTATTCACATTAGCAAGCAAAAAAATGAAATATTTAGGAATTACTCTTACGAAAGAAGTGAAAGACTTATACAGTGAAAACTATATTACACTGAAAAAGGAAATTGAAGATGATCTCAGAAAATGGAAAGACATCCCTTGCTCATGGATAGGAAGAACAAACATTGTGAAGATGGCCATTCTCCCAAAACTCTTATACAGATTCAATGCAATCCCAATAGAAATACCATCAACATACCTTATAGATCTAGAGAAATCACTCCTAAATTTCATCTGGAACCAGAAGAGACCTAGAATCGCAAAAGCAATTCTAAGCAGCAAAGACAAAGCAGGAGGCATCACAATCCCTGACTTGAAATTATACTACAAAGCAACAGTAGTAAAATCAACATGGTATTGGAATCAAAACAGAGCTGAAGATCAATGGAATAGATTAGAAGATACAACCACAACTACAAACACACTCAACCACCTTATCTTCGATAAAGGAGCCAAGCAGGTTCACTGGAAGAACGACAGTCTCTTTAATAAATGGTGCTGGAAAAACTGGCTCTCCATTTGCCAAAAACTAAAGCTAGACCCATGTCTATCACCATGTACTAAATTAAAATCTAAATGGGTCAAAGATCTGAATATTAAAACAGAAACGCTAAATCTATTGGAAGACAAATTGGGTAGAAACCTTGGAGACATAGGAGTAGGTAGAGAATTCATGAATAGGACTCAAACTGCACAGGAAATACTTCCCAGAATCAATAACTGGGACCACTTCTTATTAAAAAGTTTTTGCATGTCAAAAGAAATCTCCAGCATAGTGAAAAGAAAACCCACAAACTGGGAAAAGATTTTAGTGAACTCTCTCTCAGACAAGGGACTCTTGTCTAAAACATATAAAGAATTAAAAAAACTCAGACCTTCAAAATTCAAAGATCCAATCCAAAAATGGGCATCTGAGATGAATACGCAATTCTCAGATGAAGAAATGCAAATGGCAAATAAATACATGAAAAAATGCTCATCATCATTGGTCATTAGAGAAATGCAAATTAAAACCACACTGAGATACCATCTCACTCCTGAAAGAATGGCCAGGATCAAGAAAACCAACAACAACAAATGCTGGAGAGGCTGTGGGGAAAAAGGAACTCTCCTGCACTGTTGGTGGGAGTGTAGACTGGTACAGCCTTTGTGGAGATCTGTCTGGAGGTTTCTCAAAAAGTTGGGATTGGAAATCCCATTTATTCCAGCTATTCCACTTCTAGGCATATTCCCAGAAGAACTGAAAGCATCATACCACAGGGATATATGTGCACCTATGTTTATAGCAGCACAATTTGTAATCGCCAGATCTTGGAAACAACCCAAGTGTCCATCAACTGAGGAATGGATAAAAAAGTTGTGGTATTTCTATACAATGGAGTATTATTCAGCTATAAAGAAGGATCGCATTGAGATATTTATCAATAAATGGGCACAGCTTGAGACCATACTCATAAGTGAAATAAATCAATCTCGCATGTATGAATACCGAATAGTTTCCCTAATGTAAGTAATGATTCAAATATATAAAAATATGTGATAATCATGATTCCCCATTATGTGGCCTTGAAGCCTTATAAAATTTTCACTTATTAATTAGAAAGGCTTTACTCTGGGCTTTTTGATATGGAAATATTTGAAGCTATAGTATATGAAGTTTTATCCAAATATTTTAAGGAAAAAGACAGACACTATGGTAACTACTATTCTTTAAAAAAAATTATTTAGCTATTTCTTATGTTTATTTTAATTAAGGGAAAAACTTAAAAAATTAGGATATATAGTAGTAACTCTTTTTGATCTCCTATTAACTTGTTTTGAAGTCCTGTAATACTCCCAAGATCTTGTTTTGACTGATTAGACTCTGTTCCATTCTGTGCGATAGTAGCAAGTTTGAAGGTATAGGCAACTAATTTGAAGGCAATAAGATTCACAAAGATGCCCATTCTGGTTTGACTATTGTCTCCTTTGGAAGTCCTGTAATGTTCACAATGCCTAAGTTTTATTGGTCTTGTTCTCCACTGTTTTGTCCGGCTTTATAATATCTAATGAGATGGACAATTCCTTTTAAGGAAACAAGAGACAATGTTGATAACCATTGTTGATGACCTTGTACTCTGTTCTACATCATGTGCTATGTCTATCCTTGGTTTGGACTTACAGCTTTGTTTTGTCATATTTGACTTTATTCTCTCCCCCCCAAGAGAGTAATGAGAACTGAGGAGTAATAAAATCCAAAATGTATAAATTTTGTTATAAAAAAGAGAGGGAGGGGAAAAAAAAAAAGAGCTCTAACGGATATAACAACAAGTGTGTTTAGGGATGTTAAATAGCTGACTATATTAATGTTTTTGGATCATTGAACACAGCTGTTTGCAGTCTCTCCGTTTGAATGTCTACTTTGTATTCTTTGATACTGTGATTTGAGCAACTATTTCCAAGATGATATTATGTAATCTATTAACAGGTGATTTCTTACTGTTATGTTTTTTTTTTGTAGTTATGTATTATGTGTAACCTTACACTGCTTTGTTCTGTTTTGTGTTTTTCTCTTTTTCCTCTTAAAAAAAAAAAAAAAAAAAAAAAGATTAAAAAAAAAATAAAAAAAAAACAAATAAACATACAAAAAACAAACAAACAAAAAACAAATGCAAGGTTTGTTCATATCCAAAAGTTTGCAACTTGAATGTTGTAAACTAGGGACTGTATTAACAGAATTAAAGGAAGGTGTGCTGAGTGATTCATTAAATAGAGGATTTTTTTTAAGTTAAATTTTTTAAATACAAAAGAAATCAAAATTCTAAAGCTGAATAGTTAAGGACTAAAATGAAAATTCTGCTAGAGAGACACAGCAGTAGTTTTCAGCTGACAGAACAAAAGATTGAATAATTTAAAGATTGAGAATATGTGACCTGAGAAACAAATAATGAAAAAAAAAAAAAACCCAAAAGTTCAGAGGAATGCCAGGCATCATCATTAAATGCACCAAATCTACTTGTTTAGAGTAACAGAAGAAATGAGCTTGAAGATACTCAAAGAAATAATTGATAAACCACAAAATTCTGACCAGAATTTATTACTTTATTCAATACAATAATCTCTGGGTTTTGCATTTTATCTTGGGGTGTTCTCTAGGATGTTATAAGTATCTAGCTTATTACTGGATGACATTTGTAAACTAATTGAACAAAATTGGTTCTATTATGATTTTCATAACAGTAATTTTATATTAATTAAGGAACTCCTCTGGGATTGTTTCTTTCCTGCCATTTCATTCTACCCATGAAAAGAATGAAATTTACTCTCTTGGTATTGGACTTACTTCTTAATGAGTAAAATATGTCACTTTAGTTATGCCATGTGACGACATGAGACAAGAATCAAATGAATGTTCAAAACCTTCTGTTGAATTTCAGAGATCCAGACATCACTTCGTTGTTTTTTCAAGAACCATGACATTTGATGAACAATAATATACTAATTTTAAAACTTTCTTTTCTAACTGTAGATGGCCTCAAATTTATTGCAATAATTTTTTTCTGTGTCTCATTATAGGAAGATCTAAATTAGCTGTAACTGTGTATAAGAAGCTTTAAATATTTTTTTTTGTAATCAGTAATTTTTACACTATTTTTCTGGTCAAAGATAGTCTTTTGTGACCTTTGAATCAGTAGGAAATAATTTTGTGTGTAGCTTTTTCATATCATTTTAAAAAGATATTTCAACCTCCCACCCCACAAAATGAACTACAATGACAATGTAGGTAGAGAACTTCTTAAAATTTAACTTAATGCAAAAACATTCTTCATTGTGACATAATTGCTAGGTGCTTTTTTGTTTCATTTTTATTAGTTCTTTTTTAAAAATGAAGGAAAAAAGGGAGAGAGGGATCAGATAAAACTCACCCAATTTGATGAAAATTAATCTGACCATCAAAAAAGTACAACAGTTTTCAAATAGGATGAATACAAAAAGATCCACACCAAGACACAATCATAGGTAAGATATTGAAAGAGAAGGACCAAGAGAAAACGAAAGCAGCGAGAAAAGGAATTTACAAAAAGATCCATTCCTAATTTTTCATTAGATACAATGGGGACCAAAGGACAATAGGATGAGACATTCAGTGTTAAAAGAAAATATTGTCAGCCAAGAAACCTAATAAAATTCTCTTTCAAAAATGAAACAAAGATATTTCAAATAGACGAACTAGAGACATCATTGTTAACAAACTTGCCTTATAAGAAATATTAAAGGAAATTTCAAAAAGTAACCACATGTACGCTTAACAATTTGATTATGTTCTGAGAAATGTGTCATGAGGTGATTTTGCTATTGTGTCAACATCAGAGTATGCTTATTGGTATGATAGAGCCTGCTACACACCTGGGCTACAAACCTGAATAGTATGTTACCAAACCAAATAGTATAGGCAACTGTGATACACTGATATTTAATTAGCATTAGGATGATATTTAAACATAGAAAAGATACATAAAGCTATGATTTAAAAGATTTTTTTAATGGTACAACAATTTGGGGGAATTATGAGTGGAATTTGTAGGACTGGAAGTTGCTGCAGGTGAGTGGCTGTTAGGGGAATATGAAGTTCTAGGACAGCGGAGGAGACTCTATGGTACATGTGCCACAGTGGGCTGGTTTGTATCATTGCAGCCTCTGAAAGATTCACTATCACTAATCTAGGACATTAGTACACATGAATATGCATTTTAAAATCACTGTACTCTTCAGCTTTACTAAGTTTAAGAAAAATCTTCAATGATAAATTAGCTTACTGTAACATTTTTACTTTATAAACTTTAGTTTTTAAAAAATCAACTTCTATAATAACAGTTTAAAATTCAAATGTATCACAAGTTTACAAAACATTTGCTTTGTATTCTGTTAAGTTTTATATTTAAAAATTTTTTACTTTTATATTTTGTGGTGCTAAGGATTAGACCAAAGGCCTCACACATAGTAGGTAGGTATTTTCCACCATTGGGCTATACTTGCAGCCCTATATTTTTGTTTTTTGAACTTGTTAAAAAATTAAGACACAAACATGCCCATTAATCAGTGCCTACACAGGATCAGGATCATCAGTGTCCCTGTGTTCCCCTCTCCATTTTCTTCCACTGGACATCTTAAGATGAAGCTGGCATCTCCTATGATATGAGTGTCTTTTTCTGGAATCCTTCCTAGGACCCACCTGAACTGCTTCTTGTGCAGATGTTATTCTCTGCACAAACATGTCCCTTGTCACTTGCTTGATTTGATTTTTTTTCATAATAGATTTGCCTGTAAGTAGACAATGCATCATGGACATTATATCTATTACTGAAAACTCCAAAGTTGGGGCTCTATGTTTTTAAATGTCTTAGTATTTTGAGGTTTGCAAAACCTTCGGCTAAACTTCTCACTGAATTTTCTTGAGAGTTCTGCGGTTTTCTTTCCTCTTTGGTGTATGTTACTGTTTCAGTACCAACAGGTACTCCTTAGTTCCTCAGGAAACATGTCTAGGAGCTCCTCAGTGCGCCCTTATTTACATTCTCATGAAAGTTGTTTGCCAACTCCACCACAGTTTTTTTTTTTTCAATCTTCATATCCTTGACAAATCTGTTGATTTCATGAACAAATTTCTTGGGTGTCTTTTGTGTGCCATTCATATACTGCTTTGTGATATCAGCCCAAGTCCCAGCAACATTTTGATGTAGTCAGTCAAATAAATGAATTTTCTGGTGTTGATTCAGGTGTCTTTTCACTGCCTTGTGAGCCAGTGACAGCCACGTGGGCTGGGAGGGGAGATGGGAAACCAACCTGTGCCTTTCAGTAAGCCAGCTGCAGCTATGTGGGCTGGGCGGAGACTCAAGAAACCAACCCACACTTTCCTGTGAGCCAGTGGCAGCCATACAGACCAGGAGAACCAGGAAGCCAACCCATGCCTTCCTGTGAGCCAGCTGGCACACAGGCTAGGAGACAAGAAGAACAATTTCCTTGCCCCCCCCCACCCCCATAAGCAACCAGCTTATTTGGAGGAACTGAGGCTGAGGTGACAGCAACTGTAGTAAATAAAATGACAATGCTTGTATTGTTTGACTTTGCGAGCCTAAAGTTGGTTGAGCATCTGTTTGATATATATATATATATATATATATATATATATATATATATATATATATAGTCTTTTTCCTTTTTATCGGTACCGGGGATCGAACTCATGACTGCCTGCTTGCAAGGCAGGCGCTTATGCCACTGAGCTAAATCCCCAGCCCCTGAGCATCTGTTTGGAGGGTAACAACATGCATTATAATTTCTGTGGAGGATTTCCTTCTGTCTTTTTGAAATCTAATCTTTTGTTCCATTGTATTGTTTTGTCTTATTCCTGTATCTGGTAACCTGAGCAACTATACTGAAGATAACAATCACTGTTAAATTTCAGTCATCTTGTTTTGAGATCCTGTATCACTGTTGTTGTTGTCATTTTGCTTTCGTTGTTGTTTTGGTTAGTTTGCTTCTTGAATTTCCTTTTTCTCTGAAAAAGAAAAAGAAGAAGCTCTGCCACCTCTCAATCCTGGCACTGGTTACAGCCTAAATCTGGTAAACTCACTGTTAGGGAAAAGTTCAAATCTCTTGAGGGAAGAAGCTGAGTGCAGCAGTGGCTGTTGAGCTGAGATTGGTATCTCGCTTAGCTACTGTCCAGTGTCTGCCTGGCCTAACTCTCCTTCCATTAGGAGATAATGCCCAGTGAGCAACATATGTGCAAGAAAGCCTCTTAGCTCAGAGCACTAAGCAAAATACAAACCAGAGAATTACTCAGAGGGCAGGAACTAAGTTAGAACCAGAGAACCATAAGAATTGAAAAACAAGGAGGCTGGTTCTGATTAGGCACCAAACCTAACCAGGCTGAGCAACCTGTGAGACAGAAGTGCAGGCACTTGCAGTGGCTGTGACCTTTTGGAGCTAGGGTTGAAGAAAAGTCAGATAAGGTATGCTGCCTCTAAGCTCTGCACCTGTGTAGGCTCTCTCCAGTTACCAGCCTTCCAAATACCGATAAGCTGTGTTCCTACCACACCTCATCAAAAGCCAAGGGCCTCTCTTCTGTTGCCATACTCGAAGTGCAACTAAAATCATAGGCTGGAAAGAAAGCCTCTGAAATTGAAAAATTGGAATTCAAGATCACTGCAGGTAGAGTAAGCAACCCAAATCAGAGCCTGTGGAGGCTATTTCCTGCTAGCTTCTAGAAATCACTAAAACCCCATGTTGGACTGAAACCCGCACGATACTGCTTTGATCCAGAGTTAAAAGAGGCAGAGAAAGGCCATCAGAAAAGTGTATGGGGGCAAGGTTACTACTTCCTATCTGACTACAGAGAACCATTGAGGTTCCCAGCGAGAAAAAATCTGGAGTGAGGTGGGCCAGAGATGGAGAGCATAGAAAGCTGAGCAGTGAATCAGGTGAAGAAAAGCGCAATGCCCATGGCAGAAGTGCAACTGGAGCGCCCCAGGAAGAGTACATTTATATTTTTAACTTTGTGTGTATATTTTTTCTGTACTAAAATCAGAGTGGATCGAAGACCTAGATATGAAGACAGAAGCATTGCATCTGCTGGAGGATAAAGCAGGTAGAAGACATAGGCATGGGCAAGTACTTTCTGAACAGAACCCCAGTGGCACAACAAAGAATACCAAGAATCAACATGATGGGATTATATTAAAGATCTACACAGCAAAGGAAAAATCAACAGTGAAGAGACAACCTACAAAATGGGGGCAAAATTGCCACCTACTCAGAGAACTAATACCTCAAATATATAAAGAAAAAAATTAGAAACCAATAAAAGAACCAGTCAAAAAGTGAACAACTAAAATGAATAGATGTGTCTGAAAAGAAGAAACTCAAATGGCCAGTAAGTACATGAAAAAAATGTTTATCCTCTTTGACTATCAGGGAAATGGAAATCAAAACAATGCTGATAGTCAATTGTACTCCAGGAACAACGGCTATTATTAAGGGCTCAAAAACAGCGAATGCTGGTGAGGTTTTAGGGAAAGGGGGATGTAAATTAGTATAAATACTATGGAAATAAGTATGGAGACTCCTCAAGAAACTACAAATAGGATTCCCATGGGTTTGACCCAGCTATATTCCTTCTAGCTATCTTCCCAGAAGAGTTGACAGTATTTTACAGTGACATGCATAATCACGTTGATTGCACAATTCTCAATTGCTAAATCTTGGAACCAGCCTATATCCACATCAACAGATGAATGGGTAGAAAAAATGTGGGATACACAAGGGAGTGTCCTATTCACAAGGAAGGATAAATTTGAGTAATTTTAGGAAAATGGTTTGATCTAGAGACTACAGAGTTAAGTAGACCCAGGAGGTTAAATAGAAACCCGAAATAGAAATAAAGAGTCAAGTTAAAAATAGATGGTAGGAGAGGAAGGTGGCCTTTAGGGATGAAGAAGGGGATCTAGAGGAGAAATAATTGCAACAATAGGGGATAACAAAGATTAAAGTGATCAGATACTATATATATATATATATATATATATATATATATATATATAGTAATTCACCAAAACCTCAAATGTATCCTAATAAAATAAAAAATAAAAACTGTGACTTCTCAGTCCATTGGTTAGATCAAAGAGATGGTATTTGGAAAGAGAACAACTTCTTTGAATCAGGATAAAGGTTCACCAATAAAAAGAGGAAGCGTGACAGCATTATCAATAATAAGTAAATCTGGAAGGAATGTTATCTTTGAAACAGTACTTTTACATTTAGCAATTAAGGCAAGCATCTGAGATTTGGAGGTTGGTCGTCATGCATTCGTATTTCTCCCGTAGTGCACTGGCAGCATGTGCATATTAATATGCTGGAAGATCAAGGGTTCCCACTGCATCAGATCACAAAATGTTTTGATTTGTAACCTATAGCATTACCATCCTCTAAAGTCTTGAAAGCTGACATTGACTTGGACTTCTTTTCATGGATGAAAGTCTTTCAGGCATCTCATTTCAGAATTACAGATTTTCTTTTTTCTCTTTCTTTCTTTCTTTCTTTCTTTCTTTTTTCTTTCTTTTTTTTTGGTACCGGGGATTGAACTCACATGAATTACAAATTTTCATCCATATTAAAGTTTTACTCTGGTGTGTAGTTTTTGTTCACAATCTGCTTATGAAAAGTTTTCAAAACTTTTTCCATTGCCTTTACAACAGCATATGCAGGTTCATCACTCACTTTCACATTACTGAATGAAGAATGATGCTTGAATCATTTAAACTACCTATGGTGAACATTAAATTTAACATTGTAGTTGGGTTCAGTCTTTCTTTTACCATGGCCAACTTTATTTATAATCATATTAAGAGGGTTGGGCTATTTTGTCTGGTCTTCAATGCTGGTCATTAGACGTTTATGTATCTAATGTGGGTATATCTCCATATTGATGTGGAGATATCTGCAGATATTAGATCTCAAATTTTTGTTACCATCATTACCTTCAATGAAGTAGATCTTTTCACAGCATCTTATCACATTCTTGTTCTTCAAAATCATAGGTATGCAGAAATGAGACTTTCCTGAGTGGAAAATAGTAATCATCACTGATTTACTGCTTTCATAGGCTACTTTCATTTTCATTTCTGATCAAATGTGGCTTCCTACTGACAACAATAACAGTAGATTTTGTATGTTTTGAGGCCATAGTGAACACGTTGATATTAAAGTCAAGCACAAGAGATTATGATTCAATCAAGAAGCACAGTAAACATGAGATCATGAAGCTACTGACAGTATAGCACAATGAAATGCATTATAGTAAGCTTATAAGTAGAAAGAATACACTAAAATAGTGATCAAAAGTATAGTATGGCAGATACACCATTAACATAATAATCATTGACAAGTCATTATCAAGTATTATGTCCTGTATGTAATTGTGTGCTATTCTTTTATGACTGGCAGTATAATAAATTTATATTCATATTACTACAAATATATAAATAATGTCATTATTAGACCACAATGGCCCCAGTGCCACTAGTCAGCAAAAGTTTTTCAGCTTCATTGTAATTTTTAGGAACAGTGTCATATATTCAGTCTGTTCTGGACTAAAATGTTCTTTGGTGGTATGTGACTATATTTCATTCATTTTTAGAGGCCACTCTCATCTGTGGCTTATGACTCCTCTCTCTCCAGAGACACTAGTGGCAAGTGTATCTCACATCACATTACTCTGACCTCCTCTTTCTGCTTTTATGGATCCCTGTGATTACATCGGACCCACCTTGATAATTCAGAATAATTTTCCTATTTTAAAATTAGTTATTAGCAACCTTAATTCTGTCTTCACACTTAATACCTCTTTGCCAAGTCAAATGACATGTTTCCTTTCTGGGGATTAGAATGTGGATGTCTATTTAACATAAAGAGACTTACTATCTTGGGTAAAAGTACGGGAATAATGGTGTAAAACCACCTGCAAATTATCACTTAATTTTTAGACTATTTTCAATGTTAATGGTATCCAAAGCATTATGAAACAATAGATTTTAAATACTATTCTCCACTTATCATATTGGCAAAGATTAAGACATTTGATAATGTATAATAAAAATTTGTGAAAATATACATATTCATTCACTTGGTATGAATTTGATAAAGATCAAATTTGATAAAGATATTTAAGGTGACTATTGTGGGGGACTGTTGTGGCCTGCATCCCAGCCAGTTCATTGGTTTGTCATCCTGACCCACAGGTGAACAAGAATGAAAGACAGACAGAGGGTCAGCTTACAACGTGGGCAGCCAGAGGGCTCTTGCCTGTAGTGCACAGAGGAGCCCCAGGTTTCAGCTCATCCTATTTTTATTTACTCTGATACAGATACAAACAGTTAAAGCAATGCAAGATTTACCTTCCTTTTAATATCTATTAGTATATGTTTAGGTGCACAATTTAATCTCAACTGTATAGACTTTTCTCTGGAATCTGAAAGTACCATCATGCCTACATGTTGCCCTTCTTTGTGTTCACAGAATAGGCCAATTAAGCCTCAATATTGTTTGTGATTTTGAAGAACAGAAAAAAGGCGATCTATAAAATAATTTTATATATAGAAATTATATCTGTATGTTAAAATAATAGCCATTTCTTCCACATGTATAGGTAGAGTTCTGGCCAAAATTAAGTATCCCCATTTCTATGTAGTATTCCCTCTTACAACTAAAAAACCCTGGGCATAACAGCAGACAAATGTTGGAAGATTCTGGAATGTGGAAAAAAGATGAAGACTGCCTAAAGACTTCATAAAAGTGAGATGTAGTAGTCATCTTGCCTCTGAATAGTATTTTCTTCATTTGCTATTGCATACAAACCTTTTGAAAAGTAACAAAGTGTTTTTAGAAAGTCTTTGGGAATGAACGGCAATTCAAATCATCCCAGGTCTCTACAAATTGACTCCTTAGCTTTGGATGTGATGCACACAATTGTGGACAGGATGCCTGAAAGTTAGATAACTTTTGGGGAATTCTAGGATTCTAAGGACATATCTTTATCATAAAACTTTTGCTGTGGAAGTATGTGAGAAATACCATCTTTATTAAAATTTCTGTAGTTTTATTTGAAAGACAGCAATACAATGAGATGCTTGACTTACATGGCATTTACTGAGGAAATCTTTTTGATAGTAAATTTGAAAGTTTCAGCAGATGACGGAAGGAACAGGAATTGTAGAAAAGAAAGATATATAGAATGGAATATGGGCATGCTCAGGCAAGGAAAGAAAGTGGTCACAGTGGAATCTGTCTTGGATCTCTTTATTTCTATCATTTGTCTATTCTTTTAAATACAGTGATTCACTTTGGGATGATGCTATAAATAAAGTATTTTCTACAGGATTTCTACCTTTTAAATTGGTAAGAATGCATTGAATTCTATTATGAATTCTTCAAAAAATAACCCTCCAAAATTTATCATACCCTTGTTCTACTCCCCCTCGCTCAGGTTTCTTCATTCTTCCTGGTTCTCATCCTTTTCCTGATAGTTCTTCTATTTAAAAGCAGCAGCACTTCTGCTTTACCCAGGAGGAGATCTAGCATCAGTGTCTTAGTTACTTTCTCATTGCTGGGACAAAATACCCAACACAAGTTAAAGGAGGAAAGGTTTATTTCAGCTCACAGTTTGTAGAGGTTTCAGTCCATAATTAGGTGGATCCAAGGCAGGGCAACATGGCAAAGAGGCATGGCAGAAAGAAACAGTTCATGGCCTGGCAGGCAGGAAGCAGCAAGCCATTAAGGAAGGAGAGATGTACAACTTCTAGTCCACAACCACAGTGACCGACCTCTTCCTACCATACTTTCCCTCCCCAAATCACACCCAACTGTAGACCCATCTTCACACTAACTCAGTTCCACACACTAGTAATTCAGTATCATATACTCACAATCCAGCCACCTTCCAAAAATCCCACCAATGAGCACATGAGGCTTTGAGGAGACATCTGGATATATGCTGTAACCATCAGTGCCCCAGTCCTTTGGTGGCACTGGTGACATTAGCTTCAGTATCTGGGACAACAGTAGCAGTGACATATTGCCCTTAGGCCATCTGTAAAACTCAGATCACCGCTGTCTTCATAGTCACCGTGGTTAGCCCTCTGACCTTACCAGATTTTATGAGCAGCTTAAAATTACCCAGTATCAGTTTCTTACTTGATGGCAAAAATCTAGATATAAACATGTATAAAGGCATCAACTATATAACAGAATCTCATGTCACAAACATGAACATGGTCATTTCTGGCAAGAAGTTCACAGTAGAATTGGTGGAAATTTCCAACTAAAAAGATTACAGGATTTCTTCTATCAACAGAGATAGACTAGATAATTCAAGTCAAACTCTGAGAAAATGAGAAAACTTGGTAAAATTTATTATTAAAAATCTTCTTGAAGGCATAAAGATGTATTAAAATAGAGAATAATAATTAAGGTCAGAATGTAGAGAAAAGAGTTCAGAGGTTTGAGTGTAGAATTTGGAGCTAATTTTCCTGGAGCTAATTTTTCAGTTTTGGAAGAGATGGCTGAAAGATGCTGAGAGATTGAGATTATGATGTTTCAGGGATAAGAAAGAAATGTTGAAATCTGGGACCACTGAAAGGGAAACCTGGTAAACTGTCATAGCTTTTGTTTGGAAGGCCAGAGAACTGCACATTCATTTGTCTATAGACTTGTGTCACATAATTATGTTTCAGTGAATGATGGGCTACATATAGGACAGTGGTCCCATAAGATTTTTTTGGTTCTTTCCCACTACAGTCCACCAATGGTGCAGACTCATGGAGAGAGGCTTGAGTGTGGCTGTCTCCACTCCCGGCAGTAGCCTGCACATGGCTCTGGTTTCCAGATGGGGATCACCTGCTGATGAGGCCTGGTTCTCCCCCTGCCCCTGTGGTCTGTGAATGGCCAGTTCCATAAGATTTTAATGGAGCTGAAAAATTCCTATTGCTTTTGTGATGTTGTAGTGCAACGTGCCACTCATGATTGTGATGCTAGTATAAACAAATCACTGTCAGCTGTGTAAACTATAGCACATACAGTCATGTATAGCACATAATACTTTCATAAAATTAATAAAGGACTGTTACTGATTTATATACTTTTTGTAATCATTATTTTATCAATATAAGTGGTATAGTCCCACTTATATTGAAAAAATAGTCCGGGGGAATATGGCGGAAAAATAACAGCAGCCACGGAGGCTCTCTGAGATTACCAGTTTAGAATCCAGGAGCGGTGCCATGTGAGGAGTCCTACATGAGGGGAGATGTACCCTGCCGACCCAGGAACGAACTAAGCTGAGAGAAACCAACTGGAAATGAAATCCTGATGCTATAACAGGAACAGATAAAATCTCAGTGCAGAAGCTGGATCCCGTGCCATTGGAAGCCGTGATTTGAATTTCCTGCTGCCGATACTGCGTCCCAATCTACATGGCTGGGAGAGAGACACGCAAAAGCTCTGAGAGCTGGAATCGGCGAACCAAACAAGTGTTGAGAGCGGGACTGGCAGGGAGCCCTGCATCGCCCTGCAGTGAGTGAGAGAAATGGGGACCCTTTCATAGACTAGGAAGTTCCAACAGAGGACATTCTGGGAACAAGCAGACTAGCCGGAACAGGGCCCTGCAGTGACTTTAGTTGCATATTCCCTCTCAAGCAGGAGTGGTGGGGCGTGCTTGGCCTGGTGATGCCACAGACTAAGATCCAGTAGGCTAGCCCAAATCAGGTCCTTGCGCCTGGTGGTGCACCCTAGCAGTGAAGTATTCAGTAGGTTGACCTGGAGGGGTGGGCCCAGCAGAGGCTGCCCAGGTCTGTGTCTCCCTAGTACACTGCAGTGGGTGGGAACACCTAGCCAGCGGATTCAAACAAACTGTAACAGTCAAAGAGAAAAAGAAAAAAAAAAAAAAAAAACAACTGGGCCTCCTACATACGCTTGTATGGAAGGAACAAAAAGTATGGGAAAAGGGAGCAACAAGAAAGGGTCCTCAGTCCCCAATCCTGAGAACACTGATCCAGGAAAGGTAAATGCAAAAGAGAATGAAGATAGAAAACATGCAGTATCAGACACAGCACCTATAGACATAAAGCGGTATCTCCAGAGCCTCATAGATGAGTTCAAAAATGAAGTATTTAATGAAATAAAGCAAGAAATAAGTAGTATAGTTAGAGAAATGCTAAGTACTGCCCAAGAAAAAACAGATGGTGGAATGAAAGAACAGAAAAAAAAGGGGAGAATTGTTTGATGGAGAAAATAGAGAAAACATAGAATACGTGAAGCAGGTTCAAAGAGATTACCAGGAAACTAAAAACTCTGTTGAAAGCTGGCATAACAGCTTGAAAGAAACTAAGGATAGATTATCAGAACTGGAGGACAGATTTGTAAGGTGGGAGCATGAAATGAAAAACTTCTTAAAAATAACAAGAAAAACAGCAATAATACAAAGACTTAAGAATTAAGAACATAAAAGAAGAAGTAGGGACTCAAACAAATGAACTACAAAAGCTATTCACAGAAATAATCCAGGAAAATTTCCCTAATTTAGCAAAAGGTAAAGATACTCAGATGTATGAGGCATATAGGACCCCAGCCACCTACAACCCAAACAGAGCTACACCCAGGCATATAATAATCAAAATTCCAGAAATCCAATATAAGAACAGAATATTAAAAGCCATCAAAGACAAGAAAAAGATCACTTACAAGGGAACACCCATCAGAATTACAGCAGACTTCTCGGCACAAACCATCAAATCACGAAGAGCATGGGGCAAAATAATTCAAGCTTTGAAAGATAATAACCTCCAGCCAAGATTGATATATCCTGCACAACTGTTTCTAGAAATTGATGGAGGAACAAGGTGCTTCCAGGATAAAGAGGAACTAGGGGAATTTGCAACCACCACTTTAACTCTACAATGATTACTGCAGGATATTCTAAAAATGAAAAAATACCAAGATTCCAGAAACAGTGGCAGAGCTGCCACAATGAATGGAGCAGAAAGCGAAATGAAGAGGACAAACTGACAACTAATGACAGAAAAAGAGCTCAACAGAAATAAGGCAGAGAAGGTTGGATGGTAGGAACAGCCATTTTGGAGAAAATAAGACATCGTAATAGGTAGTGATGATTTAATATCCTCTTGTTTTGAAGTCCCATCAAGCTTTTGTTCTTCTGTCTCCATCGGTTTTAACATGTTGTATCTTATTGGATTTTATTATATGTGATAATATAAACAAAAACTTTTATAGGCAAGGAGATTATACAGAAACCATTGTTCATTTTCTGTTAGTTGATTCTAAATACCCTGTAATACTGTCATTCTCTTGAATGGTTTTACATTGTCTTGATATGTTTGATGCTACAGTATACGAAGTTATACCCAAAGATTTTAAGGGAAGAGACACTATGGTAACTACTATTATGTCGAGATTATCTTGTGGTGAAACACTATTTTGCTTAAATGACTATGTTTTGACCTGCGCTGTTTTGTTGTTATGCCCTCTTTTTTTTATCTCAATCTCCTTTTTATTATCTGCTTTTTCATTTTTATCCTTTTAATTAAGGGAAAATAAATAAAAAATAGCAGGATATATTATAGTAACCCACTTTGATTTCCTATTAACTTGATTTGAAACTCTGTATTGCTCTCACCATCTTGTTTTGACTGATTTTCCTCTATTCTGTTATGCCTGATAGTACCAAGTTTGAAAGTATAGGCAACAACTATGAAGACAATAAGATTCATTGTGATGCCCATTCTGGTTGACTATTATCTTCTTTTGAAGTCCTCTAATGTCTCCAGTGTTTTGGTTTTATTGGTCTTATTCTTTACTGTTTTGTTAAATTTTATTATAACTGATGATATAGGCAATTCTTTTTAAGATACCAAGAGGCATTATGGTAACCATTGTTGATCACCTTGTATTTTGTTTTTACATTATGTATTATGTCCATCCTTTTGATTTGACTGACTCTGTCCTGGTATGTCACATTTGGTTTTACTTTCTTCAAAAAAAAAAGTAATAAGAACTGTGGGAGTAATAAAACCCAAAATGTGTAATTGTCATGGTACAAAAGAAAGGAAAAGAAAGTTCTCTAAAAGATATGACTGCATATATATTTAAGTGTATAAGATAGATAACCATATTACTGAGTTTTGTTAGATCATTAAACAAAACTGTTTGCAGTCTCACTGTTTGAAAGTCCCCTCTATATGCTTTAATTTTGTAACTTCAATAATTATTTCTAGGATGGCAATATGTAATTAACTAGTGATTTCCTACTGTTTATCTTTTCTGAAATTCTGTATAACTTGTACCCTTTTTGTTTTTTTTCTTTTTTCTCCTTAAATAAAATAAAAAAAATAACTGTAGTGTGTTATGCTGGCTGCAGCCTCACACATACTATTTTTGCCTGGTCACTTGATTGCTTCAGGAGACTATGAGTGAGTGAGCTAGAGTCAGATCATCTAGGTTTGTGTAAGTAAAGTTTGCAAAACAGTGGGGCCACCTAAGATACATCTTTCAGAATATATCAAAGCTATTGAGCTATGCATAACTGTATTTTCTGAATGTTGGGTGGCTGCTAAATGGTGGGCCACTAAGCCAGGTATCAGAACCACAGAAAAACTGGACACATTCCATGCTCTCAAATAACACTCTTGTAGGGAACAGCAGATGAATGAATTAATGAGTTAAACTGGCATTGTGGAGCTTTGAGAGACATTAGGATGTGTCACAGAGGGCACAAAGGAGGAAGTGGTCAGTTCTCTTAGGAATATTGTGAAGGGATTATGTTGTATTCAGGAAATGGAACAGCATGAGCTAAGTTGTAGAGCTGAAAGTCTGTTGTGTTAGAAAACTTTATCATTTGTTAGTAAATGACTGATATACAAAGCAAAATTATATTGGGTCTTTTTGGAGGGGAGTCTAACTTTTGTATATTCTAGAAACTCCTTTGTCTAAGGAGTGGCTGGCAAAATATTTTTTCTATTCCGTAAGTTGTCTCTTCACTTTGTTGATGATTTCCTTTGCTGTGCAAAAACTTTTTTACTTACTGTGATCCCATCTGCTGATTTTTGGTATTATTACTTGTGCAACTGGAATTTTATTCAGAAAGATTACCTATTTTATCTTCCAACAGATTGTTTGTATTCTAATGTGTAGCTCTTTGATTCATGTTAATTTTAGGTTAGTGTATGGTGACAGATACAGGACTTGGTTCAACCTTTGGCATAAAAATAGCAGTTTTCCCAGCACCATTTGTTAAAGAGGCTATCTTTTCTCCAGTGAAAGATTTGGTCCCTTTGGCAAAGACCACATAACTCAGTGTACCTGAAGTTGTTTCTGTATCTTTTATTCTGTTCAATTGATCCACAAGTTTGTTTTATTGTCAGTACTATCCTGTTTTTATGGTTGTAGATTTGTAGAATAACTTGAAATCTGGGGTTGTGCTGTCTCCTGCCTTCTCCTTGTTGCCCAGAATTGCTTTTGCCTTCTGGTTCTATATGAATTTTAGAATTGCTTTCTCCCATTCTCTAATAAGTGCTATTGATATTTTGATTGAAATTGCATTAAATCTGTATAACAACTTTGTCGGTATGCCCATTTAAACTATATTGATTCTGTTTATCAACGAACAGAGAATACCTTTCCATTTTCTTATATCCTCTTTAATCTACTTTTTCAGCATAGTACAGTTTTTGTTATAGAGGTATTCTACTTCCTTGGTTAGATGAATTCCCAAGTAGAGTAAAATCTTGGTTTGCAAGCATATTTATTCTGGAAACATGCTTACAATCCAAAACACTTACGAATCAAAGCATATTTCCCCGTAAGAAATAATGGAAACTCAGATGATTCATTCCACAACTCAAAAATATTCATGTAAAAATGCTTATAACACTGTAATACAAAATATTAATATAAAATATATAAATATATAAAATATTAAATATACAAAATATATAAATATACAAGATATTAAATATATAAAATATTAAAGAAAATATAAAGTAGAAAGAAATATAAACAAATTAACTTACCTTTGAAAACCTTTGTGGCTGATGTGAAGGAGACAAAAGAGAGGAGAGTTATCATGTAGAATGACTTTTACTATTCTGCTATCTCTTGGCCCAATGGAATCTTTTTCTTTTCGTGAAACTATGAGTGGAATGGTGGGGTGGTGTCTCCAGAGATCCATGTGTAAAGGCTTGATCCTCAAGACAGCCATACTGGGAAGTGGTAGGGCATAGTGGGAGAGCTTTAAATCATTAAGGGGACATGCCATTGAAGGCAATTGTGGGATCCCCATCAGTCCTGTCTGTCCCTGCTTCCTGGCTCATCTTGCAAGTGATTTGTCCCATCGTGTGCTCCTTTTGCCAGCTGATGATTTACCAGAGTCCCCAAATAATAGATGCATGCAATCTTACACTAGAACCTCCAGAACCATTGACTGAATAAAAGTTTTCTCTTTAGTAGTTGATTACCTCCAGCATTAGTTGTGGTAACATAAAGATGACTAACATTATGAACTTTCAAATGAAAATTAACTCAAAATTGGTATAGTTGTATGTGTACGAACGTAAGAGAGAGAATGAAAACGGAGGAACAGGCTGAGGTGATCCCATCCTTTAAAATACAGCTAACACTAGTTTAAAGTACCACTTCTACATTATAAGATTTTGTGGATTTCTAAAAGAGCTCATATCCTCCAGCCCTCCACCAATTATACACTCATGTTCCGCTGAATGCATTCAATTTCTAGATAATTTCCACATCATGTTTACCAATCTGCCTAAATTAAGATCTTATTTGCCTCTTGCTGCCGCCACGGACAAATTAACATCTCTGTGATTGTATTTCCTAACTTACAAAATAGTGAGAAGATTGCCATTTCCCTTATAGATTTGCGTTAAGTACTATTAAACAAATTACTATAAACTTCTTAAATATGTTGCAGTATGTAAAAAGGTTAGAGCACCATTCAGCACATAAAACGTATTTTTTCATTATAATTAGGCTGACCGATTATTATGTATAAAACCAGCTTTGATCTCAGCCTTTTTTCTTTCTGTTCAGTACAGCCCTCCCCTAAACTATGTGTGTATAGAAGGCTTTACTAAAGAATTGGGAGGTGGGTGAGATTTCATTTCATCTGTGCAAACAACTTTTCATGCAGGGCATATAATTCTGTTTCCAAAATTTCTTCAGATATTTCCAGTTTGAATTTACCCTCCTCTCATTCTCCATTCATTTCAGTTTTAAGCTTCATAAATGCCAAGTAATTTGGCTTTTTCTCCACCCTTGTCTTTACTGACTTTTGCCCACAATCTCCACATTTACCCAACCTGTTTACCAAGAATTTTCTTAAGCCTGAGTATTTCCATCTGCATATATCATTTGTTAGACTCAGTTCTTAATGATTCTTTTGAATTCTTTAATATCTTTATATATTATAAGCAATTCAATTAATTAATTTATCATTTGAGCCATCACTGTGATTACAGTTTTTAATGTAAATCCACATTTTCACACCTCAGACTGAAAAAGTAATAAAAAGAGCTTGAGCCCTTACAAGAGAAGAGAGAGACTCTTCTTACCTTTATATCCACAATAGTACTCAGCGGGAGGCTCAAAAACTGATGAATACTTGTAATTCTTGTTTGTATCTTTTCAAGAAGGGTGAAAAACTTCTGCTTTAAACCTTGCATTCATTTGCAATTACAGGTTAGACAGGTGCAGAATTTCTTCACTACCATAGGGGTAAAGCATGACCTCAGCTTGATCACAAAGTGGCCCAAATAATATTTATTCTACAACATAATCCTAGGAATTTTCAACAGCACAAGTTATTCTAATTCTTTCCCCTCCATGGAACTTAATATCTATCTTTTTTTGTGTGTGTGGTACCAAGGATTGAACCCACAACCTCGCGCTTGCCAAGCAAGCGCTTACACTGCTGAGCTAAATCCCCTGCCCCTCAATATCTATATTGTTTTAATAATCACTTTGCCCTTTGATTTCTTCTGTAGAGCAGTAAATTCAGTGTTCTACTATTTTAAGCAATTTGACTACAGCTACTTCTCTGGTAGAATATTCCTGAGAGGAAAACAGAAGAGAAGCAGCTTCTGGAAGGGAAGGGTGATATCTGCTCGGTACACATGTTTTCAAAAGGGCAGATATTTCCTTTGTTTTTATACAGTCTTAAAATTTTTTTGTAACAGAGCCTGACTCTGTTTTTAAAAATTATTTATTTATTCATAAATGAAGCTTATTATAATTGAGATAAACAATGATCACATACATCATAGGGAATTTGTACCTGTATGGATACGTCCTGATACCTCTTTTTTTCCCCATTGCCTTCCTTGCCTTCTCTTCTTCTTCTGTTTTTAATAAGCTATGTAAGTGCTCTCCCACAGAGCCACATCCCAGTCCCTGGCTTTTCTGTATTTAATAGTACTTATTTGCAGTACGTAATGATTACACTCATCGTGGACAGGTGGTACTCGCACACAAAATGCATCTTAAATTTTTCATATCTCCCTCCTCCCTCCCTCTCTCAGTCACCTTCCATTTGCAAAAGATCTATGCCTTCGCTTCCTATTATCGATCACCACCTTTTCTCCAGACACGTTTGGAGGTTTTTGTTGTTACTTGGTTTGTTTGAGAGTAGGAGTCGCTGTACAGTCCCGGCTGGCCTTGGACTCACTCTGTAGGGCACGCTGGCCTCGAATTCGCAGTGACCCTCCTGCCTCAGCCTCCTGAGCGCTGGGGGCGCACCACCTCGCCCGACTCCAGACGTTTTTCAAGGGCTGGAAGAGAGATGGCCACGGCGTGTGTCTCCTCTCCCAGGCTGCTACCGGCGAGCGTCCCGACTCCGCAACTCTGCAAGCTGCAAGTGTTATAACTGATATCCAAAGGCCCTCGTCCCGCCACGTCAAAGAGCGTCGAGAAGGAAAGTGGAAACCACGAAGACAGGGGCAGAGCCAAAGTCCCAACAGGCCCTCTCCTCAAGGGCATCCAGCACACTTACAGAACTCGGCCCAGGGCGTCCAGGCTACCTCAACTTTGGTCTAGCCAACACCTCTTCTATCCAACCACTCCTTCCCTCCCTATCTACAAAGAGTTCTTTCCTTATTAATTATTATTATTATTTGCACCAGGAATTGAATTCAGGACCTCCTGCTTGCCAGGCAGGCTCTGTGCCACTGAGCTATATCCCCAGCCCTTTCATTCTATTTTATCTCTCTACTCTCATTTTTCTCTTTCCCTTTCTTCCTCTCCCCAGAGCCCTCCCGCCTGCCCCTTTCCTTCTGAACATTTTCTTCCTGTTTCATAACGTATGTTACACATTTTGTCCTTACACTTTCAGTTTCTCACAGCAGAGACACAATGTGATATTTACACGTGTGTCTCATTTATTCCACTTGAGAGAATCGTTTCAAGGTGCACCCAATTTACTTAAAAATACCTCAAATTTATCCTTATTTTAGGCTAAGTAGTACTCCATTGCATAAAAATTCCACTTTTAAAATTTCATGTTTTCCTTTTTTTGTAAGAAGTTTGCAAAGTGGTGTTTCTTATTTATTTTAACACCAACTATATTCATCAGAAAAGAAGAAAGCTAGGAAACATCATCATATTTTTCCTTGAGAAGTCAAAAATAAAAGACAGAATAAAACCAAAAACAACATAAGAAAGATCAGAAAACACAATTCCTTTTCAAACTGCCAACATCATTTTAAACAAAGATCAACATTTTGATTCTTACATTTCTGTAAAAATAGAAAAGATTCAGAGCAGTCTAAACCACTTTGATAAAGGAACAAAATTAGAGCTCCAGCCCTCCCCGATCCCACGATTTATCACAGAGTTAACACCAGTTGTGACAAAACAGCATTGATATCAAGATAGACAAACCGCCAAAGTACCAATATAAAGTCCCAAAATAGATACCTACATAACAGACATTTGATTTCTGGCAAAGATGCAAAAGTAATTAAGTGGAGAAAGGATTGTATCCTCAATAAATATACTGGATATAATGGGATATCTCCATTTCCTAATATCCTCTTCAATATCCTTTTTCAGAGTACTGTTGTTTTCAATGTAGCAGTCTTTTACGTCTTTCATTAGATTTATTCCCAAGTATTTAATTTTTGGGATGCTGTTGTAAAAGGTGTTATTTCCCTGATTTCTCTCTCAGTGAGTTTGTTATTCATGTGCAAGAAGGCTATTGATTTTTGAGTGTTGACTTTATAACTAGCTACATTAATAAATATTCTTATTAAATCTAGAAGTCTTTTGGTGGAATCTTTGGGATCTTCTGAGTATCATGTCTTCTGCAAATAGTGATAATTTAACTTCTTTCTTTTTTATATTTATCCTTTATTTCTTTCTCTAGTTTAATTGCTCTGGCTAAAGTTTGCAGGACTATGTTGAATAGGAGTTGAGACAATGGACATCCTTGTCTTGTTTCTGATTTTACAGTGAAAGCTTTCCATTTTTGTTCATTTAATATGATGTTGGATGTTGGTTTATTGTAGGTGACTTTTATCAGATTGAGATGAAGACCATCTCTTCCAATTTATGCAAGGTTTTTGTCATGAATGAGTGCTGGACTTTGTCTTTGCTTTTTCTGCATCTGCTGAGATGATCATATAATTTTTGTCCTTGGCTCTGTTAATATGATGTACAACACTTATGGATTACATATGTTGAATCATCCCTGCATCTCTGGGATGGATCCCACTTTATCATGGTGTACAATCTTCTTGATGATTTGCTGCAGTCTGTTTGCCAGTATCTTACTAAGGATTTTTGCATCAATATTCATTAGGGAGATTGGCCTGTAATTCTCTCTCTTAGTTGGGTCTTTCTCTGGTTTTGGTATCAGGGTAATGCTTGCTTCCAGGAATGAATTTGGAAGTATTGCTTCCCTTTCAATTTCACTGAAGAGTTTGAGAAATAGTGGTGTAAAGTCCTCTCTAAATTTCTTGTAGAATTCAGCAGTGAATCTGTCAGGGTCTGGGCTTTTCTTTGTTGGTAGGTTTTTAATTAAATCTTCTATTTCATTGATTGATACTGATTTACTTAGGATTTATATATCTTCTTGATTCAGGTTTTTAACTCATGTTTATTTAGGAACCTGTCCATTTCTTCTGTATTTTCCATCTTATTAGAGTTCTGTATTTTCAAAGTAGGTATAGATGATCTTCTGGATTTCTGCAGGGTCTGTTGTGATCTCACCCTTTTCATTCCTAATAACATAGATTCGAGACTTTTCTTTCTTTTTGTTTTGATAAGATTGGCTAAGGGTTTGTCAGCTTGATTCAGTCATTCAAAGAACCAACTCTTTGAGTCACTGATTATTTTCATTTATTTTTTTTTTAGTGTCCAGGGTGTTCATTTCTGCCCTGATTTTTGTAATTTCCTCCCTTGTACAAGCTTGTACAAGCCTGCTCTTCTTTTTTTTAGAAGGCTGAGGTTCAACATGAAGTTGTTATGTGCATTTTTTCCTGCTATGGGTATTTACTGCTATAAATTTCATTCTTAGCACTGCTTTCATTGTGTTCCACAAGTTCCAGTATGTTATATTGTCATTATCATTGAATTGTAAAAACTGTCTAATTTCTTGTTTCATTTCATCTGTGACTCATTGGTTGTTCAGTATGGTGCTATTTAATTTCCATGTTTTAATGAAATTCTTGTGGCTTCTTTTGCTGTGGATTTCCACTTTCGTTATGATATAATCTGATAGTATGCATGGGATAATTTCAATTCCTTTGCATTTACTTAAGCATGTCCTATGAGCCAGTATATAGTCTATTTTGGAGAACATCCATGTGCAGCTGAGAAGAATGTGTATTCTGATGTTGTGGGGTGGGACACTGTACAGACATCTACTAAGTCCATTTGTTTAGTTTGAGTTATTTCTAATATTTCATTATTGATTTTTTGTCTAGTTGATCTGTCCTTTTGTGACAGTGGGTTATTGAAGTATCCAAATACTACTGTATTAGGGCTTATTTGATTTTTCATGTATGGTAGTAGTCATTTTATATAGTTGGGTTTATTGGTGTTTGTTGCGTATATATTTATGATTGTCATCTCTCCCTCTTAGATTGTTTCCTTTAAGAGGATGTAGTGACCTTCTTTATCCCTCTTAATCAGTCTTGGTTTGAAATTAACTCTCTGCAAATAGAATAACTATCCTTGTTTTTTTCTGATTCCTGTCACAAGGAGTATTGTTTTCCATCTTTTGACTTTCAGTCTATGAACTTCTTTTTGAATTAAATGCATTTCTTGTATGCAGTATATTTTTGGACCTTGCTTCTTGAACCATTCTGCCAGTCTATGTCTTTTGATTGGTGAATTGAAACCATTAACATTGATGGTTAAAACTCATTGGTATTGACTTATTCTTGTCATGTTATTTTCCTGTTGTCGGCTCCTCACTATTCCCCTGCCTCTAACTGTTTGCCTTCCCTGGTGAATTCCTTTTGTTGGGGCTCATGGAGTTGTAGTCCTTATATCTTTCTAGAGAGTCCTTCAGAACATTGGGAGGTCTGACGTTTTTCAATTCCATGTATGTTCTAAGTAGTAGTCCTGTGTCTGAGGAACGACTGGGTTATTTTTTCCATTCTGTGGGTTGAGTTTTCACTCTCTTTGTGATTTCTTTTGCTGTGCCAAAGCTTTTTGATAAGATAGATCCCAGTTGTTGGCTTTTGCAGTATTTTCTGTATGATCAGAGTTTTGTTTGCCTACACCTATGTCTTCAAGAGTTCTACCTATTCTCTCTTCCAGTCAATTTGTTGTTTCTCTTTTAATATTTAGATCTTTGATCCATTAAGATTTTAGTTTACTGAATGGTGATAGACACGTGTATCTTTGGCATGTGGAAAGCTAGTTTTTCCAGCACCATTTATTAAAAAGGCTATCTTTCTTCCAGCGAATTTGGGTGCCCCCTTTGTCAAAGATAAGATGAGCTTATTTGGAGTTGTTTCTGCACTTTTTAATCTGTCCCATTAACCTTTGGGTCTATTTTTTCTCCAGGACCAGGCTGTTTTTATCTAAGTAGTTCTGAGGTATAGTTTCAAATCAGGGATTGTGAAAGCCCCTGCCTTGCCTTTATTGTCCGAACTGTTTTTGCTATTCTGGGTCTCTTCTGGTTCCAAAGGAATTTTAGGAAGGTTTTCTATAGTTCTATGAGGTTTGCTAATGGTATTTTGATTGAGATTGCTTTAAATCTGTAAAACAATTTTGGGAATATGACCATTTTCAGTGTTAGCCTTTCTACCTAAGAGCAAGGGACATAGTTCTATTCTCTGCTGTCCTCTTCATTTTCTTTTTTCAGAATATTGTAGTCTTCAATGTAAAGGTCTTTTACTTCCTGTGTTAGATTCATTCCCAGGTATTTCATTTTTTTGAATGCTTTTCTAAAATGTGTTGTTTCCCTAATTTTTCTCTAGTGAGTTTATTTGTGTACAGGAATGTTATTGATTTTTGTGTGTTGACTTTCTTTCCAACTATGCAACTGAATTTAGTTATTAAATCTATAAGTCTTTTGGTGGAGTTTTTGGGGTCTGTGTAGAATGCAATATATGTAATCTGCAAATAATGATAATTTAACTTCTTCCCTTTCTATCTTTATTCTTTTTATTTCTTTCTCTTGTCCAATTGCTCTGGCTACTGTTTCCAGAACTATATTGAATAGGAGCAGTGATAGTGGACATCCTTGTGTTGTTCCTGATTTAAGAATGAAAGCTTTCAGTTTTTGTCCATTTAGTATGATGTTGGCTGTTGGTCTGTCATCGATATCTTTTATCAGATTGAGATAAAGACCATCTATTCTAATTTTCTGTAGGGATTTCATCATGAATAGTGTTGGATTTTGTCAAATACTTTTTCTGCATCTATTGTAACTATCATGTGATTTTTGTTTTTGGCTCTGTGGATATGGTGTGTTACCATATGGTGTGCTGAACCATTCCTGCATCCCTAGCATGAATCCTGCTTGATCATGGTGTATAACCTTGATGATATGCTGCATTATACTTGCCAGTATCTTTGTGAGGGTTTTTGTACCTAAGTTCACTAGGGAGATTGGCCTAAAATTCTCTTTTGGGGTTGGTCTTTCTCTAATTTTGATATCAGGGTAATATTTTCTTCCAGGAGTGACTTTGGGAGTACCGCTTTCCTTTAAATGTTGTTAAAGAGTTTGAGGAGTACTGGGATTACATTGCCTGTAAATTTATTGTAGAATCAATCAGTGACTCAGTCAGGATCTGGCTTTTTTCTTTTTCTTTTCCTTTTTTTTGTTGGTAAGTATTTGATTACATTTTCAATTTCATTGATAATTGATTACTTTATTATATCTTAATTCAGCTTTGATAATTCATATTCTCTGGGAAGTGTCCATTTTTTCTGTTTTCTATCTTATTAAAGTCTCTCAAAGTAGGTATTTAAGATCTTTTGGATTTCTGTAGGATGTGTTGTGATTTCACCTTTATTTAAAAGAATTTTATTTAAAATAATTTATCCTAATTGCATGAATTTGAGTCTTTTCTTTCCTTTTTTGGGGGGATGAGACTGGTTAAGGGCTTATCAATTTTATTTATTCTTTCAAAGAACCAACTCTTCAATTCATTGATTCTTTGTATAGTTTTCTTCATCTCAACTTCATTAATTTCTGCTCTAATTGTTATAATTTCCTGCCTCATATGACCTTTGGATTTGACTTGTTCTTTTTCTAGAAGTTTGAGGTTCAACATTAGGTTATTTGAACTCATTCTGTTTTCCTGGTGTGAAATTCACTACTATTAATTTCCCTCTTAGGACTGCTTTCATTTCAGCCAGGTATATTCTGGTATGTAGCATCAGCATTATCATTTAACTGTAGATAGTCTTTAATTTCACCTGTGACCTATTGGTTGTTTAGGAGGGTGTTTCCATGTACCTATGTAATTTCCATATGTTTAAATATTTTTGTGGTTTCTTTTCATTTCTAATATCACTGCACTATGATCAGATAATATGCATGGGATGGTATCACTTCCTTTGCATTTCTGTAAGCATGTTCTATATGATCTATTTTGGAGAACATCCAATGAGAAGTTGAGAAGAATGTGTATTCTAATGTTGTTGGGTGGAACGCTCTGTAGACATCTACTAAGTCCATTTGTTCACAAGTTTGGTTCAGTTCTGATATTTCTTTGTTTATTTTTTTCTAGTTGATATATTTGTGACAGTGGAGTACTAAGGTTCAACATTACAATTGTGCTTATGCTTATTTGATTTTTCAAGTCCATGTTTTATATAATTGGGCATAAACATATTTGGTACATATATATTTATGATTATTACTTCTTTTCTTGCAGTTTTCTCTTAACAAGTATGTAAAGACCTTCTTTGTCTCTTTAGATCAGTCTTGGCTTGAAGTTCACATTGTCTCCACATAGAATAGTTTCCCTTGCTTGTTTTCTGAGTTCTTGTTATGTGGAGTATTGTTTTCCATCCTTTGATTTTCAGTCTAAGAATTTCTTTTTGAGTTGAATATGTTTCTTATATGCAGTATGTTGTTGGATCTTTTTATTGATCCAATACGATTGTCTGTGAGGCAGGTAGAACTCCAATGAGCCATGACCAAAACAAATCTAAACTAAGGCATATAATAATAAAGATTCCAAAAACTTAGCAAAAGGAGAATATTAAAAGCTGTTAGAGAAAAGAAACAAATCACCTATAAAGGAAAACCTTCAGAATCACAGCAGATTTCTTAACTCAAGCCTTTATACCAAAGAGAGCTTGGAGCAAAGTATTTCAAGTCCTGAAAGAAAACAATCTCCAACCCAGACTGATGTACCCTACAGAATTATCTTTCAAAATCAATGGAGAAATAAGATACTTCTGTGAGAAAGAACAACTGAAGAAATTCGTGACCACCAAACCATCTATATAAAATATTCTGAAAGATAGCATAGAAAGAGATAACAAAGACTACAATTCCAAGAATATCCATAGAAAGAAACTACCAAGCAATTAAACTGGATAAGCAAGTAAAGACTGTGACACCTTTTTTTTTTTCTTGTGATACTGGAGATTGAGCCCAGAACCTTGTGCATACTAGGCAAGTGCCCTACCACTGAACTACATCCTCAGCCCTGATTCTGACATCTTTTAAACCTGTTTTCTTCTCATCCATGCCATATATGTGCAATCTGATTAAAAGGCCTATATAGTCTTTTCTTTGACACTAGCAGGAAGTTCAAGCCACACATGATAACCTTTGTCCAAGGCTTGCTTAGTAGTCACCATAAAAAGCTCATAACATTCTTTCTCTGCTTCATCAAGAATTTTTTGGGCCTTGTTGGGAGCCCCTCCACTCTTCCCAGGAAGACTCACTATGTGAGTAATATATCTTTTCATACCCCCTTGCAGCATGGTTGTATGTATGCACATATCCAAATTAAGTGTTGAGTCAGGGTCCATCCTGACTATATGTTCACAGTAATTTTATTAAGTGTTTAATGAATACAAAGGAATATTAATAAGTTTAAAAATATAAAAGTATCCATTTAATCTGTTCCTAGTGCTACAAGAAAATGCTTTGGACTGGATAATTTATAAACAACAGACATTGATTTCTCAGTTATGAAGATAGGGGAGTTAAAGATCATGATATCAGCAGGTTTGGAGTCTGAGGAAAGAAGCTGTCTCCTCTCAGGATGGCAGTTTCTTGCTTTGTCCTTACTTGGTAGCATGAAAGTTGTGTCCTAATGTGGCAGAAGATACAGAAAGGCTAGGTGGCTCTCTGGAGCCTTTATAAGGGCATTAAGTCCATTTATGAGGATAGAATCCTCATTAGTTCCCAAAAGACCTTACCACTACCTACCACCATGACGGGAATTAAGCTTCAACATGTGAATCCTGGAGGGACACAAACTTTCAAGTCATAGCAGCAGCAGCAGCAGCAGCAGCAGCAATAACAACAACAAGGCTGTAGACTTATCAACCAGCCTAAGAAACAGAATGTTACTAATTTATTTGACATGCTTCTCCCTGATTTTATGCCCTACCTAAATTGATCCTCCACCTCAGCTCATTAGAACATTTAGTCTGAATTTTTAAATATTTATCGTTCCTCTTTTAAATTTTTATATTTTAACCACAGATGTAAGCTGTACTAAATTATAGATTATTTTCCTTTGCATCATTATAATCTTGATATAAATAAAACCACACAGTATATGCTATTTGGAGACTTTCTCTTTTCAACATTGTCTTTCTATGTTATTCATATGGATTCATGTAGCTACATGCATTCTTTTTTCCTTTCCTATTGTATGTTCATTGACTATAAGTTGTTTACAGATTTTCTTTCAGTTGACACGTTGGATCCCCACTCCTGTCTCTTTATTTTACCTGAAACATTACTGCAGTATTAATACTCTTCTGCACGAGTTCTGGTAAAAATGTACAAACTACTCCAGTGTGTATGCCTAGGATTAGAGTTCCTGGGTCATACAGAAACACAGCTAACCAGTGATGACAAATTGGTTTTTAAAGGAGCAAGAAATACATTTGATACCTCACATATCTACCATTTAGATAGTCTTTTTATATCATTGTTAATTAATGCCAGAGATCAAACTCACGACCTCGCACTTGCCAATCAGGCATTTGTGCTGTTGAGCTAAAAACCTCAAGCCCCCTTTTATATCATTTATTAAAAGGTTCTTAACCTACTGATCTGTAATGTCACCTCCATCGTAAATCCAATTTGCTTGTACATGTGATCTGTTTCTGACTTTCCTGGTGTGATCTATTTTCATCTATCTTTATACAAGTGCAGAGCTGGCTTATGAATGGCTTGATTTCTGTTAGAACAAGACTCTAACTTTATTTTAAGAGTATTCTGGTTATTGTTGATCTTTGTTCTGTAGAAATTTTAGAACCACTTAGCTTGTTGGTTAAGCTGTAAGCTGGGATTTAATTGAATCTACGAATCAGTTAAAAGAGAATGAACACTATTGAGCCCACCAATATTAAACATAGCGTATCTCCCCTGCCTTACAGAAATCTTAATAAAGTGTTAGTTTTCTTCAGATAGTCATTATACATTTTTGGTTAGATTTATTCCCCTGGTTATGGGATCTAATTTTATACATTATTGTAATTGTAATCTTTTTCTAAATTAAACTTTATATTTTATCTTAGCTGTGGCTTTGATAGTGGGTATAAAAGAAACTGACTTGAATAACTTGGTTTTGATTCTGTCAGAAATTCAAGAACTTTATAAAATGTTCTGATTTTTTCTCTTGTACTTGAATAATAACTATTTTGTTTCTTTTTTGCAGTCTTTGCCACTTTGAACTCTTTTTAACTTTGAACTGCCTAGAACCTTCAACATAAAGTTGTGCAGAAATGTTTTGTTCCTGATTGTAAAGGTGAATATTTTTAATAGGTAATCTAGGAGTGCTCCCGTTTTTCTGAAAACTGACAGGGGTTGCAGACACTGCCTTTTCCAACTCAGCAAGATTAGGTAAGCTTGATCCCAGCTTCCCTGAGGCCTAGAAGCTCTTTTTCAAGATGCTTAAATCAAGTTTTCCCATGATTTCCAGTAAAAATGAAAACCCATGACCACACAAAGACTTCAACATAAATATTCATGGCAGCATCATTCATGAAGCTGAGAAGTAAAAACAGCCTACATGTTCACTAACAGGTAAGTGGATAAACAAAATATGACATACTCATACATTAGAATATTATTTGGCAGTAAAAAATGAATAACATAACTTAGTGAGACCCCATCTCAAAATAAAAAATAAAAAGGATTAGGGCATAGCTGAGTGGTAGAGTAGCCCTACGTTCCACCCCCAGTACAGATGTTGAAGAAAGAAGGTAGATTAGTAGTTCTCCAGGGCTGTGAGTGTGAGTAGGAATGGAGGGTAACTAAATCACAGAAGTGTTTTTTACAGTGATGAAAATGTTCTAAAATCAGATTGCAATAGGGTAAAAATCAGTTACATAAAAATTAGCTTGTTATATACATTCACAAATATACTAAACTTCAATGAATTATACACTTAAAATGGAAGAGCTATGGAATTAAAATATATTTCAATGAGGCTTTTTAAAAAAATTAACAAAATCACCCAATATCCCATGACAACTAACTGACTGGCGGCCATCTAAACTTAGACTTGGTGGTGCCTAGCTCCTTACTGGTTACTCACTGTATAAAAGGTGCTCTGCTGTTTGCATAGAAGGTAGAAAAGAGAAGCGGCAGGGGAGTCCTCCAAGTCACCAAACACGTGGCATCTTTCCATTTCTTGCTATTTATAATAGCGTTTCTTGCACTAGAAGCCACTCTCACCAAGTCAATGGAATACACATCCCCTCAGCAGCACCACACCTCTGTATCCAGCAGTGCTTTGGCCCCTGCTTACCTCTGCATTTTACTAGATGAAGACTAGAGAATTAGACCTTATCTTACTGTAATGTTCCAAATTTTCCACCCCAAATTTTAAAAAAAAACTGTTCTTTATACCTATATTACATATCATTGTGGTGTCTAGTTTCACTTCTGATTTGCCAATAATTATTATGTTGGATGTTGAATAATTCAATTTATCCCATTTGCTGAGGGGAATATTCGGTACTTTTCCCTTCAAACGTTACTGTAGCAAGTTACATAAATTATTTTTAATGTCAATCTAATCTTCCATCCTTAGTTAAATCCAGTTTTGTTAATATACAGGTGCCACTGGTATCCCACGTAAGTCCCCTGGGATCCTTTCCACCAATCTGTTGTGCCCATTTTCCAAATGCTGCTAGCAGCTACACCTGCATTATTCTTTGGAGACTTCCCCTTATTTGGTTGAATGACTGCCCTAGAAGATGCTTAGAAATGACATACCTCAGTGATCCTGGTGGTGCAGGGAGACCATGTGGGAGCTCTGTTGAGCACCAACAGCAGCAGAGTTGCTGTGTGGGTTTTTGGCCGCCATGATGCTGATGTAATGAGATTATGAATGGATTAGCCATAGTGGCAGAAACAAAGGCTATGCATGGGCAGAAAAGCAGACCTAACAAGAAAGACTGGTACCAAGTACTGATAGTCTTGACACCAACCACTTGGTGGCACTCTTTTGCGTAAGATCCCTCCCACCCTAAAAAAAAAAAAAAAACAGAGATTCATTTAGAGCTAAGATCAACATGTTTTCTAGATATAGGTTTCCCTTTCCTGCTTTCACTGACTTAGCCAGCACCTCTGTATAGAAGCTCACACTGACACTGGATTTCCCACATACCCTATCAATCAAAGGACCCTGTTTTGACAGAAGAAATTCAGTAACAAGGCTGGTGTTTCACTTAAACTCATACTGTAAGCTTTTACCCCAATAAAGTAATGGAATGGCCTCCAACCTGAGGGAACCAGCTTGGAGAGGTTACTTATAAAGGAGCACTATCCTTCAGGAGACATTACGTAAGGTAAAGTAAAATAGTCCACTATGGTTCACAGGCCATTAGTGGCCTGCTTGTGTTTTTATAAACAAGCTGTTATTGAAACAGAACTACCGCTCGTCATTTATATACTGTCTGGGGCTCCTTTCATTGTACATAAGTAGAATTGAGTAGTGTGACAGAGACTGAATGGTCTTCAAATATTTACTGGCTCATTCTTGCTTTAAACCAAGTGTTGTTATATGGTACTTTTCAGAATAGAATATATGAGTCTCAGAATCAAGGGGTAGCTACGTGCCAGGAACTCATTTGTGTAACTTTTTATTCCAGTTTTGAAATTTATGCTCTATAGTTTAAGAATAAGCACTAATTCTTAGAATGGGGAAATTTGTACTAGAGAACCCATCAGTAAGTTCCACTATCCTTAATGCTATGCCTGTGACTGATTATTTTAGGCTGTTATGCCAGAGATCAGCATGCAAAGAGTTACACTTGATGTGATAGTTGACTATGAGGATGATAATTTTGATGCTATATATTGATGACTAGGAGGGATGTTTAGCATTTGTGTGGGTCAACTCCAGTTTTAACTGTAATTTGGTAAGTAAAGCAACTGTAGCAAGTTAAGGTTATAGTAACCAAACTCAAAACCACACCTAGACCAGCAGGAAGGTTGGCTGACTGTAAAGAAAATAGAGAATGGTAGTAAAGAATCAGCATCAGTTCTGACCTCGGGACCAACTGCAGCAGTGGAACTCTTTGCTTCATCTTTTTTTAAAAAATTTTTCTAGAAATTATAGTTAAACAAAACTCTGGAAAAGTAATTTAAAAAGCACAGTGAAACTAATGTGCAAAGCATCCCAGTGGTACAAGGGATGGAAGGCAGCAATGTTGGTATTTGGTCCAGGTCCCCTGAATCTCCATTCATTGGTTCATTGCTCCCATTCTCCAGATGCTGCAGGTGCTTCTGCTAATAACTCACATCTGCAGCAGTCTCAGGAGGCCTGCCCCTGGTAGAGCGAAGCAATGTCACCTGATGCTCTCTGAAAGTTATGAGTTTATCCCTGTCACAACATATGAACAATGGCTATTTGATGCCTGGAAGTGTGACAGCCTCACTCTCTGGCCAGGAGATGGGAAAGATCTAGGGATGCAGTGTAGGCCTCTAATCTAGTGATTTCAGGCTGAGGCTAGCCTTTAGCTAAAATCATGGTCTTATTCTTCCCTCGCCTCCAACTCTCCACTTTCCTGATTCTCTTATGGAGTCTCATGTAATCATGTCATTTCTTTACTGGTAAAATGTCCTGCTTTCATAGTGTTTTCCTGATGTCTAAAAGTCATAATGCTTAGTTCATTAATTTTGGAGCCTATCATTTCTGTTTACACAGGAATGCATAATTACCCATTTTTCTCAACAAGTGACTTTAATAGCATTCTTTATCATTCAATTCAATTTTGTAATTTCTATTATGAACTTTGTTGGTCCACAAATGCATTTTAAAAAATTTCAAACAGATATTTTATTTTGTTATTTTTGACCTTATTTTATGGTTTTCAGATAAGAGTTCTCTATGATATCAATTCTTAGTCTGTTTTTAAAATTTTTATTTTAAAAAGACTAAAACCAAGCAAAATAAAACAGAATAAAGCCAATCAAAACAAACTAGTGTAAGTGACACAGGACTTTAAAACAAGATAATAGGAAATCAACAATGGTTACCATAATGCCTGTTGTCTTCAAAATAGTTGCCCATACCTTTAGACGCAGTAAAAATCACATTAAACAAAGAGAGACTAGAACAAGTAAAAAAAAGGACTTCAAAACAAGATAATAGTGAATCCAAAATGGCTACCATATCTTGTTATCTTTGAAATAGCTGCCCATGCCATCAGATACAACAAAATCAAACAAAACAAAACAAAATAGAATAAAACCCAACCAAACAAACCAATGAAAACGATACTAGACTTCAAAACAAGATAATAGGAAATTAACAATGGCCACCACCTTCAGAAGGAGATCCCCATAGATACTACATTGTGTACTGTTATCCTCTGAATGGGTGATCAGACTACTGACTTTAGGCCTGCAAAGTCAGCAAAACACTAACTACTGCAAGAATTAAGTTTTATTTTGCCACATTAGCTATCATCACATCCTGTGTTTCTGTGGATCAGCTGGTTGCTTAGGGTGGGTGAGATGGGGAGGAACACTGGCTGTTCTGTCTCTCTGCCCATGCACCGGCTGTTATCTGGCTGTCCCCCAGTCAGCCTGCTACTGGCACCAATTCTCAGGAGGTCTTAGGTTCTTGTTGACTTCTTGCGTTCCTCTCTCACAGTCCATGAATGGTGCTTACTCTGTCCGTCTCTTTCATCTTGTTCATTATATCTTATCCTAATAAATTCAATTTTTGTTATGTATATGAAAGGTTGCCTTTAGAATTCCTCAACTGTAAATCTCTTAGTAGTAAATTCCTTTTGTCAGCAAGGGTTTTATTGCATCACTACCATCCCCTTTTTAAAAGTGAGAATTTTCCGGGATACTCAACTCCAGATTTTTTATTTAAAATTTGAGGGTAGGATGCTACTGTCTCGATAGTACTGTGGTTGTTCAGAACTCAGCTGTAAAATTGCCTGATTTTGTCTCTAACCTTTCTTTCCTTCTTGCTTTTTTTATAGCACTTCTTTGAACTTGCATAATGCTCTACAATTTGTCTGGATGTGGAAGTTCTTTCATTTATCAGCTTTGGGTTTAGAAATCTTAAATACAAAGATCCATCAATCTGGAAAATCTTCAGCTTTCATCTCTAGGATTATTGCTTTTATTCAGTTCTATCCGGAAACTCTGACTAGGTAATTCTAATGCCCAGGAGTTTTCCATTCATTTGCATTACTTATATCTTTGCTGCTTTTTTCCCTTTTTGTTTTGTGTCTTGTATTTGGTTTTATGAGATAGGTTCTTCCTGTGCAGTCCAGACTAGCCTCAAACTCACAGCAGTGCCTCTGCCTTGGCCTCCTTGAGTACTAAGATTACAGGCATTACCACACCGAGCCTGCCCCTTTTTTCCTATACTGCATACTTTTTTGTGTACTGGGAATTGTATTCAGCACCTTGCACTTGCCAGGCAGGTGCTGTGCCACGGAGCTATATCCCTGGCTGTGCTGTACAATTTTGTTAAAAGAATTTCTCAGTTCACTAACTTTTTTCTTTAGGTGTGTAAAAACATCACTAAATGTATCATTTGGCTTTTTATTTCAGAATAAATATTAAACATAGCTACATAGATGTAGATATAGGTATGTTACTTTCTGTTTGTTTTTTAAACAGCTCGCCTTGTTTTTAGTAGTATCTTCAGTGTTCTTGTATCCAGCCCGTGGCCTTGTGTATGCCAGACAAATATTCTGCTACTGAGCTACATCTCTAGCCCTCCATTACTCTTAGAAAACATATTTTTATATTCTGTCTAATAGTATGAGTAACAGAATTCTTTGTTGTAGTCTTTATTGTTGGTTTTTATTCACGGAAACCTATAGAGTTTGTGATATTTGCAAATATAAGTTTGATGAATTGTATCTGCAGTAACTTTGTGAGGCCTAAGTTGAAAAATGCATTTCTCCAGAGAGAATTAGCATTTTGGCTTCTGTTTCTTGAAAATACTAGAGCTTGTATATTTTGGAAATAAATTACACATTGCTCAGTTTTCATTGGCATATAAGTAGTGAATTTATTTCTCCAAGCTGCACATGGGGCCAGCTAGTATGCAGGAAAACTCAGAATTTGACTCTTTCTCCAATCATCAAAACTAAAAGGCATTTTCCCCATTATCTTCCTCTGTAGGTGACAGTTTCTTTTTAGTCACCTTGTTTTATCTTATGTCATTCCTCATAACATCCCTCTTGGCAAAACCCAGACTGCGTACTTTCCCTGTCATTCTATGCAGCCATCGAAGTGTGAGACCGAGTTCATCAGGACCGGGCAGGGACCTTCAGAGAAAATGCCAACCTCAGTACCACCGTCTTCCCTGGACTTCTGCCTCTACTGCATGACTGATCTTAACACAAGCGTGCGTACTCAAACATTGGGAGAGTTTTAAATTACTTTGCTTTTAACACTGCAACTGTACATAGAGTTTACTATTGTGCCAAATGATGGAAGTTCCATTTTATAATATTATCATTTGTTAATTTTCAACAAGTAAACTAGAAAGACCATAAAAGGGTGATATTTCATAAAGTTTTAAACTGTGTCACCTGTCCAATGTCACTGGCTTTGATCCCTTAAGTAGAATCTCCAGCACTCCAATTTCAGTCAATGACCATGCACTCATTACTCTGTCCGTTTCCTTGGTTTTCACGCTTGAATCTAGAACATGCTCAGAACCTAACTTTTGTCTTTATTCCTCATTTGAAACCTCAAATTACCTACACTTGAACACCAGTTAACTTCCTGAGTTTTTGTATTTGATACTAGAACTTGCCTTTGCTCACATCTTTGAGCTTTTTGCCTTTTCTTATCATAGCGAGCATGCCACCTAACCAGATTCTACATTAAGCATCATACTATTTTTTGTTACTTGGTGTCCTGAAAAAGCCTGTCCCCATTCAAAAAATGGAGAGAGCAGAAAACTAGATAGAATCAGTTCTACATGTGACCATTTTTCTGTCTGTGATCAAATTTGGTGTTCAAAACGCAATATTCTCTAAGAATATCTGTAACTTACTATTAACAATATTGCTATTAATGTTAAGGCATCTCTTATTCCATATCGGGTATTGACTTATTGATATCATATTCAGTAAATGTTCTCTATTGCTCATCTTACATGATTCCTTCATAGTTTTTTATTTGTATAGATCTTTCAGCCTTTAGAACTGCAGCATGTGTCAGTGCTCCAAACAGGGTACACAAGGTTTCCTTGTGTCAAGAAAACATCCCTTTGAATGTGTATTTTCGTCTCCAAATAAAATACTATGGACAGAAGAATGTAGTGCTCTTGTTAGCTGGGTGTTTTCCATGTGAAAACCGCTAAACCCAGAAAAGGCTTATATTTCATTGCAAGTTTAAAAACTTGAATAGAGGAAGTTGTGGTATTCATCAGAATATGAAACAATAGGTACAGAAAAATAAAAACACATTTTCAGCTATTTTTCACTGCCTCTGGCTAAAGACTGGTTACAAGAGAATGTTGTAGAAAATTCCACCCTAAAACTCCTCACCTGTTAAACTTCTTTCCTTTTTTATTTTATGGAAAAAAGCTAAAATGCAATTTCATAACAAGATGCTAGAAGAATAACAATAGGTAATACTTTGCATATTATCTTTGAAGTAGCTGCTCAGGGTATAAAATATGGGCATAAAATATTCTTCAATCGATATTAGTACAAACCTTCGTTTTCTGTGAACAGACAAAATAGTATAACTAGCTTGCATTCTTTTCTTTCTTCCTTTCCCTTTAAAGTTTATTTTCGTATACCTTTAAAGAACTGATATGATCAAATGTCCTGCCCTCTTTCGTGGGATAGACAGCGTACTCCTGCACATTTGAAGGGTAGCCACGTCTCCTGTTCCCTAAACACCTAGCATAAGCCCCGTCTTTCCCAAGCACAGTTTCTGTCCTTGAGCTCTGCCATTCTCTAGCTTCCTACCTGGTACAGGAGGCGAAACGATGGTGAATAATGAGAGATTGGGTGAATCAGCGGTTAGTCCGCGCTCGCCTTGAGTCAGTTTGCCAGTCTTACCGCATGGGGGCGATAGGAAGCAAGGAAGGGGAGAACTGCGTTCCTGACTCACACCGCGCCCCAGAACTTGACAAGACAGGCGACTTCCCCTGAAATTAAAGAAAGGGAAAGACAGGAAAGGAGAGCGAAAGAAGAGAAGGGCATACAGACTTTATTTTTATTTCAGAAGGTATCTCTCTAGTCCTTTTTCTAAGTATAAGGAATACTGTAATGCATAGTATTTATTTTTATTAATAGTGTGTTTCCTATGTCCTTAAATATTTAGCAGCATAACATTTTTAAATCACTGGATAAATCTCCAAAAGATATAGAATAATACAACCAATCAATACAATGTATTTGGACAGTTCAAGTATTGACAGATTTTCTATATAAATAATGCTGTACTTAATTTATAAGGGTTTTAAAAAACTAAATATCATGCTTTTTCTTATGAATAAATTATAGCTAGAAATGGTGTGCTAATGTGACTGTAGATGTTTTAAAAAGAGAAATCTTGCTAAATTCGCCAAGAATTGTGTACCAGTTTATACTCCATGTGTTACACTTGAACATATTTGTTGCTCATTTCTCTATCATTCCAACAGTTCATTTTTTAGTTTTCACTAGTCTATTTGTTTCTTAAATTATAATGAGATTCAATATTTTATTCACATAATTCCTTGTTTTTATTCCTTTTTAAATTTTCCATTAGTATGCTTGATCCAAACACTTTATCTGAATTGTTTGGCTCCAGGTTGGATATGGAGTGCCCCATCACTCCCAGGATGAGAAAGCATTAGCAAAAGAATTCTGTGTTTTTTAGGAAGCACTTCCACTTCGTATGATGCATTTTATATAAACTTTTTCTTCCCCCATCTCAAAATCTTCCTGGTTTTATCATGATCTTCCCTTCACACAGCTGCCCTGTAAAGCTTGTGGAAACATCTGTGTCAGAAGCATTGAGAGTCCTCACAGCAGCAGGAAACTGAGCCCTGTATGCTGCCACCAGCTGGCAAAAGTGTCCTTTTCTTGCTCTGCTTCATTCCCCGATGGTGAAGTGCAGTCTTTCATTCACTTTTTGTGTAACCCATCCTGATGAATTAACCACTTGATATTACAGTGGCACTTAGGACTTGGGGAGGGCTGAGAAGAGGAATGAAATAAAATAATTAGCAGAAATAAAAGAGTGGGGGGGCAGGAAACCTTATGCTTAGAAGAAAAATTTAACTGGACAGTCTTGAAATAGACTTCATTACTTTGGAATTAAATCCAGGTGTTCTATTTAGTGTGGTTGGCAGCAGGAGTGGATTATGTTTTAACATTATTTTCTATGGCAAAGTTATTTTTAGGAATAATCACGAAATGAAATAAATAATAATAATGGCTAAGAAAAATTTATAAACAGTGCACATTTCTTTTGTTGGTCCCAATATCATGTGGGTAAAATAAATAAATGAAAAGATAAATGAAAATAAAGATTCCATTTCAAAAATGGGAAAGACTGAAATTTTTTTCATTGAAATTTCTATACAAAATTACACTACTGAAAAAGTTTTTAAAGATTGAAAAGTAAAATGAATAGTATGATACAAAATAATATCTGAATTGTTTTGCTCCAGATTATCGGATATGTAACACCCCGTCACCATAGTGTTATGGTTTGTGTCTAGATGTTCCCCCAAAGCCTCATGAGGTTTTAGGCTTGTTGGGAAGCATCTGAACCTAGAGTGTGTGATGCTGGGACTAGGGGTATGTGATTGCTAAATCAGTTCTCTGATTAGGTTGGCATCATGCTAATCTCAGCAATCTATATATAATGCATTAAAGCCAGAAAGAGATTTGTCTGCCATTCCTTGTTGCTTTGCTACTTTCTTCCTGCCATGAATTGTTCTCTGCCAAGCCTGCCTTGGAGCCAGCCTATTATGGACTGAAACTTCCACACACTATGAGCCAAGAAAATCTTTCTCCCTTTAACTTTGGGTATTGGGTATTTTGTCTCAGCAGTGAGAGAATAAAGACTAGTACACGTAGTAATAAATTACTACTTATTAACATTCATTAAGGTATTTTAAAAATAGTAAAATTTACTTCAAATGTCCTATCATAGAAATGCAGTCTGTTCTGTCTCCATCGGTCTTAACAGGTTGTATCTTATTGGATTTTATTATATGTGATAATATAAGCAAAAACTTTTATAGACAAGGAGATTATACAGAAACTATTGTTCATTTTCTGATAGTTGGTTCTACATACCCTGTAATACTGTCATTCTCTTGAATGCTTTTACATTGTCTTGATATGTTTGGTGCTACAGTATACGAAGTTATACTCAAAGATTTCAAGGAAAGAGACACTATGGTAACTACTTTTATGTCAGGATATCTTGTGGTGAAACACTATTTTGCTTAAATGGTTATGTTTTGACCTGAGCTGTTTTGTTGTTATACCCTCTTTTATCTCAATCTCCTTTTTTTAATTATTTACTTTTTTATTTTTATCTTTTTAATTAAGGGAAAAATAAATAAAAAATAGCAGGATATATTATAGTAACCCACTTTGATTTTCTATTAACTTGATTTGAAACCCTGTATTGCCCTCACCATCTTGTTTTGACTGATTTTCCCCTATTCTGCTTTGGTTGATAGTACCAAGTTCAGAAGTTAGGCAACAACTTGAAGACAATAAGATTCATTATGACGCCCATTCTGGTTGGCTATTATCTTCTTTTAAAGTCCTGTAATGTCTCCAATGTTTTGGTTTTATTCTTTACTGTTTTGTTCAATTTTATTGTAACTGATGATATAGGCAATTCTTTTTAAGATAGCAAGAGGCAGTATAGTAACCATTGTTGATCACCTTGTATTTTGTTTTTACATTATTTATTATGTCCATCTTTTTGATTGGACTGACTCTGTTCTGTTATGTCACATTTGGTTTTACTTTCTTCAAAAAAAGTAATAAGAACTGTGGGAGTAATAAAATACAAAATGTGTAATTGTCATTGTACAAAAGAGAGGAAAAGAAAGTGCTCTAAAGGATTTAACTATATTTAAGTGTATAAGATAGATAACCATATTACTGAGTTTTGTTGGATCATTGAACAGAACTGTTTGCAGTCTCACTGTTTGAAAGTCCACTTTATATGCTTTAATTTTGTAACTTGAACAACTATTTCTAAGATGACAGTATGTAATCTATTAACTAGTGATTTCCTAGTGTTTATTTTTTCTGAAATTCTGTATAACTTATACCCTTTTTCTGTTTTTTTTCTTTTTCTCCTTAAATAAAATAAAAAAAAAAAAAAAGAAATGCACTCTGTGTCTTATTCAGCCATAATTTCCAGAGTTGTCCATGACTCACAGTTGACTCTCTTCACATATTTGTGCTCCATGGAGAATATAAGAAATTTTTTCAATTAGTTTTTCATTAATTTCTTTTTGGAGACAGGGTCTCACTGTGTAGTTCAGACTGGGCTTGAACTCACTATGCATCCCAGGCTAGCTTTCAACTCACAGCAATCCTCTACCTCAGTCTCCCAAATGCAGAGATCATGAGGATGTGTAACCACATCCAACTTATTTGTTCATTAATTTTAACTTAAAAGCTTTTTAGCATGAAACAAGATGATGAAATAGTTAAAGAGACTTTTCAGTGAAAAGATAAGCAGATTCACAAAAATCCAATTTTGTAATAAAGTCCAAAAGGTACAAAATGACCAATATTTTTATCTCTTTCAGCATTACTTCTAACAGTTTTCAATTGTCTCTATAACCTACATTTTAAACATAAATAAAATGTTCGTCTTGTCACAGAATGACAGAACTGAAGTAACTCAAGTTTTGTTTCTTTGTGTATCATCGCTTTAAAATTAGTAAACTGTTATCAGTTTAAAACTGAAAGATGTTTTATGAAAGCTTTATGGTAATCACATATACACAATTTATGTAATAAATACATATAAGATAAACACAAATCAAACTATACCAGCAGTAAAAAATCAAATAATGGGCCAGGGATGTAGCTCAATGGTTCAAGCTCTTGTTTGGTAAGTGCAAAGTCCTGAGTTCAATTACTAGTACAGAAAAAAAAAAAAAAAAAGTGAAATCACAAAGAGAGACAGTAATAGAGAAGAAACTGAAAAATAGTAAAAATATGAACAAAATTATAAAAGTAAGTTCTGGCCTATTAATTACTTTAAATATAAATGGGTTAAGTTCTTTAATAAATATATATAGTATAGCTAAATGTATTTTTTACAAAGCCAAATTTTTTTAAAAAGCCAAATCAACAAGCCCCAATAAGAGGATACATGTAAACTGAAGGTCAATATATAGAAAAGGATATTATCATATAAATAATAATCAAAAGACAACAGAACTCATAGAAAATAGATTTAAATTAAAAAACTGACACAGTAAGCCAAGAAAATAACTATATAATGAGTCAGTTCAACAAAGGGTATAGCAGTTAGAAACATATAGGAATCTAATATCAGAGCACTCAAGTATATAAAGCTAACTAAACAGAAAAACAGCAAGACAATATGCATAGGAGATACTTATACATCTACTTTCCACAATGGGCAGATCAGCCCCCCAGAAAACTAAATTTAACAGCAGACTTGAACAATACTGTGGACAAAATAGGCCCAACATGTTCTCTAGAACATTGCATCCACAGCAGGAGAATACACTTTGTTATCAAATTTACACAGAGCATTCTCAGGGAGAAATAATGTGTTAGGAACAAAATAAGTCTTACAAAATTTAAGAATATTAAATCATCTCAAATATATTTCTGCCTATATGGTATGAAAAAGGAAATAAAAATGCAGGAAAATCAGTAAGTTCACAAATATATGGAAATTAAACAACAAAATTCGGAGTAAATAAGTTAAAGAAGAAATCAAAAAGAAAATAATTTAAATCTTCACACAAATTAAATGGAAACAACAAATACTAAAATTAACAAGATCCAATGATAGTAATTCCAGAAAGGAACCTATACTAAGAAAACCCAGTTTGAATATACAACCTGTGGTAAGAAAAATAAAAGATATCAAACAATTTAATTTTACATGCCAAGGAACTGCAAAAAGATGAACAAATTATGCTCAAAATTAGCATAAAACAGGGAAAGAAAGATTAAATAAGAAATGTATGAAATGGAAACTAGAAAAACAATACAAAAGGTTGACAAAACCTGAGGTGTTTTTTAAAAGATGAACAAAAACTGGTAATCCTTTAGTAAAACTAAGACAAAAGAAGAGTCAAATAAAAAATTATAAAGTACTACAAATACCACAGAAATACAAAGGAATGTAAGAGTTCTATGTTAACAAATTGTATAATTTGGATACAATGAGTAATTTCTAGAAACATATGACCTATCAATGCTGAACCATGAAGAAATACAAAATCTAAACAGACCAAGAATGAATAAGGAGATTGAGTCAATAATAAAAGCCTTCCATAAAAAAGTCCAGAAACTAATGACTTCATAGCTGAATTCTACTTAACATTCAAAGATTATTCTTAATTGTTCTCAAAAGAAATAAATAATGACAATGAAGTTGAGAGGAAATGTTGAGAGGTGATAATCATACTGATGGTTTTGATGGTAGTAATGATTTCACCAGTGTATACTTATCCCCAACTCATAAAACTAAAGACCTATACATGAAATATGTATAGGTTTTTGTTTGTGAATCATTCCTCTATATAGTGACTTAGAAAAAAAAAGCAAGTATTTGAGAGAGAAACAGATCTGCTTTCTCCCTAATAATTTCTGTGATCCCTGGAAACTTTATCTTTGGGATCTTGACAGTGTGTATAATGAAGGGGTGTAAACAAAGGCATTCCCCAAGTTCCTGGGGAAAATAAACAGCTCCATATTGAACAAATTATGAAGCAAAAATAAGATATCTTAGTCAAGCAAGTCAAAGAAACCTCAGTAGTATCTAACACAAAGAAATGAAAATGGTAATTACCTGATCTGATCATTACATAGTGATTACATGCACAAAATTATCACATTGTACCTCACAAATATGTACATTATTATGTATCAATTTAAATCATTTATTTATTTATTTACGTATTTTTTTGGTACCGGGGATCGAATTCAAGACTGTGTTTACCAAGCAGGCACTTATGCCACTGAGCTAACCCCCCGACCCCTAATTTAAAACATTTTAAAGGCAATGTGTTTGAAAACCTGAATGAATTTAATAAACTTCTAGAAAATTTAATTTACCAAAAGTGACTGAAAAATAGACAACTCGAGTAGCCCTACAAATGATAAGAAAACTGAATGAGTAGATAACTTCTAGTAAAGCAAGATGATATAAAGTCATCTCCCTGACTCACCCCACTAGGCACAACCAAGGTAACCACAATTTGAACACGATAAAGCAATCTTCTAATACTAAAATGGATATGGAACAGATGTTGGAATTACCTGACAAGGATTTTTAATGTGGCCACCCTAAAATACTTCAACAATCAATCTAAATTCCCTTCAAAAAAAATTTCAGGAAAGAAATTGAAGTTATAAAAAACAACCCAATAGATGTTAGAGATGTGAAATATGAATAATTTTTAAATGACTGGATTGACTCCCTAGTAGAGTGGTAATGAGAGGGCCACGAACTTTAACACAAATCAGTGTCAACAAAAGAGATCAAATAGTCTTAAAAAATGAATTGAGTCTCAGGGACCCATGGATCGGTGAGATAATACAAACATTCACATTATGAGATTTGTAGCATTATAGGAGAGAGGGTGGAGATTAAAGAAATAACAGCTGAAAGGTCTCTTAATTTGGTGAAAGACAAAAACCTATATTGTTAAGAAGCTAAGCAAATCTCAAACTGGGGAAACCTACTCAGTATTACATTACAAACTCAGCTTCTGGAAACTAAATTAAAAGAAAGAGATTGTGCAAAGAACCCGACAGAAATAATGCATTACAATGAAGGGATACTAATTTGAATGACAGTAGATTTTTAAAAATCAGAAAACATGCAGACCAGCAAAAGAAAAGAGAAAACATGAAGACCAGAAGGAAGTAGCATAGTTTTCGAGTACAAAAAGAAAAGTACTATCAACTAGTAATTTTATTATGTACGATAGTATAAGCAAAAACCTTTTAAAGACAAGGAGATTATACAGAAACCATTGTTCATTTTCTGTTAGTCGATTCTAAATACTCTGTAATGCTGTCATTCTCTTGAATGGTTTTACATTGTTTTGATATACTTAATGCTACAGTATACAAAGTTGTACTCAAGGATTTCAAAGAAAGAGACAATATGGTAACTACTTTTAGGTTAGGATTATCTGGTGATGAAACACTTTTCTGCTTAAATGGTTATGTTTTGATCTGCGCTGTTTCGTCGTTATGCCCTCTTTTATCTCAATCTCCACTCCATTATTTACTTTTTTATCTTTATCCTTTTAATTAAAGGAAAAAAAATAGCAGGATATATTATAGTAACCCACTTTGACTTTTCATTACCTTGATTTAAAGCCCTGTATTACTCTCACCATCTGGATTTTAACTGATGTTCCCCTATTCTGTTTAGCTGGGTAGTATCAGGTTCGAAAGTTTAGGCATCAGCTGTGAAGATAATGAGATTCATTATGACGCCCATTCTTGTTGACTTTTATCTACTTTTGAAGACCTACAATGTCTCCAATGTTTTGGTTTTGTCGGTTTTATTCTTTACTGTTTTGTTCAATTGTATTATAACTAACGATATAGGCAATTCTATTAGAGATAGCGGGAGGCATTATGGTAACCATTGTTGATCACCTTGTATTATGTTTTTACATTATCTATTATGTCCACCCTTTTGACTTGACCGATTCTGTTCTGTTATGTCACATTTGGTTTTACTCTCTTCCAAAAAAGTAATAAGAACCGTGGGAGCAATGAAACCCAAAATGTGTAATAGTCATGGTACAAAAGAGAGGAAAAGAAAGTGCTCCAAACTATATAACTGCATGTATATTTAAGTGTATAAGATAGAAAATGATATCACAGAGTTTTATTGGATCAATGAACAGAACTGTTTGCAGTATCATTGATGGAATGTCCACTTTACAAGCTTTAATTTTGTGACTTGAACAATTATTTCTAAGATGACAATATGTAATCCATTAACTAGTGATTTCCTACTGTTCATTTTTTTTCTGTAAATCTGTATAACTTGTACCCTTTCCCAGCTTTTTTTTTCTTTTCTCCTTAAATAAAATTAAAAAAAAAAACTAGTAATTTTACACCCTCTAAAACTAACCCTCTTGAGAAAAAAAGAAAGACATTCTCAAAGAAAGAATCTGTAACTAGCAAACCTAAAGATTTGTTAAAAGTAGTTATTCGAAGGGAAAGGAGATAACAAAAGAAGAGATCCTTGGCACCGGGAGGGAAGAAAGCACAACAAAACAGAAGAATGGGTATGTAAATTAGGCTATTCTGTTTTCCTGATTTTTCTAAGTTATTTGATAGTTGGAACAAAATCATGACACCATCTGATACTCAAATGGGAGGGGCAAAAGACCTTCATACTTCAAGCACTAAAGTACCTCATTTCTTCAAGTACTAAAATGTTTTTATCAGTATAGTGTGGTAAGTTACATATTTATATTGCAAGTCTCAGAGTAACCTTTATAAAACTATAGCAAGAGATATGTTTTAAAAGGCTATAAGTCAAGACAAAATCTAATAAACATTCAAGTAACCCACAGGAAGGGAAGAAAACAGAAACAAAGCAATGTGAAGTGGATGAAACAGTTAAAAAACATAGCAAAACTGTATATTCCAGCATTAACAATTTCTTAAGGTATAAATGACCTAAGATAGAACTAAATGTCAAAAGATAGGACTAAGCAAAGTGCATGAACATTACTTAACAATATTGTATACAAGAAACAATGTTGTATACAAGAAACTCACTTCAAATTCTATATAAAGTGATTGTAACACATTTACCATATGAATTGATTTTTTAAAAATAAGAGTGGCCACATCTGACAAAGTAGATTTCAGAGCAAAGAGTATTACAATAGACAAAGAGGGACATTACACAATGGTAAAAGATAAACTCAGTAAGATGTTTTAGTTTTTTAGGGTTACTATAAGGAAATACCACAAAGTAGGTGGCTCAAAGTAATAGAAATTTACTGTCTCACAGTTCTGGAACTAGTCATGTGAAATTCAGGGGTCAGCAAGGCCTTTTCTCCCTAAAATCTGGAGCAGAGAATCCTTCCTTGTTTCTTTCAATTTCTGGTGCTTGCTAAGGATAAAAACTCAAACTAGACAAAGGCAGTAGAAAAAAGAAATTTATGATATAGCACTCTGAAATTTACCTGCAAAAAAACCCTCATCAAAATATTAACAAACAAGAGCTGGAGATTTAGCTCAGTGCCTGTGTGGCAAGCGTGAGGTCATGAGTTCAGTCCCTACCCCCCAAAAAATTAACAAGTGGAATCCAAAATGATTTGTTTTTTTTTTTTTTTTTAATTGGTACCGGAGATCGAACTCACGACCGCCTGCTTGCAAGGCAGGTGCTTATGCCACTGAGCTACATCCCCAGCCCTCCAAAATTATATAAAAATAATTATTTACTATGCCACATGGATTTTATTCCAGATACTCATGGCTGGCTCAACATTTGAAAATCAATAACAAAATTTATGTGACCATATCACTTGACAGAGTTATTAACAAAATCCAACACCCATTCATGACAAACACTCTCAGCAAGTGACTTCAACACTTAGGGCCAGGCAAAGAGTTACTAGACTCGACACCAAAAGCTTGATTTCCAAAATAGATAATTTATTAAAAGGAATAATAGCACCTCATCATACATAATAACTTTTGCTGTGCAAATGATCACATGAAGAGAATAAAAAGATGTTATAAAGTAGTATAAAATACTCACAAACTACATATCTACAAGGATTAGCATCTAAAAAATATGAAGTAGTCTCAAAACCAAAAGAAAAACTAAAACAATTCAATCACTTGAATTGTCAGTTCTGTGAGACAATAAGGCAAAATACATGAAGACATTAATCAAAGAGGATACACAGATGGCAGATGAGCACATAAAAAGATGTTCAGCATTATTAGCCATCTGGAAAGCACAAATTAAAGGCACAAAAAGATATGACCACATACCTATGAGGGGGACTAAAATAAAAGATCATGACACAGCACACGCGGCAAGGATACAGAGAAGGTAGCATAAACAGTGCAGCTGCTCTGGAAAACAGTGTGGCAGAGTTTTAAAAAAAGAATACAACCCAACAACTATATTTTTGGGTATTTCAGAAAATAATACTATATTCACACAAAAATATTTATGTGGATGCTTATAACAGGTTCATTTGTAATGCTCTTAGTAACTCTTAGTTACTAAGTTTGTAATTCTTAGTGTTACAAATGAACCTGTTATAAGTATCCATGAAGTAAAAATAGCCTGCATATCTTTTGACAAGTACATGATTAAGCAAATTATATAAAACACAGTTCAGGGCTTAAAAGTGATGAATTCCTGTCAGTATAGAATTGATGTGCGTCAGTCACCTGGAAATTATACCAAACAAAACAAAAATGAATCCCCAATAGTACATACTGCATAATCCCATTTATATAACATTATTAAAATAAAAGAAATTACAGAAGTGGAGAGCAGTTAGTGGTTGGCAGGGGTTAAGGACAGAAGAAAAAGGGGCAACAGGGAGGCAAGTGCTGTTATAAAAGGGTACACAAAGGGTCTTTAAGGGATGGTACACTACTATTCTCAGTCAACTACGATGGTGAGTACATGTAACACATTGGATATTACTGAATAAGCACACACAAATGAATACCACTACAACTGCGGAAATATTAATACGATCAATGAATTCTTATTGATGTTAATACTTTGCTTGTGATTATTATACTGTAACTTTATATGCTTTCTCCACTGGGAAACTACATTGTGTCATACTTTATTATTTTTACAACTGCTTATGAATCGACAATTAGCTAAAAAAATTCAGTCTAGAATGAGCACTTAAAAACTCAAAGGGCTGAGGGGATAGCTCAGTGGAGACAAATGACTGCCTGGCAAGCGTGAGATCATAAGTTTGATCCCCGGTACCAACAAAACAAAAAACTCATCATAAAAAGAGACCAAGCTTGAAAGGTTTCATAAGCTAATTTTACCCAGAGACTAAAAAATAGACCTTTAGAATGAAATACCAACTCCTAAGAAAACTGCAAAAAAGAGAACACTTCAATTTACTTTTAAAAATTGGCCTAATTAGGATGCTTAAATCTAAGTTGGAGAATACAAGAAAGAAAGTTACAGGTCATTTTCAATAACGAACATGGAATTTAAAACTGTAAACAAAACATTAGCAGCTAAATTCAGCAATGTATGAAACAGATAGTATATTAATAACCAAGCTGAATTTATTTCAGTGATATGCTTTAACATCTAAAACTTGTCACTTTCCACTATTGATAAATTAAAGAAGAAATACTATAAAATCAGACAATACAAATATAAATGTCATAATTTACAAATGACATAACTGTGTTTTTAGAAGATACAAAATAATCTAAGAACAGATTATTATTTTAAGACCACTTAGTCAGATAAAATGCTATTAGATAAAATTCAGTTACACAATATAAATTGCATTTTTATATGGCAACAATAAACAGTAAAAAAGAAAGCAATATTTACATGACTATAAATTTTTATTGGTGCATGTTTGTAGTAAATAATTATTACATTCATTGTTAAGAATTGGTACATTTCATGTCTTTATTATTTTTTTAACTTTCCTTTCCTGCTCCATCTCTCCCCTCCCTCTCCCAGCTCTTGTTCCCCTTCTCTTTTGCAAAAGTTCTATCTTCCATTTTGTTATTATGTATCTTTTATTTTGCTCTTAATATACTTATACTTTGGGTTGCTCATAAAGAGAGACCATTCAATATTTAGACTTGTGTATATGATTTATTTCAGTTAATATTATGGCATTAAGTCGTTTATGTTTCCCTATAAATGAATCAAATTTATCTTCTTTGTGGCTGAGTAGTAAGTACTCTATTGCTTATAAAAACTACCTTTCTTTTATTTTGCTCTTTACTTATATTTTGGTTTTTCTCATTGAGACAAATCAGATAGTATTTAAGATTGTGTGTCTGGTTTACTTCACTTAGTATTATGTTTTCAAGGTGCATTTATTTTACTAAAACAATTCAAATTTATCCTTGTTTATACTAAACTACTAATGAAAATAAATATTTAGAAAAAGCAAAAGGGACACAAGACTTTCATTGAGGGAATTATAAATCATTAATGAATTAACTATCCAAGAAAGAGATACATCATGTTCATGGCTAGGAAGGCAAAATAATAAAGATGTTAGCTCTGTCCCAAGGTAACATTATTTATACAATGCGATAACAATTAAATTCCTAGTAAATGTTTTGCTACTATTAAAATAGTCTAAAATGCCTACAGGAGAAAAGAGGGCCAAGAAGAGCGAAGACATTCTTGAAGAAAAATTTCAGCATGGGAGAAATACCTACCAGATTTGTAGTCTTGGAGTATTTCCAGTACTTAAAGAGAGTGTGCTACTGATGGAGAGACAGATGATCTTAGTAAAATAGAAGAAAAGCCTGGAAAGAGATTCATGCAAATATTGAATCTTAACATAGCAAGTTAATAGAAAAAAAGATAATTTTTTTAGTAAATGACACTGGCCTACCTAGTTAACTATAAGGAAAAAATGCAATTATATTCATATACAACAATTAATATCTACAGGATTGATAAAAAACTTAATGTCAAGCAACTGTATAAAAGGTTTCAAAAACAGTAAGAAGTACTTTAAAAGATTCTTCTCCAATCCACAGCCTTTTCACATGCTGATTCTGGGGTCCAGCATGTTCACCGTGCTCTGTCTGCTCCGCTACGAGTCATCCTTCAATTGCAGCTCATATGTTACTTCATCAGAAAAGCTTTCTTTGACTACCCAGGTTTAATCAGATTCCCCTGTTATAAATCCTTAAAAATCTTTTTTCCTCTAAACTCTTTTTTGAAATATACTTTATATAAATTGATAGGCAAGTGCTAGTGCAACCATCACACAGATCAACTCACAAGAAAGCAACTAGTAATTTACAAATTTGTCACTTTCTGGACCTTTCTCTTCTCTGTGAATCTATTTTTGATATGAGTTTTATTCTGATTTTATACTGTAAACTTTTACCATCTTCTCATTTATGATTTAAAGCTCCCCCTGCATACACAGATCCATCATTATCATTTTCCTCTTGAAGAAATTTTGCTGTATTCACCAATATTTTTTTCTTCTAGGTGACTTTCAGAAAAACATTATTAAGTAATCTGATTTCTATAATGTAAATTCAACTGATGTAGGGGATTGGTAATTATTTAATTGGTGATGTACTGACTTTTACCTATAAAAGCTTCCCATTTGATGTCCTATAGCTCAACATCTTTTACACTGATTTGTCCAGTTTTAATGGCTGGGAAGGAGAATGAGAACAAATCCATGGCAACTTTGGAAGCCATGTGCGCAAGACAGAGGAACCACAAGATATCGGGTCCCTAAATGTATTCAGAGAAAAGCTCCTTAATCTGAAATACTCATGACTTTTTGAGAGGAATCAGTAAATGTTCATTAGGTGAAACCATTGAAATTTTGAGGCTGTACATTATGACAGGTAACCAGTTCTAACCAGTACACAATTTAGATGGCCTCGTAGCTAAAACTATACCATTTTAACTTAATTTAGATTATATATTATTTACAATTATATATCATATCAACACATTGATACTGAAAAAATAAGAAATTAGGAAAATTAAATTTAAATCTTAGTAATATGGCCATTGAATGATAGCCATTTTTAAACATTTGATTTCTATTTTTTTGGTTGTCTATCACCCAGTCTCTGGTATTTTCCATACTGTGATAAAAAATCAATTTAAGGAAACAGTCAGTATAGATAAAAGACAACCTACAGAGTGGGAGAAAATATTTGCAAATTATTCATCAGGCAAGAGATTTTAATATCTAAAATGTATAAAGTACTAAAAAATCTTGATACACACAACTACTTAAATCACACCAAAGATATGAATAGGCATTTCTTTTTTTTTTTTTAGGTAGCAATAATACATATGTTCAGAGAAAAAAATAAACAGTAAGAAATCACTAGTTGGTGTTTACATATTGTCGTTTTACAAATAGTTGTTCAAGATACACAAATGGAACATGTAAAGTGGGAATTCAAACAGCGAGACCGCAAACAGTTCTGTTCAACTGTCCAACAAAAACTTAGAAACATAGTTGTCAATCCTATACACTTAAACATACATGCAGTCATCCATAGCTTCATTTATGTTTAGATTAAGCAAACTAAAGCAGGTTAAAATTATTCTGAACAAAGAATAATAGTATTGCTAGATTTCACATCATGACACTCCGTGATCAGCACTGGGTACTCTAGTGTCTTTTTTTAAAAAATTTAATTTAAAGAAAGACTAAACAAAACAGAAAATGGGTAGAAATAATACATAATTTCAAAGAAAAAAATAAACAGTAAGAAACCACTAGTTGACAATTACAGATTGTCTTCGGATAAATAGTTACTCAAGATACTAAAGTGGAGCTTATAAAGTGTGGATCCAAACAGTGAGATTGTAACCAGTTCTGTTCAACTATCCAACAGAAACTTAGAAATATGGTTATTTTATCAATCCTATACACTTACACATACATGCAGTTATCCATCTCTTCAATTATGCTGACATTAAATAAATCCAAGCAGGCTAATATCACTCTGAACAAAGAATAATACTATTGTTGGGTTTCACATTATGATACTTCAGGATCAGCACTGGGTATTTTAGTGTCTCTTTTTCTTCAAAGTATCTGTTCATTTCATCATGTGTCATATGATCAGTTCTCATAAACTATTTATAGATTCTACACATGCATGAGTCTTAACATGTATTTCTATCCTTTCTCTATTAGAGGGAGAAACAAAACGAAGCAAGGCAAAGCAAAACATATTCCTGTAAACACATGAAATGAAATAAACCGTTGTACAAAGAGTTCTACCATGGTTCCTGTGTTGTCTCTTGTTATCTCCAATAGAACTGGATATATCATCAGACATAGTATAATTGAATATATCAGTACATAACAGTATTAATAAAAACACAATTTTGTATATAGTATAGAACTTCAAAAACCAGCAGTTATCAAACCAGAATGTGTATTGTAGAGTCTTGTCATCTTCACTGTAGTTGCCTATACTCTCAGACTTGATACTATCAATCATATCAGTTTTGAATAAAATCTTTTCTGCCTCATTTCTGTTATGCTCTTTTTTTGCCATCAGTTGTCTGCTTATCTTTTTCATTCTGTTTTCTGCTCCATTCACTGAAGCCTCTCTGCCACTGTTCCTGGAATCCTAGCACTTTTCTCTTTGTCTAGAATGCCCTGCAGTATTCTCTGTAGAGTTGGATTGGTGGTTGCGAATTTCCCAAGTTCCTCTTTGTCTTGGAAACATCTTGTTTCTCCATTAATTTCTAGAGACAGTTTAGCAGGGTATATCAATCTGGGATGGAGGTTATTTTCTTTCAGGCTTGGAATATTTCGCTCCGGGCTCTTCTTGACTTGATGGTTTGTGTAGAGAAGTCTGCCGTTATTCTGATGGGCCTTCCTCTATAGGTTATCTGTTTCTTGTCTCTAACAGCTTTTAATATTTTGTTCTTGTATTGAATTTCTGGGATCTTGATTGTTATATGCCTGGGTGTAGCTCTGATTTGGTTGTAGGTGGCTGGAGTTCTGTATGCCTCATATATCAGAATAACATTTCCTTTTCCTATGTTTGGGAAATTTTCTTTAATTATTTATGTGAATAACCTTTGTAGTTCCTTTGTACCCCTGCTTCTTCATTCACATTCTTTATTCTCAAGTTATAGGTCCTTTTGTCATGTTCTAGTCTTTGTATTGTTACTGCTTATTTCCTTGTTATTTTAAAAACTTTTCCCTTTCATACTCCCACATTGCAAAATTGCCCTCCAGTTTGGATAATCTATCCTCAGTTTTTTTCAAGGTGATTTGCCATCTTTCTGTAGAGTTTTTAATTTCCTGGTGATCTGTTTGAGTCTGCTTCATGTATTCTATATTTTTTTTATATTCTTCACCAAATAATTCTCTCCTTTGTTTGAGTTTCTCCCTTCTTCTGTCTATGTCTGCTTGAGGGGTGCTTAGTATCTCTTTTATTATTTATTTGGCTAAATATTTCACTTTTGAAGTGGTTTATGAGGTCCCAAATATATTTCTTTATGTCCACTGGTGCTGTGTCTATTGCATGTTTGCTGTTCTCATTCTCCTTTGTATTTACCTGTCCTGCGTCAATGTTCTCAGGGTTGGGGCCTGGGGACTTTTTGTTGTTGCTTCCTCTTCCTGTCTTTTTTTTCTTCTTCCAGGAGGCCCCAGTTTCTTTCTTTGTTGGTTACAATTCTTCTGAAGTGCGCTGGCTAGATGACCCTTCACACTGCTGTGTGCTAGTGAGTTGCAGACAGGGACAGTATATGCTGGCCCCTCCCTTCCAGATCAGTCAAGCTGCTGTGGCCTGCATTACTGTATTACTTTGTGCTGCCTCCCCTACAGACCAGCCAAACCTCCCAGGCCACACTGGGCCAGTGTGGTTAGTTTGTGCCACCGCTGCAGGGACTTGACCTCAGATAACCTATTGGGTCTCAGCTAGGTCACGTGACCCAGGCCTAGCTCACTCCACCAATCCCATTCAGGAAGGGAGCAATTGACTGAAGTTGCTGCTGCCCCTTGTACTTGCCAGTCCTGCCCTGTCCCAGAATGTTGTCCACCGGAGCCCCCCTATTTATGTAATGGCTCCACTCCTATCACTTACCACAGGTCGATGTAGGCAACCCACCAACTCAGCTCTCTGTTCAGCTTGCAGACTTCCGAACTCAATGTAACTGCACCTCCAGTGAGTCAAAGCAGTGGGACCTCAGACGGCTTGGCAAGTTGCAGTGGGACCCGGCAAGTTGCAGTGGGACAACGGCAAGTCATGATGGGACCCCAGCAAGTAATGGTGGGACTTCAGCCAGTGGTGGCGGGACCTCGAATGGTCAGCAAGTTGCCTTAATTTCTTCTTGGGATGAGAGACTTCATCTCCCTCTGTTTGCAGCTCCCCTCTCTGTATTATGTTGAATTCTAAGTTGACTATCTATGAATAGGCATTTCTCAACAAAGACATACAAATGGCCAAGTATATGTAAAAATGCTTAATATCAGTAATCAACAGTGTGGTACAAATCAAACCACAACTAGAAACTATTTATCTCAATCAGAGTGGCTATTATCACAGCAAAAACAAAAATAATAAATGCTGGCAAGGATGTGGAGAAAGGGAAACTTATATACTGTTTTGGGGGGTATAAACTAAAATAGTCCTTATGAAAAATAGTATGGAGATTCCTTAATATATAAAACTATAATTACTATATGATCCAGAAAATCCATTATTGGGTATAAATACAAGGGAATTATATCAAAGAGATACTTGCATTCCCATATTAATTGTAGCACTACTTACAATAGCGAACATATAGAATCAACCAAAGTGTCTCTTCACAGATAAATGGATAAGAAACATGTAGGATATGTATACATTTGATATCACTCAACCATGGAAAATGAACTCCTGTAATTCGCAGCACCTTGGGTAGAACTGGAGAGCATTAAGTTAAAGGAAGTAGTTCCAACTGGAAAGACAGATACCACATGTGTTACTCATTTTTGGAAACAAAAAGTTGCTGTCATAGAAGGATGGAGTAGAAAAATCCTCACCAGGGAGTTGGAAGGGATTAGAGGTGAGAGACAGAAAGAGGTCAGTTAAGGGACACAAAATTATACTTAGCAAAGAGTCATTAGTTCTGGTTTTGCACAGCAAAGTAGGATAACATGTTTACAACAATCTAATTAATTTAAAATGAATTAGGAGGATATGAAGGTCCCAAATACAAATGATTAATAGTTAATGTTTCAGGAGATAAAAGTGCTTGTAACTCTGACTTGATCATTATATATTACATACATATATTGAATTACCATAGTGTATGCCATAAATATATACAAATACTGTATCTCAAAAATTTACTTATACTTCCTAAGTTCCCACTTGCCCATGTAGTAGAGCTGACAGATTTGCCAAGCAAAAATATAGTGTCCCCAGTGCAGTTTAAATTTTGAATAATTAACAAATAATTTATATGTATGTCCCATGTAATATGTAAGTATTTATAGTATAACTGTTTATCTGAAATCCAAATTGAATTAGACATCCTGAATCCTATTTGTTATCCCCACCACACAAGGATTTGATATCGTGCGTTCTGTGCCCCAGTTGTTTTATCTGTTTCATGTGTTAAGAAATGACCCCCAGGCTGGGCATGGTGGTGCACTCCTGTAATCCCAGAACTCCGCAGGCTGATTCAGAAGCATCACATGTTCGATCCCAGCCTGGTCAATTTAGCAACTTAGTGGGACTTTGTCTCAAATTAAAAATCACAAAGGGGTAGGGATGTAGCTCAGTATGAGCTCAGTAGTATGAGCTCAGTAGTATGATTTCTCCCTGCTGTCTAGCTGTCTCACAGGATCTTTCTTGCTAGTGGTCCTCATTTAAAAAAAAAAAAAAGAGCCCAGCTAAACCTTTTTTATATAGTAGCTTCACAGACAAGAAATAAGATTCATAGACAACAAATAAAACAGGCCTGAAGATCACAGTCATCTCAGATTCCCTTATTGGACACATCTTTCCCCAGCTCCTCACATGTCTTCACATGGTAGAAAGAATTCATTTCATCACTAGGAGAACTTTGGATATTTCTGTCTCCCTAAATCCACATTCAGTTTCCCCAAAACTTTATGAAATGCCTCTGTAGCATAGGCATTGGATAGTTTTCCAAGTCTTGTCCTGGGAAAACCTCCTCCAGGAAGAAAAGTCCAAGTTTCAGTCATGGGTATAAAAGTTTTATGAAAAAAGTACAAAATTCATGCAGTGTCCCAAAGAATAAAGACTAAAAGTAACATTGCTTTTAATGTCAAATGATATAGCACAAACTGTCTTGTCTTTCATAACCACTGTCACCGATTTCCCCATTACTCACTTATGTTTGCAACTATCATTTGTATCCCACAGTCATGGACCAGCCACTGTTACCTCAGTGGTAAAGTTTCTGTGTGCTACTTCAGAACTAGAGGGGAAGGAAGTTACCATAATAAGACAGTCAAATGGATAACGCAGTGCTGGGCCCACCACTGTTACTTTGCAGAATTTTTTTTAACATTTCAAGTAACAAATATTCAAGATAATTTAAATAATTTAGTATTGGGTAAATCCTCAGAACCTGCATGGCGTTGATAAATATTTCCTAATTTATTACTACCTTTCAGGGTATACATTTTCAGTTTACATCTCTTGCTATAGAAGAAACTATATCTTCATCTTCAGAGACCTCTATATCTTTGTCCTCAGCCAGATAATTAGATCAGATCACAATAGTCTAGCAGTCATGGCTTCAGGGCTCTTCTGTCCTAAGTAATTTTCACACATGGACATCAATCATCTAGCCCACACTGAGCTAAGCCCTGGCCAGTCCAATTACTTTTTATAATCTCCATGCATAAAGGAAGAGCCTGCCTCAAGTCCTTCCTGCAGTTTTTGGTTACTCAGATCCAGATATCAGCCACACAATTAATCAGAAAGGAACACCAGTAGCTTCCCAGGAAATACTTGGCAAAGCAGCTGTCTCGATTCCTTTCTTGTTGCTGGGTCATAATACCTAACACCTACAATTTAAAAGAGGAGAAATTTTGGATGCTACTGTTAGTTCACTGTTGGCTGCTTCCAAGGTAGAAACAAGATGTAGAGGAGCATGGTGGAGCCAGGGAGCAAAGAAAGAAGGGTGGGGCCAAGGACAAGAATAACGCGCCCTCCCTGGCCAGGCCTGTGCCCCCTCCAACCGGACCTCCCCTCCTAACAGCACAGTCAGCTTCGGAACACATCAGTGGGTGACTCCACTGATGGGTACAGCGCCCCCATGATCAGCACCTTCCAAACACATGCGATTTGGGGGGCATTTTCCATCTAAACCATAGCAACAGTGTTTCCTAAATTCACGTAGGCAAGCGACAACATTTTTTGCCATCATCGCCTTGAACCCACGGAAAAAAAATTATAGAATCTCAGGTGTAGCACTGATTTAAACACACTTGTGAAAGCTCCTTCCAAGACAGATCACTTGATCTGAATTACTCAAATCAGGTTGGGTTAAGAGTGTCTTCCCACAGCCAAAAGGTAAAATTGATTCTTCACTTCTCTAGACTAAAAAAGAATAATAAAAGCTGACAATTTTTAAGATTCCAAGATTCTAAATGTTCTAGCTTAAATAACTGCATGTAAATATAAACATAGACTATAAACATTGTATATAATTTTAATAAAATAATTCTACTGTCTATGATACCTTAAAATCTGTTCTCTTCACTTTATCTCCATATTACTAATATGGTTTGATGTGAGAGTGGCTACTTCTGTAGTGATTTATCAGTGATTTTGTGGTATTCAGCCCTATGAATATAGTTAATTCCTTATACTGCGCTTAGACATCTAGGTTGTTCCCTGATTTGCTAAGACAACAATAATGTGATGAAAATCCTTGTAAATTAAATTTTTTTGTTCTGGAAAATTTTTATAGGTGTGGCTCCTCTAGTGCTTTTAACCTTTGGAAATAATCTATTTGTAACAAAAAGTTTAAATATTCTGATTTGAATATTCCGTTTATTTCCTGAAGATCCTGACACAGAAGCTACTATTTATCAGTATTTACTACATTTTTTATACTTTACTTTCTTTATTTATATAACCCAACAGACTTTGGTGATTGGTGTTATTACCCTCATTTAAGAAATGAAGCTTAGCTCAGAATATAGCTCGGCGGCACAGTGCCTGCCTGGCAAGTGTGAGGTTGTGAGCTCAACTCCTAGTACCAAAAAAAAAAAAAAAAAAAAAAAATCCCACAAAATGAAGCTTACAAAAGTAAAATAATATACTTGAAGTCACAGCTACTTAATAGTAGAACTAAAATTTATATGACTTTAAACTTAAACATATTAATTAATACCACATTCTAATGGGTCTTTATGATTTGATTTTTGTAGACACCCAGTAACATTTTAGGTGCTTGAAGGAACTCAGGCATTTAAAACTGCCAATGAATGAATGTGCAGAATGAATGGCTACTCACCAATGAGAACTTGGTAAAAATTGAAATGTTCCATTATCACATAGCTAAACCAAGAGGTGTTTCCAATTTCTCTTGGTCCTGAAAGCACATAATTTGTATGTGTGCTGTGCAATGAATGCATGCTCAAGCTAAACTTTTTACTCTCCCCAGTGCTTGTTCAAAGTTCTTGCAATAGATTTATGCACGAGTCCAACCCTTGTCTCTGTTAGCTGTCAACACATAAGTACCAGTACCATGCTTTGTACTTAACAACAAAGAACACATTTAAGCAGCACATTACATTGTCTGTACTCAAGGGATTGTGGCTAACACAGACTCTGACTAGCCCCTGTTTGCATACTCTCAGATCTAAATTTATCTAGAAAGAAGGGTTTGCACCAGCGGAAGCACAAATGCATCCTGTTAACCTCCCTGGTCACCCCCTGACATTGAACTGCTTAGCTTGCAGTTTGCATTACCACCCTCCTAAGAATGTCCTTCCCAAAGCTGGACCTTTCTTTCACTCATTGTCCATCCTCAGCATACCTCCATCAGGGCTGGGTCATTTGCAAGAAAGAATGCCTTTAACCATAAAACGCTTTCTTTTTTCTTATGAAAGATTCTTAAAGTAGGAAGTCCCAGAATTTATTAGCAATCTAAAAATGTGATCAATGTGGTGGTCCCCCACTTCCTGAGGTATGAAGGAGCCAGAGAAAGTAATTTGGAAAGGAACAAATTATTTATTAAAGCGCAGGCCTGGCGATGCAGCCTCCAGTAGCCAATATGGAAGCCTGCGCCTAACACCTAAAGGGCAGGGTTTTTATCCTGTAAACCGCAAACAGCTGCTGGTCTCACAATGCAGGGGGGGTGCAGTTTGCAGCGCACTACAGAACAGGAAGTACAGGAATGCGGGGGTTACATTTCTTGGGAAGAACAAGGTTCAGGTGGGCTAACAAGCAAGTTTAGATTAGGCAAACATCCTGTTCTGCTCTTAAAGTTAACCTTTGATCTTTCTCTTGCCTCCGGGGAGACTTATGAGGGTTTTTTTTAAATATAGGTTACAACAATCAAGAGCCCAGACTATCTTTCGATTCCTGCCTCCGTAGCCTGCGGACTTTTCATCCACATGCTAGTCGCCTCACTCTCAGAAGATGACTGCTACAGCTCTTGGTGTTAGATCTTTGCACTACGTTAAAAGATATGGAAAAATAAAAGACAAATGGGACACAGCTTAAGCCTTTGCCAAACCGAGCCTCTCCCTGTCCTATTTCTCCTGATCCCACCTTAAGTTTGTGGTGTATGAGAAAGGGATTACCATATACATTAGTCTACTTTTCACCCCTGTGATGAAGTACTTCATACTATTTATGAAGATATGAAGGTTTATTTAGCTTACTGTTCTGGAGGTTGAATGTGCAGAGGACATAGTCCAGTCTTTGTGAAGCCTGTCCCTTGGCTACATCATCTTACGGTATAGATCAAAATGGTATGCATATGGGAGCAAAGACAGAGGCTGGTAAAAACAGCCTTGCCTCCTTCAGAATAACCGTCCCTGGAGAACTCAAGGGATCTCAATTGAGAACTACCTTCTAATAGCACATTCCAACCAACCAAAAACCTCTCACTAGGACCTACTTTGTAAGGATTCTACAGCACCTCTCCATAGTGCCTTCCTGGACACCACATCTCTAATCCTCGAACCGTTAGAGGGACACCATAAAACCATAGCTAAGCCATAGCCCTACACGATGCTAAATTTAAAACTGCAGCTACCAAATGATATCAGATATGCCCTGAAATATGTGCAAAATTAGGTAAAATCAGAAGACATAAGAGTAGTTATTGCCAGGTGGTGATATTTGGATGATTTTTTTATATGATTTTCTACGTATCTAATTTCACAACAACAAATATGAGCTGCTTTCATAATTAGAAAAAAATCATTGGAGATTTTTTTTTCTTTTTTTAATCAGTGTCAGAGAACAGCTGGCCTGAGCCCATCTTAGGAAGGAACAAACCTTTCAAGAGTTATTTTCTTTTCATCAAGTAGTGCATTTCTCACTGGCGAAAGGGAGGTGGGTAATCAATAGATCTACACCAGAAGTTGTGTGATGATTTCCTAGGGGAGACACTGCCTGGGAGCTTGAAGTCTGTTCTGTCTGGCCGGATGCTGCACCTGAATCCCTGGGGAATTCAGCGGATTAATCACTGTGCTCTTTAACTTAATGTCCTCCAGGTTTATGCACAGTTATTATGTGTCAATCAAAAATAAAATGTTAAAAAATCGCAGTGCTGGTATTTGATTTCTGAACTGTAGGAAGACATACGATAGACCAAGTCCGCTGCATGTAGATGACCAAACTCCATGGAAGGAAACACTTTCCATCAGGCAGAGGATTATTAAACCAGGAGGAATCAGGATGTGCTCTCTAGGCAGAAAGGACTCAGAGAAGATGAAATCAAGTTAAACACCTCAGAACTGCACCAGCCTCCAGAGCTTCTGCCCCTCCCTCAACCTCTCTTCCCACTTTCCCCATCATTGCTTGGGCTCCAGCTGGCTGCTTTTTGTTCCCCAGACACAACTGCTCCTTCTCAGTCCCCAAACCTGTGTTTGAATCACCGCTTCATTGGATTCGATTACTGCTCAAATGTTACCTCCTTAGAGAGCCTTTCTGTCTTAGTTTCTGCTGCTGTAACAAAAGTACCATAGACTGGGTGGTTTAAACAACAGATGAAGGTTGAGAAGTCCAAGGTGAAAGTGCTGATATGTTCATTTCTGAAGTGGGCCCTCTTCCTGGGCTTCAGAGGATTCCCTCTTTGCATGTCTTCACATGAAGAGGAGGAGGAGAGAAAAAGAGCTTGGGTTCTTTGTTTCATTAGAAGGACCAGTTCTATCATGGAGGCCCTATCCCATGTCCTCAATCAAACCTGATTGCCTTCCAAAGGCCACTCTACCAAATACCATGCCTTGAGGATTATTCTGTATACAAAGGGGGGTTAATTCAGTCCATTGTATCTTCCTTGAAATTCATCCTAAACTGCTATCAAAACATCTCCCACCAAACTCTAACACCTCATTCAGCTGGCATTTTCTTCAGATCACTAATTTTTTCATTTGAAGTTTCATAAAAAATATGCCCTCACTTATTTATTGATCATCCCTGTCCTCTATTATAATAGAAACACAATGAGAGCAAGAAAGTCCGCATGTTTATGTATGGTACAGTACTACAGCACTGCAGGGTGTAGCCAGCTTTCAATAAGTAATTACATAGTCAATCAACAGATGACCAACGTATGTCTCTTGCTTCACTTGAAAGGGGGGTTTTGTGGCAACATTACTGCCCCTCACCAAGGTAGGTATGTCAGGTGAGTATGAAAGCAGGGTATCCTGGGTGAGTCAAGGTGGGATAATTCAGGGTGCGCCTGGTGTTTTAATATTCCTTCCCTCCGCTTACCTCTGCCCTTCCCCGTCACTATTTGTGGTCACTGCTACACAGCACAGCCCTCTCCTTTACCTCACTTTCTTTTATTCGTCTTCATTTCCTTTCTTCTATCCTCTTCTCTGGGGGATTCCCTCAGATCCTCAGCCCTTTTCTGGGCATCTCTGTGTGTTCACTGTGACCCGAACCTGTCATTTCCCCTGTGGACCTAGCCTCCGAGACTCAGAGCCTGCGACTCATGTCCATGTGACCTGTGATGTCTCCCACAGAAAGGCATTTTCAATTAACCCCTAATACTTCATGTGGCACTACAACAACTTCCTCTCTCCTAAGGAAAAGTAAAGCAGAAGAGACTGTCCTGCTCTCAGACCTCCTACCGATGAGAATGCTGTTTCAACAAATACCAGGGACCGAGAAGCTCCTGTGGAGCAGAGATTACGCAGTGGAGGAAGTATCCCTGAGCTGGAGGTTAGAACATGGATCCTCATCTCAACATTTCTATCAGCTATGTGCTCCTAAGCAAATCATGTAATCACTGATAAGCCTCTCTCTCTAATCTTTCAAATTGGAGAATATCCACCTTCAGGAGTTATTATTAGTTTCCCAGAAGAAAATACTGCATGATACAGTTTAAAATTGTGAAATGCTATGCAAACATCAGATAGTTATAGCATTTTTAAAAAATGAAATGATACAAGATTGGGAAGCAGATGACTTCCACTAGCTACATCCCAAAGACCTCACTGGGGTTTAATAGCTTGTTACTTCTCAAAAGAAGAAGTAATCCAGGCTTCAGAGGCTTCCAGGTACTCATGGAGGCACGCAGATAGATGCATTTGGAGGCTGTTAGGTAGATGACATTGGAGCCTATCAGGCAGACACCGGGCTGGTGAACCTTAGAAAGTGGAGACGGAGTCTCAGATGCTCCACTGAGTTGCTGAGGCCCAATCTAGGGAGGTCACTAAGCTCCCTAATGGCACCCTGCTGGCAACAGGGCTGCAGGCTCTGAGATCCGCATTGCTGCCTCAGTTGGCCCTGTCATTCTTTACCTCTGACCTGGTGAGGCCTTTTGGGAGCCCCTAGAAAAGAAGGTGGCTGCCAACAAATGAGGCTGCTGGGCCGCAGCTCACACAGGACGGGAAGAGGTGGGTGAGGGTCACTGGGATCTCATTGGGTCAACAGTCAAGGAAAGTGGAGAAGAAAAACACTTGAGCCACTTAGGAATTTAAGCCATTCTGAAGGTTTTACTTAAAAAAAAAAAAGGAAGAAGAAAGAAAGAGGTAGGAGAGGACTGAGAGTCCTGAGGTTGGGGCATCCTGGGAAAGGCTGCTGCCCAGAGACCAGACATCCCTGCTTCCCTCACTTCTCCTCTTAAGGAGCAGAGACAGAAGCTGAGAACCGCTTCAGGCAGCTCAAAGCCAAAACAAAATTTAAAAAACAAGTAAAAAACAGCTGCTTTAGGTACCAAGTGCAAGAGGGCAGGAGAACTTCAAAGTTTAAGAACTGAACAAAGAGCAGGTTTAGCAAACAGTGTTAGCCTTAGATTACTTAGTGACTTAGGAACAGGGAGGAGAAAAGGGTAATTAAATTAAGTGTAAATTAAATTATTTTTATATATAATAAATTATGTATGGCATTGTGTATATATGCAATGTGTAACTAAATTTATAAAAATTGTTTATAACGATTCAATCAGAAATACAAAATATATGCCAAAGAATTTACAAAACAAAATGATTTCTAAAAAGGTACTGCCAAGTTTTTCTATCTCTATACTAGATTCTAACTGAACTTTAACAGTTGCTAGCTTGGTGTGACTGTGAATGCCTGTAATCCCAGCATTTGGGAGGCTGAGGCAGGAGGATCTGCAAGTTCAAAACCAGCCTGAACTACATAGTGAGACCCTGTCTCCAAAAACACACAAATGAAAAACATTTATTAAAATGTAATACTTGACAAAATTCACAGATGTAATCAATACTAAATTTAAAGTACAGTTATATCTAATGGTCCCACTAAATTTAAATCCTTGCCCCCATAATGTTGAGGGGATAACTAAATATAAACTAAAGAAAAAAAGTATGCTTCACTTTGACTATAGGCTTGCCTGAAATTTTCCATAATCACAATTGCCATTGCTGCAAAAGATTCAGTGCAGGACACAGATGCTCTGATCCAATAAATAATATTTTAAGATAAAGTAATATTTACAAATGTAAATAAGATAAAGTAATATTTACAAAGGTCTTGATGAAGTGGGACCTTGAAGCCTCAGTTAAAATAGATAATACAGCCTAATGTAACTTAAAATACTCCCTTTAAGGATTAAAATGTATAGAAGCCTAATTAATGAAAGGGTGATTATCTCCACTGATTCCCCTACGCAAGAGGCCCATTTTCCTGGTTCTCATATCTGGGAAATATGAAGGGCGCCTATGATGGACCACTGTCACCTAAACTCTGCATTCCCATCATCAGGGCCCCATGCCTAATTACTGATTCTGTCCAACAACTTGTAAATATTTTGCATGTACAGATTTATTCTGTGCCTATTTCTGTAGCCTTTTGGCTTCATTCTGCCTCTGCCTCTGCTTCCAAAGGAACACGTTATACTACAGAGGGGAAGGGGGAGAAAGAGAGAAAGAAAAAAAAATACTAGCGAGGGAGGGAGAGAGAGAGAGAGAGAGAGAGAGAGAGAGAGAGAGAGAAACAGACAGAGACAGAGAAAAAAAAAACAAAACCAAAAAAAGCCTTCCTGATGAAGGCCTTAACAACCTCTTCTCTTGCCTCCTGGAGTCCCTGGGCCACTTACAATGGCCATTAGTAGCCCCAGGACTCCTGGAAGAAGAAATTGCCCCTCTCAGCGGCTTGCTCTACACCATTAGAACCACAAATGGCTGGCTGCCTCCTGAGTGCTTTCATAAATAGAGACTCTCACAGTCCCCGAGCCTGTGTGCCTCCCTACCCAGCTGTCCATTACGTTTGGGGTCACGGAAATGACATCCACCTGGCCCCAAATCTCCCTGATGGAGCTGACATTGCCTGATGGCATCACCTCAACCCAAACCTCACTGGGGGGAGATTTCACTTCCTGTGCTGGAAACAACTTCACCTCTGATATTAAATCCTCTACCTTTCGAGGCCCAAAAGCTCAGCACAGGTACCAACCTTAGGGCAGAATGGAGGCAAAACTGGCCCTTTTTTTTTCTTTTTTTTTTTTTTTTTACTTTTCACATGCAGCAGAGCATGACTGCCTCTGTCCTCCACCCACTGGTGGGTGTCAGAGTACTACAGGAGCCAGCCATTCCTCCCCTTCCATTAGCTGGGATTCACTGAGTGCCCCGTAACGATTGCTCGTGGACACTATGAATGACACTGCTAACCACTGTAAGTGAAGGGACTTACGAAATGTTACTGAAAAATGTTGGCAGAAGAAGAGAGAAAGGGAAATAAATAGAATAAAAATATGCTGTGTACAGGAACTAATAAGCTAAATGAATGTAAAAATGATATATCAAACATGAGATAAGATTAATAATATTAATGAGAACAAGATGAGAAAAGAGGATTTAGAGGAGGAAGGAGGCAGGGAGGAGGCAAGGGGAGAAGAATTGTAAAGAGTCAAGCCGTCGTCTACACAGGTAGCTGCTCCCCAAGATGATTGTAAACCACCTCTGCTGCAACATGTACTAAGGAAAAGAAAGAAGAACTAAAAGGTGAAAGATGCTCCAAAAGATGTTGAGAGAGTTCCTTTTTTGAGCTAACCTACTACAATAACAAAAAAAGTATGACAATGCATAAAACTCAGGAAAGATTAAATTTTAAAAATATCAAGGTTACTTTTCTGCAGTATCTGTTTTTATTTTTATGAATTCCCCAAAATAAATGTTGCTAAATTAAAATTTAATGAAAGACAGAAAAGAAGAAAGGAACCATAAAAGAAGAAGAAGAGGAGGAGGAGGAGGAGAAGAGGAAGGAGGACCCAGGCACAGAAAACAACGCATTCATCTAAACTTCAGGCAGTCATGTATCTTAGTCCTGGCCAATAAATGGTCCTGTCTTCATGTTCATTATAAATTATTGAGCCATTATCAAAAAATAGTTTCCTTCAAGGTAAAAAAATACCAAGAATCTCTTACTTCATGGATACAAAAAATATAAACCGCACATTTTCCACATGAACTAAAGCCAAAATACAAGTTGTGGCTAGGATACCCCTTATTTCTTTTAGAATTATGTCCACTACTGGAGTAAAAGCACCCACCTTTCACTTTTTAAAATACACAATGCTGGGCTCTTAAAAAGGGTCTTCAAGTGCTGGGATTTAGCTCAGCGGGCATAAGCGCCTGCCTTGCAAGTGTGCAGTCCTGAGTTTGATCCCCGGGTACCGATAAAAAAGAAAAAGACAAAAAAAAAAAAAAAGGCATTCAATGGAACTTTATGTCTCTAATCATCTCATTGTGACTGGTTTAATTAAAAGACATAATAGTCTCCTCAAACATTGACTTTTAAAATTCCAATCCAACAAATAAGCCCTTAAAGAAGTTTTCAGATATGGAGCAGTGTCACCCTGACCTATATTTACAAGCGTTCTGCCCTGCCCATCCCCCACAGTGCTGGAGGCCAGATCAAGGGCACATATCCTCCTGGGACAGACTGCTCCATAAGCCAGGAAACTGCTCATTTGATACAGGACCCATTAAAAAACTGAACTTCCACCAGAAAAACAAGCAAAATGCCCTGTTAGGAGCAGCTGTCAGCCATTCAATTGGCTGTTGATCTTACCTACTGTTTTAGACATTCTCACTGGTTCGTAGCCTGAAAGTTCACACTAGAGGGGGTGCCTGCTTAAAGAGGATACCCTAGTCCCGCATCCCAGAGAACACTGACCTGGATCTAAATCTCAACACTGGAGATCATATCTCCCAGATCCAGGGCACCATGATTAGTGATGACTCCACCTCGAGTGCTGAAGACAACTTTGCCCTCCATACAAAAACCTGCACCTGAATTTCCTGCAGTCCTCGTGGGCACCTGTTTTCTATTGTGAGTCTGGGAGAAATAAAGGGCTTTTGTTCTGTTGCCTCCTCTGTGCCCCATGGGAGAGGCCCACCTGACACCAACTCCATCTGCCCTCTCTTACACAGCTATCTCTGCTCACGTTGGCTCTCAAGAGAAAGACCCCAACATCAATTTAGAAAGAACTCACGCCAGTTATACTAAATTCACAAACAAGAAAAATGTCTATTATTTCTTCTATTATGAATCAATTAGCATTAATATGCACAAAGCAACCTTTTAAAATTTTCAGATTAAAACTTTATTTTCTCGATAAGAAATTCTACTTTAGACCTCAGTTTCCTCATCTGCCTCATATTATAGTATCTGCCTTGCAGAAAATTATCAGGGTTAAATGAGTTAATGCATATAAAACACTTACTGTTCCATTCCAAACATCTTAAAGTCTATTATGATAGCGTTGAAAAAGTGACTGGTTACAAACTAAAAAGTATAAAAATTACCAACAGAGTGAAAAGACAGCTCACAGTATGGGAAAAAATTTTACCCAACTGTCACATTTCTATCTAGAACATATAAAGAATTGAAAAAAAATCAGGCCCCTCAAATTCAAAGATCTAATCCAAAAATGGGCATCTGAGATGAATACACATTTCTCAGATGAAGAAACATGAATGGCATATAAATGTATGAAAAAAGTGTTCGACATCACTGGTCATTCAACAAATGTAAATTAAAACAATGCTGAGATTCCATCGCACTCGGGCAGGAATGACTATCGTCAAGAAATCAACCAATAACAAATGCTTACAGGGTTGTGGGGGAAAAGGAACCCTTCTCCACTGTTGGTGGGAGTGTAGATTGGTGAGACCACTGTGGAAATCAGTGAGGAGACTGTTTAGAAAACTAGGGTTGGAGGTTCCATTCGACCCAGCTATTCTCTGTCTGAGTATTTCCCAGAAGAACTGAAAACATCATACCACAGTGATATACGTGCATCCCTGTTTATAGCAGCACAATTTATGACAGCTAGGGATCAGGGATTTAGCTCAGTGGCATAGTGCTTGCCTGGCAAACCTGAGGCTCTGAGTTTGATTCCTTGTACCAGATTTTTGAAAAAATGTTTATAATAGCTAAATATTTGAAGCAACCCAAATACCCACCAACTGAGGAATGCACTAAAAAGATATGGTAATTTTATATAAGGGAGTACTACTCAGCTATGAAGAAGGTTAAACTTGAGGTTTTCTAGGTAAATGGATGCAACTTGAGACCATACTCATAAGTGAAATAAATCAGACTTCCATGTGTAAACATCATATGGTCTCCCTACTGTAAAACACTGAAACAATAAATATGATCCAAAATGTATACTAGATACCCTAAAAGTGAAAGAGGAAGAACTGCCCAAAAGAATAACTGGGGAAAGAAAAAAAGAAAAAAAGTAAAAGATCATCTATATATATATATATGCTATATAATTATACTACTAGTATACCACTGGTATCTATTAGTTCATCAAAAAGATGGTTTGTGTTTTCATAGTTTATCAATTTTTCATGCCTATGTCTTGTAATCTGAGCAACTACTTTGACGATAACAATACACAATATATTAAACATTGTTAATGTTTTATTATTTTGTTCTGAAATTCTATATCATTGTTTTTATTCTTCTAGTAAAATAGATAAATAAATTCTATGAGAAAGAAAAAGAAAAACAAAGATACCTAGAGTAACAACTTCCTATGGTAGGATGTTATAATATCATTAATTGTCTACCCTTTCTAAATGGATATATATTTAATATGACTTCAACGAGAACTGTAGTTTGGCATTTGCACATGTAATAATTTTAAGGACTGACAGAAGAGCTGAAAGTAGCCAGTGTATTTTTACAAAAAGATAATATATAAAAAATTATTATTTCCACTCTAGCTATGGTTTAGAGATAACGAAGTTTCAGAGTTGACCTGAAGGATCAAAACACATGAAAATGGCACAATGGAAACCAGTTTTCTGTGAAAATGTTAAAATACCTTAATAAAATATGCACATATACTGGGGGAAAGTGATGGGGAAAGGAAGGCCTTGGTGAGCCAGAATTCTTGGGAGCTTTCTCCCTGAGACCATCTGCTGATTCACTAACAGTGTCTACTGAGAAGCTGATCAGGGAGTGAGTGGCCCCCAAGAGACTGAGAGGGTAATTGGAATTCTGAGAACTCTCATCCACACGGAGACACAAAGCAAAGTGAAGCTCGTGCCTCACCATGGGGAAAGACACGGAGCAAGGAATAATGCAAGCAGGCCTCTCTCCATTGAGAGTCTCAAGTACATATAGGATTAAAATAATTCACCTTGAGCGTCTCCTGAGATGCGTGTCATGTAGGAACTTAGGGCTCTGGGAAAGTAAGCAACCAGCTCGCCTCCCTGGTAAGCAGCCTGAGCCTACCAAGGCGAGGGCTGAGAATCAAACATCCCATCCCTCCTCCCCGTTAGCAAGTGGGGGCCGGAGGTCTGAGCATCTCTCGGGAGGTTGACCATGTGCAATATAGCAAATAGGGGGGATTTCCCTCTACCATGTCTTTGAAGGCAAATATTATTATCACTGTTTTGCTTTGTTCTGATTAATTGTATTGCTCTATTCAATATTCTGTTTTGATAAGTTCTATAATGCTGTGTATTTGGTTTGATTTCACTATACCCGATTGAAAAAACAACTATTGTGAAGATAACGAGATATACTATGGCACCTATTACTGTTATCCAGGTAACCTGCTGTGACGTTCTGTACCAACTTCACTGCACTGTCTCAATTGGGTTTGTTCTGTCTTGTTCTGTTGTATTTCACTACCTTCAAAATAATAAAAAAATTCAAATAATAATTTAAAAAATTCACCTCCATTCTGACAGTGTGTCCAAAAAATAAAGTCATTCCTTTTTTAAAAAGTCTAATATTATCCAGAAACTCAAATTAATTTCTATAATACTTCACATATAATGTTTACAATCCATTAGAAAAATACCAGGCATTCCAGGAGACAAAACAAAAAAAAAAAAAAAAAAAAAAAAAAAAAAACTGAAAGGAAGAAAGAGACAGAGAGACAAGTAAAGACACAGAAAGAGAAAATGGTAAATCAAACCCATGAAAGAATCTTTGCAGAAATAATAGAGATACAAGAAGAAATAATAAAGTAGACAGTGGTCATATATTAGAAAAGTCAACGGAGGTAAAAGTTTTTTCTTCAACGTGTCTTAAAAAGTATTACAAATCTTAGCAAGATTGACCAAGAAAAAAGCATAAATGGCATATCAAAACTTTAAATCAAGAAAAAAAATTTTAAATGCAGCTCCTATGGAGTTTAAAAACATTCAAAGAAGCCAGGTATGGTAACCATATGTCTTAGCTACTTGATAAGTTGAATTAGGAGGATCTCAATTTAGAGGCCAGGCTGGGCAACCTGACTCAAGAAATCAAAAAGGGTTAGGGATGTAGCTTGGTGGTAAAGCATGCTGGGCTCAGTCTTCACATATACAAAATAAAAAGTCTATTATGACTAATGTTCTATCAATAAGTTTGACAACATGTGTGAATGGACAAATTCCTTGAAAGCACAATTTAGCACATCTAAATAAGAAAAAGTAGAAATTTACATAATTTTAAATTACTTTAAATATCAATGTGATAGAATAATAGTCACTTAAGGGTACCCATATTCTATTTCTTAAACTAGAGAATAATCTCCATTTGTGTAGTGAAAGACTTTTCCAGATATGGGTTAAATTAAGAATCTCAGTATAAGAGTTTAAATTATCTGGATAGGTGTGTTGTAATCACAAGTTGTTTTGAAGTGGAGAGCCTTTTTACTGTGTGGGAAGATGTGATGGAAGGAGACGGATTTTCAGAATTGCAATGTTACTGGCTTTGAAGGTGGAAGAGCGGCCATGAGCCATGTAGGCAGTCTCTGAATCCAGAAAATGCATCAGAAAGGATTTCTCTCTGGAGCATGCTAAAATGAGCACAGTCCTAATACCTTGATGTTAGCCCATCAAAGAGCTGCGTTGGACTTCTAACCTATCAAACAATATCTAATGCAATGGCAAGAAAACACCAAAACGACACCCAGGATTTGGAGGCAGGTTTATTTATGTCAAAAGGCACTGATCGGGACCATTCTCAGACTATCAGGCCCTGATCTCTGGTGATCAAAGGCTTAGATGAGATGAATAAGCAGGACATACAGAGCGGGAATGGCTTATCAGTTGGGGATTGGTTTATACAACGTGCATCAAAGTGACCATTTATGCATCACAGTGACCAGCTGTTTCTAAGAGACAAGAACAACCAGAATTTAAACAGGAACTGCGACCTGGGCAACTAACAAACCAAAGTATACTGGTGGCGTGGGAGTGGTGCGTTTTCTGCTACATTTTCTCCCTCTCTCAGTTTTCCTGGCAAATCTTTGCTGGGCATGTTTTTTTTTTTGTTTTTTTTGTTTTTTTAATTTTTATTTAAGGAGAAAAGAAAAGAAAGAAAAAAAAAACAGTGAAGGGGTACAAGTTATACAGATTTACAGAATAAAAAAATGCGCAGTAGGAAATCACTAGTTAATGGATTACATATTGCCATCTTAGAAATAATTGTTCAAGTCACAAAATTAAAGCTTGTAGAGTGGACATTCCACCAATGATACTGCAAACAGTTCTGTTCAATGATCCAATAAAACTCTGTGATATCATTTTCTATCTTATACTTTTAAATATACATGCAGTTATATAGTTTAGAGCACTTTCTTTTCCTCTCTTTTGTACAGTGACTATTACACATTTTGGGTTTCATTGCTCCCACGGTTCTTGTTGCTTTTTTGGAAGAGAGTAAAACCAAATGTGACATAACAGAACAGAATCGGTCAAGTCAAAAGGGTGGACATAATAGATAATATAAAAACATAATACAAGGTGATCAACAATGGTTACCCTAATGCCTCCCGCTATTTCTCATAGAATTGCCTATATCATTAGTTGTAATACAATTGAACAAAACCGTAAAGAATAAAACCGACAAAACCAAAACATTGGAGACATTGTAGGTCTTCAAAAGTAGATAAAAGTCAACGAGAATGGGCGTTATAATGAATCTCATTATCTTCTCAGCTGATGCCTAAACTTTCGAACCTGATACTATCCAGCAAAACAGAATATAGGAACCTCAGTCAAAAACAAGATGGTGAGAGTAATACAGGGCTTCAAATCGAGATAATAGAAAGTCAAAGTGGGTTACTATATTATATCCTGCTATATTTTTCCCTGTAATTAAATGGGTAAAAATAAAAAAGTAAATAATGGAGTGGAGATTGAGAAAAAAAGAGGGCATAACAGCGAAACAGGGCAGATCAAAACATAACCATTTAAGCAGAATAGTGTTTCACCACCAGCTAATCCTGACCCAAAGATAGTTACCATATTGACTCCCTCCCTGAAGTCCTTGAGTACAACTTCATATACTGTAGCATTAAGTATATCAAAACAATGTAAATCCATTTAAGAGAATAACAGCATTATAGAGTATTTAGAATTGATTAACAGAAAATGAACAATGGTCTCTGTATAATCTCCTTGTCTTTAAAAGGTTTTTTCTTATACTATCGTACATAGTAAAATCCAATAAGATACAACCTGTTTAGACCATTGGAGACAGAAGAACAAAAGCTAGATGAGACTTCAAAACAAGATGGTACTAAATCAGCATTACCTATTAAGATGTCATTTTCTCCAAAAAAAGCTGTTCCTATCATCCAATCTTCTCTGTCTCATTTCTGTTGAGCTCTTTTTCTGTCAGTAGCTGTCAGTTTGTCTTCTTCGTTTTGGTCTCTGCTCTATTCGTTGTGGCCTCCCCGCCCCTATTTCTGGGTTCTTTGTATTTTTCTTTTTTTAGAATATCCTGCAATACTTTCTGTAGGGTTGGATTGGTGGTTGCAAATTCCCCCAGTTCCTCTTTATCTTGGAAGCACCTCGTTTTTCCATCAATTTCCAGGGACAGTTGTGCAGGATATCTCAATCTTGGCTGGAGATTATTATCTTTCAAAGCTTGAATTATTTCTCCCCATGCTCTTCGTGATTTGATGGTTTGTGAAGAGAAATCTGCTGTAATTTTGATGGGTCTTCCCTTGTAAGTGATCTGTTTCTTGTCTCTTACAGCTTTTAATATTCTGTTCTTGTATTGAATTTCTGGAATTTTTATTATTATATGCCTGGGTGTTTCTCTGTTAGGGTTGTAGGTAGCTGGGGTCCTGTATGCCTCATACATTTGAGTATCTTTACCTTTTGCTAAATTAGGAAAATTCTCCTGGATTATTTCTGTGAGTAGCTTTTGTAGTTCACTTGTTTGTGTCCCTACTTCTTCTTTTATGTTCTTAATCCTTAAGTTATGGCTCCTCTTATCATCTTCTTGTCTTTGTATTATTGCTGTGTGTTTCTTTGTTATTTTTAAGAAGTTTTTCATTTCATTCTCCCATGTTTCAAGTCTGCCCTCCAATTCAGATAGTCTGTCCTTAGTTTCTTTCAAGCTGTTATGCCAGTCTTGGGTATACTTCTTGATTTCTTGATAGTCCCTTTGCACCTGCTTCACATACTCAATGCTTTCTCTGTTTTCTCCATCAAGCAATTCTCCCCTCTTTTTCTGTTCTTCCACTCCACCATCTGCTTTTTCCTGGGTGGTGCTTAGCATTTCTCTAACTATTCTGCATACTTCTAGCTTCAGGTCATTGATAACTTCATTCCTGAATTGGTCTATGAGGCTCTCTAAATGGCGCTTAATGTATATTGGTACAGTGTCCACTATTGCCTGATTCTCAGGATTGGGGGTCGAGGAGCCTTTTTTGTTGCTTCCCTTCCCCATATTTTCTGTTCCTTATAAAATGTAATCTTACACAGGAGGCCCGGCTTCCCTGCCTGTCAGCTACAGCTTGATCGAATTGCGCTGGCTAGTTGTTCCAGCTCACCGCTGCGCCCCAGGGAGTTGCGGAGGAGGCAGCCTACGCGGAAGTCGGTCGCTCCTCTGGGCCACCGTCAGGCTCTGGGATCTGGGCTAGGCCAGCCTAGGGAGTCCGAGAGCAGCGTCCCTCCGGCCAGGCACCTTTCACCAATCCCGTCCGAGAGGGAAATGCGCGGCTGCAGTTGCCACCGCGCCCTGCTCTTACAGGACTGCCCGCGCCCAGAAAATCCTCCGCTGGAGTCAGACTGCGGTAGGGAGTCGGTTCCTCGCTCACCTCGCCACCAGTCAGCCTTCCTTCCTGCCCGTCGCGTTTCCGAGACCGTTCCCAGACGCCCGGTCCCAGAGCTCGGGGGTCGCGTCTCTCCTTGCTGAGCCGCTGTGGAGGTGGCCGGCCGCCGCGCGGCAGGAAATCCAAGCCGCGGTTTCCAATGGCGCGGAGTCGAGCCTCCACACCGAGATTTTTCTGTTCCTATTTTAGCGCCAGGACTGTATTCCAAGTTGGATTCTCTCAGCCCAGTTCGTTCCTGAGTCAGCAGAGCATATCTCTACTGGTTCGTATCTCCTTAGTCCGCATCATTCCTGGCCTCTGAGCCGAGCCTTTAGAGAGCGTTCAGTAGTTGCTGTTGTCTGTCTGCCATGTAGACTTCCCCATCTTTGCTGGGCATGTTACATATAATCTTCTGAGACAAGGCCCAACTAGAAGCAGAAACATTAGGATTGTCAGTAGTTCCTGACACAGTGTTTTATTACAGACTTTTTTCCTAACTTGCGTTTTAGGAAGAGACATAATTTAGGCCTGTCTGTTCTATAACATTACTCTGGCAAGGTAGTTAGGAAGTTAATCTGACATAGGAGAGTGTCCAATGTGTCGTGGATGCTTATCAAATCCTGGTCAAGTGTTTGATTGATTGTTATATTCTCTTGGGGACAACTGTCCAAAAAACACACCGAGCAGAGGGCGGGGAAGCAAGGACTGGTGTAAGTGGAATCCAGGTCAATTAGCAAAAACCACAGCCAGCAGAGGGGCCAGGAAGCAAGTACTGGGGCAAGCTGCATGAGAAGACATCAAAATCAAGAGGAATAGGTATAGAGAAATCCTGTGAACCGTGTCCTCAGGCTTTAGCTGTGCATGGATTGGTCAGCATCCACAGTGACCAGAGCAAGGCTTTGAATGTATTGTCCCTTTGGAGTGAGCTGTCTGATCCAGGTAACTTTTCTAGCAGATCTAAGGCTAGTTTTCTGAAACTTCTATAAGTTTGCTAATATGTACTTTTGTTATATGTGTGTGTAGGAGTGCCTACAGGTATCACTAGAATTAAATGTTAAGTGATCTTTTACCTGATTACAAGGCGTTTCTGGAGGGTTATATTTTATTTCTATATAATATATCTATATATCTTTAAGTGGGAGAGTTCACTATAAAGCACGAAGTCAGAGCCAGTGACAGAAAATTACAAGCTAATCTCCATCATGAATATAGACACAGAAATCCTTACCAAGTTAAAAAGTTATTAACATAAAGAGTAATAGACCATACAAACATACACAGTATGACTTTATTTAATATTAGAAAACAAATCCTTAAAATTTATGATCTTAACAGATTAAGATAAAATTTCATACAATCATCTTGGTAGATTGATAAAGAACATTTGAGAATATTCATAGATTTTTTTATGACTTAAGAAAAATTAGGAAAAGAAAGGAACTTCTCCTTAATCTGATAAAAGTTTTCTACAAAGAACATATGGATAATACCACATTTTACTGGAAAATATTGAAAGCATTTTTATTGAGATCAAGAAAGAAACAAACAGTCCTATTGTGTATACTTCTACTTATCATTGTATTTGAAATCCTAGCCAGTGCAAAAAAAAAAGATTTAAAAGAAAGAAATTTGTTAGCATAGTTATAAACCACTGGAATTAAAAGTTAAGTTAGCAATGTCACACATACAAAAATCACCATAAAAGATTTTTTTATGGTAAAAAAATACCATAAAAGCAGTTTAACATAAAATTTTGTCTAACTAGATAAAGAAAGAAAATACCATGTTTTTAGCATCATAAAACTCAAATACCTAGGAATAAATCTAAGGAAAGATGTGTAATACTTGTACATTGAAACTTTTAGGACAGCACTGGGAGCAATGAAAAGAGATCCAAACAGATATTGTGTTTTCAAAGGTCAGAAAACTCAATATCTAAAGATGTCAATTTTTTTCAAATTGACCTATAAATTCAATGCAGTTTTAATTAAACTCCCAGCAGGAATTTTTGTGAAAACCAACTGAATCCTAAAATTCACATGTAATTGCAAAAGACCAAAAATAACCACGACATGAAGAAAAACAAAACACTCACTGTACTAGATATCAAGTTTTTGTAAGTTATAATAATTTAAACAGCATGGTGTGATTACAAAAATAGAAACATAAACCAACAAACAGAGGTCAAGGTCCATAACATGACATAGCAACATGAACGCTTGACTCATACCAAAGGTGACACTGCAGGTACAATGATCTCTTTTCAACAAATTGTTATCTTGTTCAATTATTTGTATATCTGTATGGAGAAAACAAAATTTCACTCTTACATCACATTAAGGACAAACATGCAACTCCAGGAGAATTGTAGATACAAATTTGAATGATAAAAACAAGAGCTCTAAAACCAAACACAGAACAATATCTTCATGACTTTGGATAGACAAAGGAAGGGAAACTAGAGAGGACTTAGGATAAAAAAGAAAATAATGATAAATTGAGTACAATAAAAGTGAGACATTTTGTTAATCAAAAGAGACAACATAAAGAGCAGAAAAGCAAGCCATAGATTGAGAAAAGGTATTTGTCATGCATGCAGTGACAGAAGACTTATCCAGAATATGTTTACAGAAAGAAAGAGAGAGAAAGAAAGAAGAAAAAGAAAAAACACAAACTATAAAATACAAACAGCCTTACAGAAAAACTAAATCATAGACTTGAACATTTTAAAGAGAAGATAAAAAAAGCTAATAGATGAATGAGAAATTTTCTACTTCCACAGTCATTAGAAAAATGAAATTGGGGGCTGGGGATTTAGCTCAGCGGCATAAGCGCCTGCCTTGCAAGCAGGCAGTCTTGAGTTCGATCCCTGGTACCGATGAAAAGGAAAAAGACAAAAAAAAAAAAAAAAAAAAAGAAAAATGAAATTAAAGCCATAAATTAAAGTTAAATACATACCTACCAGAATGGCTACAATTAAGTAGGCTAGCACAGAATGTGAAAAAAATAATGGTGGACGGCGTGCAGGTAAATTAGTACAAATCATTGAAAACTGTCATCATTAATTAGTAATGTGCATCCATACAGTCCACAGCCCAGCAATTCCATTCTCACATCGAAGACAAGTGAGGATGGGTATGAAACAAAAGGCTCGTATACAAATGCACACTGCAGCATTATTAAGAATAATAACAAATCAGAAACAATTTAGATGACAAGGTAGGGGAGAATGAAAAGCTACAAAATCATAGAAAGAGTGCCTTCTGCTGTTTCACTGCACATGAAGGAGACTATAGCCAGTAATAATAAATGATATGCTGTGTATCTCAAAATAGATAGAAGGGAAGATTTCAAACTTTCTCATTACAAGGAAATGATAAATATTTGAGATGATGAGCGTGTTCAAGGATGTGATTTAATTTTTCTGCATGTATACATGTATCAAAACGCCACATCGTACCCTGTAAATGTATACTATTATTTGTTGATTTAAGAGAAAAGATTTAAAAATGAAAAGCTAAAGTGTTTAACCCTTCAGTGAAAACTATGAAGCTATGAAAAATAACTAGCTGCTGCTACAACACCACGGGTAAACTCCACGGGAGTTATTGAGCTGAGATTCCAGACACAATTGCACTTTCTGTGTACTCCAACTTATATAAAACCCAAAGGCACATAAAACTAATGGAGGGCCTTAGAAGTTGGAAGAACAGTTCCTTTGTGAGGAGTAAGAAGGATGCAGAGGGACATGAGAGGAGCCCCAGGTACCGGTGATATGTATTGTCCACGGTGTGATCAAATATGACACTTTTTAAAAATTCTTTCAGCTTATATTTATAACATGTGCACATTTCTGTATGTAAACAACTTTGCTAAAGAAAAAACAAAAATAATTAAATGACTTATTTTTAAAATACTGCTTAAATGAGGCTAATTACAGAGCACATAGGAAAGAATCATGTCCCACTGAACTACCTTACCATCAAATGGTGCTTACTAAACTTTTGTCTCCCCTGCAGGGGTGTTCTAGAACTTACTTTAAGCTTCAACTTGATAGTCTACATTTGCCTCTTTTCACTGATATGAGGTTGAACAGTCTAAGGCTGTGGAATGCTGGTATCTAGGTGGCCTGTGATCAGCACTATGGGCTGTGCTGAATCCAGAGCCTTGAATATTCAGGGCAGGAGGTACGTTAAGTAGAAATTGATGGAGCCACCATTTTTGAACTCCATTTGTGCAGTTCTGGGTCATAACAGAGCATAACCAAGAAGCCACATGACCCTTTCCCACAATTCGTTCCATCTGCACCAGCAGACTAAAGGAGTCAGTCCTCAGACTCAGGGTGGTCTAAGGCTTAATCATCACATGAAATTCAGTTGTAGTATTTGGTTGTAGATGATGCTGAAGAAAAAAGAGAATTGTATGACAAGGACTCACAGAATTAGCCAGAAAACTTGAACTCTGCATTAGTTTGTGAAGACTTGCTGTGGTTCAGATAAATGTTCCCCAAAGCCCATATTGGAAGGCACAGTTGATAGCCTGTAGCAACATCAAGAGGTGGCAGAACCTTTAAGAGATGAGGCCTAATGGGAAGAAGTTAGGTCAGTGGGCTGTGCCCTTGAAGAGGACACCGAGACCCCTGACCCTTTCTCTCTCTCTCTCTCTCTCTCTCTCTCTCTCTGTCTCCTCCTCTTCCTCTTCTTCTTCCTCCTCCTCCTCTTCTTTTTCCTCCTCTTCCTCTTCTTCTTGGCTGCCATGAGATGGACAGACTTCCTCTACCATGCTATACTCTTGCTAAGATATACTATGCCACCATAGACCCAAAGCAATAGGCCAACAAACTATAGACTAAAACTTGTGAAACTGTGAGATAAAATAAACCTTTTCCCCTATTAAGTTGATTATCTCAAGCATTTTGTTATAGTAACAAAGCAGACTGATACAGGCTGTTACAACAAAATACCACACTCTGGGTGACTTATGCAACAAAAATTTCTTTTCTAACAGTTCAGCAGGCTAGAGGTTCAAGGTTAGCACTTTTGCTTTCTCTTTCTTTAGCTTGCAGTTGACTCCCTCTTTCTGTGTTCTCACAAAATTGTCCTTCTGTTTGTGTCCCAATCTCTTTTCTTATAAAAACACGTCACTTTGGATCTAGGCCCACATTAACCATCCTGTTTTAATTTTATGTTTTCTTTTAAAGGTTCCATTTCCAAATCCAATCGCGTGCTAAAGTAGTAGGAACCAGCGTTTCAACAAAGGAATTTGTGGACTCACAGTTCAATCCGTAACAGATCCTGTCCCTTCTCTGGGGCCCAGTTTAATCCCAACTTGAACAAGAGGTTTATGGCTCTTGCTCCCAGTGCTGATAATAAATAGCTTGCTGTCTGGCTTTCCTATGAAAACCCTCTGGAAATCTAGTACAGCTGGAAATAAATGAACACACAATGGCAGAGTAGAAGGCAGACTGTCAACAAATTTAATGTTTTCCCACAGAGTATCCTTGTAGCAATGACAGAGAGAAAAATGGAGACTGTCCAGAGTTCAAAAGAATCTAAGACTCTCACCACATGAAATTTGGTTGTAGAATTCAGAGTAGGAGAGAAACGGAGGAGGAGGGAAGAAAGGATGGGGAGCAAGGAAGGGAATGAGCAGCCTTTGGGAATTACTCTACACCAGACACGAATCTCCCTGAATCTTTAGCATAACCTCGTGTGGTGGGTGTTATTGTTCTTATGATTTCCATTTTACTAAGTAGGATATTGAGGCATGCAGAGGGGAGCTGGGTTTCATTATTTCAGCTGAACTAGAATTCAGAGAACTCACACGAATCTGCTCTGCCTACAGCAATGCTTGAACAGGCTCTGGCCTGTCCCTGACTGCCTTCCTTCCCATCCGTGCCCTGTCACAGGCGATAGAGGAAATATGGTGTCTGTGTTATCTCTTTAGTAATTATTCTAAAGAAATGTCAAAACCAGTGTGTTTTTATTGTTCTCACTGTTGCAGTTTAGTGAACAGGTAATGTTCGCTAAAGAAATATCAATAAATACATAAATGAGCAAAACAAAGAAAATTCTAGAACATGCCAAACTAATCTATTGTGACAGCAAAAAGATCAATGGTTGATTATGGGTAGAGAGGATAAGAGCAAAGGGGCTGGAGAGAACTTTTAAGGCAGATGAAAATGTTTTGTATCTTGATTTTGTTTCTTGCTGAACTTGTATATACTTTTATCAAAACTCAATGTATTTGTCTGCTGTACTATAACAAATACACTAGTGCCTCGGTTCACAAACTTAATTCTTTTCACTATTTTGATCACAGTTGGAATTGAATGAGAACTGAATCAGATTCAAAGGTTAGGTTCGATGTTGACCTTATGGGGAAATTCGATACAGTTCTCATGCAGTTGGGTTTGTGACCAGAAGTGTGGAAAGAACAAAGTTTGTAAATCAAGGCACCACTGTACCTTGAAGTAATCAATTTATGAAGAGAAAAGATTTATTTTGGCTCACAATTTTGGAGGTTCCAGTCCATACATGGTTGAACCGTTTTCTTTGGGCCTATTATGAGGTAGCCCATCATGGTGGAATACACTGCAGAACAAAACTACCCACCCCATGACTGGGAAACAAAACAGAGACAGATCCCACACTCCTGTTCAAGGACACATCTTCAGTGACCCCAAAACCTTCCACAAGCTTCTACTGCCTCCCAGTAGTGCCTTCTTGGGGAGCAAGCTTTAGCACTGGGACCTGTGAGGACACTTAAGGTCATGAATTATAGCCCACATCAACTTACACACTGAAAACAGGCAAATTTTTTGTATGCAAATTATGCCTCAGTAAGCTGCTTTAAAGAGAAAAAGAAAACCACCAGGAATCTTATCAGAAGAGATGACCACTACCATTTTGGTGTTCCTATGCTCCCAGGACATAATCTCTCTCCCTCCTCCTCTCTGTCTCTCTCTCTCTCTCCCTCTCTCTTTATCTCTCTGTCTCTGTGTCTCTTTCTTTGTCTCCTAATAATATATCATGAAAACCTTTCTAAGTCAATACCGAGAATGCTGCATCAGCATATTTACAGTAGTGGACTGAATCCTTATGTCAGTATAACATGACTACTCTACCAAATCTGTTGGAAAATTAAGATGACTCCAATTTTTTACTATTATAAACACTACTGCGAATATCCTCATTACTATTTACACATACCCTTAATTATTGCCATCAAAGAAATTTCTTCCAGTAAAATTACTGAGTCACAAGGCTCACGTTGTTTTAAAGGAATTTGCTATATAACTGCCCTCCTCAAGGTATGCCAACTTACCCACCCCCCAGCCACCTTTTGGTCTTAACTATAGTCCAACCAGCACTGTGGTGCTCCGTGGGGAGAGACACAAGGCAAATCCCACTAATTGACATATGCTGAAATCCCACAGCTTTGGAGGGTAATGAAGTCTTACAAAAGCAGTGCCTCAGTCCTAATTTAGCTGAACTGAAGGTCCATAAAGATTCAGGGACCTGAAAGAGCTCACAACTGAACATATCTAGGACCCAAACTCAGGATGGAAACTACCACATGACTTGCTAAGAAACTACTGAGTCAGATACAAAAGAACTCACATCATCTCAAGCTCAGATCTCTCAAGCCCTGTACTCACTTAACCGCTTTGGACCAAATCTTTTTGGAGAACAGGCACTCTGGGGATACAGGGCCCTGAAAGATGCCTTCACGACAGTCGTGTATCAGTACAACTCCAGTTGATTCCACCCTATTCCTATCCCTGACTCTTCTGCATTGGCTTTGGGATGATTATTTCCTATTTCCTCAGTTGAAAAATGGAAACAGTAATTGTGTCTGTATAACATTTTATGGGGATGACATGAAATAGTACATCCAAACTCACTATCACCATCCCTGGCTTAAGGAGGAGCTGATAAATCAGTACGGCTATCATTTGCTGACCCCTCATACGTGGCTTCAGGCAGCGGAAACCTGCAAGCACAACTTCTGGCCTTATATTCTGTTCCTCTGCCTTGATACAGAAGGCCAGCCACTGTACTCATTTTAGAGCCCCCCTAATGCCACCAATAAACTGGGGCCATAAAAACCCGTTCTTTGGAGAGGGCTGTCCACCCCTCCCACCTCCGGGACCAACCCTAACAAATATAGCAGAAATTACAGGCATCTGATTTAAGGCTGTGTGTGTACACTTCGCCTGAGCCAAGCCCCAAACCCGTGTTCTGCCGCTGCATCAAAGGGCCATCTCTCCTCCAGTCTCCAGAGCCAGAATAAGCAGCAATTTGGGAGGCAGCCCCCTTTTATTTTTAGTCTAAAAAACCCTGAAAACCAACATACCAGCGCTCACCCAAGCGTCCCTCACTGGCCGTTGTTTGAGTTCGGTTGAGAAAATGACAGGCTATGTTCTGCACCAAGAAGAGAAAAAAGAAAAAGAAAAAAATAATAATACGAAGGGAAAAAGGAGTTTTATTTTTTTTTTTTTTCCACTGCCAACCTCCATCTCCCTCAACTCCTCCCTTAGGCCTGGGTGGACCCTGCCTGGGTAATCGTTCTCTTCTATATTTAAAAACCACAAATGTGTTTGGTGGAGACATAATTTGGAATTGCAAGCGGCGACTCCCGAGGACAAGGGGAAAGCCGGTGCCGCGCGCCCGCCCGCTGCCGGGAGCTCCCAACTCCGGGGAATCCAGGTCAGGACGCGCCGCGGTCTCCGAGCGCTGCGGGCCGGAGGTGCCGGGCGCCAGGCTCCCCGGGCTGGGCTGGTGGCCGCGGGCTGGGGGCTGCGTCCCAATTCTGCCCCCCGGGCTCTCTGCGCGCGGGGCGGGGCGCGCGCGACGTCCCCGCTGCGCACCGGGAAGCGGTCTGAAAGTCCCCCCCTCGGCGCGCGCGGCTAAATATGCGCGGCTTGTCATTCGGTGCGGCTCTCGCTCCCAGCTGATAGGGTGACGTTCCGTTTGCAGGCTTGGAGATTGGTTTTTTGATTTGGCTTCTTGCAGCAGCTTAATGGGCAAAGCCCTGGGCTCGCCCAGGAACCAGCCCCTCCGCGCGTCCCCTCTGCGCGCGGCGAGGCCGAGACGTCTCCCGCGGTTACGGCGTGCGCGGCGGAGAGCGGCGCCTTCCAGCCCCGGGAAAGCCCGGGCGCCGCGCCTGCGAGCCCAAGCCGGGGTCCCTCGGAGCCGCCAGGGCGCGCCCGCCGGGCGGCTCGCCCACCTGCTCCTCCGCCAGGGATCCCCGCCGCCCGCGGCCGGGACTCCGGGCCTCGCCCGCGCCCCAGGTCGGGTCGTCCCCGCTCCTGCATCGGCGCGGAGGGCCCCTTCCCTGCCCCCAGCCGCCCGGACCTCGCGCTCCAGATGCGCTGCCCCGCGGCTCCCTGACAGCTGCGAGCCCTCGAGCCCCGGCTGGCGGGCGGCGGCGGCGGCGGACTGAGATGCCCGGGACGCGGCTGGGGCCGGCGGGCAGCCCGCGGGGGCCATGAGCCGCTGCGGCCGGTGAGGAGCCCGGCGGCGGGGCAGCGCTTGCCTTCCTCACTCCCCTCACTTGCCCACTTGGCTCGGGAGGCCGAGAGGAAACGGTGAGTAATGGGGCGAGCCTCCTGCCCTTCCCCCTCGGCAGGCGGCCAAGGCAGGAAAGACGAGAGTGGGGGGCTTGGGATGCCCTCAGAGGGTCTCTGGTTGTGAATAATTATGTTAATAGTTGTATCTCAAAATCATTCACATGCACAGCCATCCTGTGGGTTTAGTGCCAAGAGTGTGCGTGCGGGGGGGGGGGATGGTGCCCCATAAAGTGCACGTCGGGTATGCGGTGTGGGGGGCGGGGGTCTGGTAGGGTGTCTAGGGAGGTTTGGGAGGTCCTAGGAGAGATGCCTGGGAGTGTATGTATAGTCCGGCAGGGGGCTTGCTGGGTTGGTGGCGGTGTTCAGGCTCTTGGAGTGGCCGCTGGGTTGCGTGCCGGATGCATGTGTGCATGCGTATGTGGTCTGTGTCGGGGCGTGTAGTGCTCTTGGGGCTGAGTGCCCACCGGCTTTGGGGGCTGCTAGGACGGGAGCGCGTTGTTTGCAGGGCGCGCGCCCGCCTGCACACACACGCACGCACGCGCGCACCCCAGCCTCGGGACTCCACTGCGCGGGTCGGGAACTGCAGCCCCGGCGCACTGGCCGGCTGGTGCCAAAGGGGATGGTGAGAAGGAGGGGTTCTCCTGTCCTGCGCTCTCCAGACCCGGGTGGTCTGGGCGGTTCTGGGCCAGGTGTACAGAAGCGAAGTATGTAGTAATTACCACCACCACCACCCCGCCCTCGTCCCCCAAACACACACACACACACACACACACACACACACACACACACACACACACAGGGCGGCGACAGGCCCTCATATAGAGGGCCCTGGCTGACCTGCCCTGAGGACTTGAGCCACTGAGGGAAATGATGAAAGCTCTTAGTTGGGGAGGAGAGCAGTTTTTCGTCTTTATTCATTTTATTTTCACCATGGAAGGGGAGAGGTTAAAATAGAACACATGCCTTTAATGCAGTGCCATAAATTTATCCGCTCGCTCCCCCCTCCCCGTAGTGCTTAGGGTTCCCAGGCAGAAGGATTGAAATTGGGAGCAATTTATCAGAAACACTGGCTGCAGCTGGGAGCCAGGTGCCTGACTCCTGGGTGGTCAAGAAACCCTTAAGCGGGGGAGGGTTGTGGGTACGTGCTAGGAACACATCTGGCCTTCTGCCGGGGCACCAAAAGGGAAGCCTCTAGCCTCTGCGACCTGGTGATACGCAGCCGCGTGTGATTAATCTTCCACAGCTGTTGTGCCCCATCCACTTGCGCTGAGCTCTTGTTTACCTCGGTTTTCAAATATAGCTGCTGCGCCATGCTCTTACGGAAAGAGGGGGATCGGCTCACAGTGCACGGGCTCTCAGCCTCCCCCAGGCTCTTGCTTTTGCTGGCCCAGCTTTGCTGGATCCAACTTTGAGAGGACTCTGCCCTTCATGCCTTACAGTCGTCTAAATGACAAAGGCTGCTGGTCGGTCAGAGCTTGCAGTGACTAGATGTGGGCTGATAACTGCGACCCCTCATTGCAGTCTACAGTGGCATTCAGCGGTGTTTTCCCACTGCCTAGTTACCTCTTTCTTTAAATAAAATACAGATACTTGACTGGAAGCTATGGATGAGAACTACTGAACTAGACTGGGTTTGACGAAGACAGGGAGGCCATTCATGACACTTCCTCTACCTGGGAGGCTTATTGTTCTGCCCACACGCCTGAGGTGCTTTATTTGTCCTCCAGCTCCTGCCTTCCTTCTGGAAGGAAGCTACCATTATTTTCTCTGACTAGGCTGTTTCCTCTTAGGTCTTATACCCCTAACCCGAATCTATCACTTTGAAATAATGTAAAGATGCACGATAACTTTTGTGATGGAGGAATGCTGTGCACAACTCTAGACTGTCATCTCCACAAAGAGAGGAAAGATGCCCGTGCTTAGCCACATTCTGCCCCCAGCACGGCAGGCCTGGCACAGAGTAGGCACTCAGTAAATGTTGGTTGAATGAGTGAAACTGCAGGGACAAGTTACAGTTCCTCTCTTGGCTCCTGCTCCTCAGACCTTCGCTTTACACTATCACCCCTAGTGTCCTGGGTGGAAAAAGGAGAAAGAGTGATCAAAAGAATCCTGTTATAAAAATTCCCTCCCCCAGTGCTCTTCCGTTAGGGCCCTGTCATACTTACCCAGCCTTGCACTGCTGCTGTACAAGGTGGCTCCTTGTACAATCTCTGGTATTGTCCATGAATAGTGACTGTTGTTATTGCTCCCTGGCCTGTGTGATCAAGTCACTGCCCACAATGTGGACTTGAGGAATATGCCACACATCTTGATCTCTCTTCAAACTATCCCCTGAACCATTTATTTAAATATTCAGCCACCATGCATGCTGCCAGCCTTTTTCTAGTGGAAGAGAATGGTCCCTTTCCTCATAAACATACATTCCAGCAGGGATAACGACTGGTGAACAGGCAATTACCATGCAAAGCAACTTCTTCCAGGGGAAGGTAAATCACAGGTCAACAAAAGCCTATAATAAAAGGAGCACCTGTCCCTAGGGCCTTAACGAAGATTCATAGGGACAGCCAAGCCCAAGAGGGATGAGTAGGAGTGAGCTTTAGTAAAAGCAGAGAGAGGAAGAGAGAGAAGGATGATGAGTGAAAGGATCCACCAGACAAGGTCTAAAGTAAAGAGAGCTTTTCCAAATACTGCAGACAGCCAAAGGGCAGAGAGATCAGTTTGGAGAGGCCACAGAGTCAAACTTTAAAGGGCTAGCGATTTCCCCTGAGTTTTCAGTGGGTTTGGGGGAAGTTTTAACTGCTGAAGTGAAGTCAGATCTGCATGTTCAATAACATGCTGACCCTGGCTGGAGCTGGCTGAAACTGGGATATGGATTGAGAAGGAGGCAAACAGGCAGAAAGCTGTTATAGAAACTCAGGGGGGACCTGGCTGTCAATGAGGGCAAAGGTAGGGGACTTTTCTTTCATTTTAATGTACAAAATAGACATGCCCTTCTCAGGAAAAAGTTCCACTCATTTATTTTTTATCGGTACCGGGGATTGAACTCACGACTGCCTGTTTGCAAGGCAGGTGCTTATGCTGCTGAGCTAAATCCCCAGCCCTCACTCATTTTCTTTAATGAGATTGGTTTAGGATTAGTTTTCATATGTTTTTACGAATGGACACTCTGAACCCGAAACAGGATGGGGCATGGGGTATGGGATGTGCTTAAAGGAAAGGAGCAAAGGCTCCACTTTAAATCCATTGAGCTACAGAGCAAGGCATCCCCCATAGATCAGAGATGGAAAGGGCCCCAATGGCTAGAGAAGGCCCCAAGTAAGAGTCTGAAGGGTAAGAAGCATTTGGGTCCATATTTAAATCCCTAGAGCGAGACATTTAGATAGGAAGGAAAAAATCACATGTGATGTGGATATATTAAAAAAAATAACATTGAAGAGAGATGAAGGCTAATACCAGGATCCAGGGTGCTCAGATATGATATACAGAGTCATGTCTATGAAGAAGACTGCTTTGTTTCATCATGGATAGAGTCTGGAACTAGCCAAGGAGCATTTAGTGCCTTGATACTTGGATTGACAAAAGATCCTCCCCAGTTGTGACACTGGGTCATTCCAGAACTGGATCCAGAAGTGAACCTGAAACTTCCATGTGATAATTTCCAAATCTTTTAAGAGAAGAGGACCTCAGAATCCTAGAGAGTTAGGTAGACAGTGTAAGAATGTCCTCATCTTTCTTGTCACTAATTTCAGAGTAAAAAAAATCCCCCCTTCTCTCCTGTACAGAGGTCAGGACACGCCCCTGCCTTCCTAAATGCCCTGGACGCTTTCTGGTCACCTGAAATCTCCTTCAGCACAGCATCTTCTCCCTCCACAAACCCTGTTCTAGCAGGAGTGTCACTTGTCCAGTTCCTCACTTCTCCCCATCCTGCCTTCAGGACACTGTTGCAGTTTTAGCATCATCATCTGCCTCTGTTTCCTCATCACTTATGCAGGCACATAACCCCATGTGTACCACTTTTCTTAACCTTCTGCTCACAAACTTATCCCTTGATTATGACTTAATCTCGGTATCTCCTCCATCATAAGCGTTGACCATTTGCTCTTAAGAACTTTCCTCTCTTGTCTTCTTGCACACGGAACTCTCCAGGGTGTGCTAGCTCTCTCCTTGGCCTTTTTCCATTTCCTCTTTATCATCCCCTTCCCTTCCCAAGTGTTTATTTCTCCATCATCCACTGGCAGTCTCCCTCGGGGGTCTGTCTTCCTGCTTTGATGAGGACAGTCCCCAGTCTTTGCCTTTGTCCCCGTGTCTTGTTTCCAACCCCTGGCACGTTTTCTCCTGCACAATGTTCCACATCTTCTCCAGCCCCTCATCCTAACCTGACGGCTGCTGACCGTAGGAACTGCTTCTCCTGGCTTCCCACTTTCTCTTGGTAGTACCAAAAATCTTCCAATCATTTTGGCTCATAACCTCCAAGTTTATCTTTGATTAATTTTCCTTTGTCCCAGATTTTACTTGTTATCTTTTATGCCCATTCCTGTCTTCTGCATCTCTACTGCCACTACTTAAGTACAAATTTTATAACCTATTCCGTGATATTTCCCCGTTTACCATCTATCAGCTACTCTATTGCAGTGTGCTATATATTGATTTCCTCACTCACTCCTTACCACAGCTGCATCAAATGGTTATTACTATGATGCTACTGTAAAAAAGCACTGATTTTCTACCATATTCCCAACTTCTGCTTCTTTTATTTATATTAAATTTGACCACTGTTTCAAGACACACTTCCTAAACACCCTTGTAAACCTGTAACTTTCCTACACAAATATCTTTGAAGCTGTCTGTTTTTGCAGTCCTTCAAGTTAAAAAAACCTGTATCCTGGGTCCCCACTCATGTCTGGCCACATTGTCATTTGAGTAGACTTGCCCCTTCCTCTTCTGTGGATTAATTCACAGTTTCCCGGCCTGAGAATCGTACCTGTTCACTCTTGTTCAATTGAAATGCTGCTGAAGACTTCATGGAGAAGCAGTCTGTTGCTCCTGAGTCTTGATAACAGAGCGTGTATTTTTTTGTCAGTGCTTTACACTTTCTGAAATGCACGTTTTGTTTTGTTGTTTTGCACATGGCTTGCTTCCCTTCCTGGGCCAAGCACCACTTCTCCCTCTCAGTCCCTGTCATACGCCTGAAAGACGGAGGATGTTCAATGAACAATGAAGGAGTAAACAAACAAATCACCCGCCTCCCTCTTGAGGCTGCTAAGACAAGGTCAAGAAGGGATCTGTACTATTCATCATAAAAGTGGCAAGTGCTGGAGTCAACAGTCAAGCCAGGAAGGGGCAACTTGGTACAATAGAAGAACCAGTGGTAGGGGCTGGGGATTTAGCTCGGCGGCATAAGCACCTGCCTTGCAAGTAGGCGGTCATGAGTTCGATCCCCGGTACCAATAAAAAGGAAAAAGAAAAAAAAATGTAAAAAAAAAAAAAAAAAAAAAAAAAAGAAGAACGGTGGTAAGAAGGATAGGTTCTTGTTTTCACCACTTCTGACAATTGCAAGTAAGATCCACTTCTGATCTCTGGGCCTTGGATTCCTTATCCATGAGAAGAATTTAAATTGGATGTGTTGACTTTTAGATTCCCTGACCTGACAGCATGTAGATCGCCTCCTGCTAAGAATGCTTTTAGTGCATTAGAACTTTACACCTATAATGTGAGGTCTCTAATGGGTCTGTTTTTACATTGGGTCTCTAGAGGCCAATTGGCTAGTCAATTCAGCTGTCTTCAGCTGCATGTCAAGTCTCAATACAGCCTGAGCTGATCTGGGTGACCCGATGGCCCTCTATTGGCAATCCTCAGTGTGTAGTCCCTAGTCACCTCCCATCACACCTGCCAGGGCATTCATGGGATGCCTTAGAGTGATCGAGGCTCCCAAGTGTTCCAGCCATGCTGCCCCCCCCCACTGGTACTCCTGCTTTTCTCAGAGCTGCATGGACTGTTGAGAGTCTAATGGAAGCAGTCTACTCAGATCCTTCTGCCCCCTCTGACCATGCCACCATACTCCTCCCTAGTGAAGCAAGAAGAATCATCGGGAGGCTTTGATTTCAAACCCCTCCACAGGAACTAATGAGGGATCAATCAGTTTCAAGGGGAATCTTGAGAGATGTAGAGAGAAAGCACAGCTGTGAGGACAGCGTCGCTATCTGCCGAGAATCTGATAATCTTCTTCTAGCTCCCCTTGTGAAAGGGGGACCCAGAGCACCTCTAGAACTGATTGTACAGGAGAACTCCAGCTATGTCTGAGAGAGATGACTTTGACTGCTTGCCAGACTCCATTTGTTCTTCACTTAGGCAATGATATGATTTAATTCCATATTTCAACATTTAAAAAATTAAGATAAATTAAATTGCATTAAAATAAATCAAGCTCCTGGAGAATGGTCTGAGAAAAATGCACATGAAGGAGACTGATAAACAGCTTCCCTAAATGGCTCAGCAGCAGTACAGGACATCAGCTCTCTTTCCACGAATAACCCAAAAAGGTAGAGACCAGTACTCTCAGCAACCTGGGAGGCTGAGGCAAGAGGATCATAACTTTGAGCCTGGCCTGGGCAACTAAGCAAGACCCTTTGAATAAATTGAATGAGTGAAAGAATGAATGATCTAAGGATATAGGTCAGTGCAAAGGCCCTGAGTTCCATCTCCAGAACTGAGGCAGGGTAAAGACCAAGTGGATGTCTCTAGAACAGCAAGGAGTAGAAGCAACACCTGCCCCTGTTTGGCCCCAGCCCCAAGGTCCTTTCAGTGGTAAGGGTCATTTTTTTCTTGGTCCTTCCTGATCTGGCACCCTCCTTTAGCCCTAGTGGAAGGACACTGACTACCAAGGGTCAATGTTTGATTCTGGCTTCATTAATTACTGACATAGAAATTCTTGGCAATGAACTGAACCCCAGTTTCTTCATCTGTGTGACCATCCTTAGGATTCAGTGAGATCAAGTAGGAGAGAAAGCATTTGCAAACTCATGGCACATAGTATAGCTTAGTCCTTGTCAGACACACAATGTAGTGTAAATGTTGGTTGTCACTATGGTTTACTCAAGAGGAAAAGGAGATGCTGATGAGGGGGCACAGTGGGGAGAAGGAATTGTGTTACGCAGTAGACTGATGACTTCTGCTGCACCTCCATGTGCCTCTGTCTGTTCCTCTGAATGCACAAAACTACCTCTAATTTAAGGTCTTTAGCTATAACTCCATATTTACTTCTGTACCCCAGGACGTGCTAGGAAATTTGAACTCTCTCCTCACAGATGCATCTTTCCAAATCACTTCATCTAACAGTTACCACTCATTCATTAAACAGATACTGAGAACTCACTATACCAAGTTTTAGTCTAAGCACACACCTAGGCAGAACTAATCTTAAAAGAACATACAATTCTGATGGGTGTATTTATAATAAGTGCTCAACAGATACTTTTTTTCCATAGATCAATGGGCAGAGTAAAGCTTTCTTGTGGTCACTCTAGTATGAGTTAATCTCAGCATTTTGCATCTTTAAACATAACTTTTATTTTTCTGACCAGCACTGTTTCTTACAACAGTACATTCCATGGGCCCACTTCCTTCCATGTGAGACTTCATTTTCCTTTGAGACAAACAGGGTATGTCCAGCTCTGCCACTTCTGTGATGCTCTCAGTCAATGTTTGGAAGTCCTAACCCTTTTGCTCACATCTTGATACTGGTCTTGTGTGCTCTTCTGTGTGCTTGTGCAGGGTGAGGACAGACCTGCTTCCTAAATGCATCTCCAGGGCTTGTCACAGTCTGGGCTTTTGAATCAACAAATGGCCCTTCCCTTGAGGACTTCGGGGAGTACTCTTGTGCCTTTGTTGAATTCCAGGAATTCCCTGCTTGCCTCCTGGAGATCCTAGAGTTCTCACTGGTGTCATTTGTTCCACTGTCACAGGAAGTTCTAAAGCTGAGCAGTGCTGACGTTGGATGGTTTTGTGTTGATTTCTTTACCTTTCATTCTTAGAGCCTGCGTTATCTCTGAATTGAGAGGCGCTTTGCAGAGCCAATGGGATGAAGAAGGTCCCCAGTGGGGTTTGGTCTTCTCTCTGTCTGCTCATTCCTCTTCACCATCATCTTCTTTTCCATTGCCTCCAGCTTAGACTGATCCTACTTTAGATAGCTTTGAAATCCATATCTCCCTCAGCAGCCCCACTCACACTGGCCAGCTGTTCCTTACTTACTCCTTGGAGCATCTGAACCTGTCTTCCTGCTTCGGGGTTAGCCTGCTTCTGTCCAGTCATTCAGTTTCCACACTGACATCACTGTGGACTGCCTAGCCAAAGGAAAAACGTTGATTTTGTTCCTCTTATGTTTAAAAAACTTTCCAATTTGTCCTTCTCTATCACCTCCAACATAATGTCCAAATTCCTTAACCTGGCGTGCGAGGTGTTTGACCAGTGACTCCTGACTTCTCTCTGAAGCTTTTCCTACTGCCCTGTCTAGCTCCCTCTACTTGCTCTTCTGTAAACACCCTGCTTGCTCAGGCTTCCTCAGATCCTGGCATTGGCTTCCTGTCGCCTTCGCTAGCTGTGCCCTAGCTACCTAACCCAGTTAATTCCTGGTCATTCTTCAAATCCTGTATCTAATGTTACCGGGTTCACAGAACTGGCAATGAGACTCCCAGGCAATGTAAACCTTTCTCCCTCAAGCTGTTGGCACATTGCACATGTTTCCAAATCTAACATTTGTTTTGTCCTAATTATTCAGTTTTCTGTCACTGTTCTCCAATGAAATGTGTGCTTTTCAAGGGGGATTTTATTTTATTCATATTACTCAAAATTTGAAAACCCATGCTCATAGCATTCTTGACAGATGGTTTTCCAGCCTCCGTTTGAACACTGCCAAGGTGGGAGACATTGCCGAATACTGTCCCTTCTATTTTTGCACATTCATTCAATGTATCTGTTCATTCAATAAGTATATACCGAGTTATCACATCACACACACTGTTGGGCACTGAGGATACAGACATATCAAATCAAAATTCTTACCCTCTTGGAACTCAGATTTTTTTAGCATGTGTGGAAAAAATGAATTTAGAAGAAAGCAAAATAACTTTCTTATGATAATTCAGCGAGAGCCTGCAGTATACAGCTAGGTTTCATACAAATGTATGTGTGCATGAATGAATAAATAAATGAATGAGTATGTGAGTGAATGAACAAAGGTTGCAGGGAAATTGATGTACGTAGTCATCACTAAAAGAGAAAGTAACTCAAAACATATCTTGCTGGCAATGGACAAGTAGCATCATTTTCCTATGAAGATAACTCTACATCTTTTATATTTTCTCACTAAACATGTAAACCAAGCAGTAAGTTTAAGGAGAGACAGAGAAAATCTACTTATGTGAGTGGGAGATGGAGGTTAGTATTCTTGCCGAGGCATGAAAGCCAATGAATATCCAAGAGGGTGGGATGTTTGCCTAGTGTGTGTAAAAACCGAGTGGTATTCACCTGTGTGTCAACTCGCAATCTGCTGAAAGTCTCTCTCCTGGTCCAAAGAAAGTCCCTAATGGTTGGGATCCCTCAGATGCAGATATCATAGTCAGGGTAAGTTTGTGTTCTCTTTCAGAATTTTCAACTTTTAGATAGCTCAGAATCAACTAAGGAAGTTAAAAAAAAATTTAGGTTCTACTCCCAGACAGTCTAAAATTTAGGTCAAACATAGAATCCAAATGTCTGTATTTTTTAGAACTCCAGAGTTACTTTGATACAGTGTTATCTCTAGAATGTGGACCTCATCTCCAGTTAGGGGACAACTAGATATGAATGCGAGTCCATTAACAAGAAAAACAGCTTAATCTGAGCAAAGCCCTCTGTCTTCTCAGGTTTCCACCTCATTCCCAGTACCTGTGACTCCCCAGATTTGTCTTCTAGCTTCCTCTAGAGGCAGAGTCCTCTAGCTTCCACACGTGCATTAAGTACTGGGTACTTTGGGAGTCAGAATTTTAGAGGGAAAAAGTAATATCAGAGGTCAAGTGTTGCACTGAGCATTACCAAAAAATTCCCTACATGGAGTTGAAATCCCTCCTGGAGCTTCCAGAAGAGTGCGGAAGATCAACATGTAAGCAGATTAGCTGTTACAGTGAGGCAAGTGCTTCCGAGGTAATCAGAGTGTTAGAGCAAACCAGGGCATAAATGACTCACTGTGAAAGTGAGGAAGAAGGGGTAATGTCAGGGAAGACTTCCTGCAAGAGGTGAAGTTTCCTGGGGCCCTGGTTTCCCACCTACTCTTCTACCATGCCTTCCATCCCAGTCAGGCTTGGAAGCAGACTTTCACGCTTTCACTTGCTCAGCTAGCAGACCTGAGGTGATCTGCCAGTCTTTGAGCCCAGTCTCCTCATGTGCAGCATAGATAGCAACCCCTGTCTCACTGTGGCCCTGAGAGGCTTTAAACAGCAGATAGAGTGCTTAGTGCAGTGATGAGTAGGTGCTCAATGAATGGACTCATCGTTGTCCTTATTTTTTAAGTCATGAATCATGATAAACCATGAGGTGACTGAGGCCTGGGGAACACTGCTGTGGCTAAGGGCATTGTCCCTCGATGTGATGGTGTCTGGAAAAACATCACCAGATTTCTGAGGAATTATACGGTTCCAATGACATCAAGGATCTGAGGGTCTTCAGGAAGGGCGAAGTATGACAATTGTATGAAACTGGAGAGGCAGGACAGTGTACTGTCCCTTCCCTTATCCCTGCAAGATTCCCCATATGACAAAGGCTGCTACGTTGCTGTCACCTCCCATATGGTTTGAGGCAGCTCTGGAGCCAACAACCTGAGTGCTCAGAGCAGAACAAGAAACATATATTAATTACCTCCCAGGACATAATTGCAGTTAATTATTCCTTTGCTACTTGTTTGTATGCATACATCAACAGGAGATAAACTTTGTCAGGCTGAGGATGGAGTGTCGCCCATTTATATCTCTACCCCAATTGCTTAGCACAGTGTTTGAACCCAAAAGGGCAAAGAATAATTGCTTAGGAAGTGGATTCAGTCCAAGAGGCTTTTTGTAAACCTTGATTTTAGGTTCTCCTCGATATACTCTTAGCCCCCTCTTCCTACCACCCCTCTTATCCTCTGAGTTCTGAAGAGTCTGAATTCCATGCCTGGCTCTCACATTGTTCCGATTTAAATGTGCCCCTTCATGTCTTTGCTTTCCTATAAAAAGCATTTTTGACTTGAAGGAACTACAGATACCATCTCATCCAATCTGAGTTTTATGGGCAAGGAGAGCACCTCAGCTTTTCAAGGTCTCTGAGCTAATGGAGGCATAGCTAGGAAGAATATTCTTCTTCTTACTTTCAAATTCAGGGCTTTACACTGCCTTGGAGTGCATAGGGCTTCCAAACTTGTGGAAGGTCCTGCTTTCAGAAAGACTAATCTTGTTCCCCCTAAACTCTTGCTCAAAGGGCTCCCCAAACCCAGGGTACATACCCTGCACAACAGTTAGCACCAGGCACTCCAGAAACAGACCGCCAGAATTCAAATGGGTGCCTATTTAGTGACCATACTTTGGGGCAAATTACTTAACCTCTATGCACTCTAATTTGCTACCTGTAAAGTTGGTGAGATGATCATACCTCCTCCTTTGTGAAGGTAAAGAAAGATAACAATGAAGATAACAATGAATACAGGAAACCATTTAATATCATTATGTTTTCTTTGGTTCCAAGTTCCGATTGTGACAGTTAAGCTGCTTAAGCAGCTGAGGTCACCTCTTTCCTACTCGTGTGAGAATTGGGATTTTTGTGCCTCTCTTTCTTGGGAAGCATTGGCCCTGAGAGAAGGACTCTGTGCTGACTCCTTACCCCAACTCCCTTGGGCAGAAGCAGCATAGGAGGCATTTTAGAGCCCTCAACCTGGCTGACATGTTGGAGCCAGTGAGCCTGGCTGCACCTAAAACTTTAATGTAAATTGGCTGTGACGCCTGTGCAGGGGCCCAGATTTAGAAGCCAAGCAGGACGACTCTACCCAGACTGGTGACAGCTCAGGAGCAGTGCTCCCATTGGAGAAAGGGGAGGGCGGAGCAGGAGGGAGAATTTCTTGGTCTGGCCCGGTGGCACTGTTTTATTAATGATCTGGAAGAGCAGAGGAACAGTGACTTTAATTAAATTTGCCAGTGATATTAAAAGATGTCAGGAGCCACTGCTGAGGACACAGACGCCTTGAAAATGGCCCTGGGGGTGTTAGGAAAATAATTCAGGCAAGAGACAAGAGGTCAGGGGCTGAACCAGGGCATGTTTGGATGAGGGAGAGAAATGTGGCATGGGGGCAGAGGGTCGTTCTTTGCAGAACATCCCCTGTGCCCTCCTTATCTGCATCCCTTCTGTTTGCAATCAATTTCTAACTGGTCTTCCTGCTCCAGTCTCGTCCTGCTTACATCCACCCTAAGCCTTTAGTGAAATTGGTTTTACCGAAACACAAATCAGACCATGTCATTCTTCTGTTTAAAATCCTATCATTGGCTTTTCACTGCCCTTAGGTTAAAATCCCATCTTCTCAGCCCAGCATAGAAGACTTGCTATGAATCCTTGCCTGTCACCCAGTCTCATCTTCGGACCCCTGCCTCCCTCTGAATTCCTTGTAATCCCGTGCACACAGAGGTTTTTTTCATGTCTCCCTGTCTTTGCTTGGGTTCCCTCTTTGACTTGAATGCCTTTCCCAGTTTACTTTTTAAATCTAACTTTCTTTTTTCTTTCTTTGACTAAAGCTCACTCATGCTTGAAGACTCATTTCAGGGATCACCTCCCTCCGAGCGCCTCCCTGAATCCCTAACCTGGCTCAGCGCCCGCCTCACGTTCCCACAGCATTCTGCTCTGAGCTCCACTTTTTATAGTAAAACTATCTATTTTTGCATCTCTCCATCCTTGCTTGATTGTACCTTTGTGGGCAAACACTGTCTCATTTTTTATTTTAACCACCAGCATCTTGTACTGAGCCTGGAAAATTACAGGCTTTTGTCAATATTTGTCAAACTGAGCTGATGAGAAGAATATTCAAGTGGGAGATTACAGCAGGCAGCCAGAACAGCTCTGGTAAACCGGGCCAATGCAACCGTGGCAAATGTAAATCTTTACTGGCCAAGGTGTGAGAGAGTCACAGTGCTTCCATATCAGACTGGAAGCCCACTGACAGCCAAGCGTGTCCTGCAACCAAGTGGGATAGTTTGGTGAAGCCCACCCTGTGCATGAGTCGGGGTTCTGCTATCTCTTTGCTTTATACTTCGAGTAGATGACTTAATTAAGTCTCATTTTCCCAAACTGTAAAATAAGGATAAATATACTATCAATCTCACAGAGTTGTTATGAAAATGAAAATTAACATTATGCAAACAATAAACATTTATATCATGTTTATAGCAGTACAGCTTATAACAGCTAAATCTGGGAAGTAGTCTTTGTGTCCATCAACAAATGAAAGGATAAAAAAATATGGTATTTATACACAATGAAGTAGATGCTGCCACAAGGAAGGATAAATTTGAGTCATTTGTAGGGAAATGGATGCACCTTGAGATAAGAATGTTAAGTGAAATAAATCAGACACACAAGCTTAAATATCACACAGTTTCTCATCTGAGAAAACCCAAGTATAAATAACTTTTGAAGATTAAAGTACAAGCCAGATAACAGGAAATGGAGTTAGATGTTTTGCTAATGGGAATGGGACCAAGAGATGGAGGCAGAGGATAGGATGGGAGGGGGAAGGGGAAATCAAGAAAATTAAGATGTGTTTTGTACATGTAGCAACTCCCTATGATAAATTAAAAAAATTATATAACAAAAAAATTTTGTAACTGTTAATTCCAATGGTTAGTATCCTTGTTATTTGTGCTAGTCCTAGGGAATCTCACACTGAATCACCTACCTGAGTCTGGGTCTCTTAAGAGCTGAAGATCTGTTTCAGTTAGTGTCTGGGCCTGGAAAAATGGCACAAAAATGACCATTGGCTTGGTCATCAGAGGTGTCCCCTCTCCTCTGACATCTCAGCCAGAAACCATTTCCTAGCGGGGCTGGAAAGAACCCTAGGAATCAGTCTTTTCCACCTCCCATTCCAAAACACAGTGCTAGTGTTTATTAGCCGTCTTACCTTCTTCCTTTGAATTCTTTCATTCTTTCCTTCGGTTAGTTTTCTGGCCTTTGAATTTGACCACAGGATAGCTTATTCCCCCTAAAATCCTGTCACCATGAAGTGTCTACAAGGCCAAAGACAAAGACTATGATCTTTCTGAATTCTCCTGGTGTGTAAGATAAATAGGAGTTCGTGCCCCTGTTAATCGGAGTAGCTTGGCTAGTGTGGTGCTCCGAGGCCTTTCCCTCTACCCCTCTCCTGTGGATACCCTGCCCCCTTAGGGCTGCCACCTCCTGTCCCCACGTTGGCTGGTGATTAAAGAGCTGCGCCAGCTGTTATGTCCTGGCTCTTCCTGGGTGGAGCTTATCCGAATCTACGATGTGTTAGAATCTGCAGGTGGCAGGGCTTTCAGAGTCAAGGCAAGAAGCCCAGAACCTCCCGGCCCACATTTCTTCACGGTGAATGTGTGTCCAGAGTGCTAATGGGGTCTCTGTGTATATCACATTCCGAGAGCTTTCTCAGCCTTTGGAGATCGATGCCTTTGGATTCCTCAGGCGTCTTCATGACCTCTTCTCCTCTGAGTAAAGCCCTAAGCACCTGTTTTGGACTAATGAGAACCTGGACTAATGAGAAATCTGAGTCTCAGCACCCAGACACCTTTCTGGGAAACCTGAAACCGAGTCGATCCACAGTTCTTTGGATGGTTGCAGTGTGCAGCCTGACTCACTGTGTCCTGAAGAGAATTTTTCTGTGAGGACAATTTGGGGGATTTAAAGAAGTCCGACATAGGGGTTCTCAATGAGACCTACGTATATTTCCAGAGCAAATGGCTGCAATTTGGATTATGAGTGATTTTAGATAAGATTAAAATCTCAAGAAACATCCTTGGTAGTTACATTTATTCTTTCTAAAAATGTACATTTACCGAGCATCTACTATCTACTTAGGATACCATTGTAAACAGGAGAGACACTCATGTCATTTTAAGTGCAATGGATGAGTAAGATATAACTCATCTAATATTACAAATAAATGTGTGACTTTAAAGTTTTTAAAATACTGTGGAGGAAGACCTAACAAAAGGGAGTTGACAATTTTTGGGAGTGAGAGCAAGTTTTTTAAATTATTGTTTTGCTTTTTAAGGAAGTAATACTTAAACTGAGATCTAAAGCATTATTATAAATGGAGTATACAAAAAAGAAACACTTTTCATTTATTTGTAACAGCACATACAAGAGTCCTGAGGTATCTACCTTGGTATCTAACTTGGTGGGGGCAGAAACGAAGGGCATTATTGCTGCAAACCAGCAAGAGTGGGTGTCAGAGGATGAAGTGTGAAGAGAAGGAAGGATTAGTTCAGGGAAACTTTGAATGTCATGGCAGGGAATATGATTTTTATGGCAAGAGCAAAACCTAAAGGTCTAAAGACCTTCCAAGAGGGAGCCATATGCATAAAGATCACTTCTTTGTGAGGATCACTGTGGTTGGTTGAGGAAAGTGGAATTGAGACTCCACTCTCTTGTACTGGTTGAAGTGCAGAATTCAGTTAGGAGACCACCGTGGCAGCTTCCTCTGGGCTGTGACTGCAGTGGTAGAGATGGAGAAAGGATTGACGGGATTTAGCACTTGATTGGATGAGCGCTTCGAGGAGGAGGAAAATCTGCAGATTAGCATCTGTTTTCTAATGTGGGTAGGGAGGTGCGATTTTCAGACTGGGAAAGGGGCAAATAAAGAAGATGGACTTTGAATCCCTTAAGGAATAGTGCAAATGTAAATCAGCACTTCTCTATTACTACAGGTGCTACCCAGTTGTAACAGAGCGAGAAAGGCACAGGCTGCTTTGTAAAGCTGGTGCACAGTTGTTTTCATTTATACTCTATCCATACCTGGCTGCCTGACCTGTTCATAAGCATGTGGTACTGGAAGGTGGATTGGGTCTTTAGCGTACCTTACAGGGCCTCATGCTAGCCACAATTCAGATAGCATACACCATGAGTCAACCAGAAATCTCAGAATTATAGCTTGCCTCCAAAAGTTTTGTATTTGGGGAAGGAGTTTTTACTGAGGAGGCCTCAATTATCCACACAGTGAGGTGTTCTATTTTGAGGGACCAACCTGTGAAAATTCAATGCAGTATGTACGCCTGAAAACCTGTGTTATGCAAGATTGTTGAGTATATAATGGCAACAAGGTAAGGAAGACTGAAAACTCTAGAAACAGCATAAATGAGGACAAAGACTCAGGTCACAGGAATCCTATTTTTAAATTGATTCCAGGTAACAGTGGGGCTGGAAGATAGGACTAGAAGGATATCACTCACATTTCCATCAGCCATATTCCCATCTATTTCTAGCCATTGTTCAGCTGAGTCTCTACCAGATGGCTTTGAGGACAGAGCAGCTATTTGTTCCTCCCATCGACATCTATTTTTCCAAGCAAGAGACTGCCCCATATGTTAGTGCAATATGGCACTCAGGGTGAAGCATCCATTTGTGTCGGTGGGAACCTGCAACTTGCTTCCGCCTTGCCTCATGCCTTTTTCTGCCTCTCTGATCTTTTCTAGGTCTCCAGCCCATCAGGAGGACCATTGGTGCTGTGGTGGAAGCCAGCGTCTAAGTCTTGTGTATGGCGTGGTTAAGGTTGCAGCCTCTCACCTCTGCCTTCCTCCATTTTGGGCTGGTTACTTTTGTGCTCTTCCTGAATGGTCTTCGGGCAGAGGCTGGTAGCTCAAGGGATGTGCCCAGCACAGGGCAGAACAATGAGTCCTGCTCAGGGTCATCAGACTGCAAAGAAGGTGTCATCCTACCAATCTGGTATCCAGAGAACCCTTCCCTTGGGGACAAGATTGCCAGGGTCATTGTCTATTTTGTGGCCCTGATATACATGTTCCTTGGGGTGTCCATCATTGCTGACCGCTTCATGGCGTCCATTGAAGTTATCACCTCTCAAGAGAGGGAGGTGACTATCAAAAAGCCCAATGGAGAGACCAGCACAACTACAATTCGAGTCTGGAATGAAACTGTCTCCAACCTGACCCTGATGGCCCTGGGCTCCTCTGCTCCTGAGATTCTCCTTTCTTTAATCGAGGTATGTGGTCATGGCTTCATTGCTGGTGATCTGGGACCTTCTACCATCGTAGGCAGTGCAGCCTTCAACATGTTCATCATCATCGGCCTCTGTATCTACGTGATCCCTGATGGAGAGACTCGCAAGATCAAGCACCTACGGGTTTTCTTTGTCACTGCGGCATGGAGTATCTTTGCCTACATCTGGCTTTATATGATTCTGGCTGTTTTCTCTCCTGGTGTGGTCCAGGTTTGGGAAGGCCTCCTTACTCTCTTCTTCTTTCCAGTGTGTGTCCTTTTGGCCTGGGTGGCAGATAAACGACTGCTCTTCTACAAATACATGCATAAAAAGTACCGCACTGATAAGCACCGAGGAATTATTATAGAGACAGAGGGTGAGCACCCAAAGGGGATTGAGATGGATGGGAAAATGATGAATTCCCACTTCCTAGATGGGAATCTGGTGCCCTTGGAAGGGAAAGAGGTAGACGAGTCCCGCAAGGAGATGATCCGAATCCTCAAGGATCTGAAACAAAAACACCCAGAGAAGGACTTAGATCAGCTGGTGGAGATGGCCAATTACTATGCTCTTTCCCACCAGCAGAAGAGCCGGGCCTTCTACCGAATCCAAGCCACTCGTATGATGACTGGTGCAGGCAACATCCTAAAGAAACATGCAGCAGAACAAGCCAAAAAATCTTCCAGTATGAGTGAGGTACACACCGAAGAGCCTGAGGACTTCATCTCCAAGGTCTTTTTTGATCCATGTTCTTACCAGTGCCTGGAGAACTGTGGGGCTGTACTCCTGACAGTGGTGAGGAAAGGGGGAGATATGTCCAAGACTGTATACGTGGACTACAAAACAGAGGATGGTTCTGCTAATGCAGGAGCTGACTATGAGTTCACGGAGGGCACTGTGGTCCTGAAACCAGGAGAGACCCAGAAGGAATTCTCTGTGGGCATCATTGACGATGACATCTTTGAGGAGGATGAACACTTCTTTGTGCGGCTCAGCAACGTTCGCATAGAAGAGGAGCAGCCAGAGGAAGGGCTGCCTCCAATGCTCAACAATCTTCCCTTGCCTCGGGCTGTCCTAGTGCCTCCATGTTTGGCCACCGTTACTATCTTGGATGATGACCATGCAGGTATCTTCACTTTTGAATGTGATACCATTCGTGTCAGTGAAAGTATTGGCATTATGGAGGTCAAGGTTCTGCGGACATCAGGTGCCAGGGGCACAGTCATTGTTCCCTTTAGGACAGTAGAAGGGACAGCCAAGGGTGGCGGTGAGGACTTTGAAGACACATATGGGGAGTTGGAATTCAAGAATGATGAAACAGTGTAAGTAACCTCTCCACATTCTAGCCTTCCTCACCCCACTCTTTACCATCTTTTTTTGTCCTTCCGGACTCTCCGATAAGCCTGTTTCTTGTGTTTGTGTGTGTGCTAATCTCAAATTTTGGTTCCACCACAGGTATGGAGGATCAGCAGATACTGGACAGGTCCTGCCTCTCACTCTCCTTCAACTGTCTCACTTTAAGTAGCTTCCAGGCAAGGAATTCTATGGCAGGATCTAAGGACACAGAACCTTTTATCCATCGAAACTTAGAAGAATGGCTAGGAGAGGAATGGGATGATAGAAGTTTTGTAATGCCAGATTTTAGAGAGTTCTTGGAACTAAGCAAGAGCTAGGAAACTGATTGGGCCTCTTCTTCTTTCCTTTTTCATACCAAGGGCTTATAAGTTTTGATTCTATTCTAGGATAGTAATAACCCAACCAGAATATCTTGTATTGAGATAGTCAAGTAGTAAGCCAGGGAGTGGTGCACCCCTGTAATCTCAGCACGTGGGAAGCTGAGATAGATGGATCACCATGATTTCGAGGCCAGTCTGGGTTACATACTATATTCACAGCCATCCTGAACTAAATGAGGCCCTGTTTCAAAACACCAAAAATGAGTGAATGAATGAATGAATGAGTGAAAGCAAGTGGCACTGGCTTTCACCATTTCAGTTGCATTATATTACCCAATTTTGGATACCTGTCTTGCAATTTGGAAATTGAAAAATTGATTAAAACTAGGCAGTTCCTTTCAATGTCCATAGGCTATTTTATGGAGCAAGGCACATTCAGGTTCAATGAGATAAGTCGGTATGGCTTGGGTATTGGTGGTATCTTAGAGATACCACCTGTCTCTAGTCTTAGGTCTAAGCTCCAAAATCTGCCTATGCAGTAGAGAAGGCTGTGAAGAATTACTGCAGAAAATCCATCTTCTGTGTGGCCATCTCTTTTTACAGTCTAGGACTTGCCTGAAACACTTCTTGAGTTATTGCCTCATACAGAACTGCCAGTCCTGCACATCTGTTGCTTGTATTACCATACAGCCTCTCCCCATCAAGACAGGCAGATTGGGCATCTGTCCTTTGGTCAGATGAATAGCTTTGAAAAAGAAATCAGAATAGCTTTCCCCAGAATTTGCAGCTGCAGGCAGGGTATCTTGGAAAGATGGAAATGAGAAACAGGATCTAGTCTCTGAATTTCTGCTCCTGTCCACAAGCAATAAGCAGGAGCAGGAGATGATATGAAGAATAAAAGGGGATGACAAACCACGACCCTGCTAATTGTACAAAGGCTGAGCAAATAAAGTGATGTGTATCCAGATAAAGAAATAATAGTCAAGACATGTTAATCGTCTTCACATCTCCCCACTCCAAACACATTTCTTCCATTGTTCTTGTCACTTTCTGAAGTAGTTCAAGAAGTCCTGTTTTGTGAGTGTCTTTATGGGACATAATCAAAAATACAGTGAATGCTGTTGCTACATGACATGCAATGGAAAGGCAGCTCATAAAAACATTGTGGTGTGTCCTCAACTGTCTTGTTCTCTGGATCTGACACCTTGCAACTTCTGGATCTTCCATAGAGTCCAAACTGTCATGAAAAGTAAATATTTTGAATTGATTCAGGACACTGCGGCAGCCACAACAGCTGCCTAAAGACACTCTTGAAACTAAACTTCCAAAACTGTTTCAGAAAATGGCAAGAACGATGGAAGAAATGTGTCTGACGTGACCAGGAGTATTTTGGGATGAATTAACAGCAGTGTGTCTTTTACTATAATAAAATTCTTTGAAAAGTTTTAAACCTTCATCGTATTTTTAGATTAGACCTTGTACTTTCAGTGGGAAATGAAGTCATGCAGCACCTATAAGAGGGAGGGAAGGAACTCAGGAAAGGGCAACCCGTAGACCCAGAGAAAGCTGAAGTACTTCTTCCTGGATTCAGGCATGGGCAGTGCAAAGGAGAGGTGGGTTCTGCTGCCAACAGAACTGAGCGATCCTGCCCTGTCCTTCCTCTGTCTCTTCCTAATAGTGTGACTTTGGGCAAGTCATTCAGTAACTCTGGAACTAAACTGCCTCATATGCAAAGTGGAAATAAAAATACTTTGTTTGCCAAGAGGCAAGATCTTTTTTGCAGTTCCTTCCAGCTCTAGGATTTTCTGAACAATGGACATAAGCACTCAGGGTAGGTCATAGCTACACTGGCCAAAAATGAAACAGGGGATATTGTCTCCTAAAGGGAAATAGCCATTGACAAATTGATTTATTAGAGCTCTGTTTAGTCATTTGCTGGGAAAGATAATCATTTGTTAGCCTAAGTAAAAACCTGAGCCTTCCAGAGAATACTATTTATATATGCTCTGAGGAGAATGTTCTTACATACAAATGAAGGCCAAGCCCTCGCAGGGAAGGCAGACTCCGTGAAATTTCACACATGCTCATAGCAATATAAGTAGCTGGAATTTATTATCAGGTATTAAATGACATCAAGACCACAAAATTTGCAATAATTTGACAGCTTTGTCTTTGCTCCAGTTCTATACCTATGTCCTAGTGGCAGAGAAAGGCAATTTTTAGGATCAGAGGCATGGCTCCTAATTTCTTAATTTTATTAATAATCAATTATGCACCAATGATCTCTCAATGTGACTAAACTTTCCTAAAACTTATGTGTGTTTTGTTTGTATAATACCATGCTGTAAATGAGCCTATGAATTGCACTTTGGGTGACATTTGTTCCAAATGTATGTCAGCCTTCAGAAGTTTCAGAGTCTCATCCAGATAGTCTAGGGCAGTGAACCTATGGCATGTGTGTGATTGTGTTTTTCTTTTCAGAAAAAAAGATGTTAATGTAGAGTTGTGTTTTTTGTAAGCTGACACTTCAGTACTTGGGTTTAATTGCAGTGTTAGTACTTTGTGATAATTTAGGTTGTGGTTTGGCACTCAGTCTCTAAAAGGTTCTCTATTACTACTTTTAGAGTTTGGTGAACAAATCCATGTTTCGGTGCATTCCTTCACATTATTGTTTTGACTTCAGTGTGCTTTGATCTCTTTGATTTTCCTTGCTGTATAATTACAAGTTCAAAACCAGACATTCACCTTCATACAGTAGCCCATGATACTTCAAACTGTAATTTTACAACTAAGGCTGTATTACAGGGGCTCCAAATCTCTAAGTTAGAATTTTGGTTCTACTACTGACTTACCATATGGTTTGGGGAAATTTTAGTAACCTAAGAGGCCATTTTCTTCATTGGTAGAGTATGGTTAATATCTTTTTTGCAGGGCAGTTATGATAATTCAAGATATTATATGCCATATACCTGGCACATAATATTTGCTCAGCAAGTGAGGGCTTTAAAAGTAATACTGATAAATTAACAATATCTCCAGAAGACACTGTCAAACTGATCAGGTTACTTGGATCTCTACATGACCCTAGTTAATGAACATGGCAGTTTTCCAGTTATCATAAAGATCCCTCACCCAAACTCGTGAAACAGAGCCACAAAGGATCTTTGAATATATTTTAGAATTGTGTTTTTTAAATGTTGTGTTTCAAATTGTAATTTTCAAAAGTGTTTTTCAAATGTTCATGTGTTCATCAGTCAACTAGTTACTAAAGTAGGTTATGATCCCAAAAGTCTAGGGTAAGGCTTAAGATTCTACATTTCTAACATGTTCCTAATGCCACAGGTCCCAACTCAGAGTTAAAGGCTATAAAACCCTTAACCAAATCATGGGATCCAGCATAGAAGTGGCTTTTTAAATGATTTGCTTAATTGAATCATGGATGCTTGTTTTCTAATGCCAGCTTTCAACCCTAACTCAGCAAGAGTTCAGCTTTTACTGAGGCCCTGCTAATTGCAATACCAATCTGGGAACTGAAATTGAAACCTTCAGGGTCCTTGAATGGAAGCCATAGGATACCTGAAAACAATGCTGCTTTCTAATCCCCCACTCTTTGTAAAGTTTTATCTGTCTGCTATGCCTGGCAGTATTGCGACTTTTGCTGTCACCTTAATCCTCCTAAATATAATCAAGTTATAGGCTGGCCTTTGCTCTATCAGTAATATTGGATCAACAAATTTACTTGTTTGCTTTAATGCTTTACTTCTTCAAAGGTGTCCTTTGCAGCATGGTAGGGTGAAAAGCATGAACTTTGAAATGTAACAGATTAGAATCCATCACTTACTAGCTGTGTAAACTGAAAAAGTCATGTAACTTGCCTAAGTTCCAGATTTTTCCTGGGGAAATGTTAGAAGTAATAATATTTATCCTGCTAGGGAGCAATAAATACTAAATACAAATATGAAAAAAAGGTAGCATTAGCATAATGCCTTCCCATAGAAAGCGTTCAGTAATTCAGCATTTATTAAATATTTGCTATATATGAAGTTCTTTACTGCGTACAAGGGATACATAAATGAATAAGACAAGCTGGTATTTCATGTCTCATGGATCTTACTCTTGGAAGAAAAGGACCTAGGTTTACATACAAGTCTGCCCACATGAGAGAAGGGGTTGGTTGAGATAGATTCAGGAAAAAAGGGCTGAGAGCTCCCTGCAGGTATGCGAGGCCATTGAAGTGTAAAATAACCTTCATTAAGGATTAGCAGTGATGGGGGGATGGAATAGGGCAGGGAGATGCATAACTGATACCCCTATTACAGCAAGCCTTTGCCATTTGCCAGGTATACTGTTCACATCTTCATGACCTAGAAGAATCCTCACTTTTGTGACTATCACTACAGTACTTCATGAAAATTACTGCCTGTGAGAATTTGGGATACAATAACAGAAATCTCGTGGAGAACAGAGTTTTGCCTGCATACTAATTTCACTCATTAAACAAGTGTCTGCCTACTGTACTCCAGGCTCACAGCACGCCTTGGCAAAATAACAGATTATTACAGCTCACGGACCTTTGGGGTCTTTGGAAATAATCGAAGCCACAGATGTCAAATATGCAAATATTACGATCTACTATAATTAAATAGTGTGGGCCTCTGTTAGAGGAGAACACAGTATTGGCTAGATTCCACATTTTCCTACCAAATCAAAATATTAAGGTGGGAAAGTATCTGACGTCTTATTTTTCAAAATTATGAAACTGAGATTCAGAGACAGAAAGTGACTTGTCCAGTAGTCCATAGCGAGATATAATAGCAAGTTAGGTTTGAAAAGGACTTGGAAAGCTATTGATTTAATACCCTTCTCCGTTGTATTTTTATTCAATAAAATGTTAACTTTGGAAATAATATAGCAATTCTTGAATAAAAGGTGCTTTGAAAGTGCAAATCCAGGCGTATCATGTGACTAATCTGTTAACCAAGGATAATAATATATTATGAACTATTTTTAATTTCTTGGTTCACCTTGAGACTGCTCAGGAAGGAAGACACTGAATCTATAAAAATTCATTTTAAAAAATCTTATTTTTCTTGATTCTTATGGTTCCTAAGGTCAGAATTTCCACCTCACACTCATAAGAACAAAAGTAAGGGACTTTTCCTGATGTTCAACCTTTTGTAGCTTCCCACCTGAGTTTGGATGGGACATAAGCATTCATTACCTCTTCACCCACGGGCTCTGCCCCATCACTACCATGAGGAAAGAAGCAGAGGCTGAGCTATGGCCTTCAACTTACTCAAGATTTTGTTTTCTCATTGTGTGTGTGTGTGTGTGTGTGTGTGTGTGTGTGTGTGTGTGTGTGTGTTAAGAAAAAAGAAACTGAGCTATGTTTCCAGAACCCAGTCTGAAGACCTGGCATTAAGCCAGTAGCATATAATTGATGTTGAAGAGAAAGAACTTCTTGACCCACAAATAGAACAAGGTCCCCCTACATAAATTCTGCCCAACCTAGAAGCATTTTGCTAGAATCAAATGCTCTGAAGATTTTGCTAAGTAACTGAAGGAAAGCACTAGGTAAATATTCTCAACTGGTATGACAGGTATCATTCATAGGAGTTATATTGTCACCACTCCCACCTTCTGGGTACCCACATAAGAAGTTACCCATAAATAGACAAGAATTTAAAGTTGAAAGTGGAAGTTATTTTGAAAACTTCGTTATTCTGAAAACTTACTGTTCAATACATATGGTGTTTATTTAAGGTCAGCGTGGACTTGGTGCCACCATCCTTGCCATCCCAGTTAGAGGTCAGCACACATGAGCAGAATTTGGTTAGCCTGTCACTGCCTGAGCTCAATTCAGCAAACATTCAGTGGGTAGGATCCTGAAGAGCCAGTTATTTATGATCCAGGCCATGCTCTCTAGCCTGTTCCTGAGTTAGCACTTTCAAAATAAGTGGCATCTTGGTAGTAATTTTATTCTCCATGTATGGCAGAATAACTGCAAAATAAATTATGAATGACTAATTTACCACCATCTCTCCTTAGCACTTCATTTTCCCTGGATTTCTTACATCTTGACCTGTTAGCCTTTCAAATTTCCCCTTCTGTATCTTATGTGATCTTCGTTGACCTCACTACGGTCTCCAGTGTTCTCTTCCTGAGTCTCTGCCATCACCACAAGGGCTAACCACGCCCTCAGCTGCAAGTCTTCATATTCATTCACTGCCTCGCTGTCTGCCTGTGTGCTAGGTCCTTGTACTTTCTCTTCTAAATGTTGCTGCTACAGCCTGTCTCTTCTGCCTGTGTGACAGGTGCCCCTGAGCCCATGCTGTGGCCCCCACTCGTCTTTGCACTCAGGCCATGCTCACTCTTCAAATCGGATGTCATTCCCAGTATTTCTTTCCTCCTCGCTGCTGGCTGGCATCTGCACTTGGGTTGCCTTCTGTCTGCTGTATGATCTATGACTTCTTTGAGTGAGTAAGAAGGAATAGGAAAGTATCCCTTAAGAAAGTCTATCACTTGGACAGCAAAAACTAGATCCATGATAGCACCACGAAGATGGATATCTCCCAGGAAACAAACCACTCATGAGGCTGCTTTTTCCCTCACAATAAAGCATCTGCCTGACTCTGTGTGGAGATGAGAAGATTTAATCATTCAGATCCAGTGCAGACAGGATTGGTGTCACAAAGCTACTGAGAACGAGGCAGCTCTGGAGGCATCTTATTCTTCCTGATGCACCCCTTCCTGTGCTCCCTGGCCTCTGTTCCTGGCATCTCTGCTTCTCTGGGGTCATTGCCTTTATTACCACCTCTATCTTGTCTGTGTGCCAAGGCCAACAATTCTCTCTCCATATGAGCGTTTAGTCTGGGCTTGCTAGTCTTCTAGCTCAAATTTTCAAGAGAAAAATCTGATTTTTTTTTTTTTTTCAGTTTGGCCATGTCAAAGGTAACTGGCCATACAATGTGGCTGCCCTGCTAGTTGTCAAGGATTCCCCTTCCTACCCTACAACAGCTAATCCACACAACTGGATTATGGGATGGAAAATGAAGTTGTCATGAGATCCCATGATAGCTATGTAGGCAGTTGTATCTATAGGTGGTGGGCAATGTCATGTAAAAGGGAGTTTCGGTGAGACAAGCATCTCCCTGGTGCACGTTTGAAGAGCACTGATTTTCTAGTGTTCTGTGCAGCCCCAGTAAAGAGCAGTAGGCTGTAGGCTGGAAGAGTGGGACCACTCAGACCTAGCAAATGCATAGAGCTGACTGCAGGCTGTGCAGCAGGATGAAACTGGCCTCTGCCCAGGTCAATAGAAAATATTCCTAGTGGTGGTGCTGAGTGGAACAAATCTCAAGACTACCAGGGTCATTTCTCCCTTTTACTCTTTGCTTGTCTGTTCTCTCCAAAAGACTGGCGTCAGCAGATAATTTGCTGTCATTTCCAGGTGCACTATTTGGGTACTGAGTCACTTTGAAAACCTCTTCCTGGGTTTGTGTTTCCAGAGTAGCCTGTGCTCCAACCACAACACTTGTGCCAACCAAGGGCAGAGTGACAGCTCTCCTTGGGTTTCTCCCTGTCCACTCCTCCCCTGCTGGACAATTGGCTACCAGGACTCGTCTGGAGCCAACAGGCATCCCATTTGTCCTAGGAGCTGTAACCCGAGGCCAGGAACTCCATAGAGTCAGGGCATTCTCAGCCATAAGTGGCAAGCTGTGTGTCTCTAGCCAAGGCTCATGTCTGAGGGCCCAGGGCTGGGGTGAAAAATAGGAGTCTACTTTTGTATCAACTCTGGGGACTTGGTAGCAGATATCCACAGGGGTCATATTAGGAAGGACTTGTGAGACCGGAACTGGACTCAGATGTAGATGTGAAAAGAAAAGACCAAATATCTTTACTGGTCCTAGTGCTGGGTCTAGAGATAGAACATCCGGCAGTAGAGACCCTCGGAGTCTTCATTGCATTGAGATGTATTAGTGTGAAATAGCCATTATCTCTTCAATATTGGGTCGGTCCTAGGTAGAAAAACTTCGAATCACTCTCTTCTTTATCCTGCTACCACAGAATGTTCTTCATTAATGAATTCACAGGAGCATAAATTACTACTGAATAAGAAGCAGGTGATCTTCTTACCCAATTAGGATCTTCTAGAATTCCTCCTACTGTGTTTCATAAACCAGACCAGTGCTTCCCAAACCACTCCTACCACAGATCCTGCCTGCCCCTCCCTCTGGAACCTATATTTTAGGAGACTGTTAACTGACACTTGATGATTTCTATTTTTCTCATGCAATATAGCAAAAGGAAACTAGTGTTAATATCACAAGTTAATATAATTCTAACCAAATTAGAGAGAAATGACATCTTAATTAACCTTTGTGGACAGTTAGAAGAATACGTACTGTCTATTTTTGGAGTTGAGGAGAGAGCAGAATGAATGCAGCCAAGAGCTGACTGCCAAAGGAGCTAACTTTATGTAAAATGCTTTGAAAATGTTAGAAGTTGTTTAAAGTTGTTTTGATGAGGGTCATCCTGTAGGGAGGTCAGAATGTTCTGGAGAGAATCGGCACAGTATTGGTTACCTGGGCTTTCCATTGGTGTTCAGACCTCTGGGAAGGCTTACTGTTATTGATGTTATTTTTACTACTAAAACTTCTAATATTTGTATGAAAACATAAAATTCCACTTTAAAACATACAGAGATTTTGTCATACCTTTAGGGCTCCTGTTAATCCTTTGTCCGGATTAGGTAAATGAGTCTAAAAACTATAACCTTTGATGCTAATCCTGTGTTCTTTTTATTTTGTTACATATTTTAGTACCAGAGTAAGGTCCAGAACTGGAAAGTAGCAGATCTCCTTTTTCTTGCATATTGAAAAGCTAAGAGTTCATCTCACATTTCTTCCTTAGCAAAAGTTGACTACTTTTGATTCAAGAGAAACCAAGAATAGGAAATTTGGCCTGGGGCCAGATAAACTCAGCACCTACCGCAGACTCTAGATTCATCACCATTGCTCAAATCTGTGCACAGAGGATTCTTGTGTCACCTCATCATCAGTAACTACCAGGAGATGACGCTTTGTCCTGTTGCCTGGGCAAAGAACAAAGCCGGCATAGGACCCTATGGTCAGATCCAAGATGTTCTTTGGTGTGATGTCCACAGTCTGAAGGCAGCCAGGACCAAGGGCTGGTGGAGGGTGGTGGTAAGGGAGAGAGGAGGAGTTCAGCTGCCACCCCAGGAGAGCCTATGACAAACCTCATATAAGCCTGGAAGCTACAGGAGAATGGAAGCCAGGAGGTGGGTGCCAAACCTCTTAGTGCACAACCAGCAGACACTTGGGGAGCTCATCCTTTCTGATGGTGAAGACGAATTTGTGTCACGATTGTTATGAAAGTGGGGATCACCATGGACTATGGCCACTCAGAGGCTAATCTGCCTCCTGCTTTTTGTCATGGATTTGGTTTGATGTCATTAATGGGGACTTGCGTGCCCCCTACTCCAGTTGATTCTGAATGACTTAGTAAGAAGGATTGACTAATCAGCTTTGACTTACAGAGCACACATGGATGGAAGTAGAGGTTGGCCATGGGGGTAAGTGGTCCTCGTGCGGGCTGTATCCTCAGGCCAGGATAACACTGGTTTTACCCACTTATCTAGTGAGATGCCTCATGGTACCACAGGGATGCCATGTCTGCTGAGCAAGTGAGTGATGGGTTAGTGAGTGAATTCCTGACACATACTCTGCTATGCACCACCTCTAGGTTGCATCAAATCCAGAGACCTGTGATTGGACTGTGTCTCTCAGGTATAAGGACCAGAAAGGACTCACCATTCTTCACTCTCTATGTTGTTCTCCTTTCTTTTCCTAGTTTCAGTAAGTCCCATAGTGCCCACTGGTGTGCCTGGGCCCTGAATATCCTGACCCCTGCCTGGCCCCAGCTCTTCAGAGGGACTGTTTCTCCACTGCTCAGCCACCTCTGAGTTTGCGCTGCCTCTGATGCGCAGAAAACACCCTGAAATTCAACTAAGCATTTCCTCCGAGAACATGTATTTATATTCTATTTGGGCCTTGTAATGACAGCCCCCTGCCACTGCACAGGGAGCTGCCCTGCTCAGCTGCCCAAAACCTTTCCCCAGGAGGGAACTAATCTGCTTAGCCCAGATTGGATGCACTTGTGTGCAGCACCTCGCTGAACAGAATGAGCCTGGCTTGGGGAGCAGAGAGTTCCTGCAGTCTGGCTCTGCTCTTGGCCATGAGCTGCTCGCCCAGGATTGTACCTATGAGTGGGGGGGCAAGGGGGCAGGACAGCCCTGTTCTTCTGGCATTGTTCATCCATTTGGTCTCCCTGCCTCTTTGGGGTTGGAAAGGAGAGGAGAGAAGAATGAAGGCTTGTGCCTTTTCCTCTGTTAGCTTGGGGAGAGAGGTGGAAAACTGATTGAGTTACCATGGACATTTTATCTGGGTAATTCAAATACTAGATTTGAAGGGAAGGGTGCCTGCTGTGTCTTAAACTGTAGGGGAATATGCCTTAGTTAGTTCTCTCTCTCTCTCTGTCCTTCTATGTGTGTGTGTGTGTGTGTGTGTGTGTGTGTGTGTGTGTCTGTGTGTTTCTGCCTTGGGTTCGATTTCTGTGCAGCTTTTTAGATACATGAGTGGTGCCTTAGTCTGTTAAGGATACTACTACACAGGAGTTCCCCAACACCACTCACCCCAGTCAGACTGGGGACCAAAGCAAAGGTTTTCTTGAGACCTCTTCTTGAGAAATCCAAAGCCTTTCTTTATGTGGGATGTGCTCAAAGTGCCAGTGGCAACCTGTCCTAGGGTGAATAATGCCTGTTCCTTCTGTTTACCCAGAACTTCCAAGTGCGGCCTTGTTTGAAAAAAGGATCTTCACAGGTAAAATTAGTTGTAGAATGATCATTCTGGAAGTCATGGTTTCTGTTGGTGGCCCCCAGGCCTCATGCGTTTGCATTATGCATTTGTGATTGGTTCATTGTCTAGAGCTTGGATTGATGGTGTCAGTGCACACCAACCACGTAGGGGTGGAGCCAGCATACAATGTAATGGCAGGAAGAAGGTGTGTCTGTCTCTCTTGCTGGTTTCCACCTTGCTGTTTGCAGCCACCATGTACTGTGGCCCCACCATGCCACCCTTCCTTGGAGCCAACTGAGTATGGACTGAAACCTCCAAAAACTGTAAGAAATAAACCTTTCTTTTCTCAGCTTTGGGCATCAGGTAATTTGTCTCAGAGACGAGTAAAAAGTAACTTAAGACAAAAGATCATGCTGGATCAGGGCAGCCATAGGAGTATCCTTGCAAGAATTTCATGTGAAGACACACAAAATAGGGTCATGTGACAGCAGAGGCAAGACAGGCGTGATATAGCTAAGGGTCCCCCATGGATTGCAAGTAAACAGCAGAAGTCATGAGATAAGCATGGGACAGATTCCATCACAGCCTCTAGAAGAAATCAATTCGGCTAACACCTTGCTTTTAGATTTACAGCCTCCAGACCAAAAATGTGAATTTCAGTTGCCTTAAACTACAAACTTTGTGATAATTTGATGCAGCAGCTATAGGACCTAAGTTCATAATCCCTGCATATACCTGCTTCCAATTTCACTGTGTGAGTTTTACTTAAAGGGCTAGGGGAAGCCAGGCATGGCAGTGAATGCTTGTAATCCTAGCACTCTGGAAGCTGGAGGCAGGAGGATCACAAGTTCAAGATCATGCTTGGCAACTTAGTGATTTAGTGAGACCTTCTCTCAAAAAATAAAAACAGTCCAGAAATGTAACTCAATGTGAAGACCCTGGTTTAATCCCCAGCACTAGGGAGAAAGAAAGAAAGAAAGAAAGAAAGAAGAAAAGTGGATGAAGGAAAGAAGAGCTGACTGAGAGAGTTCATTGTCCCTCAGTGACCCTCAGCTTCCCATGTAGGAGGCCAGAGTTCATTCACCAGCTGTGTTATATAAGGGCTCTAGTTGCAGATCCCTTTGGTGTCTGTTTGAAAATAGAATGCAAATAAATAAATAAACAACCAACTCCTCTCTTTATGTCCATACCCAAATCCATTTAGTTCCTTTATTATGACTTTCAATGGCCTCCTCTCCCATGTCAATCTTCTTAGGCCAGGTCCCTTCACAGGTCTTAAACAACTGCCAGCAGTTCTGACCCATGCTTCCAGAGCTCTAAGCTCATTTCTGATTTTCCATCCTTCCAAACAATAAAGCCTTCAGCCATTGAACACACCTACTGTAGCAGAGATTGAAAAGATTTCCATCTTGTTGCCAGGGACGAAAAGCAGGTTCCTTTCTCCAATGCCTGTATTCATTTGGAATTCTTTGTTGCCTGATCCTGAGCTGCAGGTGTGTTACCTGCTTGTCCTGACGTACAGAGATGTCACCTGCTTTCTTCTTCAAAGGCAGGCAGGCCTGGCTAGGGCATGGTGGACACTGCTATAGGCAATCTAGAAGCAGAAGAGGCCATGGGTGTCTGTGACAAAAGTACAGTATCTACTGATAGGTGGGTAGGGTCAGGTACTGTCTCCAGGAGCCAGGAGACAGAATTTTGCCTTATCCTTGCCACAGGGAAATAAATAACAGAGGTGTGAAAGCAAGTATGTGGGTTGGAGTCCATATACACAGAGGGGAGAACAGAGCCATGTGATTAAGTCCATGGGCTCGTTGTCAGACAAATGGAGGTAGAGTCTGCACTTGGCTACATATTGATGATGTAGGGAAAGTTCCCTAACCTTTTACTTTACTTGTATATGTAATGTGAATATTAAAGTATCTAGCAAGGTTGGGGTGAGGATTGAACACAACCATGCAATAGCAAACATTTACCATCGTGCCTACTCTCAGTTACTCACAGAGTAGGATGTGCTCTGTCTTAGTTAAGTAACTAGTAGAATCTTGACCAAGTCCCAGCCATTCTGACCTATCTAGCATTTTTCTCTGGATCCCCCATCAGTAATTGGATTCCTTCCTTGTACCAAGGTTAGCTTTTAGGAGGAGACAGTTGATCTAAAGATAGCCAGTCAAAGAGTATTGTCTGGAGGAAGATGGAAGGAAATGTCATGATCTGGGTTTTTTCTTTGACGATGTCACAGAGCATGACAGGCTACTCCCTAGGGAAAGAGCAGCCCCAGGCCAGGGCAGAAGGTGACCTTGAGGATGAATTCTCTGCATCCTGATGTGGACTTGATCTGGCTCGCTTGAGAGATGAAGGGAAAGAAAGAAGGGATGTAGAGAGTAAAGGAGAATAAAAGGAAAGGAAGGAAAAAAGACTGGGAGGAGGATGGGCAAAGTCTTTCTTGTCTCAAGGATAATTACATGTGCAGCCACTTGCCCGCGGGACTCTGGGACTGGAACAACTGCGGTAATTACAGGACAGGCCTCACAGGACTTTTGGGCAGAATGTGGGCAGGACAGAGGCATCTCTCCCTGAACCCGCCTCCCAGGCCCTGTGGTACCTGTGTTTCCACCCTGGAGCTGGCCTGCTCTTGGTGGCAAGTGATCTGCAGTGGGATCTTCCCCTTCCTTCATGCTATCAAGAGTGTGGCCTCTCCCTCACACCACCCCCAAAGAGGGATTTCCCTGGCCAAAGAATTAAGTATTTTCCAGCCTGATTCTGGTTTTCCTGACCAGACACAGCCACATGCCTTCCTTCTTTTTTAAAAATCATAATATTTGCTATTCCTAAGTAAGGCAGTTTTCTGTCATCTAATGAGCTGTCAAATAATAATATTGCCATTTCTTTTGCCTTTAACCATGCACCAGTCCGTATGCCAGGTACTGTAAAAGTGTGTGGTGGTATTTGTGAGCCTTGCACTAAGCCTCCAAGGGTACAACCATTTGAGTCTGGAATCCTGGATTCTTTTCCAGCCTCAGGTGGTTCTTGGCTGAAATAATTCCCTCACCACTGTAGAATTCATGCCTTGCTGTTTTAAGGCTAGCAGGAAAGAAAATAGAATCTCTTTCCTTATTTGAAGGGCTCACTAGATTAGTTTAGGCCCTTTCAGGATAATTTCCTTTAAAGCAAGACTTAAAAGTCAGCTAATGAGGGGCATTAATATCTGCAAAACACTTCATCTGGCATGTAAATATTGTTATGTTTACAGATCCCACTCACATTTGAAGGGGAGGATTGATTATAGTGTACAGAGCATGCACTTGGGAGGAGATGACGGAATCCCAGAGCCACATAAGAATTCTGCCTCCTTTAATGTGGTCTTTGGTAAATTGACTAACTTCTCTAATGTTCAATTTCCTTGCCTGGAAACAAAGAGCAATAAGATTAGTCACATAGAGTTATTACAAAGATTCAGTGATGAATATTATGTTGAAAAAGTAAAACAAAATACCTAAGGCGTGTTAAGTTTACAAAGAAATACATTTATTTAGCTCATGGTGTGAAGCCTGAAAGTTCAAGATCAGGCAGCCTAATAGGTTTGGTCTACTGAGAGTCTCATGGCAGTGGCCTCATGGTAGAAATGTATGCAAGAAAATTCACATCAAAAGACAGGAAAGCTGAGATCCAGCCAGGCTGAGATCAGTGGGCAGGCACAGGCTTTGAGAGTAAGTCATGGTGAAGAGAAGTCAGGGGACCCAAGAGAAGATTCCTTAGTCCCTTCAGAGGGCAGCTCCCTCAGGGACCTAAGGACCTCTTGGTAAGCCCCACTTTTCACAGGTCCACCGCCACGCACATTGTGATACTGAACACCAAACCCCCAACCAACATGCAAACCCTTGGAGAACACACGCAGGCGTATCCAAACCATAGCACAAATATATAACAATTTTCCATCTGTTCCTCCCTTTGTTGTTCACCTATCCTGTTGCCCCTGTGATTTGAAATTGCAAAGGAAACCATTTTACACGGTCAAAATTATGCCAAAAAGTACAATCAATTCTCACTGTTCATAGTAGTAAAAATGTTCTATATACTCACAGGAGACATTGAATTAGTGATTAGCAAAGCATTGCTCTGGCAAAAATACAAGATTCCTGTGAGCCTCCGGTCACATTTTCATCAGCTGATCAATACATAATGGTGTCTTATTTGTATTTCTGTTTAGAGACAACTTATTTAGTGTATACCATTTATTAATGTTGAACTCACAAGTGACACTGCTCTCAGGCCTAAGCAAAGCTTATCCACACGTATGTTTTCATATGGCACATCACAGACTTTTCCTATTTTGGAAGGATAGGTAATATTTCAGCACTCTTCATAGGGGTTTGTTTTAAAAAGAAAAATCACCAAAAATAAAGATAAAAATATGACACTATTATATAGACCTCAAAAAGGACACCTATTGCTATCATGAGAATTAAAACAAGATGGCAGAATATTGATTGATCCCAGGGAGGAACATGTGATCAGATTATTCAAAGACAACTACATAAAAATATATGTGCAAATAACATGTTTTATTTTCTTAATTTTTTGGGGGGTAGAGGTGCTAGAGCCAGGATCAGAAGCAAATTCTCTTTTCCCCTGCTGGACCTCTCCAGAGAATGGTCATTCCCCCAATACATTTGAAAGCTCTCCTACATCCCATTTTAAAAAGGGAAACTGAGTCACTACTGATAAAAAAAAATAACCATGTTTGCTGTTACTCAGTCCTGAGGGAGAAAGTGTGCTGAGAGAAGCTTTTGAAGATGGAGTCAGTGCCCAGCCTCATTGCAGACCCAGATTCCTGCCAAAGATAATTTGGCTTCAACTTCCCAGCAATACCACGGCCCACGATGTCACAGATCCTCTGATGCCCAGAGTCGGGAGACAGGCTCAGCAGCTATAGCAGTGAGCAGCACGCTAACCCGTAGTGCTACAGCTGGCCATGGGTGTGCCAGCCAGAGTGCCTTTTCCTTTCTTTCCTCCACCTTTGGGAAAGGCTTGCAGCTGGCCCAGGCTGCCAGAGGCCTTGAAACTCACTGCTATTGTTCTGGAAGATACCCTATGGAGAGCCCCCACTTCTTCTGAGACTTTGGGACAAGCCATCTTCTGGGCTCACCTGCTTTCTTCCCTTCCTTCCAAATCCCTGTTTACAACCAGCTTCCCTGAGCCCCTATCTTTGCATCTCCTGTTAGTGGTGTTGGAACCTCTCTCTCCTCTTATCCTGGTAATTGAAGCACATTAGGACTTGGTGGCAACAACTGTGTGCTGGGATGTGGCAGCCTTGTGCTGGGTCATAGCAGCTGGAGGATCAAAAGTAGGGCTGGGGATTCGATGTTGGGGACAGAATTCTGGGATGGTTTTCTAGGAGCAGGAAAGTTCATTTGTATGTCCTACTTCTTGCCCCACACACTTCTACTACACAAGATGGAAACTAGAGGACAGCAAGATGACAGTTTGGCTATCGTTGGGTACTGAGCCTGCCATCTGTGGGGATCCTTCCTATATAATCAGTTAACAAAACAGAGTGGAACCCTGTGTTTGTAGCTGATATAGCAGGGTAGCATCTCTAGTGAGGGGCTTGGGGCACTAACTTGCCTTCACTGAAAAATTCAGTGGCAAAGCGAATTCCATATTTAGGAGTTACATTTAGGTGCAGGTGTGGGCGGGCAAGCATCAACCAACCCAGCTGGCACGGCTGTCGCTTTCTACAATGATATATTGGCTTTAATAATGGAGATATGGGAAATTCAGAGTGATTTAGGGGCTTTGTGTAGAATTCATGTGTGAAATACTTGGAAGTGGATAAGGAATGCCTTCCCAGTACTCTCTAATTTTGAAGCCAAAGACTCAAGCATTGACAAAAAGCAAAAATGAATTACATGCGAATTTAATTCAAGATTTTCTATGCTGTATGAACCACATCTTATAATAAGAACGATGCCTTTTTATTTCACAGCCAGCCAGCAAATATGATCTGTTGGTTCCTAGTAAAGATCAGGGAATGGGACTAAAATGGGCTACCAAATGTCTTCATTTAGCAAAGTCCAGCTGAGCACTTGCGTGGACCAGCACCGTGCCTTTGCTGTCCTTTGGAGATAAACGTTATGTATGTTGGAGAGTCAGGCCTGAAAGAGCTCACAGTTTATCAGGAGACATCAAACAGTCAATCCAATAAAATGCTGCTGCCCTGTTAGAGACAGTCCCAGCACTCACGGGGTTTATGGCTTTTAGGAAGGTCAAACATAAACCTGTGACCATTAAAAAACAACTGTTGATAAGAAAGTAAAGCAATTGACAACCGAAATCTTACGACTTATTTTAAAATTGTTAGCTGGTAGCAATTCACAGGACTTCCTTCTACAAGCAGATTGGGAGCCAAATCTTGAAAGGTGAATTACTTTTGTTTCTTCCTATATAAACTGTCCAACAGAGGTGAATGGTAAGATTGGCTGTGGCAACAGACAGAGAAAGGTTTTTCTAATATCAGAATACATCTCTTTAGGCCCAAATGTATTCTTCCAGCCCACATTGATTGGGTCCCTCCTATGTGCTAAATGCTTTGCGACACAGTGGGGACGTGCAGAAGAATCAGACACAACCCAGTTTCCATGCAGTTCGGAGTTCAAAGTGGGATACAGATACACGAAGACAGTACGGTGAGACAATAACGTTAGAGGGCAGGGGATGATGGTACTGGGAAACTCACAAGAGGGCGTGACTAATTGTATGGGAGGGAAAGCCAGGACACAGGTGCAGGGGAAGGAGTCACAGAGGAAAAGCAAACTCTAAGATTCTTGCCACTTAGAGGGAAGCCGGTGGGCTGTTGAGATGAATCTACAGACCCCAGGGATAGCAGTGAGGTGGTCTCCCTTATCAAAAAGCAAAACAGATTGCAAGGTGGACAGAGTCTCACTGTGATGTCAGCCAGGGGAAGGAGAGAACAGATGAAAGAAAGGTGTTGGTTTCCTGGGGATAGGAGCGTGTCAGGGGTGGCTCTTAAGAGGGTACTATTCCTTCTAGGATTATTAAATAACAATATTTAACCTCTGGTTGTGTACCTTAGTTGATTTATGGTATTCACTGAGCCTGGGGATTATTTCTTGATATCTTGATCAAAGCCTCATCATTCTTGTAAAACTGTTTGTTGACATTTAGAAAAGGGACTCATAAATGCTTTTGTCTTTTTGAAGAGATTCTCAAATGAATTGAATGTTCATACTCTGTTATGAACTTGCTGTTTTAGAGTGCTTTTTCTGCTATCATATATAAGACCTGACTAAGCTCTAAAGCCAGGGAATTTAAATCTCCACGTGGCCATTTATTAGCTACATACACTTTGCCAAGTCACCAAACCCAGTAGGAACAGGGGCTCAATTATGCTGTAGAGACACATTTCAAGCATCTGAATCTTGGATCCTTCATTCCCTGTGACTTTGAGTAATGGATTTAACCTGGTTCTGCTTCCTCTTTTGCCTGTACAATGGGGATACTGATGTCTACATGTAGCTTTGCAGTGAGGTCTGAATGGGATAAATGTGTTGAATATACTACAAAGGTTCTCTGTGTAATGGTAAGTTCTTGGTAAATGTTAGTTAAAGCCAATTAACTAATCCACCGGTGCCTGAGGCTCATAGCCAGGACTAACAGAAAGAGTCCATGAGGGACTATATTGAAATCACCTGGTCTCATGTTTAAAACAGAGCAAGTACTCAATAAATTAACAGCTGTTGTGTTATCATTGTCCTCTTCCCCATAAGCTTTGTGTTTCCTAGGTGCTTAACAGAGTGATGTTCCAGAGAAAATATTAATTTCACTGTACCCCAACTCTGTGTGTGACTAGATGCCAGCAGGAGTGTTCCCCCTGTGGCCCTCAGGCTCCTGGCCCTCTTTTAAAAACTATTATATTAACAAATATTAAAAAGGAACTTTCATTACTTACATATATTGACTGTATTATATATTTTATGTGCTGCCCCAAGATAATTCATCTCCATTCAAAGTGGGCTGTGCAAGCCGTAAGTTTGAACTCTCTTGCCAGCATTTAGAAAGGTGTGGATTTTTCCTGTTCTTAAGGAGCATATGATGCACAGAACAGTCTACGGTAAATTCCAAGTGCTACAGATACAGGCTCATCAGCAAGAGCTCACTAAAGTTGCAGAAAGTCTGGGGACAAGACTTGCCTTGAACTAAGCTTTTAGGAGAAGGGGTGAAAAAAAATTAATAATTAATGCACAACTGCATTACTTACCAGACCATGTGCAGAAGTATTCCTGACCAAGGGCAGGGAGGTCTCCATCCCTCCTGTGCAGCACTTTCTAGTCCCCTCTCTCCAGCCTGACCTCCCCACTCTAGCAGGACTCCTGCTAGGTAAGAAACTGCACGCATGGACCCCAGGTTCTCATTCGCCCCCAGACCCATGGGATCACACCAGCTCTCTTAAGAATTCTGTGCTCTGGTCTGTTTGCTGGCAGCAGGAAAGTGGGTGTGCAAATTGTCAATTGAGAGAGAATACCAGTGTCTCCTTCCTGGAAGCACCCTTTATCTAATTCCTGTGGCCCCCTCACCAGGTTTAGCATAGTTAGAGAGGGGCCCTTTCCTCCATTGTCTCGTGAAAAGGCAGAGAGGAGCCAAATACCTCCCCACTAGTCAACAGGCCAGGTGCCCCTCCTTCTCTTTGCTGTTTTATAGTCTGGCAAGAGGGGGCTGTAGGAGTAATGGCTGGGGGTGGCTGAACCAGTTCAGCTGCCTTTTGTCAAGTCCCCAGAGATGTCTGTCTTCAACCATGGATGCTGTCTTTAAATTTGGGGAGGTTTGAAGCCTCTTTGCCTCAGCTTTGTACACCAGTTGCCAAGGTTGGGTTAGCAGGAATGTTCCATGGACACCCTGTGATGCACAGTAAAACAGTGCCTGGCACTGGGCAGGTAAGTGGCAGCCAAGGGGAGGCCTGCTACATTCTTTTCCTCTTTGCTTTACCTCCAAGGTGGCTAAGAACATTTGCTTGTCCCCATATTGCCAGATAAACACAGTCCTCAGCCTGTGGTGCTCTCTGCCCTGTGTCCTTATCCTACCCAACAGAGCCTGGACACATTCGTCCCTCAGAGGCTTACTGAGCCTGCTCTGCAGAGCACCATGCAGCCACCACCAGGACCACCTTTTCTGAGCCCTGTGTCAAGGTTGCATAGTTTGTTTAAGTATGGAGACAAAGGAAAGAGATGGCTGTGATCACCAGAGCCCCAACTTTTCACCTACCAGGAGGTTAGAGTTGGTGCAACAAAGGAAATTTGAACAGAAATCCAGTGTGCTTGATCCAGATAAATGGTGCCGTGGTCTGAGCTATGAGCTCGGAGAAGAAAGAAAATATTGGCTCAAAGGATCTGCTGCATCTAAGTGGCATTGCAAGCCTGTGCTCATTCTTTCCTTCAGCCAGCAAAGATGTTTGTGTCCCGACTATGTATGAGGCACTCCTGTAGGTACTGGGGGTACAGTGGTGAGCAAAGCAGGTCAACCCTCTGCCTTTTGAGGGTACATTCTAGTGACTGAAGGCCTCCTGCTCAGTGCACACTCATTATTGGAGGACCTCCTGGGGTGCTCACCTTGCAACTGATTGCCCCTCTGGGTCACGAAGACAATCAAGATGCCGTGCTGGCTACCCGTCCACGCAAGGGTGTGGGCTGTGGCAGTATGAGCAGGGCTGCCTCCTTCCCTACCATCTTCCCTCTGCCCAAAGCAAGATCTCAGGTATCATCCGCCATCCATTCTCCCTTTCTGAGGAACAATGGGAAGTGGATGGAGGGGCTTGAGAGGAGTGATGGATGGTGACACTGTAAAAGTCAATTTGCCTGACACAGAGAAGTGAAAGCCTTACTTAAAGGACAAGCCATGCTAAGTCATTCATCCTCCTCCCCTAGGGGCTGAGCTGAATGTCCCATGTCCCCAGAAGGTCAGATTAACTAGGCACTAGACTTCCAAATTAGCCTCAAAAATGTAATCACCAGCTCCCAAATCAGACACGCTGGTGCGTTGGTTTTGTTTTGGGGGTGCACATCATTCTATTTAGTATATAATGTTGATGAGGCATAGAAGCACAGTGTTTATATTAAGAATTTATCCAACACTAGGCAGGCAATAAAAATATGCATCTTTGTGCTTTCAGAACAGAAGTCTTTGATACTAAGTCAAAGACAACAAAGCTGAATTTTCACAAATTATGAAGCTTGCTCATTTTATAAATTAGCTTACTTCTGGCTTATGTGTAGGTGGCCAGCTCCCCCAGTATTTTAAAACTATCATACGGTTTGTAAAAACTTAATATACAAACATTTAACATTTTTTAGATGCTCGGTTAGACTATTAGAATAAAACTATTAAGTCAGAGAAGCTTGGATTCCAATTCTATTTCTGACTCCCACAAGGTCTATGATTATTATTGACTAGTCCTTCTGTTCTTCATACCAGATGTTCCGAAACTACTAGCTTGCTTCCTTCCTTCAAGAAATGCAGGATGTTGGGGCTGGGGATTTAGCTCAGCGGCATAAGCGCCTGCCTTGTAAGCAGGCAGTCGTGAGTTCGATCCCTGGTACCAATAAAAACGAAAAAGACCAAAAAAAAAAAAAAAATGCAGGATGTGACTTGGATAGAGCATTTATTCCTTCATTTCTTCATTCAAGACATTTTTATTGAATGTCTTCTATGTGCCAAGCACTGTACAAAGTATCAAGGATATTTTGTGAATATCCTCTTTCTAGATGATGATGATAAGATCGCCTTAGAACAATAATTCCATTTTGTCTAGGAATGGTGCCTATAATCCCAGCAATCTGGAAGGCTGAAGTGGGAGGATCAGATGTTCAAATTCATCCTAGGCAATTTAGCCACTTAGAGAGACCTTGTCTAAAAACAAAAATTGAAAAGAGATGAGGATATAGTTCACTGTAGAAGCCCTAGGTTCAATTCCCAGTACCAACAATGATAATCCCACTTTAATAGTCTAGGCCCTTACGAAGCTTGCTTTCTGCTGGAAGAGTAAAGTCAACAAGTAGCTAAAAGAATTAAGCAATTTTTGGCTGAGGTGGGTGCTGTGAATCTATGTTGGTGGGAATGCTGAAGAACCCTCTCTGAAGTGGTAATTTTAAAAGGAAAATCAACAAAGAAAATGCCAATAATATGAAGAACTGGAAAGAGCAATGTGCTATGAAAGAGGACTACCCCATGCAACATCCTCATAGATGATACCAGCTTATATGTTTAGAACCTGAAGAATCATTAGTTAGGCAAGGGAGGCAGAAATCTCAACACACAAATTCTTAGAAGTCATGTGTTTTACTTTTGTAAGGCTACATTACAAAGCACCACAAAGTAAGTGGCTTCAAAGAAACCATTCTGAAGGCCAGACATCTCGTATCTATGGGTCAGCAGGACCTGGGCTAGTCTGTAACCTCTGCAGAGGAATCCTCACCTTTGTTTCCTTCGCTTCTCATGAGTTGTTGGTAACCTTTGGCATTTCTGGGCTTGCACAAATTTAACTCGAGTGTCTCCTTTTGTTAGCACAGTGCATGCTCTTTGTGTGTCTGACTTCACATTGCCATCTTCCTATAAAGACCAGTCATACAGCCGGGTGTGGTGGTGCACACATGTAATCCCAGCACTCGGGAGGCTGAGGCAGGAAGATTGCTCTGAGTTCAAGGAAAGCCTAGGCTACAAAGTGAGTTCAAGTCCAGCCTGAACTGCCTAGTGAAACCCTGTCTCAAAGGAGCAAAAGCAAAAAACAAAAACAAAAACAAAAAAACCCCAGTCATATTGAACAGACACCCACCCTAGTCTGGTATGGCCTCATCTTAATTACATACACAGCAATCCTTTTTCCAAACAAGGTCACATTTCAAGATACTAAGGGTTAGGACTTCAAACTGTGGACTTTAGTGGGGGCACATTCAGCCATACGTTACACCATATTATACACGTGTAACACCATACGTTACGTGCAAGTCCTGGATGTCTTAAGCAGGGAGGTGACATGAGGTGATGTGTGCTCTAAAGGCAGCCATGTGAGGTGGGCTTGGGGTGGTGAGGATGGAAACCAGTGGGTGAAAGGCTCTGGAAGCCGGTACAGGACAGGTGGTAATGACAGACTGAGGCGGCAGCAGCAGACGTGGGAGAAGTGGGTGGAATTCATGGATTGGGTGGGGTGTAGAAAATAAGGACCTTGGCTGATGTTGAGGCTTTTTTCTTTATCATAAAGGAATGATAATACCACTTACTTTGTTGGGGAAAGCCTAGAGAGGATCAGATTTGGGGTTGGGAGTGATGTGGATGAGCAATAAAAATTAGGAATATTTACCCACTTCTACAATCTTACTCTTATCAGAAATACAATAATTGTTTTAAAAGTCTCTTTGTTGAAATTCTCAGTTCTGGTGCAAATATGAACACCCCTGGGAGGGGAAACGAAGTCACCAGAGCACCTTCCCCAAAGCAGCCATTGCCTGGTAGATAAGACAAACTGAGACATCAGAGGACATCTGCTTAGGACAGACAGAAAAATTAAGTCCATGACACAAGGTGCTGGCATCATGATTTTTCCTTAAACTGACTGTGAGTGAGAGCTGAATTTATTTAACTCAGTGTCAAAGCAGGACAAGTCACCCAAAGTGCCAGTGTAATGGGGCTAGAGAGTGACCAGTCCTCTCCACAGATAGCAGCTGGAGTGAGAACCGGGGAGCTTGAGGGAGATGAGGGGTGCCGAGAGGAGCACATAAAATGAAAAGTGGGCGTGGAGTCATAATCTAGGCTAAAGCCGAGGTATTTTCAGAGCAGTTCCCTGAATTAGCCACCATCACCATGGCTTTCCCTGGGCTTGATTATTTTCAATATCCCATCGTCTGTATTCTTGACAATGGCTCCCCAAGCCCCAGCTCCTACCAGAGCTGGGTTGCCATCTCAATATTCCCTTCAGCCTGTATCTTTGTGGTCCTGTTTTGCTTGAATTTCTGCCAGACTGGCTGAATTTGAGATAGTAACTGTCAAGGGGTGGCATTCTGGCTTTGGTGACTGGCGTCGTATGAGCTCACTTGTCTCCCCCACAGCTTTTGGTGTTGCTCATACGTGGACTTTGTCAAAAGACACGCTCCCCTACAGCCTCAATGCACCCTGTTCTGAATAGGATACTGCCACCCAACAGTATACCAGGGCAGTTGCCCATGTCAGAAGGGATCCCCAGCTCTGTTGTATTATTTGGGGGAGTGACCATAAAGAAGGGGGTGGCCCACCATCTTTGGACAGATCATCTTGGAGCCTGGTGCCTGGACCACCATTGAGTTGAGGTTATTCTGTTTCAATTAGAAACACTTGAGAACATCATTTGCATTCTATTTTATTATCTTTCTTCTCTTTTCCCTCAAGGCCTCATTTTTTGCCACAAACAACTGATAAGCCATGGTTTTATGGCCATGCCACCAAGGAAGGAAGCTTCTGTTTCCAGTATATAACTCCAAAAAAGCATCTGTTTGGTTTGGGAGGCTGTGTTTGGAAGAAGGGAAAGTTTCCTAACCAATAATGCTTTTGATTGTGATTTTGCTTTTTGAGTGTAGAGCTTGGTAGTAAATTGGAATGAGAAGACAACAGTCGGTGATAAGCAGAGAGACCAAGGATGTTTCCATGGACAAGCAACAGAGAGGTGAATTGGCGGTTGGGCCCATAAAATGAATTTCAGGATTTCATTCTATCGGGCAGTGAGTCTCCCTGTGCCCAGGGTGGGCTGTGATTCCCTGAACTTACACATTCTCTTTTCCAGCCCACCTCCCTTTGGGCTGACAACCAACACACATTTTCTGATAGAGGCCAGGTATTCAGCAGCAATGTAAATGTTGACCCTCCTTTTAACACATGACCAGGGGCATGTCATCCCTCAAAAGGCTGCCCTGAAATGCAGTTGGGGAATGGGACAAAGAGTTTCCTGTCTCCTCCATATTTGCTTTTTGAGCTACTTATAGCAGCAAGTCTGCAGTCCAAGCAGCCAAAGCCCCATTTGTTTGTCCCCACAGCACACACACAACGACTTTTCTGTCGCTAGAAGTCTGAGCACCTCAATTCTAGTCCCAGCTTGGCCATGAATTGATTCCCCAGGTACCTGGCAAACAGGTTTCTTCATCTGTAAAATGAGTTGATTGTAGCATAATTTTTATAGCATTCACATACTAGGATTCTTTCTTACTATTAAGCTTAAGTACTATATATATTGCAAGGGGTTGGGCTCCCCAGCATTCCAGTGAAGCCTGCAGCATTTCCTGGCTTTATTATGTTTCTTTGATGAAGATCTTCATTTCTTAGTTGGTTTCCTTTCTCCCATTCTGAAATGAGCAAGAGGTGATTATCAAAAGGGGGGCTCGCTAACCCCAATGAGCTCATCCTTCCATTTTTAATTTATTTCAACCAAATAGCACATAAAGAGTGAAAGAATCTTGCTGTAGCTGCTGCTAATACATATATCAACTGCCTGTGCACATTTGATGTCCACCATTCTAGTCTTCAATGTGAGTGATTAGAAATCATCTGTGTTGTGCCTTTATCTTGCTAACAGATTAAAAATGGAAGAATTAGGAGGCAACCTTGCATTGTGTGTGTGCTTCTCCTTAATCAGCCTCTTAGTGAGTTCCCACTTGCCTAGCATGGACTACAATTCCCTGAGCTCCTGTATCCTCCATATCACTCAGCTCCCTTGGGGCTAGTAAACACCATCTATTAGGCACCTACTGCATACTATGAAAGCTTTTTTTTTTTTTTACTGTTAATAAATAAAACTGATGATGAACATACTCTTGAGTTAAATGATCTTTTTTAGGGTCGACAAACCTCATTTATTGGGTACTTACTATATACTCCAAAAACCATCTCTTACCTATTAAAAGAAACTGATGAAAAAACAAGCCCATAAGTTAAATGATCTACCCTGAACCTCCAAGCTGAATGTGAGCTGAGATGCTAACCGAGCCCTGTCTGACTCTAAAACAAGGCAGAAGCTCCACTGTTTCCCTCTCCCTCCTACATCATTTCAACTTCTACACTTTCTTACCTCTGCTTCCCATCCAGCTTCTTCATGGCTCCACGACCCCACTTCCTTTTATTCCTCAGTCCTCTGCAGTCTGATCTCTTCTCAGATCACCAGGCCTTCCCTGCTGCAGCTGACGCTGTTGATTACTGGCTTTCCTGCTGTGTCCTCCTCCTGTGTAGTATGATACAGAGCACCCTCTTGGCTTTTCTTACCCTGCATGTGTCTGTTTCTTTTTTTTTTTTTTTTTTTTGTCTTCACTGGTAGCTTTTCCTTCATCCTGACTCCTAAATATTGCTATCATAGGTCTTGAGAGCCCACCTTTAGCCTCCCTGATTTGTCTCATCCACTCCAATTTTGACAAGACCCAAATCTGCCTGTTTAGTCAGACATGTATCCCATTGCCTGCTGGACATTTCTATCAGAATGATTCATAGGCATCTCCAGTTCAGCAAATCCAATTGTCTTTCCTGTAGAACTCTTTGTAGTTCTCATAAAACTGGAGCTAGTAACCTGGGATTCATTCAAACCATTCTTCCTTTTTTTACATCTAATCCATCCCCCATCCTTCCTTCTAACATCTTTTTCTCAGACATGTGCCAAATTCATCCTTTCCTTTGTATTTACCTGTCGCTACTCTACACCAGGGCTTCATCTCTCCATTACTTTATATTACAATGTTTCCTAAGGTCCCTGTGCTTTTAGAGCTCACTCTCCTAAAGATCTACCTTCACATGACACCAAAGTAAGCTTTGTTCCAGGAACTCTTCAGTGGCTCCCCATTGTCAACAAAACAGCACACAGTCATCCCAGAAAAGTGTCCTCTATGACCTGGGCCATGCACCTTGCCAATCTTGTGGATCCTAACTCTGCCTTTAGCAGAACACCACAACCTCTGGTTCATGGACTAGAACCTGTTTCTTGACTGTGCCTTTATCTTATGCTTCTTTTTAACTGTCTTCTTCCTTCCCAGAAACTCCCAATCTGCAGATCAACTCCTGTAGCCACCCACATACAAACACACACACACATGACCAACATACTGCTTTAGGTATTGTTTCTTGATCTGTCTTAAAATATTTTACCTAGATTTCTGTCTTCCTGCTAACACTACTGTGTTATGTGTCTATTATCTCATTCATTCAGCTCTAGTGCTTCAGCCAATGCCTGGAATGCAGTGGACACTAAATACATGCTTAGAAGGAGAAATGAGTACAAGTTTAGGGAAGACTTTCCTTTTCCCCCTCCTCCTCTATCCTCTTTCGTCTCATTGTAACTAACCAAAATACTTAAGAAAACAGGTCTTGAGAGTCATCATAGAGATGAGAGGGATTTTAAAGAACATGGGTGCAGGAAAATAAGCCACCTGGGTTGAAGGCTGTGTGTGTAACACTTCTGAATCTGATGTCTCCAATTCATATATGTGTGAAAGCTGCTAGTAGATGGCTTTTTCAAAGTGAGATTAGCTAACAACAGTAACAGAAGAAACAGTTATATGCTGTGGTTACTATGTATCAAGCACTGTTTGAAGCAAGTTACCTAGTTGATATTATTTGTTTAATCATCAAAACAGCCTAGTGCCAGAGATTACTTTCCTCTCCCATTTTGTAGATGATGAAACTGAGGCACAGAGATTATGTAGCTTGCTTGAGAAAGTATAACCCTAAGTGGCACACATAATACTCAAAGGTTTAGGTAGCAGTTCTCAGGTTTATTTAGGACCAGGTCACAACCAGAGGAGAATGACATCCAGCAGAAGGAAAGAACTGATATCTCTGAATACTATTGTGTCAAGAACTGCATTAGGGGGTTTATTTTTTTAAAGTCTATTTTCTGTTACAATAGCTTACCAGAATAGATATTCTTGTGTTACCAACAGAGAAAGAGCCTTAGAGGAGGTAGACAAGCTGTCTGAAATCTGTGGGCAAGTCACAGAGCCAGGACTGGGAGGCAGGCCTGGCTGACTGTGTTGTGACTGCTCGTTAGTCCTCAATGCAGACAGGAATCAGGATGGCGGCAGGACAGGGAGCTTACTGTCACTTACAACCTAGCTTCCGGAAACATGGTTCCAAATATGCGCCCAGAGATGGTGCTTACGTGACGTGATATAGACCATGTGTGCTGCATAAGAAGTAAACCTTGAGACCTAACCTTAACAGGCTTAACACAATAAAGATTTGTGTCTTGTTCACATGAATACAAAGTTCAGTGTCGGACATGTTGCCTTTCTTCATCTCATGACTGTTTCATCTGGGGTAGATGGGATCCAGGATCTCCACAGAAGGAGAGAGAGAGAGAGAGAGACAGACAGACAGACAGACAGACAGACAATGAGCCACCTAAACTCAAACAGCCTCAGCCTCAAAATGACACACCACACTTTCGTTGAGAGTCCAGGAGCTGGCCTGGTCACATGACCCACCCCAACTGCAAGGAAGGCTGGGAAATGTAATGGAGGGCATGGATATTTTGTGAGCATTGTTTCTGCCACCCGGCATCTGCCTCCTATCCCCAAGAGCTGTTGTTCACAGACATTGTGAACAATGTCTTTTTAAAAGAACTTTTTAAAAGATGTGGATGCCTTGACCATTCACATCTCCTGGTGTGCCACTAAATCTTTCCAACATAGTTCTTTAAGTATAGTTCTTCATGTATATGAAGATACATCTTGTGTGGAGGGAAGTTCAGGAGATTCTCAACAGGCAAATGGACTTTGAGCCTTATCCTGTCCGCGCCTGAGAGCTGTGTAACCCAGCTGTATCCCTTTGCCTTCCCAGGAGAGAAAATACACAGCTACAATTCATGTCCTCATGGCCCAGAGGCAGGAGAGGGTGAACCTGGCGATGGTGTAGGGAAGCACAGGCTTGGGTGGGAGTGGGGAGGAGGGATGCTAGTGGCTGTCACCCCACAGCTACATCCAGGTTCCACAGCAGAAAGCAGCCCTCTTTTTATTAAAGCATAGTGCCTATTTCAAATAATTTACACCATGCAACCAAGCCTGCTGTGCAGCATTACAATTTGTCATTAAAACTCCATTCCTCTTGCCAGAGTAAATGAGCCATTTACAGCTAGGGTGCCAAGATGGACTGTTGTTATTTTTCTGCCTTTGTATTATGAGTGTTCATGCTCACCCCAGACAAGCCCCTGGGGATTCCCAGAAGAGTTCTGCCATTCAGGTCAATTAGCCAGGCTTGAGGGTGGTTTCCTGGATGCAGGTCTCCTTCTTACATACAGAGGAGAGAGGGACAGCTCGCCTGGATTCTTCCAACAGGAATAGTGATTCTGAGAAGTATCACTTGCACCTGCATGTACACACACACACACACACACACACACACACACACACACGACAAAAACAAACACGAGGAACCAATCTGGCTTCATCCTCCAGCAAACAGCTCTGCTGCATCTCTGTAAAGAGGTGGGAATATTTGGATCCGCAGGTGTTCAAGTGAGTTGAGCATCAGGAAGGAAGGCCATTAAATATCCTTTAAAACATGCACATAGATAGGTTGAGGAAGTAACAGGGAAATGTTTTGGGGTGTGAGGCTCTTTTGGATCTCAAAATTTTAGCCACTGGTGTTGCTCTGGGGTATCTGACCCGGAAGGAGCACAGGAGGGGTGAAATGAACAAGTCAATTCAGTATTCATTGAGGCAAAGAGAGTAAGGAGACTTTGTTGTAAGACAGAGAAATATTGTTGGCGATGAAGAAGCAGCTTGCCTTGAGGCCTGAGCAACAACTGTCTTATTTATCTCTATAGCCCCTCCCCCTTCATACAAATGCTACTCTGGCAAGTACGTAGAAAATGCGTGATAAATACCTCTTCAACCGAATTATGCATGAAAGTTTAGGTCTTGCCTTCAAGGAGTTTCCAGTTTCATCAAAAGCACATGCCCTTCTCGTTCTACCTGTCAAAATCTAAGCTATCTTTCAAGGCTACTGGCCCAAATTCCTTTATCTAAGTAGGACTGCTGAGTCTGTGATAATCGCACCCCATCTAACAATTTCCAATTTACTTGGATACATAAGTGATCTCCTCAATGCATGTGAACTTCTAGCATTAGGGAACATATTTGATTTACCCTTGTATCTCCCTCAGTGCCTGGCATAAAATGCTCAGTAAATATATAAAAACACTAATTAATTTTAGTAAATGTTCTGTTTTTTCGGTCACAAAATGCAAAGCCTTTTTAAGTACAAAATAAGGGTAATAATAACTATACTTCTGTAGGATTTCTGGAGGGACTGAATGAAATAATGTTTTTTAAACTCCGTGCAGACATCTGGCATACAGGTGGTACACCTGGTACAGGGACACTACCCACTGAAGAACGTTTTTCCCAGCAGTGGTTATACTTAATATACAGGAGTGCAGATTAGGACAGCCAGGCTCCAGGACAGCCTGTTTTCTGTGGGAACTTCCTAGAAGGATAAATGAGGTTACTTGAGTTCACTCTATTTGCTGGTGCATTCTCTGCCTCCACTGAGACATTGAACATGGCCTTTCCAAGCTTCAGAAGGGTCTGAGCTGAGATGGGCTGAGTGCAGTGGGGAATTGTATTTACATTTGCCCCCTACAGGAAAAAGAACCTTCCCAAGATCTGGCCTCTGGCACAAGAATTAGGCATTGGTATTTAGGCCCGAAGTCCAAGCCAATAATGAGACTTACTTCATGTCTGTGGCTTCCTCCTTACCAAATAATTGCTAAACCTGTAACTGCAATAAGGGCTAGTTAACCTGGTGATAACATTAACAGTTGCCCACGCATCCTAGCTTGAGGCACCCTTTTTGTTTTTCATGAGCTTTTGAAGTGGTAAGAAAAAACCTCTTATATCCATATCTGTCAAGTAATTCAGATGGGAAAACTTAAAATGGAGAGAGAAGCTTCCAAGGCGGGAGAGAAACTTTCTAACAGCCTGAGGCCTGACCTGTTGATAGTGGAGAGAAAATGTGTAAAAAGAGGCTACCTTCTTTACGTTTTTCATCTTCTAACATCTTTTCATAATCTTAAATCATCAAGTGCCAAAAAAATTAAACATAAAAAATTCAACCACTGTAGGAGAATGTGTGGGGTGGCACACAGCTTCATTAAAGGATGAATCACAGAAGAAATAGGACTCAGTCAATGCAAGGTGAGAGGAAGGACATTTCTCACCAAGAAATGGTCCATGGAGGAAGCAGTGAGTAGTAAAATGTGGTAGGAACAAGGTTGAGAAGGAAAAAGCTTCAGAGTCTAAGCAAACAGTAGGAAGCCGGGACCAACGGCTTTGAACATTACTGTCTGGGCAGTAAAGCAATCACAGAAGTCTTTGAGCAAGGAAATGACATGGCAGGTGTGTATTTCAGAAAAGTGAGTCTGACATCCAGGTGGAGGATGAACAAGCAGCAGAAGAGGAGAATGCAGGCTTGAAGGCCTCTGCTCACAAAACTGTTACAGTAATGCAGGTGAAGGGTGTTAGGAGCCTGGGTTGAGGGGACCAGGGGAGCCGGATAAAAAGGAATCATATAGATTGGGAGACTGAGTGGCACTGTGAAGGGTAACAGGGGAAAGCTTTGGGGATGGCTGCCTGAATTTGACCTAGCATGGTAAGATTGATAGCATTGCCTTGATGGTGAAGAACTGAAAAGTAAAGAACAAATTAGGAAGGTAGTTGAGAGTCAATGATGAGTTGCATTTGGAGCATTTTACTTTTGAGATAATAATGAGAATTGGAAATAGAGACAAAGTTTAGGGCGGGATGAGTGAGACACACAGAGAATCAGCAGAGTGGAAGTGATGAAGAAGATATTCAGAATAAAAAGAAAATGCCAAAAGCTAAGCTTATGGTTTCCTTCTTCCGCACAGGACCTTAGCAAAATCCCTCAGAGTGTCATAATAATGCCACCTAGTAAGGGACCATGGAGAAGTCTTCTCGCTAAAAGGGCCTGATTTCCTCATCTGCAAAATCAAGGAAAAGATGGCTTACACAAGATGTCCCACATTCTATGAAATACATCCTGCATTTGGAGAGCATGCAACAAATCAGCTGCTATCAGGAGGGGACATCTTGAGTTGAGCCTAAGTGAGGAAATTTCAGCAGATGGGAGGCACTTTCTGGAGGTGGTCCCAAGACTCAGCCCCTGGTGTAGCCCATCACCATCAACTTCGGCTTTTGCTGTTTACACTCAACAGGAAGAAAAATGGTGAGAGTTGAGAACAGGCTGTTGGAAACAGCCAAAGAACACTGGTGCCATAGTTGGATTGTAACCATCTCCTTATGGGCCCTGTGTCAAGGTCTTGTTCCCCAGCTTGGCACAACTGGCACATGGTAGAAACTTTAAGAGGAAGAGCCTAGCAGGAAGTTTTTGAGGCCATTGAGGGTGTGCCCTTAAAAGGGGACAAGAGACCCTGGTGTCTTCCTCTCATTTATCAACTATAAGGTGAGCAATTTTGTTCCAGCACACATTCCTGCCATGATGTACCACCATCGGCCCAAAGCATCAAAATCTCTAGAACTATGAGCCAAAATAAAGATATTCTCTTTGTAAATCGATTCTCTCAGGACTTTGTCATATCAATGGAAAGCTGACTAATACATTGGTTTACAAGATTATAAAAAAAAACCAAGTAAGATACTGGAGAAATTAGAAAAGGCTGCTCCCTCCACATACAGGGTCCTAAAGTCTGACCTTTGCCAGGTCTGCACTCACCCCATCCTCTAAGAATCTTGTCTGAGCTTCAAAGAGACTCTGTTTTCAACAAACAGAACATTTGGTTCTCAATTTTGTGTCTACTGTGCAACTCGCTTTTTCCCATGCTATTACCATCTTCTCTGCCTCCTAGTCTAATTTGCACATAAATGCTGTGGACGAATTTGGGAGCCATTACTAGTGGAATAGAAGGCAGGCAGGATTGGATGTGTTAAAGATACCTGTGTTACTTCCTGCTGTGCTCAACAATGAAGAAGTATTCTGGAAACCCTTCCAGGGGCCGCGAATTGGCCATAGCATGAATAAATCTGATACTGGGTTTGGGGAGATACCAGCACTCTAAGGTCAAAGAGACCTACCTGTGATTGGTGTGAGGAACACAGATCCTTTCCTTCCCTTGGTGCCACCAAATACTCTCGCTTGTCAGGACCCTGTGCTTTCTAAATTATTTTTGTGGTAGTGGGGTGTGTGTGTGTGTGTGTGTGTCTGTTAATTTTTTTTCCTTAGTTCTGTCCTGAGCTCCTCAGGACAAACTTTTTCTTGTTAGTCTACCCATAGCCCTTTTATTCTAAGCAGTATTAGGGATTCATTGTCTTTAATTTCAATAAGTTTCTTATGTAAAAGTCAAGGCAACAATATGGTTTTTAAGGCAAGTTTAGGGACTTATGGCTCATTTTATAAGTGTGAGAAAATACCAAGTATGCATATCTAAGAATGGGATAGGTAGGATTTCATGCTCTTCTCCATGTTATTTCTTAACATCAGTTGATTGACTGAAAAAGTGGTATTTCCAATGGCTAGAGAATCCCGGGAAAAAGACAAAAGAAAAGAACATATATTAGACTTTTAATTTTTTTCTAATTCTAGGAGTATCTGATAAAGGTCTTTAGTTCATCCAAAGTAAAATCAGGACTCTGTTGGTGGAAATTCTTTAGGAAAAAGAAGAAAATATTAGAACCTGAGTATTTTATAAGAATAATACAGTAGAACTACATTATTTTCTACAGGTAAAATGGAGACCCAACAATAAGCATGACTTATTTGTTCATGATTCTGTGGCTACTCAGTAAAACCAGGACTTCTGAGATCTACTACCGTTTTCTTAAGCCAGTGGTTCTCAGCCTTGGGTAGCTTTAGAAACTATAGTCACAGATCTATCTCAGACTAATTAAATCAGAACTTACGGTGATAAGGCCTAGACATAGGGTTTAAAAACAAAAACTCTTTAGGGCCAAGAACCGCTACTCCATCCTATAGGGTTTCTGCTTTATACTGTAGCTCAAAATGAGTTTAGAAAAATGTATGAAGCAATTTAAAAATATTTATTGAGTATCCACTATGTGTAAGGTGTGTGTTAAGAGACTGCAAAGAAATTAGATTTGGGGGCAAGACAAGGTTATGGCCTAGGTTTCAAACTAATAGAAAAGATGGCAGGAATAAAAAAGAACACCATTCATTATTCTAGCCTTTCAATAATGGCAGATTTTACTCATTCATTTTTCTTACCCCTTTTCCCTAAGTCAAATGTGATCTTATAAACCTCTTCAGCAGTGCGCTGTAGGTACATGTCCCCTTTGATCTCTTGGTACCTGAGAAGGAACCTATTTGTTGTTTTTGGACAAGCATACATTTATGGTTGGAGGTGATGGGTGAATAGAGGAATACTTTAGTTTCAATCTGGAATGCCCCTCAAAAGCTGGGAGGTGGTGGAATCTTTTAGAGGTGGGACCTAGTGGGATGTCTTCTGGTTGTTGGGAGTGTATCCTTGAAAAGGATAATGGACCCAGTCTGTCCCTTCTCTTTTCGTCACAGCCATGTGATGATTGGTTTTGGTCTCCAGTGTGCTTTTGCCATGCCATGCAACCACAGGCACAGAAGAACAGGCCCAATTGAGCATAAGCTGAAACCTCCAAAACTGATCCAAGTTAAAAGTTTTCTCCTAGTAAGTGTATTATCTCAGGTATCTGTTATAATATTGGAAAGCTGACTAGCACAGAAACAATGAGTTAAGGCCAAAAGAGAGACTGGGTTGGGGGTTGAGTGTCTTATCCATCAGGCTGTGATTTTGAACTTTGTTTTATAGGCAATCAAGAGCTATTGAAGTTTCTGTACAAAGGACTTGTATCAGGCAGTGCTCGCTAGAAAAACAGATTTAAGTATATGTGAATATATAAGGATTAATAAGGTAGGCTTACAGCGGCCTACTGTGGAGTCAAGTGTGGAAGAGCACAAAGAGACCATCTGTGCAGTGGAGATCCCACAGACCAGTCAGAGGCCAAAGGTCTGGAGTTCACCACAGTGTCCTGTGTGAGTCCATGGCAGGAGCCCAGAAGTTCTTTGAGGGAAGGCTGGAGGGTCTGTGCTGGAAGCCAGGAGAGGACGTCCAAAGTGAAAGTAAAAAGCTTCTCTGAAAAAATAGAAGCAAGCCTCCCTCCTTCATTCCCCTTTTTATTCCATCTGGGCAACAAGCCCATTGGTGGGTTCTAGTCACACCCAGGATGGATCTTCCATTTTCAATAAACCCATTCAGCCACACCCAGAACTGCATTTATCCAATTAGTTGACCATTTCTTACTCAAGTTGATATGATCAGTTAATTGTCCCAAGACTCCAAATAAGACTAACCTGGTCACAGTGTTGCTATTAGTGAGACCAGTTGCATTGTTGAATACCCAGAGATAAGGTTGCAAGAGCCTGACTATGAGGCATTACAGTTGGAATGGAGAAAAGGGACAATCTGAGAGAAATTAAAGGAGAAGAATTGACAGAACTTCATGGTGGGTAAAGTAGTAGAGGAGAGATAGAGAAAGAGAGAGACAAAGACAGAGAACTGCTGGTTTGGGGACTAAATGATGGATGCCATTACGGAAGAGAGAGGCACATGAGATTTAGTGTTGAAAGAATCAACTTGAGGTGGCCAGACATGTTACCCTTGGGGAAACAGAATGTGCCCACCAGGACCCTGATTCCTAGTTTGACCATTTATCTCCTGACTGAAACAGAAATGGATTGGGCCAGTCTTTTGATTTTTCCAAACTGTCTATTCTGTAAAATAGGAATGATGATATGAAGAGTCCTATCACGGGATTATTTGGGGTATTAAATAAAATAAGTGTGGCAGGGCTTTGTAAGCAGTAACATACCATATGCAACTTGTATGTTAGTTATGGATTCTTCTCCTCACAGATATACACTGGTCCTGGGGCACCAGCCTAAAGAGGAAGCCAGATCTGAAAAGGGAGTCTTGAAAATATTTTCAGTGGAAAAGATGATTAAAGTTCAGAATTGTTAAGGTCTCTCTAGGTGTCATGAAGAGAATAGAGATCACATAGACAGAATGTTAGCTAACTCCACTTCTTAAAATATCTTTTTCCATGCCAAAAGAAAAAAAGACTCAGATAGTCTCCTACCACTAAACACATTGGGCACACTTTACTGTGTCTCTCTACATCACGTTTTGTTTTTAATATAAATAATTTTTAAAGAAAGAAAAAGAAATAGTAAAGACTCTTTTTAAAAATCCTAAACATAGAGAGTGAATATATTTTCTTGGGAAGTGAGGATAGAAATCACAGTCTCTTCTATGTAGGATAATTGTAAATATCTTGCAGTCAAACTTAAAATTTTTTTTCTAAGTCTGTATTTATTAATTACCCATTATGTCCCAGGCACTTGGTTAAGTGTTATTCCTGCAGTATGTCCTACAGTATGCCCATCCATCCTATGAGATAGATGTTACTGGGATCCACTTCATGAATGAAGAAATCCAGAGACCCAGAGATTTAACATCCTGCACCTAGGTCACAGAGCAGGAAGTGGCAGAGCCAGGCAAGGCCAAGTTGGACATCAGAGCTCATGCTTGTAACTGCTGTGCAGCAGAGGTCTCCTCGCTGCCCTTGACCTAGTAAAGCTGGAGTTCTTCAAAAGGATGTTGGAGGATGCAACCCCCATGGAGGTATCTGAGTCAGAAACAGCTGGGAGATGGTTGAGAAGTAAGTTTTCCTGTGAAACAGCTCGAGGAGAAATGGTCCAGGAGACAATGATCGCTGCTGATCTTTGTTTGAATGTGTGATGTAGGAGTGAGGGCAAAAAGGGTTCCAAAGTCATATAAAAGAGACTGTGGCTGCCCACTCTCTCCAGTCAGCCCTCCACCTTCCATCTCCAGATCTTCTCTGGTGTAACGATCTCTTTCGGTTCATCTCTGGCTCCTGCAGACAAAGGGTGGCTAGTCATGTTGTCTGGTAGGACAGGGATAGAGCTGTAGCAGTGGAGTCTGAGTCTTTAAACAGAAAACCCTGCACCATGATCATATGGAGTGAACCTTGGGCCGCGCGGCCTCTTTGCTTGCCAGCTGGTTAACATTATGAAAAAAGGCGCTCCATGGTCCCAGCCTCTGCAGGAATCAGAAGAACAGACAGGATTGCTTTTGCTCAGCTTCTCTGCCTCATTGGAAGAAAGCCCTCTCCCCAACTCTGCTCCAGGCAGCCTCCTGCAGAGCATCTTCAGCATTGCTGAGCTGTTCCCATGGCAACAGAGTGAGGGGCTTTTTGTTTTTCTCAGAAGCTTGGATCCTTTCAACCAGAAGATAGCTCTTCTTCACAACCCACACTCCGCCCCTCATCCTTGTTTGGCTGTATGACTGATTTTACGATGTCCATTGTAAAACAAAATTGAAAAGATGCAATAAATGGAAACTGAGGCTGAAAAGTATAAGGAAGTCCAGTGGTTTCTCAGTAACCACGTGTCAGAGGTGTGACTGCAAGAATTAGAACAATCTTATTAGTCTCTATAGAGGAGCACTAAGACTTTCCTAGTTCAACAGCATCCATTAAAGAAACAGAAGTTTCCAAAGCAGGGAATCTAGATGGCACTGAAGTGCAAAGTATTCACTTGGTCTCTGCCTGGGGCATAAAGTGGCAATGCTTTTCCAGATTTCTTCCAATGCCATGACTCAAGAAGACTGGCATAGGTAGCCTGAACTTGAGGTAGCCTTCAGGTAAGTGGCCTCAGATGAATTATTTTATCTCTCTGGCCCTTAGTTTCACTTGTGAAATGACAATGAGATAATAGGTCTTTTTAAGATCTACAGTGCAGTGTTTTTGAGTTGCAAAGGAGAAAAAAAGAATCTTTTCTGAATTGTTGCCAATTCCAGGCTGTTCCAGAATGAATACCTTTCTTAGAGTACTTGGCCTTGTGAAGTGGTGCTTATCCTCTTCCTCTTCTATATTGTGCCAGGGTAAGTGAAGCTTTTGAGAGAGCAGGCAAAGAACACTGTGCAAAAACCATTTCCATCATGCCTAACACCAGGACAGGCAAATCCTCTCCAGACTATGAGCATCTTAGGGTCAGAGACTATCTTTTAGAGATCTTTGTACTTGCTCAACACATAAAAATCCAAACCATTAGAACTGAAGGATCCCTTAAGTCCGGCAGATCTTCATTTACAGATAAGGAAGCTGACCCAAGACTACAGACATACAGCTACAGGCAAAGGGAAGACCAGGACACAGCTGTTACCCTTCCTGCAATGATTCTAATTGCATTACCACTTCTGCATGGGATTTTAGAAGAATGTATTGTCAGGACTGAAGTCACTTAGCTCCCTCCCTTTAGCCATTCATCAGGGAAGCCATGTCGGCCTGTAAGGACAGAGCTAGCTTGAACCCTGCCTCTTTGTCCTCTGCTATGTAATAGCAAGAGAATATGTCTTTCAGCATGAGGATTAGTGTCAGTACAAATGGCATAAATGTACACTTTTCTCATCTTTAGCCCCAAATTGCAGCTGGGTCATAATGGATGACCGCTCTAATTTTTCCTTTTATTTTCTCAATGTGTGTCTATTTTTTAAAAACTACAAAAATATCTGTCGGGATATTTTATCTTATCTACTATAACAAATTTCATCCACTTTCATAGCACATGTTTAATTGGTACTCATTCAAAGTGGAATGTCCCTGGTAAAGCAGTTCTCCAAGTCAAGACTCAGGGATGCAGGATACTTCATCTCTAGCTCTACCATTGGGACCTAGAGTTGCTCTGGCATAATCCAATCAATAAAATAGGAAAGCTTTGTACCTTTGTGAGCTTCCCACAGCCTGGCCTTAGCACCAGTTTTGATCATCACTCAGCCATGTGGCCCTACCTAAGTAGAAAGGAGGCTGAGAAATAGAGCCCAAGGATGGTGAGATTGTTCCACCGACAACTCTACACAATGGAAGGTGAGCCAGAATCTTTATTGGTCTCTAACACATGTAGCTAGCTAGCATTTATATAAGACATTACTTGCTAGGAAGATAATGTAGTATTATTTTTGTTGAGTCTTCATAATTGCTCTATAATGTTATTATCCTTCTCAATGTACAAATGAAAAAAAACCTAGTTGTAGAAATATAATTTTTTTTGTCTTTTTCATTTTTATCGGTACCAGGGATCAAACTCATGACTGCCTGCTTGCAAGGCAGGCGCTTATGCTGCTGAGCTAAATCCCCAGCCCCAGTAGAAATATAATTTAACTAATGCAAGGCTATATAAGTAGTTGGTGACCAATTCAAACTCCAAGCTGTAAATTTAGAGCCCAGAGTCATAATTGTTACATTCTACTGTATGAGTTTCTGGCCCAGGAACCTGCATCAGCCACTCAAGAGCATGTGTAGCCTTCAGTGATTTACATTCACCTCTCTGGACCTTGCTTTCATCCTCTGCCAAATAAAGATGTTCAGTTGGATGAAGTCTGAGGTAGTCTGCTAGCTAAGACATCATATGATTCTGTTGATCAGATGGGTGGGGTTACAGTGATGCTTAACCATAGGAAGGTTCTTCTAAACGTTTCCTAAGGCACCAGAAAAATGAAACTACACACTGTCCATGAAGAGGAAACCAGTGTGTAACAATCTACTGAAGGGCTTGTTAGGAAGTGTGTGTGTTAGGCTTCTTGATGTGTATGTGAAAGGTGCACTTACAGCTGAATCCTTTACTAGACAGCAGCTAACCCTAGGAGGGGCCATCTCTCCAGGGACAGCAAGCATCAGAAAATACAGAAAATAATTTTTTTAAAAAGACACAATTCATCCCAGCAGGAGGTTTTTTGTAAATGTGGTTGAGAACAACCTAAAGGTGTTGATAGTTGGCACCATTGATCAAGTTCCCCCAGAAATCACATTCTGAGATGTAAAACTGCATGAAAAAAGTCTGATGCTCTAAGATCTAAGCTCCATACCTACAAAGGAAGAGAAGGAAGTACCAGTGGGCACAGAAGGTCATACAAAGGCCTCAGAGATTCTGGTCCACAGGGAGCTCCAGAGCCAAGATGGCCCTTCAGAAATATCCTGAACTGGGGCAAGGAGGCAGATTAGTCCTGGACATGGGCTCTCCAGAGGGACATGCTCTTAAATGAATGAGTTATCTGGAACAGGGACTGGGTTCTTTGTCTGTACCCTCAGCAGCTGAAAGAAAGACTGCTTCCCTCCTGAGTGGGAATCTGGGTGGCACGCCTTGACGTTCACCATCACGGGGACACAGACTCAACCTTAGAAATAGACTGAGAATTATCTCTGGAGGACTTTTTTTTTAAATGAAGCTCTGTGTCTGAAACTATGTGGTAAGACATCCCAATTTGCTACTAAGAAGTCACTACACCATATTGAATTATTCATGTTGAAAAAGTCTGAGAATCACACTCAGAATTTGTTGACAATTGTACTCAAAATTGATCTACTGGCATGCTTGTAGTATAGCAGTACCATTGCTAAAAATTCCATGGGGAAAAATCCAACCCACGGCATTTTCTTTCTTGTGAAAGTGTTTTTAAAGGAAGACGTTCATCTGTCACCTCTTGTGAGTCTTCTGTGGAAGTGACAACTTCCTCTTCAATAGATTCTCCAGCAGCCCTACCAGAAGGATGGCTGGAGCTTCCTTTGTGAGAAGAGAAAGACAGTGGAAATTAGTTGTTGGAAAGACACAGATGGAGACATGCTACTACTTTCTTTTACCTTCAGCCCTGTAAATCATGGCTCATGGGTGCACCTGAGAAGCAGAAATGACATAGGTGATATGTCTGTCCACTTGGAAAGTCCTGGGCCAGCTGACCCTCACAGATGACTGTGGCCACCTTCTATATGCATCTGGAAAGCTCCACACTTCTTAGAGTTCTCAACCACAGAACTTCCCCCATTCCACCCTACACATATGTACACTCAGTGCTCATCACTTATTTAGTATGCATCAGGTTTGTTTGGCATGTGGCCCCACTCCTGGCCTCTTACAAAATGATTTTTAGGAGGTTGGAAGAAGATCCAGATGACTCAGGTCCCATATTTATAATTCCCTTGCTGCCTCCTCCCAGACTGTATCAGAGTCTGGGATCCTCTCTTTAACCTTTCTGTACATCTCCTTTTGGAGGAGCCCTGCTACCCTTTTAAGTTATTATCCCTGATGTAAAATAAAATAAACCTAGGCATCCTTTTGGGAAACTTGGGCCTGACATTGAAAGATGTCTAATATGTGCTTTGTTAAACAGGTAGAAGGAAAGAGGGCCTAGAAAATGTTTTTTAGGTGGGATAGGATTTCAGAGCTTGTTTTATTTTTTCTAACTATGGGAAGAAAGTTTTCTACAGACCTCTACAGTTTGAGGGTAGTAGTACCCCAGATTTCGCTTAAACAATCTTCTAAGTTTATAAACGTGAGGCCTACAAGATTTGATGACTTCCCTCAGTTCACAACCCACAGAGTGTGAAGTAAAAGAACCAGGGGTGAAATACTGCAGCTCCTCTGACCTACACTGTCTGCTACCTTCATCTCCAACAGTCACTACTACGCTCCCTTTGGCCGGCCTTTGCCAGCTCCTACTGTGGTTCCCAACTGTCAAGTGCCCAATCCTCCTCCTTATGTACAGACACTGTTTCTGACTGTTTCCTGTGAGTCACTTTATCTCATGAGATCTCAGTTTCCTCATCTGAAAATAAAAGGATAAGGAGTATACAGACAAGATGATCTTTAGGTGTTCATAGAACAAAGCATTCTCAGAATCGGTGACTCTGTACCCTTCAAGTTATCCCTGTGTAGAGAACTCCTGGTCCTATCTCCTAAAAAAGAAGTCAGATCCTCATTCACCTCCCTCATCTGGGTCTGGAAAGTCCACTTCATATCGATCCTGCATAGCCATGATACATAGACAGAAGTGAGACAAGGAAGCATCTCCCCTTGGGTCCTCTGGAGCTCCCCCACCTCCACCTCTACCTGCTCCCACTGAGGAGAGGAGGACTCTGTGCATCCTGAGTTCTCTTCAGAACATCTGCAGATTCCCAGCAGGGATCTGGCTTTTCCCCTCAGGCAGTACAACTCCACTGTAAACTCATTTGGGTTCTGCTTGTATAATAATACGTTCAGTTGCAGGGTTATATAATTACATAGTCAATGATGATCTTCAGGCCAATTTCAAGTCAAAGCTATTTTTAATGGATTGCCAGAGGATGGAAGGGATGGAGGCAGGGAGAAGAGATGTTTAGAGAGTGCTTTTTTTAAGACCCAGTAAATCTCCAATGATTTAGCCTTTGCATTTCTGAACCTGAATTTTCAGTGGGGAAAGTGGAGATTGCCAATTAAATCATAGCAGGTGAATATAAGAGCTGAGTTCACTTCCTACACCTATATTTTTGTTTTGGATGCTGTTGCATATGGCAAAAAAAAAAAAAAGATGACTGGGCTGATTCAAGACCTGAGTCTATTCCCAGCTCAGCCAAAAGACCTCAATGTGTCCTTGAGAAAGTTACTTCCTTATCACTTTCCTCATCTATAGATGAGAAGGCTGAACTACAAGAGGCTCATGTCCCTCCAGGTCTAAAATCCTGGGTGACCTTCACATATCAATAGTACTAAAGCCCATAACTGTAAGGTGTCATGTGGTCCAAAAGGACTTAGGTTCCTCCTGTTTAAATTCTTTCCTCCACCCAAGACATCTCAGGGCTTTATTTTACAAACCTTCTGGGGGTAAAAGATAACCTTTCTGGTTAGTGAGTGCCATCTAGGAAGAGCATAGTCTGAGTTGTTCTCAGTGCTGAAAGCTCATGAAGTTTGTTCTCAAATCTTCAGAGAAGAAAATTCCACCAACACCTAGGAACATCAAGGTGATTCAATCTCCTGAGCCATAGCTGGCTTTGACTTTAATTCACTGTCACTGAACAAAATAGGCAAGCATTCACTTAATGAAAAGCATTAAAATTTGTTGGCTCCTTTAGTACAGATATGATCTGTGAACCAATTTAGGCGATTCTCACTGTATCTGCACATGCTGATTTAGCCTGTAGTTACAGTGTTAGCAATGTGGTGATTTGCCTCATTTTTAATTTTTCTTTCCCTGTGGCAGGATCATTTTATCTGTGGTAAGGGATCAACACTGAAGTAAGAATGACTAACAGAGTTTCCTGGAATACAAATGACTTTATAGATAAAAGAAGCAAAGAGAGTGTTTGGCAGTGGGTAGATACCATATGCTTTTCCTGTGTGTACGGGCCAGGCCAGTCATGGCATCAGAGGTTCAGTTCTAGACACTATGTTCATGATCATCTCTGCCTCAAGCTCAAGTCTACAGTTTGCATAAACATCTATGTACTTGGTTGACCAGTATCCCCTAAAAATTTATGTCTACCCAGTACCTCAAAATGTAACCTTATTTAGAAATAAGGTCTTTACAGATTTAATGAGTTAGAGTGAGGTCATACAGAGTAAGGTAGGCTCCAAATTTCATGAGTGGTATCCTCATAAAGAGTGGAAAATGGACACAGACACATAGAGAAGTTGACTGTGTAAAGACAAAGTCAAAGATTGGAAGGATATATCTATCAGCTAGGGAACCACCAGAGCTAGGGAAAGGCAAAGCAAGGGCCTTCAGAGACAGCATGGCCCTGCTGACACCTTGATTCTGAACTTCTTGCCCTCAGAACTATGAGACAACTCATTTACGTTAACATTTTCAGTTTGTGGTGCTTTTGATAAAGCAACTGAAGGAGACTGATACCATCTGGGTGGAGAGAAACCACATGAAAACAAATGGAACCAACCAGAAACCCCCCAATCTTGGCTTGTCTAATCCCCATTCTAGTCATTTTCACACTCTGGCTCTGAAATAGTGGGAAGCTGTGACAGCATCTGATCACCTCCAACACAAGCTCTGCTCCCCAGTGCCACCCAGGCTGCTGTGACTATGGGGTGACTCTGCCACTCTTTTTGTGTCTATCCCCTTTCCCCTCCCCTCAGTGACAGTTCCAAACCTTTCCCGTCTTTCTCAGGGCCCTAAGTCCTCCCCATTTCCCTCACTCTTCATAGATGATTTCTTTGGGGACATTGGTGAAATCACCTTGAACCCCTCCCTGCATGTTGCATCCTAGGGAAGGAATGCGGCTGTCACTTGTGTGCCTCTCACATGTGCCCTGGATCCTGGCCCTCCCTGAAACCTCAGAGACCTGATCTACCAGCACCTGTCTCCCAGCAGCTAGTCTCAGTCTCTTTGTCTTTCCTGCCCCTCTCTCCCCATTGTTAGTTACCTTCACCCCTAACTACGCTGCTCTCTTGAAAGCTACCAGGGACTTTCCAGTGCTGTTTCCAGTCAACAAGCCCAACGGTCTTCTCTTTACTAACGTTAAACACATTTCAGACATTTTATTAATGATAAGCATCACATACAGCCTCACACCTGAACATAAAACCTTAGAGGTTTTGCAGTTTACCCTTCACACATGTATTATTTACAGGTGGATATTATGACTTGCATGTTCTCTGCAGCATGGATCACAGCTGGCTCCTCTCCTCTTAACACGTGCTCTGAGTTCTGCTACCTCTCTTTTCCTCCCCAGTATTTTTCCTGGTTCCTCTTCCTCCACCCACTTTCTTTTCTCATTTTGCTATCCATCAGTGGGTCGTCTAATTATTTCTGTAATTTCCATGCATACCAATAGCTCAGTTTCCATCCTCAGTGAGGACTTCCTAGCTCATCTCCAGACTCCTCGCTCCATCTCCCTCCCAGGCAGCTCTGTCTTAATGTCCAGGTGACACCTCATTCTCAACATACTTACAGTTGTCCTTAGCATCTTTCCCCAGCTCCCCTACGGTCTGTTGGATCTGGTGCCTTCAGCGACCCCACCGTCCTCCTGAGTAAGGTGGGAACCATCCGGAGCTCTTTCTCCTCTGGCTCCCACCTCGGCTCTCGTCTCCTTCTATGTCCCTGCCTCTGTCTGCAGCAGTTCTGTGTTCTCAGCTGCTCTGAAGTCATTTTTGATTCTTTCACCTTTATCACTCCTCAAATCTAATAGGTGATCTAATCCCAACTGTATAACACTCAGAGCAGCCTAGCCCTACAACTGTCTCAAGATGTAGTGAGTGCTTCTTTTCTATGTCAAGGAGATTATAGAGGTTATTTCTCTATTAAAGAGGAAGCAAAGAGCTACATAGAAAATATACCTTAATTGTTCTTTTATTTTAAAACTTTTATTAAGAAATTTCTATGTGCCAGTAATTGTGCTTATTAGGATGCAGTGGTCATAAAAAATTTCTCTTTAAAAGGCCTAGGTTTTAGCTCAGCAACTCAACCACTTGCATGGTAAGGGCAAGGTTGTGAGTTCAATTCCTGGTACTAAAAAAAAATAATAATAATAATTCTCCTTGAGGAATTTTCAGTATAGGGAGGAAAGCATGTTTAAATAACCACCTCCACTGCTAGTACTACTCCACACACACATTATTACAAGGTGAAAAGTGCTGTAAACAATAAAAAAGAATACTGAGATTTAAAATAATGGATGAGGGCTGGGGATTTAGCTCATTGGCATAAGCGCCTGCCTTGCAAGCAGGCAGTCATGAGTTCGATCCCTGGTACCGATAAAAAGGAAAAAGACAAAAAAAAATAAAATAAAATAAAACAAAATAAAGGATGAGCCTTAAATTAAGAAAGCTTCTTGACGAAGCAGGGCTTAGGCTAAAACCTGAAATAGCAGTAGGAGTGAAACAAGCAGTTGTTGAGAGGAAGTGACCTAGGCAAAGAGGACATCAAAGGCTGAAGGTAGAAAAGATCTGGCAAAGAAATGACAGTGAAAGCAGGTCTATGTGGCAGGCGAGGGAGGGCAGAGAACCTCCCCATGGGAGGAGAGATGGGAAGAGCTCACAGGGCACCAGGAGTATTCAAAATGTTCTTCTCAATGCGGTTAGAAATATGGGAGGTTTTTGACAGTTCTGCACTCCAGAAAAATATTATTACTACCGAAAAGCTAATTCATCTAAGGGTGGCAGATTCCTAAATAAACTTTTGGTCACTTGGACCATATCACCATGAGCAGCAGCTGCTCTGATTTAGAGGAAATTCTTCTGCCAAGCACTGTGAGGACAAAGCTCTGATTCATAAAAGGGGCGTTTTTCCCTCGAGGAGCCCAATGACAATCCCCCTGGAGAAGCATCTGAGCCTAGGAGAGGGTAAGGCAGCAGTGGAAATCATCTTGTCGGATAGGCATACTGTAAAGTTACCAGGAGGAAAGCTGGCCCTGAGGCTCTTTCCTGATCTACAGTTCACACTGAGCTGGGTCACACAGAGGAACTTTGTGTGTGCTGTTGCTATTCAGTAGCCAGAGAGAGCTTGGGAGAGAATCTCAGAAGTAACTCTACCTGTCCGTCCAGTTGTTCAGTGAATTTTTATGGGAACTCTCTCCTGTGTTCTAGGCTATACCAGGCAGTGCCATGTGGCTATAAACAAGATAGACAATGCCTCAACCATGGGGGAGTGTGAACTGCAGTGGGCACAAGGGACTTGAAAGTGACTCTTATAGGAAATCATTGTGAACACCTCCAAGAGAAGAAAAATGAAGGACAAACACATCCACTGATGCCAAACATCTATCAGAGGCAGGAGAAAGAGAAATTTTAGGACCTGCTCTGAATAATTAAAGGGGGATTTTGGAAGGGAAAGTAGGGAGAGGGAGAAGGGCAAGGGAAATAATCTCAGTGACTGAATTTATGTGCTATGGTTCTCTCTCTCTCTCTGTCTCTGTCTCTCTCTGTCTCTCTCTCTCTCTCTCTCTCTCTCTCTCTCTCTCTCTCTCTCTCTCTCTCTCTCTCTCATCTTTTCCACCCCAGCAGGAGCTCCCACTGGAGTCATATCAGGGGTAATGTGTACAAAGAATTACTTCTGAGTTTGAAGATTTTCCTATGTTTCATCACTGTTACAGGAAGCAGCTTAAATAAAAGGATATGCTGTAGCACTTTTGGCTGCTGTGATTGTATTAGGATCCCACTGGACAGTATTGGCATGAATTAATCCACTGCAGCATCTCTGCAAATCTGAGGCTGACTTCTCCTGGAAACGTCTCAAGGCTGTGTGCACAGGGCAAATCAAATGTCTCCCCACATCGAGACTGCAAATGCCTTGGGTGCCCTTTCAGTAGGATCTGATGTATAGATTCATGTCTACAAGCACACATGAACTGATGGCAACATTTATTATAACCGAAATGTCAAGTGTACCACTCTGTTCAAGAATTCTGATAAAAACCCTCAGCCGCATTATCGGTGGAGGTATAAGAAACCAAGTTTCACCGAGTAACTAATGCTATGTTCTCTTCCCATTTCTGTTCCACCTTTTGCTTGGGAAGCACAAAGTTGCTTGCCAAGTGCTGTTCCTTTGTAGTCACCTAGTGTTTACATTATACTGTATTTTGATTAGAACTAAAGAGCTAACAATCTGGCCCCAACCTACCTATCCGGCTCTGTTCCCTCCTCTACCATATTACTTGTAGGTTCCTGAATTTGTCACTTTTGCTCTCTCCACCAGAGGAGTTTTTTTCCTCATCTTTTGTGACTTAGATGATGTTTCTAAGTCTCTAAAAATTCTGCCTGCCTCAACGGAGAATTTCATTTTTCTGGGCTCCCATAGATCAGGGACTGTGTTTACCTCTGGGGGTACAAAGTCAAATAGCAGAGAATCTGGGTCCTCAAATGCTCATAATCTGACTGAGAAACAAACACAAGTAAATGCACTGTGTGCAACCTCGTACCACAAGTTTAAAAGAGATATAGGATAAAAATTAAATCAACTTGAACATGGACCCCAGTGTGGGCAACATGGACCCTGAGATATTCCCTCATGAAGTTCCTGGTTAGTGCTAGTGATAACAAATTCCATCCTGGGGCCAGGATTTAGCTTAGTGGCACAAGCACCCACCTAGCAAGTGCGAGGTCATGAGTTCAATCCCTGGTACAAAAAAAAAATCCCACCCTGGCATCCTTCTAAGTGCATTGCTCTATCCTATTCTTAAATAAAAGGAATCATTTTCACTACTGTAACCAGCAACCTGAGCATCACCCCGTCACAAAATTTCTGAAACAGTTAAATTTTCTGTAAACTTTCCAAATCAACATTGTATAAAATGATTATTCACTGTAAAGATGATTCTTTATTTTCTAAAAGCACTTTTAAACACTAATATATGTAGATATTGTAAAGTAAAAGGAATCTATTCAAAAAGAAAAAGAAACTAGAATGGGAGAAAGGAGAAAAGAAGAAAAGAAAATAGAAAATTATTTACACACACCAAAAAAATTTAAGATAGTTATATTACTAATTAATATTAGCTCACTGAAATGAGAGTTGTGTTTCTATGTTATTTGATCAATTTTTCATGCCTATTGCTTATCACAGGAGCAACTATTTTGAAAATAACAATATGCAGTGTACTAACCACTTCTATGACATTGATGTAGCTCTAGTTAATATTTCTGTTCTTTGCAGGTTTAAAGATCACAGTCATTGCATAGAGTACCAAGTGTATTTTTGTCTGTGTTGGAGAATTTTCTTCTTACACTTCAGGTAGCCTATTTTTCTTAGAAAAGTGTATATAATCTCAAATTGTATTAATCTATCCTCACTGGTGACTAGAAATTCATTCTTCAATTGCATTACTCTGTCCCTCCATTTGCCAATGCTATACTTGCTTGATTAGTCAGTAGTATGAGTCCCCCAAATTTGTTCTTTTTGTTAAAAAATTATTCGGAGTCCTTCGCTGCTGCGTATACATTTTAGAATCAGCTCATAAGTTTTTATTTTTAAAAAGCTTATTTTGATTATGAGTGGGAATTGTATAATATGTCAATTTAGCTAGAATTAAACTTGAAAATATCAAGGTCTTCAGTTCATGAACATATCACTCCATTTACTTAGAGTATTCATTTCTCTTGGGAGTTGCAGTTTTTAGTGTAGATGTTTTGCACATATGTCTTTGAATTTATTTCAAAGTGTTTTGTGTTTATGTTTGCTCATTGTGCATAAAAATATAGTTGATGTTTTGTTCATAAACTTTGTGTCCTGTGATCTTAGTTCATTTAGCAACTAATAGTTGCTTTATATTTTCCTTAGGATTTAAGACATAGGCAATCATATGGTATTCAAATAAGTTTACTTCTTTACTGTTTTTATGCTTTTCATTTCTTTTTTCTTGTTTTGTTATTCTGATTAGGATTGGAAATTTTTATTTATTTTATATTTTATATATGTGTGTGTGTGTGTGTGTGTGTGTGTGTGTGTGTGTATGTATATAGACTAGGCATTGTGTTTTTTCTTGTAGCTGTTGAGATGATCATATGATCATCTAGCTTTCTAAAGCTAGTAATGTGGTTTAATTGTGTCTAGTGATTCACAAAATTCCATTAGAGGTATAAATCCTACCTGGATGCTGATCCCTTTTTATATCTGGGTTTAATCTAGTACCATTTTATGAAGTATTTTTATGTCCATGAGAGATTCTGGCCAGCAATTTTCTTTTCCTGTAAACTTTTTGCAAAGGTTTAGGTTTAGCAAGCCTGTGTGAGCCTCACAAAATAAATAAAGTACTCTCTCTGTTATCTTCTGAAGGAATTTGATTTACATTCCAGGTATATCTTCCTTAGATGGTTAGTAGAATGTAGCAGTAAAATCATTTGAACTTAGAGTTTCCTCATGAGAAGATTTTCAATAAAGAATGCAATTTCAGAAATATATAATACTTATATTTTCTTTATAATCATATACAACTTTAATTGTATTTTTGAATGAATTTGTCCATAGTTTCTAAGTCACTGAATTTATAAGCATAAAATCTTTCATAATATTCCGATGCTGTGCTTTTGACTGTGAAATCCAAATGTTCCTTCATTTTCAAAGAAGTCTTCCTAGAGATCAATATTATTAATACGTTTGTCTATTTTACATTATACTGATTTCTGTTCTTTAATCTTTTCTTCCTTCTTTTATGTTAGGTCTAATTTATTGATCTCATACTGGCTTTTGAGGTGAAGCCCCTGATCATTGAGTAGAAATTTACTTTCTTTCTTTCTTTCTTTCCACCTAATAAGTGTATTCAAACTTACATGTTTTTCACGAAGCATTTTGTTGGCTGTATCTCACAAATTTTGATATTGCTTTCATTATCATTAAATTCAACATATTTTAATTTTCCTTGTGGTTTATTCTTTGAATATTTAGAAGAATTCTTTGGCTACTTTAAATTATTCAGTTAATTTCCAACTATATACCTGTGACTTTCACAAGTATCTTATTATTACTGATTTCTAATTCAGTTTTACTGTGGTCAGAATATATACTGTGTAAATTAGTATCCTTTTGAAATTTATTAATAATGCTTGCTGGCCTACAGGTAGTTTATCAGTAAACATTTCTTGTGCTTTTGGAAAGACAGTATGCTTTGTAGTTACTGGGTATAGAATTCTAAAAATGACAATGAGGTGATTGATAATGTTATTTAGATCATCTATATCCTTTCAGAATTCTGTTTTTTTATGAATTATTAAGACAAGGACATTAAAATATGTGATTATGGATTTGGCCATTTCTCTTTAGTTCTGTCAATTTTGTTCCAAGTAATTTCAAACTCTTTTATTAGATACTCATATGTTATGATTGCTGTATCTTCGTGATGAATTGATTGTCTTATCATTGATGAAATGTTCCTTTTGATCTCTACAAAGAGTTATGTCTTGAAGTCTTTTTGATGGAAATGAATATGGCCTCTTCATGTTTCTCATCTTATAATTTGCATAGATTATATTTTTCCATTATTTTACTTCCAACCTATGTGTACTTTTATATTTAAAGAGCAACTCTTATTTTTATTCCTTTCTGACAGTTTGCCTTTTCATTTAATATGCTTTTTAATATAGTTGGATTGAATATCATTCTGTTGTCACATCTCAATTCTTCTGTTGTTGTTTACAAATTCCTTATTTATTATGTTTTTAAGTTAACTTTTTAGTATTTTATCTTAATTCCTCTGTTGGCTTTATAGCTATGCCTCTTTGTATTTTTCTCTGGTTTTTTTTCCTTATTACTGTTTTATTTTTCTCCTTAGTTATATATTAGGCTTCTCATATAAGAGAAACCATGTAGGATTCAAGCCTATATGTCTGTTTTACTTCACTTAACATTGTGGTCTCATGGTGCATTCATTTTCCTACAAATAACTCAAGTTTATCCTTATTTATGGCAAAGTATTACTCCACTGTGTATGAATACTACACTAACTTTATCCACTCCCCTGTTGATGGATATATAGAGTGTTTCCAAGATTTAGCTATTGTGAATTGTGCTATTGTAAACATGGGTATGTACTTAACTGTGATATGATGTCTTGAACTCTTTTAGGAAGATACCTAAAATGATAATAGCTGGGGCAAATGGAATTTCTATTTTAGCTTTTTTAAAGAGAATAAAACAGAACAGAACAGAACAAAGCAAATCAGAGCAGAACAATGCAAGCAACACAAGACTTCAAAGCAACACAACAGGAAATCAGTAGTGGCTACCATAATGTCTCTTGTTTTCTTCAAAATAGTTGTCCATACCTTCACACAGAATTAATCAAATTAAGTCAAACAGTATAAAACCAATCAAAACAAAAGAATGAAATCATTATGGGACTTCAAAACAAGAAAATAGGTAATCAATAATGGCTACCATTATGTTTTGTTTTCTTCAAAATAGCTGTTCATACTATCACACATAAAATCAAACAAAACAAAACACAATAAAACCAATTAAATAAAAGAATGAAAGCATTATAGGACTTCAAAATAAGATGGTAAGAAACCAACAGTGGTTACCATAATACATCCCCTTATCTTCAAAATAGCTGCCCATGCCATCAGATACCATAAAATCTAACAAAACAAACTCTTCTTGACTTGATGGTTTGTGTTAACAAATCTGCCATGGTTCTGATTGGTTTTCCTTTATAGGTGATCTGTTTCTTTTATCTAACAGCTTTTAATATTCTGCTCTTTATGCTAACTTTCTGGGATCTTGAGTATTATATGTCTGGGTGTAACTTATTTTGGTTATGGCTAGGTGGAGTTTTATATCCCTCGTTTATCTGCATGCCAGATCCTTTTCCCACGTTTGGGATGTTTTCTGCTATTACTTCTGCAAATAGCCTTTTTATTTCATTTGTGTTGACTCCTGCTTCTTCACTGATACCCGTCACTCTTAAATTCTCTTTGCATGTTCTTGCAGCCGTTGATTTCTTTTCTCATTTCTTGTTATTTTTAAGAGTTCTTTTCTTTCACAATCATTACCTGCAATCCTGCCTTCAAGGTCTGAAAGTATATCTTCAGTCTCTTTCAAGCAATTTTGCCAGCTTTCAATCTACTTTTTAATTTTCCTGGATATCTCTTTGAATCTTATTTATGCATTGTAATTCCTTTCCATATTGTTCATTCAAGATTTCCATCGTTTTCCTATGCTCCTCTTTTTTTTTTATCTATGTCTTCTTTAGATATGCTCAGCAATTTTTTCAATCTGTTTCTGACCTGATTACTTTTATGGTCTCATGAAGTTAGTTGTTTACTTCAGTTGCTATTTTCTTGGAGATTTCAGGTGTGTGACTTCCACGTTCTCCCAGGACTGTATCTCCCAGACTTGTTCTGTGTGGGCTGGAGATCTGAGAGTGTCTTTTGCTCCTTTGTCTTGACATTCTCATGGGTTCCTCCCAAGCCAGTTGTGGGTTCCAGGCTGCCCATGCCATCAGATACAATAAAATCTAACAAAACAAGATAGAAAAACCAAACCAAATTTCCCACATTGGTTGTCCCTCTGCAGTTGTAGGGGAAAGGACAGGCACCTGGATTTCTCTGACCCTAGGGTCCCAAGGAGGTAGCAGAGCATGGGGCTGGGCTTCTCCAGATCTGTGTGTCTACACTGTGGCTTCCCTGATGGCCAGGGGTGCATGGAGGTGGGGCTGCTTCTTCTCTCACCCTGCATGTCTACACTGGGACTCCTGCAATGGTGGCAGGCATACAGCCGTGTGTTTGTCTGATTCTCCAGGTGGGCAAGGGCTGCCTGGAGGAAGAAAAGGTCTCCAATGGTGCCTGCAGGTACATGAGGCTTACCTGGCTGTGTGTCCCTGCTCGCACTAGCTGCCCGCAGGAAGCAAGCCTTCCAGTGATGGTGGCTGGCAAGCAGAGGTGGATCTAGCTGGGTGCCCCTGCCTGCACTGGCTGCCCATGGAATAATTTGCATTTTTAAATGATCAGTTATGTTGAGCGGTTTTCATGTAATTACTGGCCATTTGCTCTTTTCCTAAGAAGTGCCTATTCATTTTAGATGCTTGTTTTTCTACTGGGTCTTTAAATTTAGGGGTTCTAAGTATTTAAATTCTTTATATTCTAAATATTAGTCCTTTGTCTGAGGACAGCTGGCAACAATTTTTTCCATTCTGTATGTTGTTTTTTCACTATGTTGGTGATTTCCTTGGTTTTGCAGAATCTTTTGAATTTTATGTGGCCCCACTGGTTGATTCTTCATATTATTTCTTATGTAACTGAGGTTCTGTTCAGAAAATCCTTGCCAATACTTACATCTTCAAGAATTTTACCTATTTCATCTTCTAGAGGATTACATATTTGTGTTTTAACATTTAGATCTGAGCCTTTTTTATTTTAGTTTGGTCCATGATGACAAAGATGAGTCTAGTGTCAATTTTCAGCATGTAGATAATCAGTTTTTCCTAACATCATTTGTAAAAGAGGCAATCTTTCCTTAATGAAAGATTAAGCCCTTTGTCAAATATAAGTTAGTTGAGTGTTCCTGGAGTTATTACTGCATCCTCTGTTCTGTTCAATTGATCCACAAGTCTGTGTTTTCCCCAAATACCATGCTGTGTTTATCACTGTAACTTCGTAGTGTAAATTGAAGTCAAGGATTGTGATGTCCCTGCTTGCCGGTGTTGCCTTGAATTGCTTTTGCCATTCTAGGTCTCTTCTGGTTCCATATAAATTTGAGGGTTGCACTCTCTAGTTCTTTGAGGAATATTACTGGTATTTTGATTGGAATTGCATTAAATCTGTTCAACAGTTTTGAAAATAGTCAGTTTGACTGACTATTCAGGAACAGTGGATATCTTTACATTTTCTGATGTCCTCTTCGATTTCCTTTACATAGTGCTATAGTTTGCATTGTAGAGGTCTTTCACTCTCTTGATTACGTTAATTCCTAGTGTTTCATTTTTTTGTGTGCTATTGTAAAAGATATTGTTTTCCTAATTTCTCCTCAATGAGTTTATTATTGGTGTACATGAATGCAAATTATTTTTAAATTAATTATTTTTATTGGTATATTTAGGTATACATAATGATCACATTCATCATAGAGAATTTGTAGCTGTCCATGACACAGTTTGATTGTTTTCCCCCATCTCCTGTCCTCCCTTCCATCCCACTTTCCCTCCTTATTTACAAAAGTTTTCTTTCCATCTTTTTCTTTTTCTCATTTTTTCTTTTCCCTCCCTTCCTTTCCTCCTCTCCCATTCCTAGTTCCCCTTCTCACTTGAACATTTTATCCTGATTTTACAATGTCTATTATTCATTTTGGTCCTTATTAACACTCTCAGTTTCTCACACTAGAGAAACAGTGCAGTAATTATACCTGTGTATATTGTTTAATTCAGTTAAGAGTATGTTCTCAAAGTGCATCAATTTAGCTAGAAGTGTCTCAAGCTTACCTTTCTTTATGACAAAGTGGTACTCCATTTTATAAAAAACTACATCTTCTTTAGCCATTCATTAATTGATGGGCATTTGGGCTGTTTCCAAGAGTTAGCTATTATAAATTATGCTACTATAAACATGGATATGCATATATGGATGTGGTATGTTTTTAATTCTTTTGGGGAAGATACCAAGAAGAGGAATAGCTGTAAGGGAATCTCTAGTCCTGATTTTTTGAGATATCTCTACATTGTTTTCCCCAATCTACATTCCCACCAAGTGAAGAAGAGTTCCTTTTTACCCATATCCCCATCAACATTTGTTGGTTGATTTCGTGATAATGGCCTTTCTTGGTGGGATAAGATGGAGTCTCAGTGTTGTTTTAATTTGTATTTCTTGAATGACCAATGATTTTGAACATTTTTTCATATATTAACTTATTGTTCTTCCTCCTTCATTTTAAAAGTGTCTATTCATCTCAGATGCCCATTTTGAATTGGGTCTTTAAATTTGAGTGTGTGATTTGTTTTGAGTTCTCCATTTTTTTAGATAGTAATTCTTTGTCTGAGGAACAGCTGGCAAAATGTTTTCCCCACTCTGTGGGTTGTCTCTTCACTCTACTGTTGGTTTCTCTTGCTGTGCAAATGCATTTTAATAAGATGAAATGCCAGTTGTTGATTCTTTGTGATAATTCCTGTACAATTGGGGTTTTGTTTATAAAGTCTGTGCCTATACCAATGTTTTCAAGAATTCTATCTACTTTATCTTCCAGCAGATTCATTGTTTCTGTTTTAATATTTAATATCTTTGATCCACTTTGACTTGAATTATTGCATGCTGAAAGGTATAAGTCTAGTTTTAATCTCTGGAATGTGGAACATCTGTTTTCCAGCACCATTTCTTAAAAAATGCTATCTTTCAGTCAAGATATTTGGCACCTTTGTTGACGATAAGATGGCTAAGTATGTCAGGAGTTGTTTCTGCATCTTCTAACTTATTCTATTGATCTTTGGTTTTGTTTTTTGTGGGCTTTTTTTTTGCCAATACCATGCTGCATTTATCACAGTACCTTTGTAGTATAATTTCAAATCAGAGATTATGATGCCCCTGCCTTGCCTTTGTTGCCCAGAGTTGCCTTTACTATTCTAGATTTCTTCTAGTTCCAAATGAATCTGTTTCTGTAATCACAATGATTTCCTAGTGTTGACTCTATATCCTGCTATGTTACTGAATTTGGCTATTCTAGGAGTCACTTGGTGACGTTTGGGGGATCTTCTGTGTAGAAGGTCATGTCATCTGCAAAAAAGGTTAATTTAACTTCCTACGTATGTCTCTTTCATTTCTTTGTCTTGTCTAATTCTTCTGATTAATGATTTGAGAACTAAGATATCCTTGTCTTCTTTCCAGTTTTAGAGGAAATTTCTCAGTGCCTCTCCATTTAGTATGATGTTGAACATTGCTTTGTTATAGATGGCTTTTATCAGATTGAGATAAAGACCTTCTATGCCTATTCTTCAGGGTTCCTGCATGAATGGACTGGGTTTTGTCAAATGCTTTTTCTGTATCTATTGAAATAATCATGTAGTTTTTGTCCTTGGTTTATATAGGATATTATTATTGATTTGCATATGTTGAATCATCCCTGTGTCCCTGTATCCCTATGACCTGCTTGGTCAAGATGTATGGTGTTTTTGGTGATTTGTTGCATTTTTTCCCAGTATCTTATTGAAGATTTTAGCACCTACATTCATTAAAGAGATTGGCCTATAGTTTTATTTTTTGGTTGGGTCTTCTTCTGCTTTTGGAAACAGGATAATGCTTGCTTCCAGAAATGACTTTGGGAATACTGTTTCCCTTTTGATTTGTTCTGACTTGTTCGTGCCATTGTATTATTTTCCTTTGCTGATTTCCTTATTTTTTCCTCTTTCGCGTAGCATCTCATCCTATCCGATGTATTTGTTCTTTTTTGTTGTTGTTGCTTTTTAAACAAGGCCTTGTTAGGTAGTTCAGGCTGACCTGGAACTTACTTGTGTGGCCCAGGCTGGCCTCAAGCTCACGGTGATCCTCTGGTGTCAGCCTCCTGAGTGCTGGGATCATAGACATGCAGCACCACGCCCAGCTTCACTATTTTTGACTTATTGACAATGTTAGCTTCATTTTCACTTTTAGGATATCATGAAAATTTTGGGGAATGTTGGTTTGGTGGTTATGAATTTATTGAAGTGCACTGTGTCATGGAAATACTTTATTTCTCCATCAATTTTAAACAACATTTATAAGCTATGTAAATCAGGATTAGAAGTTCTTATCTTTTAGGGCTTGAAACACTTCACTCCAAGCCCCCTGGTCTTTAATGCTTGTGTAAAGTCTGCTGTGATTCTAATGGGCTTACTTTTGTATGTGATTTTTTGTCTTTACCCAACAGCTTTTAAGATTTTGTCCATGTGGTAGGATTTTGGTACTTTTTAAAATGATGTAGCATACAGAGGTTCTATTTGGTCATGGCTACTGGGTATTCCATATGCCTTATTTATCTGTATGTTTATTTGTTTCCCTTTATTGTACCATTATTTCTTTTTTTATTTTTTAAAATTTTTTAATTATTTTGAAGGTAGTAAAATACAACATAACAAGACAGAACAAAGCCAAATGAGACAGTGTAGTGAAATTGGTACAGAACTTCACAGCAGGTAACTGGGATAACAGCAATAGGTATCACAGCATATCTCGTTATCTTCACAATAGTTGTTCTTTCAATCACATGTAGCAAAATAAAATGAAGTACAGAACATTGTAGAACTTATCAAAACAGAATATTGAATAGAACATGTACCATTTATTTCTGTGAACCAGTTTTTTTTTTTTTATGTCATTTGTACCATCTTCTGATTTTTTTGTACCAGGGATCGAACCCATGACTTTGCACTTGCCAGTCAGGGGCTTATGCTGCTGAGCTAAATCCGTAGCCCCTGTCTTCTGATTTTTTTTTACTTGTTCCAATTACTCGTAGATGGTTATACTATTAAAGATACACAGCTTGGGGATATGGGGAATGCAAGAAGAAAAATGTGAAACCTTAAATATATGATAGGAGTAGGAGTAAAGAAAAATGATAGAAAGATCCTGCTGAGAAGCAGAAGAACATTTGTGGACGTAGGTAATATAAGAGAAAAGAACTGACAAGACATAGAAGATAAAAGACAACAGGGAAATAAAATAAGAAAATATATAAGGGGTAAAAATAAGAGTGAATTGTTAAAAAGAGGGAAGAGAATAAAGAAAAAGAAGTAAGAAAAATAGATAAGAACTCAGGAAGAAGGAGAAAGTTCCACAAACCCCAATAAACTGATGAAGATGAAAAGAGAAAAGAAGAAAAAAGAAACACTAAACAAACAAAAATGCACGTAAACACAAACAGACACACAAACCAAAACAATAAAACAAAAACAAAAAGAGAAAAAGAAATTTCTCTCTGCGTTTGAACATGCAGTTTTCTTCTGGAAACTATAATTTTGAAGCAATGTCCAAGCTAAAATGTGTCCATGATCATGTCTGCAGATAAAGAAGGCAGTCGAATCCCAGGTCCATCCCGTGTGTGGTCACCACAAGGCAGTAGGGTTAAGGAAAAGGTGACAAGACCACAACCTTCAGATCTGGTGCAACTCAGGATGGCTGGTCTGTGGCCATGTGAGAGGCGCCTGCATCCTTTATCCTGAAACCCCTCATAGGGTCTTTTTCCAGCCTGGTTGCAGCTCCCTGGCCATGGCTCTCTACTGTGACTATCTCAAGCCCTGTCACACTGAGAACATAACACTGTGAAGAGAAGTGAAACCATCAATCCTGTGGCTGCTCTGAGTCCTGGGTTCAAATGACCAAGCCCTCCCTAGAATGGCATCTGGCCAAGCGCTCTCTCCAAGGGATGTGGCAGGTGCTTTGACTGGATTTACTCGCCAGCTTTTGCCTATAGAAGGACTCACATGGGAGCAGAATCCCAGGCTCTCCGCGCACTTCACAGCACCTGCCAGTCTATTCATCACCACTTTTCTTCTGGAGCTCTCTGGAGTCCCCAACCTTCACTTTGTCTTTGTAGATTCTGTCTCCCTTTCCCACAAGCCAGAGCCAAGAGCCAGAGACAAAGTACAGACTGTCCCTTCTCTTCTCTGTGTTGTGTTCTGTCTTTTCAAACTCTCAGCAGGTTTTAATTTTTCTATCAGATCTTTCCTGTTTCCCAAGGTTCTGGATATTCGGTATCTGTCTGTCTGTCTGTCTGCCTCTCACTTTATTTTCCAGTGACTGGATTCCAAATCTCACTGAGGCTTAGTTGTTGCTTACCCCCCTTTCATTTTTCCAGGCGTCTCTGAATTATTTTTATTGGCTGATCTAGGGATGACAATATTTATCCTTTTCCCCATCAAGACAGATAACATTGTACCACTTCACATAAAAGATAGGAACCATGCAGCAGTCTCTATCCTTTGACCCCATCTACCCTTCATACCAATTTTTCGTGTGCATCATGGCTACATGCATTGTAGAACTCGCAATAGTGCATTCCTACTTTTGTTTCAAATGCTTCTGTGAGTTTATAAAATTACACAAGTAGCAAAATATACTTTTTCATCCATGTCTACATACTTACCATTTCTGGTTTCTTTCATTCTTATCTGTAGACCTGTTTCAGTCTTGTCTACAGACCTGCTTCCATTTGGAGTCATTTCTACTAGCACTTCTAGTGCAGAGCTACTAACAACACGTTCTCTATTTTCATTTATCTCAACATAAAGTCTTTCCTTTCCTTTCATTTTCAAAATATATTTTTTTTATTTTAAAGAGGATAAAACCAAGGAAAATAAAACAGAATAAAGCCAATCAAAACATCAATATAAGTGATACAGGACTTCAATAGTTATCAAAATGCCTCTTGTTGTCTTCAAAATAGCTGCAGATACATTCAGACATAGTAAAAATTAAACAGAACAGAAGAGAACCAATAAAAAGAAAAGAATGAATACAATCAAGGACTTCTAAACAAAAAAACAGTGAATCCAAAATTGCTACCACAGTATATCTTGCTATCTTTGAAATAGCTGCTCCTGCCATCAGATATAACATAATCAAACCAAACAGAACAGAACAAAACCCAACCCAACAAAACAATGAAAATGATACAAGACTTCAAAACAAGACCATAGGGAATCAACAATGGCTGCCGCCCTCAGAAGGAGATCCCCCCCAGATGCCACCCTGCATACCACTGTCCTCTGAATAGATGATCAGACCACTAACCCTAGACCTGCAGGGTCAGTGAAGCACCAAACACCACAAACATCAAATTGCATTTCACCTCCATAGCAATCATGGTAGCCTGTGTTTCTCTGGCTTAGCCAGTCACCTACGAGGTGTGGGGTGGAGGGACAGAGTAGGCTCTTCTTGTTTGCCAGCCCACATGCCAAAGGGGCTGGGATCTGGCTGTCCCTCCGCCCCACACCAGCAGCCCAAGCATGGTGCTGGTTCACAGGGAGAGCTTGCTTCTTGGTTAATCCTTGCTCTCTCCCTCCAGCAGTCCCCAGATCTCAAAATATATTTTCACTGAACATAGAAATCTGAGCTGCTATTTTTCCCCTTACTCTACATCCGTTATCTTTTGGTTGTATTTTTTATGAAAAAACATTCATTATTTTTCCTTTCCCTAAATATAGTGTTCTATTTTTTTCTTTGGCTCCTTTTATGATTTTTCTCTTTATTTGTGGTTTCAATAACTTTGAATATGATGGCTAAATGCTATTTTTTGCATACATCCTACTGGTATTCTTGGAGCCTCTAGACTCTTTAAGGATTTTTTGTTCTTGTTTTCAGCAAATCTGGAAAATTTTAAAGCATTCATTTATACTTTTTTCCCTTTTGCTTTCTCTCTTTCTCTTCCTGGAATTCCCACTAAACAGACTGCTTAATGTTGTCCACATCACTAAGGCTCTGCTCACAAACTATTTTGTTTTGATTCTTCTCTTTATCCTCAAACCTCTACCACAAGGTCTTTTTGCATTTTTTTCCCTCCTTAAAAATGTTCCCTCTCTTTTTTCTTCTTCACTGCTATTGAGCTATGTTTTAACTGAAGGGTCATTTCCTGAGCATGGCCACTGCTGCTTCAGACAGCCCACATTACATCCCTGTTATGTAGCCTTGTTTCACCCTATGTTTTCCTTACACAGCGCTTATTTAAATTGTAATTTTATAGTTTCTGTTTGACATCTGTCTGACCTTCTAGAACACACAATCCGGAACAAAGATTCTGCCTCTTATTTGTACCACATCTGTAGTATTCATTGGTGCCTGGCACCCCATAAATACTTAGTATATGCTTACTAAATAAATGAATTGATCTTTTATATTTCTAGTTGGCTTATCACTGATATTAAATATAATACTTTATATTCATAGGAACTTCTACTTTTTAATGAGGGATTCTCTCCACAGATCCTCAGAAATTCACAAGACCCTATAAAAAGATTCTGACTATTATCACATAAAGATTCTGAATCACAGAACAGCCATAGATTTACCAAAGCCCATAGTACAGAGGCAGAAACATGGCTAGAGCAATCTCGTGATAGCTAGTCAGGAGTTCCTTCCAGAAGGCTTCTTAGTCTCCCATTCTCTTGAGTATTTTTTCCCTTACTTTGTAGAGCAAAATATGTACAAATCTTTTTGAAACAGGTATTTACTTTTTCATATGAAAATCAGTATTGGCTGGTTTTGTTTTGTTGTGTTGTGTTTTGTTTTGTTTTGAGACAGGGTCTCACTATGCAGTTCAAGCTGGCCTTAAATTCACTTTTTAGCCCAGGCTAGTCTTGAACTCACAATGATCCTCCTGCCTCAGCCAACCAAGTGCTGGAATTACAGGTGTGCACCTCCACGCCCAGCCACGTTTTTTTTAAACCCTTAAAAGTATCAATGAACAGAGAAAATTGGAGTCCTTACATTACTTTCGTTCCTATCAAATCACACATTTAGCAGAGTATCCCATTTCTACTCTTGGTCTTTACCATTTTTGTTAAAATTTAAACTCGCTCCAGCCTTGTTTCTTATTGCAAAAATATATCCACCTCATTCTAATTCCTCCCCTCTCTCAGTTCCTCTTTGCCTTGAAAAGACAATAAAGACTATGCCAAACATCAGCCATAAATCTTGAAACCCTGCAGTTATTTGTGTGTTTTTATCCCAGGGCAGTATGCAGAGCTCAGAGCCCCCCACCTAGCTCCTGAACTGGCTGAGCCTGGAACCACTATCTGGATTTCTGATCACATAAAACTCAGTAGCTAATCCTGGCTTAACTTTGACTTCATTGGCACTACCTTCATAGAACTCCTTTAGTTCAAAAACCCAGTTATGTATTCCAAAGAATAATTGGATGTAGTGTTATTACCTCTTTGGGGCATTTGAACTTATGTTCAAATAATTTATAAAATATAAAGGTTGTAGGGTTTTGTGCTATTAAAGATTGGTTTCCAGCCACATGTTCTTACATTCTGAAGACCACAGGCAAGAAGAGCAGGATTCTTACTATGAGAATATTGGTTTTAGAAGGTCTTGCGCATAAGGACTTAGAGCACACTGCTGTGATTCGCCTGAGCATCAAATTGGCCTTTGGAGGCTTTGCCAGGCATCTCAGAGTCCTGGATCCCTGTGTCTATGGACTGCACAGCAGCCTTCCAACTCTGGGAGTTCTAATTCCTGAATGGAATTAGAATGCATGCATATCTGATGCATGTTACAAACAAAAGAGGCCGCATATTTGTGTCTAAGGAAATCCGTGAAAAAATATAGGTGATTTTACTGCCACACGTCAAACTTACTTCCCCAGTCTTTCCAATGATAGTGCAGACTGACTACCGTCTGTGAAGCATTTATGTGCCCAACACAGCCACAATCTCTTAGCACTCCTTTTTCCTATAAGTGCCCTTATCCCAGTTTTCCAGCTGGGAAAACTGCAAATCAAAAAGATAAGTAAAGCCCAGAAAGTCATTGAGCTAGCCCACCGGAGAACTGAAATTTAAACCTAAATCTGTCTGATTCCATAGTCTTTGCTCATAACCAGGGATCAGCCAACTATTTCTGTAAAGGGAGATAGTAAACACTGTATCCTTTCCTTTGTGGTCAACATGTGGTCTCTGTCCTGTATAATTTTTCTTTTATGGCCCCTTTTAAGAATATAAAACTATTTTAGATTCACCAACCTTATAGCCCAGCTCATGGGCCAATTTGATGCATGCTTACTGGTCCCCACATTTTACCAGTACATGAAATCTATGTATTTATGGTAGAAAATCACAAGAAAATGGTAAAGGAACAGTACTATAGTAGATACTGTCTTTGCCATGGTGAAAAGAAATCAGGCATTAGTTGGCCACTTGAAAGTTGTGGTGAGAAAGGTTACAGCTTCCCCTTGGAGATTCTTTCAGGAACCTCATGCCTCCAGCATCTCAGAGAAACAAGCTGGAAGGAAATGACTCGTCGAGGAAGTAGAAAATCTGCTGGGCAGAACTTGGCTTTGTATCTCGCTGACCTTTCTCCACCTTTCTCCTCTATACTTTCTTGATCATAATCAAAGCAGGAACCTCACAGTCAGCGGCTTTTTATACTTTATTTTCCAGCTGCTAAATGTTGGACTGTTTAGGGAACTCCAGTGGTAAATATTTACCTTTAGCTTGTGAGACACTGTGGCTCTTCTTGCTAAGCTCACACAATATGCCTCTCAGAATGCTGCTGACCAGGACAGCCAACTGTCCCCAGCTGGTGAGATCCCCAGCTGCTGAAGGAACCTTTCCAGAAAAAGTTGCTGGGCCTAGACGTTTCCTGTGACTCCCCACGGTCCCCATCTAACCAACACCTCTATCGCCTCTCCACACGCTCCCCTGCCCTCTCCTTTTCCCTGGCACAGACACATCCTTCTGCCTGGCAAAAGAAATCTTGTTTCCATGGAAGCCTCATTAAATCTGCATCTTGCTCAGTCTGGATTTGATCACGGCTGCCAGAAGTATTTTTAGCCCATGCAGTTGCAAAATGAGATAGGAATTGGAGAGGAAGGAGGGAACTCTATGGACAGAGAGATTATTTTTTAGGGATAAAAGGAAAGTTTCAGTACAGGAGGAGAAGCATTTAGGAAAGGAGAGAAGAGCAGCACTCCATTTGGGCAACTAGGGCTGCAGCTCTCTGGCTGGCCCCTTCTCACAGGAAGCCATGGCACTTGCTATGACAACTGTCCTGGTCAGATATCAAGGGAACCTTTGATCTCCCTTTCCATAAGCTCACTTGGCTCCAACCAGGGTGACACTTAAGCCAAGAGATGTGACTGATGGTATTGCTCATGAATTTCCCAGCCAGGGAGTAAGGGGACTGTGGCAAGAATAGGGGTAAAGGGGAGCACTGGTGCTGCGGTCGTCTGCAGCGTATAATGGGGACAGATCATAACAACAGTGCTGAGATAGGATTTAGGGATCAGAGAGAATGTACAGTGTGACTGGCACTGGAACATGAGGCCAAGTGCGTCCTGTGGCTGATTAGGTTCTGAGACTCTGCCCTAGCCACTGCCTCGGACTCAGACAGGCCGAGTTGGTTGTTTACACTGGAGGTGTTGGAGTACGTGTGTGTGTGTGGACTGGATGCTCACCATCTCCATTCAACTGACAAGGAAACTGAGGCACAGGACAGTTGAGAGTCTTACTCAAATTCATCTGGAAAATTCATGGTACCCATATAGTAGTTCCTAAGGTTTGGTTCTTAAGAAACCTGATTTGAGAATCTGCAGATCTAAATCAGTACTGTGCACTGGACTGTCATACATTTTAAACACCCTTCTGTACACAGAACCATTTATAGTAACTCTGTATTGATGAGCTGAAAGAAGTCTGCAGATGTGCTGCTGGGATTTCATTCATCCTTAAAGAGGTGGAGGTTTTTTAAAGGTTTTCTGAGGGTGGCATCTAAATTCATAAAAGTCTTTACAATCAAAATTCTCATGAATTTCATTCTGGCTCACCTGCAAGCCATTCTTCGCATATTTCCCATTGATTTCTGTCACCTTGTCTCTCCTAAGACACCACTGACTCTCAGTATTGCTCGTGGGACCGCACCCTGCCTTCCTGTTCTTGGGCTGTGGGAGTTTATCTTCTTGTCCAGTCCTGCAGCCCTGCTGCTCCCTTCTCAGGAGAGCATTTAATTTTTCATGCTTCTCTCCATCCACTTTGCGGAGGATGGTTGTGAGGGCCTCGCTGGATTTGGCAGGCTTTTGTTCTTCTCTGCCTACCTGTCTCTTTGATTACATCTTTGTCAACCTGCCCATCTACAAGGCTTTCATTTCCTCTACACTTACTAGCTTCCCACAGTTCACAAAAAGCTAAAGTGGATGCAACAGAATCTGTGTTACTCAGATTTGCGCTACTCTGACAGAATACCTGACATAAGCAGCTTAAAAGAGAGATTCATTTTGGCTTGTGGCTTCAGGTGTTTCAGTCCGTGGTTAACCAGCACTATTAGACCACAGTGAAGTGATGGATAGGACTGTGGTGAGGCAGGAGCATCCCGACAGAAGGGAGCAAAGGAAAGCTGCTCACCTCATGGCAGAGAGAGCAGACAGAGCCAGAGCGGAAGGGCAGGGGACAAAATATACCCTATATACCCTGCTTCATCCAAGGATCCTCCTCTTTGTAAGCCCATTCAGCTCATGACCTCATCAATGAATTAATCCACCAAATGAAGTTAGAGTCATCGTGATCTAATCACCTCCCCAAAGCCCATCAACTTTAAACACATGAGACTTTATGTAGCCTTTTAGACCTAAACCATAACAGACTCTAAACCCAGACCAATCTATTGCAGTGTCTCCTCTAAATGCATTCTAAATTCTGTTCAGAAAATTAAAATAACTGGGGACATGTACTGGGAATCTGTGTATTGTGCTGTATACTTCCAATCTTGCAGTATCCCTGTAAATTAAATGCCAAAACTACTCTTATTTGGCAGGTGATTAAAAAAGGCACAGAGAGATGGAGTAGCTTGCTCAGGGTCACACAGCTAGTAAGTGGTTGGAACTGTGATGCAAAACTTTGCACTCTGGCTCTGAGACCCTTACTCATAACCAGCACTATCCCGCTTGACACTATTCAAGGAGAAGTTTGAGATACAGTACCTGAACTTCCTTGCACAACAAAGCAGAGGCCAACTGTCCTATATTTACACTGATCTTACTGCTTATCACCAGTAGCTTGTGTTCAATGATTGCCTCTAAAGTCCAAGGACTTGCTTGAGTGCTGTGACAACGGACACCATGAGGAACACCAGTGACCATGATTTCATCAGGAATGAACCTCATCCCAGGGCAGGGTAGGGACAGCACGTATAGAGAATCTTTGGCACCTTCCTGCTTATAAGATGCAAAATCCTCTAAAGGTAGCTTAGGAAACAACGTAAGTTGAGTGTATAAGATGTAGGGGTATTTTACCAAATTCAAAGAAGGGCATGCAGGCCTTATGCGGCACTAAACACAGAAACTGGGAAATGTTGCCAGTGCCTCCCATCTTCTCCCCTCCTTCCTTTCCTCCCTCCACCCTGGCCTCCCTGTAGTAATGACTCCATTTCCCTGACCTATAGCTGGGCTCTGGCCCAAGCTTTTCCCCCACATGTGGAGTTTTAAGGATACTCTGGCTTCGTGAAATGAGGATATGGAACCTTTGGAGCATTAATGCAAACTTTTCCGTGTGCCTGGTGAAGCAAAGAGACTGGAAAGGAAGCTATTGTCATGGTCTGTGTGACAGTTCAAAAGATCAAGGTAGAAGTGAGTCAGGTCCACTTCACAGATGGATACACTGAGGCACAGGAGGACCTTGGCCTTTGTGTCAGTGCTACGTCCACTGGACATGGTACCTGATCTCTGTGAGAAGTATGGTTTCTCTACTTTGTTGCATAGCCCTCTACAGAGCACTGGCTGACCAGGATATCCTCAAGATAGATAGAGTTCAAAGCCTCTAGGACAAAAGCATCCAAAGAGAAATTCTGGAATTTCTGGGGTCTAGAATAAGGACCCTGGGAATAAGGACCTAAGAGCAGCTCTTCACTGGTGTGTTATGTGTGGCCCTTGTGCTACTAACACTGAGTGCACCTGGATTTTAATTTGGCTATCCAAAGCCTACATTCTGTCATGTGACAAGCCTTCCTAAGCCTCACAACACCCCTAGAGAATGAGCACTTCCAGACCAGATTGCAGCTGAGCAAATCGAGGCTCAAAGGACACACAGCTAGTTCAAGGTCACGCAGCTGAACCAGGATGCGGATGCAGCTCTGAATCTGATTCCGAAGAACCCAAGCTTCTGCCCCTTGCGGTACTCCTCTGCTTCATTTCCTCGTCTGTCAGATGTGAACGATAATACCCATCTCACATGGATACTGTAGGGGGAAAAGCAGATAAAAGAAAAGAAAGTGCTTTGAAAACGTAAGCAGCTTCTGCAGATGGGAATTATTTTTGTTGCTGTCACATACCGCCAACCCCCAGGGATTTGCTGAGCTGTACCCAGCTAGGAGCTCTGGAGGTGCCTTCTCTCTGCCAGCAGCAGGGGGACAGTCTGGCTTCATCTTGAGCAAGGCTAGTAGAGCTCCCCACCTCCCTGCATGTCCCCATGTCAGGACACAGCATTGCTCCTACGCTGTATTGCCTTGTTTTGAAGGAAATGTCGAACCCAGAATTTGGGTCTCAGCAGGTTGGAAAGACATAGAAACGTATTTTCCCCAAAGATTTCTTTTTAAAATACTTTCATTTGTAGATTCAAATTGCATATGCAATTTTCTTCCAGAAATATATGATATTCCAATGATAGGAGTTATGGGTCTTATAACTGAGAAGTAGGAAAGGAAACTGTCTTTACTCGGCACCTACTGTGTACTGGGGAGTCAGGCTGCAGTGTAGTAAGGGCTTTATTATTCCTATTTTGTGACTAGGGATCTAACCCGTGATAGTTTCCATGGGTGGGTGGCAGTGAAGCTGAAATTTGAGCCCAAGTATTCAAGGCCTCCTTCTTTATTTTAAATTTTATTTCATTTTAAAATTAATTTTATTGGTATTATTGATTCATACAATGACCACATTCATCATGGACAGTTTGTACCTGTACATGATATAGCTTGTTTTACCCCATTCCCCTCGCTCCCTTCAACTCTTCTTCCCCTCTCCATTTGCAAAAGCTTTGTTTCCATTTTTTCCTTCTCTATTTTTTTTCCTTTTCCCATCCTTCCCATTCCTCTCCCCCCTCCCTTGTTCCCCTTCCCATTTAAACATTTTCTTCCTACTTTCCAGCATTTCTTATCCATTTTGGTCCTTATTTACCCTTTTCAGTTTCTCACGAAAGAGAGAGAGTGAGATATTTAAGCATGTGTGCCCAATTTGTTTCACTTAAGAGTATGTTTTCAAAATGCATCCACTTACTTCCGCCTTTCTACCGTTGCCTCTTCTTACAGGAAAGGCCCTAGATAGGATGTCAGAGATTCTCCTTTCCATCTAGCAGATTGGGAAGGCACTGGAAGACTTATGCCAAAGTCAGCAAAGAAAAAAACAAAATCAGAATTAGATGGAGGTGTTCCCCCCGCCCCCCGCCCTGGCAACTTGCTGTCCTCATCAGCCGTGATCTACAGAGACCTCCTGAGCATTGCACGGGCCAGTGGGGGCCTGCAAAGAAACAATCTGCTAAGTTGCACTGAGGTTCAGTACAGTTTATTTACTTGGTCAGATACCAGGGGTATGTGCTAAGGGACAGATTGGGTAGACAGGAGACTTTAGGATCCATTTTTAGGACTACAGGCTGAGCTGAGAGGCTTTCAGAGCAAAGGCCACAGGGGAAGTGACAAGAAGTCCTGATCAACAGTCAGACCACAAGGACAGAGAAGAAAAAAAGCAGCTCTCAAACCCAGGGGGTTTACCTCAGCTTCTTGAGGAAAGTACATTAGGCAGGCTCTTGCAGAAATGATCCTGCCATGGTCTGTATGTTTATCAAAGCAAACCTGTCAGCACTGCAGTGGTCTCTGTATTTACAGAAAGGCCTAACATGATTTTCTGAGAAAGCATTTGCCAACAATAATGTGCCGAAATGTGCGTCTGTTCACGTCATCGGCTCAATGGTTCTGTAAAGCATGTGAGACATGTGCTACTTTCTCTATTTGGCAAATGGGGAAAACAGAGCTCAGAGAGTAAAGTTGCTTTTGCAGAGCCACAAAACTGAGAAATAGTGTCCATCTCCACTGTTCTGTCTCCCTCATCATACGTCACGCAAAGATGAACTCAACAGGGTAACAAAATAGCCCACCTTTGAGTACGCATGCTGCAGTCTCCCTCATTTTGCCTTTCAGCTATGTCGTAGGGGAGATCATTATTCTTAGTGAGATAAGAAATAGTTCTCCCTTCCGCAAGATGAGTGACCAATTTCTATAGGACAAGCTCTGACTCAAGCAGATAGTCAGAACGTGTGTAGTGTCACTTCACTATATAGCTCAAAATGAGACCTTCATATGCCTGTCACAGTATGACATGTGCTCACTCTCACCTCAACCCCTGACTCTGTGCCACAGTAAATACTATGTCGGGCTTTAAACTAACAATGGCTTTGTTTATGGAACCCCTATTGAATCCTAAGTCAGCTACTGGAGGTAGACGCATGAAGAGGATAGTTGATATTACTTCAGCAGATTCTTTGCTTGCCAATGGCAGAAACTTGACTTACTTAAGCAATGCATGGGAAGACATATCCAAGGAATGATTACACCCAACAGTCCTCAGGTCTGCAAGATTCTTCTGATTTCACATTAGGATTTTTTTCTGTCAGATTGGCTTCATCCACTAGACTGGCAACGCAGCTACAGGTAGCCATTAGGCCCCCATATTTAGCTTAAACATTGGAGATACATTGATCCTCTTGCATCTGAGATTGCTTAGACCATCTATGTGGCAGGAGATGAGACTAAAAAGAAAGAAGCTACCATTTGAGCCACACAGTTAAAATTAGAAAAATAAATATACCCCAAATCAGGTGGAAGGAAGAAACAGTTTGTGGCTCAAAGTGATAAGCAATACCATTCCCCGACCTGAAGGAATTTTCATTCCAGTGAGAAAATGGGCATGGGCAGGTCAGTCTGCCGCTGTAATACAGAGCCATTTGCTCTATGACACAAGGAATTGGGAAAGCATTTCAGGGGAGCTAAGGGACGTTTGAGCATACCCTGAAAGGATGAATGGAAGCCATGAGTTATGCAAGTGAAGAAGAGAATTCCAAATGGAAGCAATAACATTAGCAAAAATACAGCAAGGTCTGAGGACCCAGGAAAATCACGTAGCTCAACAATGCTGAATGCCAAGGTACGTAAGAGAGGGTGATAAGACCCTGGCAAAGATAGAAAAATGAAAATCCTTATGAATAATACATCAGTTTGGCAGACAAGAAGCCTATTCTAAAGATGTAAAGTCAAAAATTTAATGTCTCCTTGCTGTTGAAAAATGTTTATGGAGTGAGGATCTCAAGTACCGTGAAAGGATTTAAAATAGAATCAAAGACCAATCTGAGCAAAGTATAGCAGCGTGAGGACTGGACAGTAACATGGTGAGAAATGTTAGCTTGAAAACTGAACACCCATAATATGATAGTTTTTTAGAGGATTTCCCTTTAGGAAGGGAGGAAAAAATGTCAAACTGCCCCAGTAATGTACTTTCCTGTGCATATAAAATGTTAGTAAGTGCTATTATTGATAAAGATGATACTGATATAGGCAAAATAAATCACAATACTGTTTGTAATTAGTGCTTATTAAATTGGCCTAAACTTCAGGTCATGCTATTAAACATGACTTTGAAAAGTCAAAGATCATTTAAGTTTCAAAAACTACTGAAATAGGAAGATTATGTTGCCTTAAGTCAAAAGAGAGCATGGGAGACATGATTCAAATGATCAAAAGTACCAGGCTGCCTGATGGAATTCAAGGGAATGGCTTGCAGTTCAGAAATCAGATAGGTGCAAAGCAGTACAGAAAAAGAGAAATGCTAGACATTGAAAGATTGGAACTGATATAGGATTTTCAGATATCAGCCTCGAGAAAATGAAATAAGACCTAATAAAGGAGAGTAGGAGTCTAGGGAACATGAGACGTTAGAGAAAGTGAAGAGCTTGGGTTTGTGGGGAGGAAGGGAGGGAGGCAGGAAGGGAAGGAGGGAAGGGAATGAAGGGAGAGGTGAAAGGAGCAGGCCTTTTAGTACTGGACTCTCATCCCCTCTCCTGTGTCCTGCTTAAAAAAAGTTGATTTTATTTAGCTGAGATGATCACAAGGCACATTTTTTAAAAGAAGCTATTTTGTGTGACTTCTATCAGAGCTGTGCTGCCATAAAATAAAAATCTTGTAATAAAATGAGCAGAAAACTTGATATCCTACAGAAAGAAAGATGGCAGCCTGCTCAGTGCCACGCTGGGCGTGATTGCACACAAGCCAGGCACCGCCTGCTGGCAGTGGTAGCTACTGCTCAGCAGTTTGCATTTTCATCACAGCTGTTTTCTGCACATTCTGAGATTTATGGAATCCCTCACCCATCAATAATGATCTTTATAGCCCTTAGTCCAGAGGTTAGAGAGCTAGAGTCAATTGGTTTATACGTAACAGGAAATATAGACTTCCTGAACTTAGAACCAAAATATTGTGTTCCAATATGTGCATTTTTCTGCTAAGAGGCATTTAAGTTATTATTTGTCTTTTTTGAGACGGGGTCTCACTGTGCAGTTCAGGCTGGCCTTGAGCTCACTTTGTAGCCCAGGCTGGTCTCGAACTCGAAATGATCCTCCCACCTCAACCTCCAGAGTGCTGGGATTACAGGCGTGAGCCACCATGCCCAGCTGAGGCACTTAATTTATTAAAGTAGTTCATGACTCCTCCAAATGGTTAAGCAACTGCTTCTTAGTGTAAGGATCAAACCAGATACACCAAGGCTATTGGGATGCAGCTAGGTTGCCAGTTCATACTTCAACAGCAGGTCTATTTCTAGCTGTACAAGTTCATCAAGGGTGTTTTACAGTGATTCTATAAGAATCAGAAAATATCACGTTTATTTAGAATAAGAACAAATAGGTACAAGTTCCTTCAAAAGATCAAAGTTTTTGCCTTTGGCAGGAAAGAATATCAGCACATTTATAAAGTGTCCATGCATTTATATTTCAATTCTGAAAGATGATTCAGAGTTCACTAAATCAAACTTTTATACCTCAATTAGGAAAGTGTTGGCTGAGTGAAGCTTTTAGGAGTAAAATGTAACCCTTGTGAAATGCCAGCACTGAGTACTTTTATCTACTAATAGGCCCTGAGCTTTTGAAATTGACAGTGAACATAGAGCATGCACATTTGATGCAGTATGTCTAAGGATGCTCAAATATTCGCTTGCAATGGTTGGGAGCATACAGAAGTTTTTATAGAAAAATCAATTTATAGGATAGAGAGTAAGCAAAAATACTTTTGGTAAAACATAGATGAATCAATAGCCAACCAATGTGTTGATCAAAGAAATTATTTTTTGGGGGAAAACAGTAGAAGCTGATTGAAAAACAAGCATCAGCTAAACAAAAACAGCAAACAGAAGTTACAATGTGTTGATTGTATGATGCGGTAATTAACAGCTGGGTTAGCAAAATATGTTCAAAAAAATAAAAAGATTAGTTAGAGACAGAAAAAAATTCCAGTGGATCTTCAAAATAAAAAAAACAATGCACACTGTGATTGGTGATAATTTAGTGTGTGTTTCAAAAGACCTAGAAGAGATTTTGAATGTTCCCAACACAAAGAAATGATAATGTTTGAGGTTATGGCTATGCCAATTATCCTGATATGATGACTGCACATGGTATATAGTTCTTGAAACATCACACTATGCCCCATGGAGATGTGCGATTATTATACATACATTGTATATATATATTGAAATATCACATCGTGCCCCATGAATATGTACAATTATTATATTTCAAAACCAAGAACAATGAATGGAGATAATAATTATTTAGAAAATTAAGGGGGAAATATCATTTGGACCTGAATTATCTGGATGTCTAATCAAAATTTCTGGCTCACTACTGCTCTCTCTATAAATTCTATATTGAAGACAACAACTATGTGAGTTAATTTAGAGGTGTCTTCTTTGTGTGTAATTTCTCAACCTGTGCCTCCTGGGTTGCTCCCCACTAGCTAGCCATTGTCCAAGTCAGCCTGCCCAACTTGAAAGGACCATTCTCAAAACTAGCTCCTTCTCTTCTGGAAGTCCCTCTTTCGGTCCACTGCTCTATGACCCTCACCTCTATCAGCAGGAAACCTTAAGTTTACCTTTTACTTTTTCTTACACACCATCTCTGCATTCAAAATATTTTTCCATTGTGTCCCTTTTCATTCATTTATTCATTCATTTTATTCACTTCAGTAGCATTTGTAAGTTACTGCCATGTTCAAGCAACTGTGTTGCTGGGACTATTTTTGTCAGTAAGCACTTTCCACTGAATGTGGCAAGTGTCTCCACAGAGGTAAGCACAGGCCACTATAGGAGGGCATGCGTGAACTCACCACACCAGTCTAAGGAGTTTGAGAAAAACTTCTCAGAGAAGGTGTCCGAGATCTGAAGGCAGATATGTTTGCAAGAGGACAGATAACAGCACTCCAGAAAAAGTCCTTTTCCAGAATGCTGAGAAGTTTGATGGACACAAAATAACCATAAATAAGCTTAGAGGAAGAATGGGCATAAGCAGATTTGCAACTTGAACAATGGAGAGAATGAAGTTGAGTGTGCATGAATCAGATCAGGCTCATGAGTCATGAGATTGTTAGCAGATTCGGGGTCAGAGACAATGGTAAGCAATACATGAGAGTTTAGCAGGGAATGAAGATAATAAGAACATTCATGAGCTATCAGTAGGTAGAAGTAACAGGGTCTGGTGCCTGCTTGGAAGTGCAAGTAGCCCAGAGAAAGGGCCATGATGCAGGAAGGAAAAGATGGATAGTAGTACTGTCCTCTGACACTGGGGTGAAGGAGGAGAAGAAGCTTTGGAAAAGAAGACAGTAAATTCAGCTATGGGAGTTCAAATTTGAAATCTTGGTGGAGCAATTCTAGGTGTTAAGACTTAGGGTACAGATTTCAGAATGGATAGCTGAGGTAGAAGTGAAGGTCATTAATAATGAAAAGATCAAGGGATTGAGGGGTGAAGGAGTTTTGATTAATCATCTTGGGCATAATCATAACTCTCTCAGGATGCTGGCAGGAGGACTGTGAGCCAGGTACCAAAGTTATCACTGTTGAGGCAAGTGACTCAAATATTAGAAGACAGCGGCTGGAAGCAGCAGGAGGGAGGCTTATAGCCTGGTGGGGAAAGAGCCATTACCTAGGACAGCAGGGAGGAAAGAACCCTCCCCAGCTGACACAGCTCTAAGGGATTTGCTTGTTAAGCAACCATAGCAGAAAAACAGCAATGTCTACAGGAGATGGGTGGGCACTGGTTTCCCCAGAAAATCTACCTAGAAGAATCCTATTCCCCAAATCCTGTGTAGATAAGAGACTGTGTTCATTCTCAGAACATCACTGAAAAAGTGTATAACTCATTATTTGTTTCTACAATCCCTGTGCTCTGGCTACATTCATTGTCTGCTGAATGCTCTTTCAATTTTCCTGTTTCAAAACTGTCTTGGTCACTTCCTTATCCCGGGAACAAAATACTCAACACCCTGCAACTTGAAGGAGGAGAAGTACATTTTGGAGTGTGGTGTTAGCCTACGTTGTCTGGCTGCAAGGCAGGAGCAGGATGGCAGAGGGACATAGTAGAAGAAAAGGTGGCCACTTATGGCAGCCAGGAAACAGAACAGGAAAGGAAGGAGTCAGGGATGCATTTCTGAGGTCACTTCTTATGCTTCTGTAACTGTCAAGTATTATCTGTTATGAACCTATGTCACAACCTCCTAATGCACAGAATTCAGTTTACACTCTGTTTCTAGCAGACTGCCTTGCATGTGTAGATGCATCATGAGTGTGTGGAAGACTGGTTAGGTAATTTCCTACTTGATGCGAGGTACAAAGTTCGAGTCCACTAAAAATGGCAGGTGGTACATGGAGCTCAAATTTTACAAAGCATGAAACATATGAGAGAGGTGTTCAATCTTTTCCTTTTAGTTTTTATAGCAATTGTTTTGAGTTCTTTTGATTTGCCTAAGAACCAAAATTATGAATGGCAGCTCAAGTGATTTTTCTGTACATTCAGAAAATGGAACTGAATATTTGAGAAAGACTAACTGCTTGAGACAGGAAAAAGGAGAGATTAGCTCTCAAGCTTTTTTGTGTGTATTGTTGTTGTTGTTTAGCAGCAGAGCAATATTTGTAAAAAGAGTGAGGATAAATGAGATCGAATGGCAAGTGTCTGAACCTCTTGGACAGGAGCCCCTGTGGTTATTGAGAGACAACGTTTCTATGACTGCTGGGCCATTGATAGATGCTGTGCGTCAGCAGCCGATGTTCTGGGGAGTTTGAGAAGATGGATGAGAGTTGCCCAGCAGCCCAAAAGGCTCCTTAGGAAGGCAGAACTTCTTCAGAGCGCCATCTGCCTGCCTGCCTCCTTATTCTTCACATCAAACTATTTCATTTCTCAAGTTTATGATGGTTTCCTAACAATATTCTAGCCTGGACTTTAGCCAGGACATCTGGAGATAGGAATGCTCCTGAATTATTTTTTTCTCCTTTGGGTAATGGTAGCAATTTTTAAAATATGTTAATGGCTCGAGATTCTTGGAGAATTTCTGTTTCCTTGAAAAATCATCAGAGAAAGTTAGAACTGTGTTTCAGGTGACGGCACCTATACATGGTGATGATATCTTCAGTGGTTCCCAGCTCCAGTAGGACACAGACTTTGTATAGATGGTGATGATATCTTCAGTGGTTCCCAGTTCCAGTAGGACACAGACTTTGGAGTGGCAAAGAGCTAGTCTCCTGACATCTGCATCTTCTTTCCCACTGATCCCAGCTCAGCACTGGCTCCATGTGGTGGTGGGATGGTCCGGGGCTTACAGAGTTTGATCCATCTCCAGAAGACAGGGGTACAAACACATTCCCAGAGAAGAGGGTTTAGCATGCCTATTCTTAGGCTGAGGGAGTTAGAAATCCTGCTCCTGTGATTCCAGCAAAAATAAAAAATAAAATAACTTACTACACCAAAAGCAGAAATCAGGGCAAAGGAAAGCTTTAGGCTTGAAATCAGACCAAGCTGGTTAGAATCTTGTCTTCATCTCACTTCCCTTTAAAACTTTGAACACTTTACTAAATCTCTCTGTTTCTCAGTTTTTCTGCAAATAGGAGTAACATCAGTACTCCCCTCATTCAAATGTAATGAGGATTAAGTAAGATATATTGAAAACACATAGCATGGTATCTGGCACGTATGAAAACTTCAAGAAAATCAGAGGGCTCTGGAGCTGAGAGCAGATGTCATGACTTTCTTTTGTTTTGTTGACTATGGAGCTAGATCACCTCAGTTCGAATTCTGTCTCTGTCATTTTTTATTTGTGAGACCTTAAACAAGTAAATTAGCCTTCTGTGCTTTGGTTTTATTACCTGTAAAATAGATGTAACCGTAGTTCCTACTCTTTTGGCACCTAGGGATTTGGTGAATTGATACACATAAGACATCTATAACAGTGTTCAGAACAAATAAAAAGGCATGCAAGTTTTAAATGTTGTTGTTATTAAATTATATGTACCATAGGACATTTAGGCTCATTAGTCTTTGAGACTCTTCCCAATTTCATAAGTCAGACTGTTTGCAGAATAACATTTGCTTAAATATCTGCTTTCCCATTGGTCTATAAATTCTTGAAGAGCACAGAAACATTTATTCATCTCTGCATAGCATAACATCGTATTAAGATGCCTGACATTTACTAGATGCCAAACATAGTTCTATTACTGGACATACAGCAAAGATTCAATCAGCGTGAGTCAGTGGAGGTAGAGAGGTGAGTCAGTCTATAGGTAAAAGAAGGGCTTCATCAGCATCACAATTCATGGTAACCAACCTGAACCGCACACATTGCTGTCCGGGAGAGACTGGGTCACCTTCATGCCAACCCTAGTAGTTCAAGGAGAATGTGTGGAAGGAGAGAGAACACTAAAATCTGCCTGTAGGTAGATTATTATCACTGTGTGGTATTGTGTGTATTTTGGTGTGTTTTATTTTGGTTGCACGGAAAAAGGTATCCTACCAATCCACTCCCCTTTCCAAGACTATCTGCAGGGAAGTTGACACAAACAGGGGTCTGAAGACTGTGAGTTTGGCAAGGAGGTACTATTTCTCAGTATTTGTAATCCTCGTCATGCTAGGCTCTTTGTAGAGAAGAACAATGTCTTGCTCATCTTTTTAACTCCTTCTGCCCCTAATGCCAATCATATATTTTATCCATGGAAACTCAATAACCGTTTGTGAATGAATTTCTGAAGTACAAAAAGTCATTCACCTCTTTTTATTCCTGTCTTCCCATTCAGGTTGTCTAGCCATGTCTCTCTTTCTCATTCATCTTATAAGCATCATGGGAAAGTTCCCTAGCTAACTCCTCCCCTGTCATTGTTCTTGACTCTTCACACTGTTCTTTGTGTTCCATGTCAAAAATTGTAAGTGACATTTGGGAACAGGGATTCTGGACACTCAGAGACTCTGGACTGTTCAGATGCTATATGCCAGTTTACTGAACCAAGATGAGGTCCTTGACTTCTCTTTCCTACTCCATGTTTTCTCTTCCTCAATGACATTTAGCAATTTCAGAAAATACTCAAGTTTCCCCTCTTTAATGCCATATTCCCGGACACCACTCTTTCCTACAGAGGTATTTTGAAAGCCTGTGCATGTGAAGAAAATTCTGTTTCATCTGATCACTTCAATGACAAGTTTGCTTCTTAGAAGCTTTACTAAGCATAGTCTAAAGGAAAAAATGAAAGCAGAGCAATGTGTGGAGCTTGGCTGAATACTGACCAGCAAGTGAAAAGGTAACTGCCCACTCACAAGATTGTTGCCCACAAGTTGCCACCAAAAGGTAACAACAACAAGCATTAAAGCTGCCTTTACTGGAGGATATGCTAAAAAAAAATCTATGACTAATTTCAGAAAACACTGAAAATTTTACTAAATAGAAAAGATGTGTAAAACACAATCTCCATCTTAGAAAATAACCAAAATGGTATAATCTTATTCATGATCTTTTAATTAAAACAGATTCTATGATTAATGTCAGTGTTGTTGTCAACAACAACGTATCAGTGAGTATATATTGAGCAACTTAGCTGAGCAATTTGCAGGAGCGTATTGTACTTAATGTCATTCTTTCACAGATGAGAAAATAATCTTACAGTGGTGATTTTTCCTACCTATAAATGGGAGAGCCATACTCCAACATAGGTCAGTCTGTCTGCAAGATCTTTACACTCAACTTCTCCCCTAAATGGTGACACGTCTGGCCCATTTCAGTTGACCATTTTTGTGCACTTCTCTTGTTACTTCCAGAAAGATTGGGTAAGGTGTGTAACCAGAGAGGAAGAATAGCATATTGAAAAGATTCCTGGCCTTGTTATCTTGAAAACATAAGCCAAGTTGTACCACTTTACCAGCCGTGTGAACTGAGGCAAACACTTTGATACCTCTGAGTCTTAATTACCCCTCAAGTAGAGGTGAGTGTAACTGCATAGATGTCTCTGGATTGTTGTGAAGATGAAATAACTGTAAACAGAAGAGATTAGTGTAAATTCAAGGGATTATTGGCACTCTCTATTCCTCAGGGATTAGAGGTTGATAGTAAGCAACTGAAAACAGCAAATATGGTCAATTATCTGCTGAGTGGTGCTAGAGTTAATTTTGGCTCTTTAGAAAAAGGCCTACTCTCTTCTGCTTTCTCCTTATATTCAAAAACATTAAACATTTGCAGTATTTTGTTTTCCTTTGGGAGAGAGGAAATGGACCAAGGCCCAAAATACTAACTTTATAGTTTCATTATCAGCAATATATAAAGTGACTTCTCCACCTACCTTACAGAATAGTTGGAAAACCCTTGAAGGGTTATGCATAGGAAAGCATTTCATAAACTGTAAAGAGCTATTCAGAGAGAAGAAATCTCAACTGGAGGGCTCCACATCTGAGCATCCCTCTAGAGGAGACACTAGGGAGAGAGGTCAGGTCAACCCCCAAAATGGAACAGTAGGAATAAAGCATGTGGAATCTGAATTGGTGGAGTTTTTAGAGCCAGAATCAGCCACCTCCCTTTGAGCTTAGCTCATGAGTTTTAGCTGGCTCGTGGCTTCTTCTTGCCCCTATTCCTCTCTGCTTCCCTCCCTGTCTTTCCTTAACTCCAGAACACAATGCAACAAATAGAAAAGTAGATTGCGATTCAAAAGAATCAATTCAAGTGAGGAAAAAGGGATGTGTTCCAGAGAATTTCCTTCTACTCTGAAGTTACATAGAAAATGAAACTATCATTTTCTATGTAACTTCAGAGTGCCTACTCACAATCCCCGCTGTGCCTGCAATTCCTTGGCCCACTCCAGCATTCAGGTCATGTGTTCTTGACTCTACTTAGGCCTCGTAATACATGTGTTTAAAGTCCTTTGGCATTGTTTTAATAAAATTTGGTAAAAACAACTTTGAGAATTCCACGTGCAGAAAGGGCAAGAAACAGCAAAGGGAGAAAATTGGAAAACTATCCTTCTTAGAGACATTCATTCACCTATCTGCTGCTAGATTACTCCTCCCAAAAAATTTTTCAAATAAGGTCACCCCACTACTAGAAAAAAAATGCATAATTCTATATTTTAAGAAATCTCATCCTAAGAACTTAATTGGACTATCTACACCAAATTTATGACTTAATTTTAAGGAGGACTATACATAGACCTTGGAGCCAGACCACTGGAATCAAATCCTGACTCTATCACTTTCTTGCTGAGTGATAGTGGGCAAAATTATTTAATTTCTAACAGCTTCAATTTATTCTTCTACAAAATAAGAATATTAATATTATTTTAATGATTCTAAAGAGGATTATATGAGCTATTGGTGTACATTACAATGTTTTAACCATAGGATGCTATGATTTATAAAGGGAGGGAGCATCACACATTCTTGAGAATTTAGGAGAGCTAAACATCTTAGTCTAACACTGACTGCCTCTTTCAACAATATTTCAGAACCTCCTGCCTTTGTCCTTTGGGACTTCCAACCCTTCAATGAATGAGAAATCAAGCATGAATTTTCCTGCATACTTGTCCAGACTTTATGCTTTGTCAATATATATATATTTTCAATCCAAACTTCATATGTTCCTTTAGGGCTTTTCACCTGATGAATATCCCTTTAGAGCTCTTGAGTGTGGCACCCTGTCCCCTTCCCCTCCAATGGGACACTCCTCCCACACATAACCTGCTTTCATAGACACAAGGATGACCCCATTGTGGCCTCTTCTAGACTTTGATGACCCCCATGGATTAGAACCTAAGACTCAGCAGCCTTTGGGATAGTGGATCAGGCAACAGAGCAAGTTCTTATCATCAGCTTGGAGTCTACTTTCCCACAATCAAGTCCAGAAAGTACATAGATAGGAGTTTACACAAATAAAGAAACTTTCTTTTTATACTTTTGTGATTGGTTTTCCTGAGGACAGAATCCATGACAAGCATGGTCATAGTGTAGGTACAGGACTTTCTTCCTGAATCATCTGGTATGAACACATACCAAATTCCAACATAGTTGATATTCTTCCACCCAATCCAGGTTGCTGTTACCTGTCTTGATGGATAGAGAGGTCATCTAAGGAAGGCTTCAGGGTTGGAATGTCTGGGCCAGTGGAGTAAGCAGTTTAATCAGTCAGTTCTCTTTAGCTGTTCTTTTACTAAGAGCTGTTACTGGGCTACATCTCCTAATACCTTCTACTTGAATGCACCGGTAATGATCCTTGGAGATCAGCAGCTCAGTAGAACAGTCCATAGCCAGAGCTGCTGATCTTCATGGCTGAGCTTCATCCTTCTTTTCAAGATGTCCTCCCCCTCTTTGCACCACCATCACCATAGCAACACAGTAGTATAAAAATAAAAGAGCTAAGACATCTAAATATAGTCCAAGTCTCAACACTTCCAGCATGGAACCTAAAACCTAGGGGGTGATGGCTAGATGCATCCAAAGGATAACAAGCCACCAGAAGGGAAGCGAGTCAAAAAAGAGGTCAAGGATAGAAGGAAGAAATGGGACAGTCATTTACCGAGCCTACTGCCTGTGCTTTCTCATTTAACCCCTACAACCACACGGTGTGGCTATTCTCTTCTCCATGTTACTGCTGAAAGGACAGAAGCTCAAAGAGGTTAGGAACGTGGCCAAGGTCACACAGCAGTAAAGCTAAGATTCTAACTCAAGTTTCTGTTATCCAGAGCTTATGTATTTTGCCTTCTGTACAATATAGACAGGTACAGGTGAGAGATTTTCTGGGAACACTGGTCTTTTGGAGAAGATCATTAAAGAGATCAGGTAAACTATTGGATGATACTGGATAAAATATGTCTCTTCTACTTATACTGCTCCTATGTGTTCCCCAAGGACTAAGGAAAATGAGGGGGGCACTGGTAAGGCCGCCATTCTCACAGTGCATGAGGGCATGGAGTAGGACACGGAGGCCATTGTAGTGGCCTACAGTAGAAGTTCACACTCATGATAAAGGGTATGATTAAAGCACAGCCCAGGAGTTCTTGCTATGTTTTCTGCTATCATCCATGCCTTCATTCATTCATTTAAAAAATATTTGTATTAAGCATTTGACATATGCTCAACTGTGGAGACATGGAGAAAATTTAAACAAATATAGTTCCTGCCCTCATACAGCTTAGCGCAGTGGAGAAGACAAATAAGAAAACAATTACACAATTGATTCTTTACAATTGTCACATGCAGTCTAAATTTATACTAGAAGAACACCACCTTCCTGTTGGAAGGTGTATACAGAAATTCTTACAAATGAAGGAAATCTACCATGTCAATTTTAAACAGGATGTGCATTTTCAAGGTAAACAGAGACTATAGTAAGAGCTTAGTCTCAGCCATGGGCTTATATGGTCCATTCACAAAGAAGATCCCTTCCCTGTCCTATATCTTCATAATGAGATGAAGTCTATCTGATAGCCATACCACTGAGACTTGAAAACTGAGCAATCTGGACCAATAGGAAGCCTGACCCTAAGGAGAAGTATTATGTTTTTTCTCCTAGTTTTTGGTATCACTGATGTACTACTGATTATTCTGATAGTGCTTGTGTCATGGTGGTACCTGGCCCAAGTTATCAGGCAAAAGTATAAACAGAGAGTGTTTGTGTTTTGGTGATACCTGCATCACATATCCAGACTATTGACCACTTCTGGAGAACAAGAGCAGCTCTGAGAAGTGCCTATGAATTATACAGAAGAGTCAGGGGAGAAAGGAGGCATAAAAGTTGTGAATTTCTATAGCTCCAAAGCTTTCTAAACTACCTGCAAGGCAGCAAATATGGGAATGGTTGTATGAATGAGTTAGAATTAGATAATATAATGTGTGTGGAACTCTTGAGTTCTTCAGAGAAAATATGGTCTAAATACACAGTGTTCACATCAGAGATAATGATACAGTGCTCTATTTATAGTGTTCTGCTACCTACCTGCCAGCTATTTCCCAGAGATGTACAAAAGATGAATGGGCAAGATCTGGGAGAAAGTGCTTTAAAATCCTTGATTAAGGGCCCTCCAGGCAGATATAGAGTTTAAAATGTATTGTGTTATTGTCAGTGTCATTATGTTTTCTTTTATCACCCTAGAGTATCACTGCCTTCTGTTTCAGGTGAATGACTTTGTCTGAATGCTCCATGCCCACAATGCTGTGGGAAAAGCAGCAACTCTCAGATGTGCAGTATATGCAAGCATGTTTTTACTTGGGCTGTATCCTCCCTATAAACCCGGGCTTTCCCAAGCTCACTTTATTTTCTCCAATAAGACAGGAGTAGGTAAACATCCTGTTTGAAGTGAGTATGGATGGCAAGCCTTCTGCCCCTGGACAGAGTGGAGAGGTGACAATGAGAGGAACGATAGCTGTATTCTGACACAGAAACAGTCTCTTACCACCTCACTGAGCCCACCCAGAGCATGAAGGAGCAGAGGTCAGGAGGATTTGTAGAAGTGGAAGCAGGTTGGAAAAAAACTTGAGAGCTTGACGCTGGTTGTACAGAATCAGATTCTAGCATCTCTGAGAAAAGAAATGGGTATAGTGGGAAGGATTTATTCTCCAACAAGAGCACTGACCATTCACAGAAGACTTCTCTTTATCCAAGGCTGGTGAGCCCTCAAAAGTATAAATGAATCCCATGGGTTCTTCCACACATACAGCCATGCAGATAAATTAGAACCCTTGAAGGCCTGGCACGACCTCATGGGATTTAAATATGCAAATAAACTGCCTCTGTAGTCTATGCTAGGAGAGAATGTAGCAGTTGGATAACAGGAAAGGTAACCTCTGAATGTATGTTCACTGACATTGTGGCAAGAGGTACCAGGAATGATGGTTCCCTTTCCAAACAGTTTTCCTAAGACAGGATAAGGATATGGACATAAGGAATGATGTTGCAGTGATTAGATATGAGTAATGATGCTGCCTTTTGTCTGTCATTCTTCAAACCAGACCATGAAGTTCAGAAAATATCCTAACCCTTTCCTAAACCAGCATTTGTCAAAATGCCAGATATCTCACCCTCTTCTGACCTATCCTGGGAAGACAGAAATAATAATCCTTTATTTCTTGCTCCAGTTGTAATTTAAGCAGACTGTCAGCAAATTAAGGGATATCAAATTAAGCTCGTTCTTTGCTCGTTACTGTGCTGAGTTTTCCTTGTATTATCTCATTTACTTCTCTCAGAAACTCCATGAAGTAGATCTTATGACATCCATCTTCAAATGAGGAAACCAACTTTTACAGAGAGCCCCATTAACTAATTTGCCATCGTCCTCACACTTGTATTATAGCACACAGATACCTCTGATGCTAGGATCCATGCTCTTTACCATTGACAACAGGAGGGAATAACTTCACAGCATCAGACATGGAAGAAACAATTAAAAATATACTGAACTAAAGTCATTACTGAATAAGTGAATTGAGAACAGAGCTAGGATTCTAGCCAAAATGACTCCTTTCATTCATGTTTTGAAGCCTCCCCAAAAAGAAGTTGGACTTGTTTGAGAAGGAACAGGTGGACTATTACAGTGATCTTTTGTAAGAGTAGCCAATAACTCTGCTCCCAGTAAAGTAGTTGTGCAAGAATGGAATCAGATAAGCCAGAAGCACCTCAGCATCCTTTAGTTTCCTGTGGTGAGGCTCTGGAGTCAGACAGTCCTGGACTCCAATTCTTAAATTTTTTTTTAAATTTTATTTTAGATAGTATAAAACCATGCAAAATAAAACAAAATAAAGCAAATCAAAACAAGACAGTGTAAGCCACTCAGGATTTCAAAACAACATAATAGGAAATCAACAATTGTTACCATAATGCCTCTTGTTGTCTTCAAAATAGCTGCCCATACCATTAGACATACTAAAATCAAAAAAATAGAAACATAATATAACCAATAAAAACAAAACAATGAATGCAATACAGAACTTCAAAACAAGATAATAGTAAATCCAAAATGGCTACCATAATATAACTTGTGATCTTTGAAATAGCTGCCCATGCCATCAGATACAATAAAATCAAACAAGATAAAACAATAAAATCCAACCAAACAGAATGATAATGACACAGGATTTTGAAACAAGATAATAGGGCATTAACAATGGCCACCACCTTCAGGAGGAGATCCCCCATAGATGCTACATCACGTAATGTTATCCTCTGAATAGATGATCAGACCACTGCCTTTAGGCCTGCAAAGTCAGAGAAGCACTAAACACTACAAGCATTAAGTTGTACCTCATTAGCTATCATCACAGCCTGTGTTTCTGTGGATCAGCGGGTTGCTTAGGGCGGGGAGGGATGGAAATGTTGGCTCTTCTGGCTCTCCCCCAGTCAGCCCATGCATGGCGCCAACTCACAAGTCTTAGCTTCTTGTCGACTTCTTGTTCTCCTCCCCTGCAATCTGTGAATGGCATCGACTCACAGGAGAGGGCTGGAGTCTGGCTCTTCCCTAGTCAGCCTGCTCATGTCCTGGACTCCAATTCTGATTCCACCCCTTATATTCCTCAAAAGTCATCCATTTATTCATTCAACAGATACACTCTGGGTGTGGTCTGTGTGCTGCAGACTGTGCCATGTCCTCGTATGTGAGACAGACAAGGTCCTTGCTCTCATGGAGCTTTTATTCTCTTGAAGGAGGCAGAAAAATAAATAAACAAATGAACAAAACAAAAAGGAAGCAGGATGATTCCATGGAGAGTTGCCCGGAGGCCCAGTCACATTAGATAGATAAGCAAGTGGCAATGTAAGCTGAGACACTGAAAACATAAAATGGTGATGGCAATGTCTAGAGAAGAAATGTTCCAGGCAAAGGAGACAGCTAATACAGAGGCCCTGCGTCAGGAATGAGGTTGCCATTTCTGAGAAAACAAAGCAAGCAAGCAGGCTGGGGCTGAGCAGCTGAAGAGTGGCGGAAGGTACACTGGGAAAGAACCAAGGTCAGGCTCTGCAGGTGCAGTCAGCGGGGTCTAGAGCCCACAGCAGCAGTACCTGGGAATGTGTTTTTACTGAAATTCATACTCTCACCCATCCAGACCTACTGAATAAAGATCCTTGAGAATGGGGCCAGTGTTCCATGTTGTATCAAGATTTCCTGATGATTCCAAGTATGCTAAAGTTAGAGAATTTTATGATTATAGAAATTCATAGATTCTAAATTCCAGTTGTATTCCAAGCACGGTGGTAACAAATCCAGGGTTTAAGTAGAGAGTGGGGGTGGGGGTAGGGGCTAGGGATTTAGCTCAGAGGCATAAGCACCTGCAAGCACAAGGTCGTGAGTTCAATCCCCAGTACCAAAACAAACAAACAAAAAGAAGTGGAGGTGGGATGTTACAGGTGTCCTTTAAAATTTTTACAAGTACCTTGGCTACTGAATGAAGAATGGATGTCACAGAGTGAGAAGAATGGAAACGGGAGATGAACTAGCTAGTTGGCTATTGCCAAGAGTCCAGGCAAGAGACGGAAAAGGTTTGAGCAGAGTGTAAGGGTCTCAATAGGAGGACCACACTGAGGACTGGAGGGTGTGTAGCTCACTGTGACTGACAAGAGTGGGAGGCAGAAGCTAGGGACACAAAGATCTGGCTACTGTCTGCACTTCAAAGGCAGTGTCATCAAAGAAGACATCTCATCGTCTATCCATCCCTTCCCTACTGGTGAAGACTAAGGAGTGGGACCTGGGCTCTTGCAGGGAGCAGAGCCTCTAGTGAAGAGCAGGAGGAGAAGCCAGTAAAGAGTGGGTGTCAACAGACAGGCAGGCTGTCAGGTTGTCACAGTGGCCTGACCTCCTGACCTCCTGAAAGGCTTAAGGGCTGGCTCTGGAAGGTGAACTAGGTGCCCTATTTATGTTACATACATACATGTATGTGCACACATGCACACACTCAATTAAATGAGATCTTCAACTTCCTAAAACAAGAGTTGTAGATTTCCCACCCCCCATCATTACCCACAAAGATTCCAAGAGAGAAACAGAGCTTCTTGTCTTCTTTGTATAAACTGGTAGCTTAGGGGAGCCTGCAGCAAGGAAAAAGCAAAAGCAGAACTCAAAGTTGGGTATCTTCCTAGTTTAGCATTCTCTCCATTGCAGCACAAGGCATCACAGAGATGGGACAAGAGCTAGGACCGGTGAGGAAAGTCACGTGAGTGCAGGATGGCACCTGTCTTCATTTAGCATCTATTATGTTGTTCATTCTGATTTTGTGCAATGACTTTTTTAATTGTGCCACTAAAATGTTACTGAGCTTGACTGCTAGCTTTTTTGGTGCTCCTTGCAATATCACCAGTCTCTGGAAAACTACCAGTGAGCTAACCTCTCCTGTTACAGCAAAGACTACACACATCTTTAGCTGAGCTGGGGCTAGGACATACCCTTCTGGCTCCAACTGTGTGACCTTGAACTAGAAAACAGGCCACCACAAGACTAACAGGAGGAAATCTTGACAACCCCTTTGGGACACCCAAAATATATGCTGCTCTCTCATCCAGGGTCACTATGGGCCACTGCAGTGCTCACCCTAGACGCAGCGTTCCCACTGACTCTGTGCACATGGAGCCAAGTCATTTGTGCAATGCTATAACGCTGCTTTGGTTGGGTGCCTACCTGATTCAATCAAGAGAATGTCTATAGCCTCAGCTAATCTTCCATATAGCTAAGTTTCTAATTGAATTTTCTTTTCCCAGTCCTGGCACATCACTCTTTCCTGGATTTGCAATTCACTGTGATCTCTAGAAATTACCTACTAGAAATATAGGTTTCATAAACACTCAAGTGGACGGGAATTAAGGTGCCAAGCAGGGAGCTCTGAGTTTTTGACTCAGGGCCTACAGAGCCAGCTCCTCTCTCTTCTAATTATTAGGAAATTTTTCTTTGGTCTGAAGTTTTATGTCTATACATGAGACTTCTTCTTTCTGCTTGGATCAAAACATTCTTTGAGAAGGGGATCCCCAGCAGAGAAAGAAAGCAGGGTAGAGACCCAGCATCTCCAGAGTTATGAATCAGATAACCAGCCACTTGCACTCTTCCGTGCTGGGAGCAGACACACTGTTAAATAAATTATTTTATAGATTATTCCCAGTGCCTTTCCAAGAAGAGAATTTATCAGTTTCAGGGTACAGCAAATATTTATTCCCAAACCACTGGTTCAGTTTTTCTTCCTCCTCCTCCTCCACATCTTCCTCCTCCTCCCTCTCCCCCTCCTTCTCTTTTTCCTCCTCCTTCTCTCCCTCCTTCTTTTCCTTACTTAGAGGAGGGAGAGAATTTGAGCAGTGAATCTTCTGTCTTCCTCCCCGCTACTCCCTTGGGGTGAGTCATAGCAAACTTGGGGCTCAAATAGAACTATAAGTAGCAAACTTGAGGCCCCGATAGAGCTGTAAATAGGCTATACAGAGCTGAAACCTGTATAAACTCGCTGCTACAGGACTTGGAAATGTAATCCCCCTCTGAGAACAATGAGCAAGACCCCTACAGAGATTAGCACTTTCAAGAAGGCTTTCTCCCTCTAATTATGGTGGAAGGATCCTAACCCTCAACTCCCCAGCACATCTCCTTTCACATTCACACACATCCAGTCAGGAACAGAAAACACTCCCCCCACCCCCAGCACAGAGTGACAGGGCAGTCTTTATCTCTGCCTAAAAGGCGAGAACATTCTTTCTAATAGAAACTAATGAGATGGTGGAAGGGTCTGTTCATTATGTTCACTTTCCACCTGTGTGCACACATGCATGAGTGCATTCTGTACATGCGCACACCTGTGCACACTTATATCTTTGCTTAGTAGCCATAATAAATAGTCAAGCTTAGGAGCCTCCTTTAGGTTTGGAGGATTTTTTTAAATTTTAAAGAGATTAAGACAAAAGAGGACATAACAAACCAGATCAGAACAGAACAATGTAAGCAACACAGTATTTCACCACAAGACAACCCATAATTAACAGTAACTACCATAATGTCTCTTTCTTTGAAATAGTTGAGTATACCTTCATATACAATAGTATCAAACATAACAAAATAGTGTAAAACCATTCAAGAGAATGAAAGTATTACAGGGCCTTCAGAACCAAATAACAGAGAACCAACAATGGCCACTATATTATCTGATTTTCCATAGAAAATTTGTTTATACTATAACCGATAATAAAATCCAATAAGATAAAACATGATAGAATCAGTGGAAACAGAAGAACACAAGCATAGTAGGACTTCAAAGTAAGATGATATTAAATCAGCCCTGGCTATTATAATGTCTTGTTTTCTTCAAAATACTTGTTCATACCATCACAAATAATAAAATCACACAAACCAGGATAAAACCATTCCAACTAATGAATGCAAACATTATAAGGCTTCAAAGCAATGTAATGGGAAATCATGATTACCATAAACTCTTATGTACTGTTACCATTTCTTACACTAGGAAGACTATACAGTATTTATAAATGTGAGTTTGATTTATTTCGCTTATGAGTATGGTCTCAAGTTGCATCCATTTATTTATAAATATCTCATTGTGATCATTCCTTATAGCTGAGTAGTACTCCATTGTATAAAAATACAACTTTTTCAGTTGATGGACACCTAGGTTGTTTCCAAGATCTGGCTATTACGAATTGTACTGCTATAAACATGGGTGTACATATATCACTGTGGTATGATGTTTTCAGTTCTTCTGGGAATATGCCTAGAAGTGGAATAGCTGGATCGAATGGGACTTCCAATCCCAGCTTTTTGAGTAATCTCCAAACTGATCTCCACAGTAGTTGCACCAGTCTACATTCCCACCAACAGTGCAGGAGATTTCCTTTTTCTCCACAGCCTCTCCAGCATTTGTTGTTGGTTGATCTTGGCCATCCTTTCAGGAGTGAGATGGAATCTCAGTATTGTTTTAATTTGCTTTTCTCTAATGACCAATGATGATGAAAATTTTTTCATGTATTTATTTGCCGTTTGTATTTCTTCATCTGAGAATTGTGTATTCATCTCAGATGCCCATTTTTGGATTGGGTTTTTTAATTTCACGGGTCTGATTTTTTAAAATTCTTTATATGTTTTAGACAGAAGTCCTTTGTCTAAGGGACAATTCACTAAGATTTTTTTCCCAGTTTGTGGGTTTTCTTTTCTCTATGCTGGAGATTTCTTTTGACATGCAGAAACTTTTTAATAAGAGGTGATCCCAGTTATTGAGTCTGGAAAGTATTTCCTGTGCTGTTTGATTCGTGTTCATGAATTCTCTACCTACCCCTACGTCTTCAAGATTTTTACCTAATTTGTCTTCCAACAGATTTAGTGTTTCTGTTTTAATATTCAGATCTTTGATCCATTTAGATTTTAGTTTAGTATATGGTGATAGGCATGGGTCTAGTTTTAGTTTTTGGCATATGGAGTGCCAGTTTCTCCAGCACCATTTATTAAAGAGACTGTCGTTCTTCCAGTGAATATGTTTGGCCCCTTTATCGAAGAGATAAGATCATTGAGTGTGTTTGTAGTTGCAGTTGTATCTTCTAATCTATTCCATTGATCTTCAGATCTGTTTTTATTCCAGTACCATGTTGATTTTATTACAGTAGCGTTGTAGTATAACTTCAAGTCAGGGATTATGATACCTCCCGCCCTGCCTTTGCTGCTTAGAATTGCCTTTGCTATTCTAGGTCTTTTCTGGTTCCAGATGAATTTTAGGAGTGATTTCTCTAGAGCTATGAGGTATGTTGATGGTATTTTCATTGGGATTGCATTAAATCTGTATAACAGTTTTGGGAGAATGGCCATTTTCACAACATTTATTCTTCCTATCCATGAACAAAGGATGTCTTTCCATTTTCTGAGATCCTCTTCAATTTCTTTTTTCAGGGTATTATAATTTTCCCTGTATAGATCTTTTACTTCTTTCGTGAGATTAATTCCTAAATGTTTCATTTTTTGGATGCTAGTGTGAAGGGTGTGGTTTCTCTTATTTCTCTGACTGTGATTTTGTTGTTAGTGTATAGAAATGCTATTGAGTTTTGAGTATTGACTTTGTATCCAGCTTATTTATTATATCTAGGAGTCTTTTAATAGAGTTTTGGGGGTCTTCTATGTAGAGTATCATATCATCTGCAAATAATGATAATTTGACTTCCTCTTTTCCTATTTTTATCCCTTTTATTTCTCTCTCTTGTCTAATTGCTCTGGCTAATATTTCCAGTAGTATATTGAATAGGAGCAGTGATAAGGGACATCCTTGTCTTGTGCCTGATTTTAAGGTAAAGGCCTTCAGTTTTTGGCCATTTAATATGATGCTGGCTGTTGTCTTGTCATAGATGGCCTTTATCGTATTGAGGTAAAGGACCATCTATTCTAATTTTCTGTAAGGTTCTTATCATGAATGAGTGTTGGACCTTATCAAAAGTTTTTTCTGCATCTATAGAGATGATCATGTGATTCTTACTTTTGGCTTTATTGATATGGTGGATTACATTTGTTGATTTATGTATGTTGAACCATCCCTGCATGCCTGGGATGAATACCATCTGGTCATGGTGTATAATCTTCTTGATAATTTGCTGCATCCTGTTTGCCAATATATTATTGAGGATTTTTGCATCTGTGTTCATTAGGGAGATTGCCTGTAGTTCTCTTTTTTAGTTGGGTCTTTCTCAGGTTTTGGTTCTAGAGTAATATTTGCTTCCAAGTATGACTTAGGAAGAATTGCTTCCCTTTCAATTTCATTGAAGAGTTTGAGGAGTGTCGGCATTAAGTCTTCTTTGTATTTCTTGTAGAATTGCACAGTGAATCTCTCTGGGCCTGGGCTCTTCTTTGTAGGTAGGGATTTAATTACATTTTCAATTTCACTAATAGAAATTGGGTTATTCAGAAGTTTTACATCTTCTTGACCCAGCTTTGGTACTTCATATGTTTCTAGGAATCTGTCCATTTCTTCTGTGTTATTGAACCTATGAGAGTAAAGGTTTTTGAAATAGGTGTTGATAATCTTCTGTATTTCCACAGAATCTGTAGTGATATCACCTTTTTCATTATTTATTGCATGAAATTGAACTTTTTTCTTTCCTTTTTTAAATTAGGTTGGCTAGGGACTTGTCAATTTTATTTATTCTTTCAAAGAACCAACTCTTTGATTCACTGATTCTTTGGATTATTTTCTTAGTCTCTATTGCATTAATTTCTGCTCTATTTTTATAATTTCCTCCCTTCTTTTGCCTTTGGGCTCGACTTGCTCTTCTTTTTCTACATGTTTGAAGTGTAGCATCAGGTTGTTATTTGTATTCATTCTGTTTTCCTAATGTGGGAACTTGGTGTAATAAATTTTCCTCTGAGGACTGCTTTCATTGCATCCCACAGATTCTGGTAAGTTGTATTTGTATTTTCATTTGCATGTAGATATTTTTTAATTTCTTCTTTAATTTCCCCTGTGACCCACTGATTGCTCAAGAGTGTATTAGTCAATTTCCATGTGTTTGTGAGGTTTTTGCAGTTTCTTTTATCATTAATTTCTAGTTTCATGGTGCTATGATCTGATAACATGCATGGGATAATTTCAATTATTTTGAATTTATTTAAATATTTTCTGTGGGCTAGTATGTTGTCTATTTTAGAGAATGTCCCATGTACTGCTGAGAAGAATGTATATTCTGATGTTGTTGGATAGAATACTCTGTATATGTCTATCAAGTCCATCTGTTCACAAGTGTAATTCAGTTCTGTTATTTCTTTGCTGATTTTCTGTCTGGTTGATCAGTCCCTTGGTGTCAATCGTGTGTTAAGGTCCCATGTTATAATTGTGTTATTGCTAATTTGATTTTTCATTTCTATTAACACTTGCTTTGTATAACTGAGTGCTCTGGAATTTGGTGCATATATATTTAAGAATGTTATCTCTTCCTCTTGAAGTTTTCCCCTAATAAGTATGTAGTGACCTTCTTTATCTCTTAGGATCATTCTTGGTTTGAAGTTCCCATCGTCTGCAAGCAGGATAGCTACCCCCACTTTTTTTTTTTTTTTTTGGTTCCTGTTGCATGAAGTATTATTTTTCCATCCTTTGACTTTCAGTCTGTGAGCTTCCTTTTGGGTTAGATGGGTTTCTTGTAGATAGCATATGGTTGGATGTTGTTTTTTGATCTATTCTGCCAGTCTGTTTCTTTTTAATTGGTGAATTGAGACCATTTACATTAATGGCTATAACTGTTATATATTGGTTTCTTGTTGACATGTTATCTTTCTGCTGTTGCATCTTTATCTTTCCATTCTGTTTAATTGTCTGCCTTGCTTAGTGATTTTTTTTCCTTTGTATATCTAAACTGTCTTTCAGTATTCTTTGCAGGGTTGGCTTGGTGATCATGAAGTTCTTCAGCTGTTCTTTGTCATGGAAGTATCTTATTTTTCCATCCATTTTGAAGAACAGCTTTTCAGGGTACATCAGTCTAAATTGAAAATTATTTTCCTTTAGGATCTGAAATACTTTACTCCATGCTCTTCTTGACTTCATTGTTTGTATTGAGAAGTCTGCTGTAATTCTGATTGGCCTTCCTTTATAGGTGATCTATCTTTTCTCTCTAACAGCTTTTAATATTCTATTCTTATGTTGGATTTCCGAGATGGTGATTATTATATGTCTGGGTGTAGTTTTATTTTGGTTATGACTATTTGAGATTCTGTTTGCTTCACTAATCTGTATGTCAGTTTCCATTCTCATGTTTGTGAAATTTTCAGCTATTGCTTCTGTAAATAGCCTCTTTATATCATTTGTGTTATCCCCTTCCTTTTCATTTATCCCTATTAATCTTATGTTGTTTTTCTTTGCATCATCTTGCAGCTGTTGAATTGTTATTTCCTGATTCCTTGTTATTTTTAAAAGATCTTGCCTTTCCTGTTCACTAGCTGCAATCCTGTCTTCAAGGTCTGAAATTCTACCTTCACTTTCATTGAGGTGGTTTTTACAACTTTCAATGGAATTTTTGATTTCCTGTATATCTCTTTGCATCTGCTTTTTGTATTCTGTTTGTTTCTTATATTGTTCATCCAGGGATTCTGTCCTTTTGTTTTGTTCCTCTAATTTTTTAGCTGTGTCTTCTTTAGATGGGTTCATCTCTTTCATTACTTTTATCATTTGTTCTTTTACCTGGGAGATTATTTGTGGTTTGAAATTCCTTTAAAATTTCCTGGAGTTGCTTCTTTATTTCAGTTGCTATTATTTCAGGTATTTCAGGTGTATGGCATATATTTTCTATGTACATGGATCCTAGGTTTTCTTGGGATGGGCTGGAGGTTTGAGATTGCATTTTGGTCTTTCATTTTGCATTTTCCTATATTTCTGAGTTTCAAATGGTGTTCCAAGGCTTCCCCTGGGCGTGTTGGAAATCACCTTCTATGCCCTCGGCTCCTGGGACTCATCACTGTGGATAATGGTCCAAAACTCTCCCCAGGCAAGGACCAATGCACTGGAACTCATTTCATGTGCTCTCAACTTCCCCCGGCATACAGCCCAGTTCCCTGGATTGAAAGAAGGTCACTGGGCGTGGCCCAGGCAGGCCTGGACCCTGCCAAGCCCAGGCTAGTGTGGCTGCAAGTTGACCAATGAGAGCAATGATTTTAAACTCTCCCAGGGCTCAGGATGGTGAGCAGGAACTTACCCCAGCAGGCAGCCCAGTTCCCTCCTCCAGGCTTTGGAGAATTCTTAAGCCAAGACTTATTTTAACTGCCTGTGGAATGAAAAATAGTTCTCTCCATAGAGATGATAGATGTCCTAAGGCTTAATGTTGCCCACTGCCCCATAGAAGTTCCACACAAGCAAAGGGGAAAGCCAAAGAGAGTTGTGCACAGATATAGGTATCTTTTTTTGTTTGTTTGCTTTTAGTGCTAAAAATTGAGCCCAGGTCCTCACACATGCTAGGAAAGCACTATACCACTAAGCTACATCTCTAGACCCAAAGGGGTACTCATCTGTTTACATGGCATCTCATTACACATCACTAGGCTATGTTCCATGAGAGCAGGGCATGCTTTTAATAATGATCAGATAGGGAGTGAATAATTCTGAGACTGTGTATTCAGGAGCTATTTCAGATCACTACACTCAGAGCTGGGCTGAACATTGAAGAGGAACTGAAGAATGAGATGAAGATAGGACATTACGGGCCTCTGAAATACAATCTAATTCAAGAGGCAAGATAATTACATGGAAACAAGCAGGAAGTACATGTGGTAGCACATGATTAATTTAGTTCAACTATTGAATGTAGGAAACACAGCATGGCCTTGCTTGCCAAATACCGTGGCTCTGTCTTAATGGCACAAGGGGATCTATCTGGCTAGGTAGACAGCTCAGCAGGGCATCCCCAACTCCTAAGTGTGGCTTACACATTTGATGCTGTAGCCAAACCAAACTCATGTCACCCCTTGCAGCCAACATGCATCTTTCACAGCAAGCACATGCTTTCCCCTCTTTCTGGAAGACTGTTACCCTCAAGACCAAACCAACTCAACTAATTATTTAGACCTCTACTTAAATAACCCTTCCACTGGAAAAGCTTCACTGATCTCCTTGCTTTTCCTAGCACCATACTTATTACTCTTGGCAGAAGCCACTTGGTTTATCATCTTCCTCTCTTACTACACAGCAGACTCTTTAAACGAAGAAGTTGTATATTTTGGGTTGTTTGTTTTGCCTGGAATTTATCAGTGCTTAAGAATATTTGTTGAAGAAAAGAAATAGATATATGGATAGATTGATAGATGAGAGAGGGAAAGAAGGGGAAAAGGCAGACAAGGAAGGAAGACGGAGAGAGGGAGGGAAGGGGAAAGAGAGAGAGAGAGGGTAGGATGGAAGGAAGGAGGGAAAGAAGGAAGGAAGGAGGGAGGGAAGGAAGGAAAGGAGGAAGGGAGGGAGGGAGAGGAGGATTCCAAAGCAGAGGATAAAGCAGAGGATAAAATGTTTGGAGCATAATGGGGAGAATTTAAGGGCAGAATTTGTGTGAACAAATTTGAAAATACAAGTTAGCAAAAATGAATAGGTGGTTGGATGATGGACAGATGGATGAATGAACAGAAAGACAGTTTCCAATTCATGAGATCACAGTCTTTATCCTCTAAGAAAGTAAGGAAAGCACAAAAATTGCTTTAAAATCTTTTCTATCCTGTAGCTCTGCCTTCAAGACATGATAGCCCTCAAGGGGAGGGCATCTGCTTAAGAAGTCTGCTTTTCTAAATTAGAAATTCCCTTATTTTACCCTGACCTTTGAGAAACAGAGGGAGTAACCTGTTTGGGTTTGGGTCACCTTGTTTCTGACCATATCACAAAGCCTCGATCCATAATCATATAGTTTCCTCAAATGCCCTTTTCCCTGTAGCCACAGGTAACCAGCTCTTTGGGCACTGAGAAAGTTGAAATGATATAGATATAGGTATAGGTATAAATATAGGTATACAGATATAGATATAGATAAATATAGGCACAGAAGATATAAGTATATTTAGTGGGGTTCTTTTGTGCTAGGGATTGAATCCAGGGCCTTGTGTATGTTAAACATGTGGTCTAACACTGACTTTCATCCTCCTATCCCCAAAGTGAATATTTATCAGGGCAGAGCTGTCAGCTAGGAGCTATAAGTTATAAGCCTAGACAGCTAGGAGCTGCCCAGTTATAAGCCTAGACATTCTGGAATGGAGAAAATGAGCACCAAGTCCTCAAATATGTGAGCATGTACCCATGGCCTTGCCCAGCAGTCAAACCTTAATTGTCAGTAGAGACAAAATGTTCTTGCACTTTGCCTAGGAGAAGCCCTATACTCATCGGCTTCCTCTGATCAATGCAACCAGTTATAGGTAAAGAGAAGCTGCAAGCAGCAGAGGACTTAAGAGAAGGACCCAAATATCCTGTTATTCTCCCCCATACAGTCCTAAATACCCTTCCATCCCAGGTTGTACCTCCATTTCTGCTCATCTCCCCGCCCACCTCACCATCTCCCAAACTACAGAAAGTTCTTCAGTGACATCCATCCCTTTACCTCGGCCAGTCTGGAGTTCCTGCTGATGTGGGTGTGAGTTAGTGAACAAGGCAATGATCTGCCCATCAGAGCTGCAGCATACAGTTATGCAGGTTAGGCATTGCATAAAGACTCTGAGTGGAGACTAAACCCCAGCCAGTGCTCTCCACACCAAATCTTGCACCATGGCATGCTGCCACATAAGGCAGGGGAAAATCACCCTGTCCTTTTGGAATCCTTTTTCTACTTTGCACAAAGGGCCTTGCCATCAGAACAAAATGGATGCTGCAGGATAATTTCAAGAGATCATCTGGCTTAGCTCATGCCTCCATACAATAAATCCACCTGCCGTATGACAGAGCAGCAAATCATCATAAAGTTGGAGGCTTAAAACAATACCCATTTGTTATCCTACAATTTTATAGCACAGATATCCATGTAGAATGGTTACATGGGTTAGCATTGTGGAATGGTTATGTGGGTAGGTGTGACAGGATTGTCTACTCAGGGCCTTAGTCTGCTATAAGCCTGAAATTATAGTGTTGACCAGGCTAGAACCTTAATCTGGAGGCTCCAGAGAAATACCTGCTTTCAGGCTCACACGATAGCAGAATCCAATCTTTGGTAGCTATAGAGTTGCATCTCTGTCTCCTTGTCTGCCACCATCTAGGAAACATTCTTGCACCCAAAGGATGTCTGTGTATCTTCCCATGTGCCATTTGCTATGTCCAAACTAGAAGTGCCTACTGCTGGCTTCTCTACTCTTTGGCCAGAGAAAAGTCTTTGCATCTAAGGGCTCATGTTATTAGACCAGGCCCACCTGTATGAAGTCCCCTTTTAGGATCAGCTGAGCCATTTCACATACCATCTGTCTTAGTTACTTTTTCTCATTGCTCAAACAAAATACCTGACACCCAAAGTTAAAAGAGGAAAGGTTATTTAGCTCGCAATTTACAGAGGCTTCAGTCCATAACTGGCTGGCTCTAAGGCAGGGAAGCATGATAAAGGGGCCATGCAGAGAACAACAGGCCATGATAGGCAGCAAAGCAACAAAATAGCAAAGAAGCAGTAAAGAAAAAAGTGACAACAGCAACCTTCTGTGTCCCTTATATCCTATCTAGGCTGCATGCCCTTAGAACAAGTAGGACTCACATCCATGGTGGATCTTCCCAGTGTCCATACCACAAACTATGCCAAACCAATCAGTGGACCAATTTAGTAATCACACACCCTTGATTCCAGCATATCACACACTTTATCCCAGCATCCCATACTTTAGATCCACCACTTCTGAGAAGTCCCACCTATGACCACATGAGGCTTGGAGGGACATCTAGACACAGCCATAACACCATCCCATATAACATTCAGGGAATGATAGCCACGTATATTCACAGGTCCCAGTGATTAGGACAGAACATCTCTGGTAGAATATTTTTGAAATTCTGCCTACCACAGAGGCATTTCAACTACTCCAATCTTTCGTAAAAGGCAAATCTTCTTGCCTTTTTTTCAAAGGTTTTTTAAACAAAAACATTCATATCTCATTTTATCATCAGATACTTCCCCACTTTAAGCAAACTCTTATATGGGGCAGAATAATTTATAAATCAATCAGAACTACCCTTTTGTATCAAAAGCTCTCTTAAACAACTTACCACCATAAATGATGTGCTGTAAAAACTCCTATCAGCTGACTGATTGCCAAATGTGTAGGAATTTTGCATGTTAGCTGTTAAACCACAAGTATCTTGAAATTAACTCTAGCATGAGTCTTTCATCTTGGAAGATGAATGGTCTGTGTTCCCAGGGTGCTGTGACCAGCTCACTACTGGATGCAGCCCTTTAGGGTTATCTCCTTGACCTCCTTGCACACAACATTCTTTTCGAAGACTTTTTCATGTATGGTCATCATTCCAATTTTCATTACCACAACAATGGGTAATCATTCCCATATATACTAATTCATCACACTGATGTAACAATCTATGGTAGAGTTAAAAAGTTCACTTTCCTGGAACTTTCCACCAATGGTACTTATCTTTTGGAAGCAGTACTTATGACAGCCCCAGGATCCTTGGAGTAGGTGCCATTTATTGCAGGAGATATCTCTACTCTGTACCCACATATGAGATTCCAGTCATTAGAAACATAGTTTTTAGAGCCAATTGTCAGTGTTTAAGAACCCAGATCTGCCACAGATTTAGCTTTGACCTTGGGCAAGAATCTTAACCTCTCTGGCCCTCTGGTACCTTATCTGTGGGAACGGAGACAAAAGTAGTACCTATTCCCAGGTTATGATGAAGATTAAATGTGATAATCTATGCAGAAAGAATAACAATGGCCCATACCTACCTCTCAGGTTTGTGGTAAGATTTAAATACTTAATATAAGTGAAGTGTTTAGAACCATGTCTAGAACAAGATAAGCAATGTAAAATATTAGCAAGTTAAATTGAATGGTAGATTCTGAACTTTTCTGGCTTCTCTTTAGTCAGGTTTTTTTTTTTATCACTGAGACATTATATCCAACATGCACAGCATAAAGGAGGAGAGATTTAATTTGGGTCATGGTGTTGGGGAATTCAGCCCGTGGTTGGCTGACTCCAAGGCAGGAACATCATGGTAGAAGGGTATGGCACAGCAAAGATGCTCAATTCGTGATAGCTGGGAAGCAGAGCAGGGAAACAGCACCAGAGGACGGGATGAAGGACTATATCCAGGCCCATACTCCCGTGACCCATGACCAACCCAAGATACAGCTTGACATGCCCAGAAGAGTGCTCCACCAGACCCCAAGGTCAATCAAGTTGACCCTCTACCCTTAAATCCACAGCCCCTCTCAAAATAGTGTCAGAAGTGACCTAATTAATCCAACGGTTGGCTAAATTGCTGGCTTACTGATTGACACTAGCATGTGAGCAGCTGCTTCCTTTCCTTAAACTTGTAATAGATCCAGAAAAATTTCTCAAGGAGTCTTTGCCATGGACTGGCAGCAGTGACATACCCTTGCAGCCTGTTAGAAATGGAACATCTCAGACCCAAACCCAGATCCACTAACCAGAATCCGCACATTGACAAAATGCCCATGTGGTTTCTGTGTGCACTACAATCATGATATGAGGCAGGGACAGATCCACTTAGTACTGCCTGTGCTGCCTGAATTTCAGTGCAGGGAGTAGGGGAGTCCATGGTTCCCTGTGTGACTGCAGCAGTTTGAGAATGGCACCCAGAGCTTACCCACCCGATTGCAAGAAATAAGCTATTGGACAAATAGGGACAGATCTAAAACCCCAGTACTGCTGCTTACTAGCTGTGTGACTGCAAAATTTATTTAACCTCCCCGAGCAGTTGTTTTCTTGTCTTTAAAATAGAAGTAATAATAATACCTATGTTAACAGCAGAAGTGAAGATGAAATTAAAAAGTTCTTTTCATTGTGCCAGACACAATGTAAACATATTCCTTATATCTGTTTCCTTCCTTCCCATTAAAATAAAATTCAGATGGTCTCCCTCCCCTGTGTCATTCATTCATTCATTCAAGTAAATGAATGTTGCGTCCTCTCCTTTCATTCTAAAGGAACTCAACAGTTAAGGAGGACTGGTCCCTTTCCGGCACCCTGAGAAGAGGCCTGACTTGGTATCCTCAACACCAATGTCCTGAGAAGCCACCCAAGCTGCCTCGGGATGGTTTTCCTTAATGCCCTTGCATTGCTGGTGGGAGATCTCCTGGGAGCTTCTTTTCTACGAGGTTCAGACAGGTCTAAGCTGGGAGTGCTTTGGGCATTTGTACCTCCTTTGGCTGGTGTAGGCCCCACAAACTCTGACTGCATTGCTGGCCCAAGGAATCGCTGCTGAGTGCCATGCGCCATGCTTACCACAGCCACAGAGCTGCAAGGAGGAATTGGGGACAGAAGCAGCGAGTTAGTTCCTGGCTGTGGGAGAGACCTTATGTACAATAGACAAATGGAGTAGATGAGGTAAGCTGAGGGACTAGGTTAGCTGAGCCTAAGCTTCCAGCCAGTTTGTTCCCCTGAGAAACCATAGGCAAGTCGTCCAAGTAGCTTTCAAAATATTGTCTGCCTCTGTTGATATATTTTTGTTTCAAAAAAAGAGTAGATTCATTTAAGAACCCTGAAGTGTGTCAGAAATTCACGAGCAGTCACGCAGCAAGTCCTGACCGAGGTTACCCTGTATACCAAGCACTATGCTGGGAACTGGGGCTGCAGTGACAAAATGGCACGTCCCCTGTCCTAGTGGGGCTTATCCACAAATGAGGGCAGACAGCAAACAAGTTACTCATCAGCTAACTTCAGGCATGGTTAGTCGACCAGTGGGAGCAAATGAAGTAACAGGACAGAAGGTGACCTCTGCCAAGGTGCGGGGTCCTTGAGATAAGGTGGCTGTGGGAGGCCTCTCTGAGAACATGATGTCTATGAGAGGACCCAGCAGATGAGGATAAGCCGGGACCTGGGTGAATAGCTTCCCAGTCAGAGGGAACAGCAACGGCAGCACCCCTGAGTGGAAAAGCACTCAGTCTGAGGCACAGGAAGATCACTGTGCCTGCGACCCAGAGCAAGGAGAGCCCATAGTGAAAGTGGTGAGAGAGGCCAGGAAGTCGAGAGCAGCTGGTCCATGCAAGTTTCAGGGGCCACCATGAGGGCTCAGCGTTCGCCCTCACTGCAGGAGTGTGTTTTCACTTACTAAATTTAAATGTTCGTATGGCCTCATTGTGATAGTGACTTGAGCAGAAGTGAGAACTGTGCCAGTTTTTAGGAGCTGGAAGGGATTTCTTTGGCTTCCAGGCAGAGTAACACCTTAAGTCCAAATAGACATGATACTCAGCTGGGAATGATCTCTGCGGGGGAATCCCACACCCTGCCGGCTCTCCTCTCCCCTCTCCCATAGGCGGCTCCCCTTGCTCACCTGAATTCCTGTTGCTACTATTCCTGCCTGCCTCATGCCTCTTGCCCTCAACAAAGATGTTCACTGAACAGCAAAACAAGCCCAAGCCCTGCTGTATTGTCTGACCCAGAGTTTGTCACTGACAGGAGCAGAGGCCAGATTTTGAGAGGGAGTGAGAGTCACTCTCTATTACCACTCGTAACAGTCCAAGCCCTCTAATAACTCATGTGGAATCTGTCATCCTGTTTTATCCAGCCCTTTGACTTCTGTTTCCAGCCTATCCTACCCGCTGGGTCACCAATTCTCTTTATTGATTTCCCTCAATTTTCTGACTTAATGGCTGAAGATGATAAGATTTGCTTACTTATTACTCTCCAACTACCAAACTGGGGTTGTTATTACTCTTAGTGATAATGTTGCTATTTATTAAACATTTAAAAGAGAACGCACATGTCCTGCTAAAGGGTTTCTATGCATTTTCTCATTCTAAGAACACCGGGAAGTGAGCACTAGTGAACATTTTACTTGAGACTTGGAGAACTTTCACAAGTTGGCCGTGGTCACCCAGTTGGTGAGGGGTAGAGGAAAGATTTCAACATTTCCACCCCTTTGAGGAAGGAAAGCTGAAGTGCTGTGGCTTTCCCAGATGCAGAGACATCTGCCTGCAGTGCCTCGACAGGGCGTTCTGTCACCAACATGGGTGGGGCAAGTGATGAGGGTGGAGTCTTTGTAATGAGTCCAACAGTGGGGACCAGGATGTACTAGTAACTGTGTTATGTTCACTTGAGAGGTGATGAATCAGGTCTGACTCTACAGGATTTGCAGTGTGGATGACAGAGGCTCTGTAGATGTCCAGCCAGAGCTACGTGGTCACTTGGGAAAGCAGGGGAGAGCAGAGAGGCCATCCCAAGTTATGTAAAGATATTCCTGTATTACAAAAAAGAGTGAAGGGAGAGGCTGAAGGCCTCAGTCTCCTCCACAAAGGACTTGGGGTACACAAAGGACTTGTAGAAGAGGAAGGCCTCTGGGACTGAACCAGGGCTGCCACTGGTGTCTCTTCATGCCCGTTGCTGCGGGGAGGCCCAGCTCCATTCTGTCCTCTCCAGGAGAGGCCACAGCATCCTGGCTGAGGTCTGGTCTCGATATCTCCCTAATTAAGCGAAAATTAGAGAGAGGCTCAGGTCTACCTCTGTTTTTTAAAGCAACTAATAGCATTCTTTAAGTGTTTGTTTGCAATACATCATAATGCATTTGTCCTGGGGGCTGATACACATGCATACATACCTTATCCTTTTTATTTTCTCCTCATCTCCCTTCCCTTAACTACTAGTATATAAAATAGGCAGGGTTACTTAAATCAGTTTCTATTTTCAAATATTTACATTAATGAAATAACACTTTTCAGTACACAAGTGACATAATTGTGCTACTCACCAAGATCACTACCGGGCTTGGAAACCAGTCGTGGTGCAGAGTGCCCTAAAGTTACTGTGGTCCTGCCAGTGTGTGCTATGATGGTAAAACGTGTTTGCAAACAGCATCAGCTGTCCTTGAAGCCTCTTGTGAGTCACTAAAATCTGTGACAAGAGTTGAACAGCTCTCCTGCCTCCCCCATGATAATCCAGAAAGGGGAAAGTTCTATTATTTCTGGGCAAGATTCCCACAGGCACATATGTCCCTCTGTTTCTGCCCTTTCTAGAACATAAGTCTTTTAAATTAACAGCAACTGACTTTGAAAGTCAAAATTTTTTTTCCTTGTGCTAAAAGAAAAAGGTTAAGGAAACAAACATTATGGGAAGACCTTGATCCCTGATCCTGGCTATGTCTACAGAAGTAACCCTTTATCAACTGCTCTGGTTACCTGTGGTAAAGGAAGACTCCAGAAATAAGCAACACATGAGTTTTAAATAATTTCTATTACAGGATGTTGTTAGAATTGTTCTGTTTTATTACTTGTTGTTAATGTCTTATTGTGATCAATATAAAACTGTGCATACATACACTGTCCACTGGGGTCTTGTACCATGTCTGTTATGGGTCAGGGGAACCGAGCATTATCCAGTTGCTTTTGCAACCACCCTGGTAAGGTGAAAGTGTGATCCATTCTGTTTGTGTATTGATTAAATTACTTGCCCAAGAGCACAGAGAAGCCTTGGACTGTGAAGCTCAGCTCTCTCTGGTTTTCAAGCACAGCCATGCCACGGAGCCACACAAAGTCCAGGAGGAGGCCACTGAGGCTGGAGGGGGCCCAGGCAGCACTGTCCTCCGTGCCCGCGTGCTGTGGGGCAAACATGGGCCTCTAGATCTCTGCTGCTTTCTTCTCCCCCTGTTTCTTCTCCTGGTGGCTTGTCCCTACTCTGCTCCTTGCTTATGATACTTATTTTTCCATCCACAGCAAAACAGTTCACATCAAGGTAATTGATGATGAGGCGTATGAGAAAAACAAGAATTACTTCATTGAGATGATGGGCCCCCGCATGGTGGATATGAGTTTTCAGAAAGGTGTAGTACCCTGTCCTCCACACTAACATTAACATCCTTTTTCTCCTCTTCTGTTTCTGTCTTTCTTCAGTCTGTTTCTTTCTACTGCTTTTGTCTTCTACCTCTCTGACCCACTTTCACTGATTTCTTTCTCTTACTTTCTTTTATCTCTCCTTCTCCTCTCTCTGATCTCTGCTCCCAGCTCTGTCCTAACACCTGCCAACCTGTCACATGGTACCCATAAGAGGGATGCTCAAGAACCAATGGCAGTTTCTTGAGGGGTAAGGAAATAAAGGAAGAAAGACAGACAGAGAGGGAGAGAGAGAGAGAGATAAAGACAGAGAGGCAGTGGGACATAGAGACAGAGAGAGATTACGACCTATATAGTGTGGTATGTGAAACACTTGACTTAGTATACAGTAAAGAAAAAGCCTGCTGACATAGAAGCAGGCAGACAGCAGCAGTAAGGAATGGACCCCGTGCAGATTTCTTGGAACAGTTTTCCCTAGGGATAAGCTTATAGTCCCATGAAGTTGAAAATCAATGTACTTGAATCATGGTTCATCACTGTCCCCAAAACAGGTCTCAGGAATCATCTAATCCACTTCTCCACTATCAAGGCTTATTTCCCTCCCAAGCTGTGACAGCTGAAGATACAGGTCTGAGTTCTGGCTCTCAGTCAAAGAGCCGCCTCACTTCATAGGGAGGGGAGGCAGAATTGGAATGGTAAGGGAGAAGATTCTGATCTCAGTTCCAGTTTTCCAGCAATCCCTGGGACTTCTCAGAGTGGATGGAGCTGTGCCTCTGACATAAGTGGCCTTGGTCATCCCTTGGCCTCCTGTCCTGGGTAGACCATCCTGTTGAGGGAGCTGCTAGTTTGGAGGCAAGTCCCTGTGACATGAAGCCTCATATCCTGTAGATATCCACAGGGTCCCAAATCTAGGCCCTCAAAAATCAGTAAGCTTTGACTTCTGTTTACTAGGCAAGGCATAAACGGTGTCCAAGAAATATCTACAAAGCAAAGCTTGTATGATGTAGGAAAATCTGAGCCTCCAAGGAAGCCATTTGTTCATTTACTTTGTCCTTTGAGGAAGTTTTGATCCCAGAATCTACACATACAACACACACACACACACACACACACACACACACACACACACACTCAAAAGAGAAAATGCCAGTCGACTCATAGAACCTGCTAGCCACCACTAGGTGATGTACCAGGAGAAGCCTCCACACAGCAACCCCTTCATATGGCCAGATACCTGAGCCAACACTGGGCCAGTTCTTGGAGTGGAGTGTTTCAAAAAACACTGGTGATCTGTTTATAAAAGGCACTATGTTTTGTTAAGATGAGCAGCGACCTCATCACTTGGACCCAAGCCCTGGTTGACAAAATGTAGGAAGCCAGACTCAGGACAGATGATTAAGACTTACTGTTCCACTGACGCCCCCTATGAGACAAAGCATGAGAAAATAATAGGATCCCGCCTCCTTTCTTTCCCCCTCCTCTCTCTCTCTCTCTCTCTAGCTCTCATAAATACCTTCCTTTTAATTTTCTTTATGAGGCTCATGTGAGAAGTGGGTACAGACACAAAGAAGGGACACAAGCCCTGTGTTCCACAGATACACTTGCTGTTCTGAAGGGCTCTGGGTTCATTCCCAGTGGAGATAGTTTACCTGTTGCCCAGAGAAATGCCACTGTTACCATGTGACACCCAATGGAATGTGCTGCCCGACTTACTTCTTACTAACCATCAGCAGGAGCTAAAATGACTCCTCCCCATCACCCCTTCCTGTTCCCTTCCTGCCCTCCTTCCTCCCTTCCTGTGCTCACCTGTCCTTACCTCCTGGCTCCCTTTCCTGCTCACCCATAAGAACACTGATGACCCAGGAGACCAGAAAAGCTAAGACTTTTTTTCATAAGAGAACGACACAATCTACCATAGTCCTGTCACAGGCCACCATGGCGGGACGGGGCTGCATGTGCCAAGTGTGGTGGGGAATGATTTTAAAGGCTGTGTTCCAGGTGACCAACCAACCTACCTACCCAGTCGACACACTCTCTCTCTTGTTGTCCCTACAGGAAAACCATAAGGGTTAAAATAGTAGATGAGGAGGAATACGAAAGGCAAGAGAATTTCTTCATTGTCCTTGGTGAACCGAAATGGATGGAACGTGGAATATCAGGTGTGAGATTCTTTAAAAACAAAAGAAAAAAGAAAGAAAGACAGAAAGAAATTATAAACTGGAAAATAATTAAAAAGAAAAGGCAACTCTCGGTTTTCTCCCCCTTTTCTTCTCCTTCTCCTCCTTTCTCCTTTGGACCAGCAAACTTTTTTATGCTCTTTCCTCCTGTATTCTCGCTCTCACCCTGTTTCGGTATCATCTCTGCCTTTTGAGCCATAGTTTATTTGCAAATTCCTCCTTTTCCAGCCCTGAAGCCTTACTCCCTTGTTATCCCAAATGTGTTACTTCTGTTTTGCACTACAGTTGTCCAGTTACTACTGTCCTTTGCACTGCCCTCACCCTTCACCTCCCCCTCCACACATGGTAGCTTTTAAAAGGGAGACCTCCCTGGTGGGTGGGGAGGAGAGGAAAGGAAAGGAATATGGTGTGTTGCATGCCTGTGCCCCTTCCCTGCCTTTAGCCCCTGCCGCTCCTCATTCTCTAGCTGGGATTAAATGTGAGAGGGCTGGGGATGGAGCTGGGACCCATGCTGCTCTGATGCTTTCACAGTTTTTCACTGCATCCTGAATCTATATTGAATGTTTAGTGAGCTATGCACTTGCAGAGTGGCCCGTGGGCTCCTCTGCCCTTTACAGAGGTAAGTATGTTATCCAGCTGTTGTCCAATTGAGGAGACCATGGCATGAGGAGGAATGCCAGCTGATTGTCAGAGGCCACAACTTCTGAGAACACGCTGAGAGAGGGCAGGCTCCTGAAGGGGATCCTGCAACCTGGAAGTTATTCACCTCCCCTCAGCATCTCATCCACCCTCTGCTGCCCTTCTTCATAGTCCAGGGCAGGGTAGCCTATTCAGGATTCTTTGTGATAATGCAACCTCTAGAGTTGAGAGTCTGCAAGAGAAAATAAGTGACTCCAGATACAAAAACTCTTCTAGCTAGTGGCCACTGGGAGAAAAAAAGAAAGAACTCACACTGTACTTGGGCCAGAGCTGTCTTGTAAGCTTTCTTATGCAAATGACTCTGCAAGGAGGTAGCTGGTACTGATCCCTGAGACACAGCTGTTGGAGACAGCTGATGGATGACTCATGGATATCTGTGTTTGCTCAACATCTACAAGTGAAGATACTGCTCAGAGCACAACAGACTTCTCATCCCACACTAGAGAAGTGGCCCCTCTCCTCCCTTAGGATATACAGCTCAACATAGCTGTCAGGGGCTCATTCCTAAGGAACTGATTATTTTGCAGCCAGTGTACAAGTAAGGAAAGATTTCTTCACTTGAAGAGAATCATTGGAAACCACTAAGTTGAAAGTGTTGGAAGAAGCGATGTGGGAATGGGAGAGACTATTTTTGGGAAATGTCAAAAGGAGAACCTTCAAGTTCCTCTTCAGGAAAGAGATGCTGCGACCGCCTCATGGAAAACAGAGTGAAATCTACTTGTTTATCCAAAAGGATGATCATCTCCATCTATTTCATATTTGCATGGCAGGCAGCAGCATAAAGCTGGGAGGTCTAAAGATTCCACAATGACATTTCAAAGGCTCCTCCACACGTCTTAGATTTGCCTGATTGGTCAGTTCTCATCATCTGCTGGAGACTACCTGCAGAGCTGAGAAGTTCTTTTCCCACACTGATTTGAATACATCTGCTGCCTGAAGGGCAAAAACCCTCTCTATTTTCTATTGCTACCCTCCTTCTTGTCTATTTTGTTAGGTGTTGCCATCACCCTGGTGACTAAAGAGTGTCAAAATACAGTATCTTTTGTTCCTTTTCTTCTCACTTTGTATTCTAGCCAGTCTTCCAGTTCCTGCCACTGTGAATATTCTCAGAAGTTGTCTTAGCACCTTCCCTACCTCATTCACATCTTGCTTGTGCATTTACTCAGCATTTTCATGACTGGTTGAAAATAGTAGGCCACTGGGGCTAGCATCATCCATTTTCATGTTCTCAGCTACTGAGGTGCAGACAAAAGCAATGCAAAGGTGAGAGAAATCAGTTAGAAGTCCATTCAGGCTTTTATTATGCTAGCAAAGAGGGTCTTTTCTATATCTCCTAAACTTCTACCAAAACGTCAGAACAGACAGTGACCTCAGATATGACTGGTGCTCTTCAAAAGACTTGGCCAAATTTGAACACCCATTTTTGAAGGAACTTTCCTTTATTTGAGCTGAGTTGTATTTTCAAGGAGATGTTAGCAAATCCTTGGCGAGCCTAGTCCTGTGGAGGGAGTAGATGAAAAGACAAGGAATTCAGCAATATATCCATATGATATAATCCCATATCTTCCATAGGAACCAAGATGTCAAGATGGAAACCACCAATAAGAAATTTGTTAACTTCTCAGCTTCCTGCTCTGTGGTCTAGGGTGTTAATTTTTAGTTGCTTCAGTTCTTCCCAGAAATAGGCATCAGATTGTAAGGTAAAAGGTCATAAGACCTGATTGTCTAGACTCAGAATCAAATGAAACCCATCCTGATTTGCAGAATTCCCTGCTGTTCTCAGAGTGAGAGATGGTACTGTGGAAATTGTTTTTCATTATCACTGCTGTGTGGGAGAGCCTTAGACATTCAGAACAACATAATCTCTGCATGGTCAAAATAATAGTTGTATTTTTTTTTAAAGTACTGGATTTGAAATAGAAAAGTCTACTCTTGGCAAACAAAACAGACTTCAGAGGTGATATTAAAAGCTCTGGGCAATCTGGGGTAGGGAAAAGGGGGAGTAATGAATAGAAAATGCAATCACTGTGCAATAGAGTCAGTCCTAGAGTCTAGAAGTAGTCTTCTGAGTGCAACATTATTGGCTGTTGCTGAATAACAGGATCTATTTATTGTCTTTGTAAGGGTTCACCCTTACAAATGTTCAGATACTTTCTAATGATTCATAGAGCTATATGTTCTTTCCTGTTTGTCCCTAGAATATAGAAAAAGGGGAGAAATGACTCTCGTCTGACCCTGGACATCAATACAGGGGGAAGTTCAGCTCTGGCTTCCCTTAACAGCAGCAGCAGTGCAATAAACAAGGTTTTATGTCATTCAAAGTTAGCCTATCTGGATCTCACAGGCCCATATATAACTGCGTAGCAGGAAAGACATCTCAGATTCATAGAGATGGTGACCAGAGAATGTTGCAATTGCAGCTGACTTCAGGCCTTCTCACTGTCCTGGGCATGAGCCAAGCATTGGAATGAACATCTGAGTGAAAACCAGGGCATCTGGACATTTTTGGAGCATCCACCCTTGTTTGACTAGAGCTGCATTAATGTGTTGGAATCTCCAATCTTAACTAGACTTGGGGGCCCAGAAGGGCCTTACATGCAGACCCACAGAAGGAGCAGACTAAATGAGCTGTCTTGCCACTGATAAGCTGTCTTTCTTGCTTCCTTCTTTCCTTCTTTCTTCTTTCTTCCTTCCTTCTTTTTTTCCTTCCTTCATTCATTCTTTCCTATCATCTATTTCAATGCAGTGAAAAGATACATTGATTTATTTCCTCCTTGGAAATCTAGATGGAGGATACCAGAAGAAATCAACTGCTATCTACCTGCTTATGTGCCATAAAAATTCTGGGTCCATAAAAGTCTTCAGTTGCTATGACTATGGATGATGGGTCCCAGGCTTAAATTGTATTCCTAGAGATTACAAGAACAAATAACAGCCACCCCCACACATATACACATACTCTGTCCTCATCAATCTCCACCCATCACTAGCTCTAACAGGGCCACCCAGCAGAGTATTTCTGGGCTTTATCTAAAGTGCCAAGGAGTGAGGGCCTATACTAATTCAATCAATATAAAAACTTAGGTGTCATAAGAATTCTTTTTAACCCTGAAGTCTAAGAGAATTTGGCATAAATACCAATTCAGGGGCTAGGAACAACCTGTGTTGGGTATATCTTTGACTCAATTTTCCAGTCCATTCCTATAGAGACCTTCCAATTGTCACCTCTCATCTATGTATAGCTCTTGGTATGACAGTTTCTCTGTTCTATATCTGAATTTTTATTTCGCTTACCCTTTCTGAAACAAAAAGACCGCCACCCAGAGATGCAGCATTATAAGATCTATGGAAAGACAACCATCAAAACAGCCAAAGACAAACCTTTATTCAACACTTATGGAGTCCAGAGACTTTGCAAGGTGCAGGTAACACAAAATGGTAGGAATCCATGGCCTTGAGCTCTCAGATATATCTACAAAAATGACAGAAACCATTCAAGGGCAACGTTCTGCTGGGCTTCTCTTTTCACTAAGTCATTCTTTTAAAAGAAATCAAAGTTGTGGCCAGAATGGCAGTGAGGATACCATTTGTGGCCATGGAAACATGGACACTGGGAAGCAGAGAAGAGAAGGATCGGATTGTGAGGCAAGGAATAGGAGTCATAGATTGCACTCTTGCACACTATTACTGGTGCCTTGCACTCCCACTCAAGCCCTATGGTCATACTTGCACTGATAGACCAGCTACTATAGCAGCATTGCAACTGCTATTGTCTCATGAAAAGTGGATTCTCAATCCTTATTAGAATGGGCCATGAGAGACCAACTCATTCTTTGTTCCACTCACTTGATTCCTCCATCCTAATTCCTCCATCCCTAGCTCTCAGAGTTACAGGGAAGGCATGGGAATAACTCTCTAACTGCTCAATGGTCTTTCCAGCTGTTTATAATACCTCTTGCTGCTTCTCCTACTCTGCATGCTATAAATGCTGCTTTTTGCATGTTTTTTCTGAGCTCTCACCTACTAAGCTCACTGCTATCTTTCTGCTGCCAGCAACCACAAAGCCTGGAGATACTTTCAAGATGAGACCTTAATGTTCTTTCCTTTTCTTCTTCCCTTTGTCTGATATCCATTTGCAAACAGCGCTCCTGTTATCTCCAGGTAAGAGGTGTCTCCCTCTTTTCAAGTTCTTGTCAGTTGCATTATATGCTTTAAGATCAATGTTCTTTAATTTACTTAATAGTAACTATAGGTTCAAGTTAACCTGACAAGTTCTCCCAAGGCCTGGAAGACTTATTTCCCCAAGTGAACTAATTGTCAAGAAGTAGCAATTCTCTGAGTGTCATTTCCATGACTAGATATTCCTGGGATGTGGGCAATATATAACGGAATCCTTCTGGGACCAGGAACCAACCAGTAAGATAAATGGAATTTATCAAGAAGCAAGTGGTTCATAAACCTTGCCTGCATCCTAATTCATCTGCAGCTTATGTTTTAGAAAAAAGAGAGTGAAAGTCAGACCTAGAATCTTTTAACAGGATAATGATGAGATTGCGAGAAATATGATCTCAGGAGATTCAAGAGAAAATAATAATAAGAGCTGCTGTAAGAACATAGAAAGCAATTTAAAAAAAAAACTATGACTTTACTGCTTCTGGAAATCTTCTATCTCATCATTGCTGAAACCTAAATTGCTAGAATTTGGGTTAATTTGCCACTGAGTCTTAGAGGCACATGTGCTGCGAACAGCAAGAAGGGAGGTGGAGGCAATATTCTGGCTAGAAAGAGACATTTTAGAGAATTTATTTCAGAGACATTCTCATGCAGAATCTAGAGTCTGTGTAGAATATACACTTGCTTTGAGAGTATGTTTGCATGTGTAGAAATGAGTCTCAATATTCAACTTCATGAACAGGTATGAAAGCATTTCCCCGTATCTATCAATTCTATAACTCTTGAGGCAGACAGAGTAGGCACCACAAAATAGTTTCAATGGATTTTTAAAAAAATCTCACATTTTATCTGTTCTTTAAACACAGAAAAAACTTAAGGTCATTTAAGAGGGAAATCTCTTACAGAGTCCATTGGTATTCAGAGGCACCTGTGGCCTAACCGCTGAGCTTAGGAAGAGGTAGTGTACAGAGTAGGGACATTTGCCTTTCTGCAGCCTCAAGAGAAAAAAATAGGTGACTCCCACATTTTCTTTAATGGAAAAAAAAGTAACTCCAGTTTTTTTGCTTGTTGATTTCTTTTTAAACCAAGTGGACAATAGCTACACCCAGCCCTGCATTGTCCACTCTTTTCCCAGGGTGTTGATCTTATGGCCCTGGCCTTCTCCACCTCACTCATCCTCTTGCATGAGAAGATACTTAGTTTTCTTTGTCCCCCCTCTCCACACATTGTGGTTGTACATATACTCAGATGTCAAGAGAAGCTAAACTGAAGATCATGTTTTCTAGATCTTCCAATCTGTGAATTTTTAATATAGGAAACTTGATTAGGTTTTATTTCCACTACAAATTTCAAATATTTATTTTTAACTTTACCAGGAGGAGAGGCCAATATAACTAATATGCTTGGTAGTAAAAGATGGAGCTACCTGAGTTACCCCACCAAGTTCAGGGACTTTGCAGATGAGAGTCCCAACCCACTTCTTTGTGAGGGTGCCTGCAGGTATTTGTTACCTATTCCAATCAGGTCTGATAAGCTCTTTGTTTTTCCAATATTTGTCCAATATTCTATCCTATCTCTGTCTCTCCCTCCTCCCTCCCTCCCTCTCTCTCTCCCTTCCTCTCTCTCTTTCCTCCCCTCCCTTTCCTCTCTCTCTCCTTCTCTTCCTTCCTAGTTCTAGAACTGAGATTTTTTAGTCAGTCTACATGTCAAGATCACTTGTCACTTATCCTCTTCATTTGTAATTCTGAGGAGTTACATGACCAAGGTCACCATAGTTTTAGGTATGAAACATAATGCTCTCTCAAGAAATCAACTTAATCTGAATTTAAAGCTATTGGCATTACAAAAATAGAAAAGGAGAGGAGTCTCTGGCAAACTAAAACACTAAATCAGAGTTTATGTAAAAGCATGTGACTATGTAAATCAGTGAATTAGTGGATATACACAGAGTCCCTCTGTGGAGCTGTGGAAAACTCAAAAATGAAGGTTGGTCATTTATCAAAGAGATTTTTGAAGAAAGCTAGTTGGAAAAACTGACTGCCACCACAGGGGTGGACAGGTCAGTAGATAGATAAATATCCTGCCAGATGGACATGGGGCTAGATTGATAGCTAGACAAGAGGTTAGACAAGTACATTTATATGTCATTGGAGAGCTCATTGTATTGGATCAGGTCCTTGTGACACATGTATAGTGTCACAGGGAACCAGGAAGGAGGAATGGAATGATGCTGTCACTGCTAATACAGGCATTGTGATGTGATCCCAAAACCTTCATGAAGAGGAAAAGACTACTACATTCTTTTAAGGAATCTCTGTATCTTTTTTTAAGGGCTTTTCTTTTTCCCAGAGTGACTTACAGTCTAGTTTCCAAGTGTGCTAGCTTCATACATAGCTAGAACCATAGATGCACTCTGATTTGCCTTCACAACTAACTAATCAAAGAATCAGAATCAATGAACTAAGTGAAGTCAGTCTGCTAGAGAGTATCTGCTAACTAGGAAATATGCACAGGTCCTTGAGAAATCATTGTTTCCAAAAGTGGCCAAGAAAGCTGAATAGGGGGTAGCACCACGGACAGCTCCCAGGCATTTTTGAAATTGCCTTCTATGCTTGGTGCAGAAACAGAGTAAAGCACTGAGCTCACAGCCTGCACAGTCTCATCCCATTTTCATTCAGCTCAACTGAGAAAACCATTATATAAAATGCAAGTTTCTCTGTCTGATAACTTCCAGCCTTGGCTTACAGACTTCTCAGTGAGTTCCTTTCATTGCAACTTTAAGAGTTTGAGTCTCACCCCTCCCCTCACTTCACTAATTTCTCTGCTAGAAAGAAAAGAAGACCTTCTTGGTCTCTGACCCAATTTGTCCTTGAGATTATCCAAGGACTAGAGGGTTCCTCTGGGAGGTTTACTGTGTGGAGTGAAAGCAATTAAGGAGCCGAATAAAAGAATTAATTGCATGTGAGAATGCGGACTTGGATGGGAAGATGTTTAAATGAGCTCTGAAAGAAACAGCCTGCCAAGAGCGATTTTCTAATCAAAGGGGAATAAAAAGATTCAATCTCTATTTCACTCTAATCCAGAAAACACGTCTCATGGTGAAGTGGTCTTAAAATGGACTCACCAGCTGAAGCAGAAAAAGTGTCTGTTCAACATGAGAAGGGGCCATTGGCAAATGAGTCAAGATCCCGAGGGACACAGAGAATGCCTTAAAAGAAACTAAAGAAGACTTTTCTTTTATTTTGGTTTTTGAACGAGTATTTGTGTTCCAGAAGAAATGTACCTGATTCGTACAGAATTTCTGGGCTCTCTTACTGGAACAGCATGAAGTTTATTGGGAAACCTTCCAAGTTTCTCATTATAAGGATAATGTTCACTTGTATTAAGTATAGTCCTGGAAATTTCCCCTTTCCTCCTTTGTAGAGAGGATAACACCAACAATGCTGGAAATAAATGTTAATGTGCACCCATAGACATTGCCGTCTGATAAATGTGCCTCCCAGAACAGTTACATAAAGTGGTGGAACAACCAATCAGGTCCAACAGTTCAACATAGTTAAAGATCAAGAGAGTTGGCTTTTCTTTGCAGCTCCCCAGTATCTCCCTGAATAATTTTGGAACTTCATTTGGTGCTGCAGGGTACTTGAAGGATCTTTAAGTTGAATTTCCTGTGCAGATAAACACCATAAAGAAGAATGCTTGTCACAGGTCAATAAGGACTCCTATCCTGACCTAATATTCATAAAATGTCCAGCATACCATATAAGTGGCTCCAAATAATACATGGGGTCTTCATTTTCAAGATACTTACCTTTTATTTGTGGCTTATGTCTAATAATCAGAACTAAAGCTCTGATTATTAGAAATGGTACTAAATTTAGTCTGACTTTCTTTTGTTGCAGAGGTAACAGAAAGGAAGCTGACTATGGAGGAAGAGGAGGCCAAGAGAATAGCAGAAATGGGAAAGCCAGTATTGGGTGAACACCCCAAACTAGAGGTCATCATTGAAGAATCCTATGAGTTCAAGGTCAGGCCACTAGTGAGATCTAATTGAATAATAGATTCATTAAGGTGATGGGGGCAGAAGACCTGAGGTTTTGTTCAGTTTCATCACTGGATATATGAAGTTAAAGCTGAAGAAATCACTCACCCACCCTAGGTCTCATTTCTCCATATTTAACATGTTATAAACAGTGCTGGCCATTTGTATACTTGGAATATTGTGAAGAAATAAGATACCTTTAATGTACCATCCCAATTTTTGACTGCATTTTAAAGACAAAGATACTAAGACTCATTCTGCAGTGCAAGGATTATTGACATCATATCCTCATTCCCTATTTTATTACTCTCAATATCCAGTGCCATAAACCACAACCAAAGAAAGGAGATATATTGTCCCAGAGACTAGCCTAACTTTCAGAATTCTTGGACATCTTTCATTCCTTTGAATCTTCATTTGTTCTGAGCATTCTAACCTCATGTTTCCAAGTTTTTCTTTCCCTGCCAGACTACAGTGGACAAACTGATCAAGAAGACAAATCTGGCCATGGTTGTAGGGACCCATTCCTGGAGGGACCAGTTCATGGAAGCAATCACTGTCAGTGCAGGTAAGAAGGGTCTCAAGATGACTTTCTTGGGAAAATTAGCCCATCTCCAACAAGGAAGAGCAGAGACTTATCAGTGGCTCACCAGTCCTGAAAGAGTTCTGTGTCCAGTCTACTTGGCTCTAGTGCTACATATTCCAGTATTTCACTAGTTTACATTAGAACAAAATTGTGGATTAACAAAAAAAATTGTGGCTGTGTCTGGTTTCAAATCCTGGTTCTGCTGTGTGTACTAGAGCAGTTATCTTCTCTGTCCCCCGTGCCTTCATCTAAAATGGGAGCGATAGCTACCTTTCTCAGAAAAGTTGAAAGATACATTCAGGTATAAAATATTTATGCAGTAAATTCTGGTCTCCATTATTCCTGATCTCATTAACTTGGTCTCTCTCTGCTCTGAGACAGAAGGCAATTCTGATTTAGAGCTGTAAGGGTCAGGAATTTGCAAAATGCTTTGCATTGACTCTCTGACAGATCTCCGCTCTAGATAATTCCAAATCTCTCCACCACATTTCCCTGACATGTCCCTCAACAGTGACCCACAGCACAGCCAGGGTCCCCGAGGCCTGCAGATATGCTAGCATAGGATTAGGTGGCCATCCCTGTATTACCTCTTGGCAATACTGAGGCCTCCTCATGCTGCTGAGCGCCACTGGCCTTGTTTTTCCATGAGGTTTTGTTGTCATAGCAACCCACAGGGTCACATCCCCAGAGCTAGAGCAAAGTACAGCCAGGAAGAGAGATTTGTTGCTGCTGCCCCACGTTCACATCGGTCCTTCTAGTGACCCCTCTGATGACCTGAAACTGTGTCTCTCAAAGGACAATAAATGGAATGTAGGCCACATAGCCTACCAAACTCCCTTTAGAAATGGGGGAATTAAGGTTTAGAACAACAGAAAAATGTACCCCAGTTACAGATTTTCTTAATGTCAAGGCTGGACTTAGAACCCAGATTCCTGATTTCTACTCTTTTGAAACACAGCTTCTACCTGTTCTGTCAAAACATCACAGAGCTTACACATGACAGTGTGCTAGGGAGCCTCTGCACAGACTCTTCTTCTAGGTCACTGAATCCCTGCCCGTGTTTCCTGGCAAGAACAATCCAGTCCCAGTCCCACTGTGTCTCATAGGAGATGGGGAAGACTTTTGCATGACAAATGACAGAATGACAGCCGTAACTCCAGGGATGGATGATGACCCAAATCAGGATGATGCTGCAGCAACCAGGCCATAAAATTCAAGAGAGGCCCTGTTGGCATCCAGTGGAGAGCAAACACATGGCAACTGTGGGGGTTTTGTTTTGTTGTGTTGCTTGGGCAGTGATTTACAGACTGTTCGAGCCTCCTTTCCTTCTCCTCCACTACCTGTCCTCATGTTCTCCTGCCCCATCTCTTCATCTCTGTCTCCCTTCCTTGTTTCCTGCCCTCTCTTTCTTGTCCTCCCTTGGTGCCCTGCATTCAAATTGGCCAGTAACCAAATTACTTCCCATTTTCCAGCTCCTTTCCAGCTACTAAGTACTCATGCCCTGTGCCTTGTCAGCTACCCAGAGTGAGCCGCAGGACCTGATGCCTGCCAACTGGACTTGATTCTCTTGTGCATGCGGAGGATCTGACGGTGCTGCCCTCCCTTGGCCTGTTTATCTTGTCTCCAGCAGGGGATGAGGATGAAGATGAATCAGGGGAAGAGAGGCTGCCATCCTGCTTTGACTACGTCATGCACTTCCTGACTGTCTTCTGGAAGGTTCTGTTTGCCTGTGTGCCCCCCACAGAGTACTGCCACGGCTGGGCTTGCTTCGTTGTCTCCATCCTCATCATCGGCATGCTCACCGCCATCATTGGAGATCTGGCCTCTCACTTTGGCTGCACCATCGGTCTCAAGGATTCGGTCACAGCCGTTGTTTTTGTAGCATTTGGCACCTCTGTGCCAGGTGAGAGGAACAAATACTCTGTCTCATATAGAGGGTATTTCCAGTTCAAAGAATCCCTTCACTCTCCCGTATCTTCTTCATCTCAGATTGGCGCTTAAGAGAACATTTGCTCTTACAGTGAACAAAAGTCAGAGGGATTTCTGATAGTATTAATAATGAGATCAAACACTTCCTGGGTGTTTTTTAAATGATGGACACCATGTATGCTAAGTAGTTTACATGTTCAATCCCCTCAATGCTCACCCAAATTCTATTAAATAGGGAAGTCACTATTCCCACATGACAGATGAGAAACTGAGGTCTACTAGATTACCCTACCTGCCAAGTCAGTGATCCAGTTTCTTAATCTATACATTATATTACTCAACAGGACAAAATATGTGGACACTGTTCTTCCACTTACTACTGGTAGTCTCTGAGAGCATAAAGATTAGCCTGCTTTAAAATGTCACTGCAGAACTACCACATGCATTCTTAGCTTCTTCTGAATGTGTGGACACCTGCGAGAACAATGTATCTCTTAGCAGGATGGGCAAAGAAAGCTTAGTGTGAGATTTGTCCTTCCCCATGATGCTTTTATTATCTCCCAAGCACCCAGAGACAAACGGAGTTAGACATTAATTAATTAATTAATTTATAAGACAAATATTTACAGAGCTCCACTTGTGTCTCCTATGCTATTATGGTAGTTGCTAGAATTATTATAAGAAGTATGACAGACATGTTTCCTTCTCCATCTCAAGTTTATAATCTAGTGAAGGACAGTCCACTCTGAATATGTCAATTAAAACCATCTTGATGAATTATGTAAAGTAAAACTTAAAAACAGAAAGATGTAGGCAAGACTGGGTCAGAAATGGCTTCCAAGGGAAGTCTTATAATCTGGGCCAAAATGACAAGTTAGAGTTAGTAAGTACAGAGGGGGTCTTTGCCAGGTTTCTTGCTTAATTCACTTGTGGCCTCTAATGCTTCTAAGACTTTACCAGTTCCATGGGCTCGAGGCAAAAGCAAAAGGCATCTTCTCATGGGAGATTAGAGAGGAGTATGCTAGCAAGACTAAAGTAAACCCTTCCTGGAACAAGAACATACTTTCTGGCAAGTAACTGAATCTATGTCCCAATCTATGGAAACATCTTCCCAAAGCCCTAGCACCGGTGGGATTATAAATACATTAGTTATGCAAGAAGTTTGGCTATCATGGAATCCAGTGATAAGAAGTTAGATGCATGATATAGGGAAAGTGGATGTGATGCCCTGTGATCACTGCTGTCCAAACCATTGGAGGAAAGGAGCTGATATGGGGGAAGAATAAATGTGGGAAGAACTAACAGAGGATCAGAAGCAAAGATGCAAGGTCATGAGCAAGGAAGGATGGTTTTCTTAGGAGATCTGAGAAAACTGGCAATGATGAGGTAAGTCAGGACAAACTGGGCAAGGAGATGGCTTGGAAATGTTCAAATCCTGGCAACTGCTCCAGAAAACAACTGACAGCATTTGGAAAGGTTAAGATATGGTCTATGCTTCTGTTATCATAGCTCTGGATAAAGCTTTCCGGATGTAGGTCAGTGGTATAGAAAAGTATTTATATGAAGGTGTTAGGGTAAACTCTCTTGCTAACTTCCTTTGTGACCTTGGGTAGATTCCTTGGTCTTTATTTTCATTACCTGTAAAATGAGAAGGCTGAGCTAGGTATTCCTGGTGGTCTTTCCTGTTTCTATAATCTGTACCAGGACCTAAGGTCAAATATCCTTCAAAGTCCTGTGATGCCTATACTAACTGCAGTGACAGAGCCCTCTCTTCCTTGGGTTCACAGCTCACTCTACATGTCCCCATGGTGGTTCTCCAGCAGGTCCTGTGTCCCAGACATCAATTCCCAATCCTGAGTCCATAGGTTTTGCTCAGTCACTGTCAGTGTTAAGTGCGTATGTGTGCCACTCACCAGTTGCAATCATGTGTCTACTCTAAGCAGCTTCCGGAGAGGTCAGAGTTCCCTGGGGAGATATGATGAAATGGAAAACTCCCTTACGGAGAAAAGCAGTCACAGGAAAACAATAAACCCACTTGTTAAGTATCAGGACCAGAACAGCTCTTAGGGATATTTCAGATTCCTGCAAATGAGAAAAGAACCCCAGACCAGTAATATGACTTCCCAACAAGATACAGCTCATTAGTAGCCGAGTTGGTAGTGGCCTTATGCTCAGTTGCCTTTTTAAATCCTTCACACCTTGGCCTCTTGCCAGCTTCCATTTGTCTCTGTCCTTTTCCAGATACATTTGCCAGCAAATCTGCTGCCCTCCAGGACGTGTACGCAGACGCCTCCATTGGCAATGTTACAGGCAGCAACGCCGTCAATGTCTTCCTGGGTATCGGCCTGGCCTGGTCCGTGGCCGCCATCTACTGGGCCCTGCAGGGACAGGAGTTCCATGTGTCAGCAGGCACGCTGGCCTTCTCAGTCACCCTTTTCACCATCTTTGCATTTGTCTGCATCAGTGTGCTCTTGTACCGACGGCGGCCACACCTGGGCGGAGAGCTTGGTGGCCCCCGTGGCTGCAAGCTTGCCACGACGTGGCTCTTCGTGAGTCTGTGGCTCCTTTACATACTCTTTGCCACGCTGGAGGCCTATTGCTACATCAAGGGGTTCTGAGCCACAGAACAAGGCCTCAGCAGGACAGGCCTCGGACTTCTAGGAGAAGGGCACTTCCCCACCAGTGCCCTTTCCAGGGTGATAGCCCTGGAGAGGAAGACCAGGGCTCAAGCCCCAGGAACTTCACCTGACCCTGGCTGTGCACTGGAAAAGTCTTAATCAAACAGTCAGAATGGAGGAGACATCCACCTTCCAAAGTATTTCATTAAATATAAATCGACAACAGCAACAAATCCACCTCTACCCCATCTCTCGCATATGTCCCAAACCCACAGCAAAGGTCACCCTTCTCCTCCTATTTTGCCTTCCGATTATTCCTTTGCCTCCAGTTTCTTTGGGGGCAGGGTTTCTCCCATCTGTCCAATGTGACACATCATGATTCTCTCATTCAGCTTGGAAAGATGTGAAAATGAACCCTTTCCATGTGGCTGGTTTGGGGTTCTTTTCATTGTAATCATTATCGTGGATGCCTTTGTTTTTCCACGAGATTTTACTTATTTGTGGTCTCATCTTTTCTTTCTGAGTTTGGTGACAAAGGTGCCATGGAGGACTCCAAGTCTGAGCCAGCAGATAGAAGCATGGATTTTTCAGACACATCCCCTTACTCTCAAGAGGTCACACCCATGGCTTGGCTCAGCGAAGTCCTGCCCCCGTCTCCTTTTCTTTTCCCCTGAGTTCTTTGGAGGACAGATGACAACTGGATGAAGCAAGCTCAATTTGGGGAGCAGGAGGAGCTTTATTCATTTCCATTGAAATCAAATAAAAAACAAGCAGTTGTCTTCCTCTCTGTCCACATCTTTCCATTCTGTAGGTCCTGTTTCAGTGTTTTGTGTGCACTCCTGCAGAGAGACCCACAAAATGTGTGCTTATAGGACAAAAGCTGGAATGGTACATGATGGCAAAGGGGCAGCTGGTGAGCGAAAGGGATACGTACAGCTTCTCAAATATGTGTGGCTTTGCATATGAGGCAGGAGAGAAGAGGTGTCCAACCAGTAAGATCTTAAAGGAAAAGAGTATACAGTATTGAAAATGTCAGTGTTTCTGAGAAATGTCAGCTTCACACCCCCTCACATCCTGATGCACCATACTAAGAGGGCTGACTATATTTTCTTGAAGTCATGCAAGAAATTTAGACGTTTAGAAGAGAACAAGGGGATTTTTCCATCTCTCCTGGTCCTTGGGCCAGGTTTGAAAGAATTTTCACGATAGGAACTGGGATTCCTCATTTCTCTCATGTTCCTGCGTGTTTTTAAACCTCGTGAAGCTCTTTTTCCAACCTGTGGGGACACTTCTTGCCCCGCTAAGAAGAATCTTAGTCACTGTAATCCCGTGGCGTGTAGGTTTATAGGAAAAGAGACTGACATGCCCTGTGGACCTTTTCCCAGTGGACTTTGAAAGGATCTGGCTTTAAAACACACAAACACACATAAACACACATATGACATCACCACAAAACTGCCCACAGATCTTTAGGCTTTCTGCGTTGACATGAATACATTTTCTAAGGGGGGAAAAACTGTTTAATTTTAAACACATTTTTTAAGGAAAAAACTGAAAAAGAAACAGTGCTTGTGTCATAAGCTATGTTGACAGTTGCCAGTGGAAATATTGGGTTGGTTTAAAAAAAATAAAAGCTCTACTTATATCTCTCTACATCCAGCTTCTGCTCTCTGTGTTTCTCCAGGGAATGGGGGGGGGGGCATCTGGTTCTGCCCTGAAGCAGATGTCACTGAGGAGAAGGTGCCAGCTCCCTTTATGCTCAGGCACAGTGAACCAAACATGGTACTTTTGAAACTACAGTATTTCAAGCAACTGCCACTGATGAGACCCAGACTTTAAAAAACTGAGTACATAAGTAGTAAGGCCCATGATGGTAAAAAGAAGGAGTTTTGGTTTTAGAAAAGAACAGTGGATTCCAGCTAGGAAACCAGTGCTCATATTTCTTTCTTTCTTTCTTTTTTTTATCGGTACCAGGGATATTTCTAACAGTCATCATTCAGCATCCATCATTCATCCAACAACTCTGCACACCTTGCAGGTATGGAACTGCATTCTAGTTACACAAACAAGAGTAAGATGTAGTTCCTGACCTCAGGAAACTCCTGGTTTGGGGGGAGGGGATGAAACATTTTAATCAGCGTTCTTTGAGTTATAAGCGACAACCCAATTAAAACAGTTGAGTCACCAACCCTGATGCTCCCTCTTTCACTGCCTCACAACTGGGCCTTCCCTTTTCTTGTCTGAATGTAAATTGAGAAAATACAGCCAGTTTCCCATTCCCAGAGGGCCAGTTGGAGAAGACAAAAACCTTTACAGCAGGCTGTCTTGGTGGCCAGGTGCCTTTGGATTATTTGTTGTGTATTAAGTATCTATTCCTGGTCTAGATAACTTGGGTAAGCAAAGGAGGGTGCAGTCACACTGTATGTGCAGTGCCCCTTCCCAACACTAAATAATGGGAAGTAGCTTGTAAGAGAGCTTATAAACACCAAGCTACAAGCAAAAGTGGCTGTTTTAGAGATGTCTGTGGCCTGCGTGCTCTAAGAGCAATCATGGTAACACAATGGGGAGAACCACAAACTCAACCTGGAGGGATTGGGAAAGAACTCACAGAGAACGTAGTGCTTAAATAGGATCCTGAAGGAGACTCACTAGTGATTTGCTTTGGTGAAAGGCCTTTATATTGGAGGACAGTCATTAAAGCAATGGCATGCTCAAAGACACAGGGTTAAACTGGACATGGTGGGTCATGCAATAAAGATAGTCAGCACTGCTAGAGTATAGAGTTCTGAACTGAGCTCCACTTGGGGGTTTGAAGTGTTTTAGACTAAGGAAAGGTTATCAGTTTATATGATGGCGTTTTTCTACTTTTTCTCTCAAGACTGTGGGTTTTTAGATCTTGCCTGGGCTTAAACTTGTGGCCAGAAATGAGGCTGGGAAGTACTTCTTTGGAAGCACAAATTAGAAAGCAACAAGATTTAAAAATAAAACAAAACATCATAAAAGAGCAGGTAGAAAAACCTTGACTCAAAAGCTCTTCTTTCTCCCCCAGTCTTAGTTGGTTACATGACAGATGTGAAATCATGACATCCATTTGTGTCCATCTTTCCCATTCTCAAAATCCTTCTGGACTCTCCAGATGCTGCGCATTATCAAGAGAGAAAGTAGGATGAACAACAGAGAATGGAGAGGAGTCTGAAGGGATCCGCTGGGAATCTGAAGACCAAAGCACAGTCTAGCTGCCACCAACAACTACGGCTGTCACCTTGAGCCAGTCCTTCTGCTGCATCACAGTGACAGCCTCAGAAACCAATTTCTTCCACTTTAATGTTGAGGCTGTAGAATACACACAACAAATTATGTGCATATGTGTACATGCGTATTTACACATGTGCACACGATCAAACTGCCTGACAACCTTGATTGACCTAATATTGCAGAGGTTCTTTTGCAATGCCTTGGTGCTGTGCCTGTGTATTAGTATGAAAAGGACATCACCAGCCCTTGCTTTTATTTCCCAAGGGGCTTCCTGTGTTCTGTTTCACTTACAGCCCATATTTATTTTCAGCACCTTCTACTGACTGAGCCACAATATTCCCATTCTCTTGTCTCAGTCTTAGTATTCATCAGTATTAGATGCTATAATAAATCAACCCGATATTTTGTTGGCTTAGCAAGATAGAAACTTATTTCTCAATCATGTCCTAATTCAGTGAGGATATTCTTGGTTAGTAGGTGACTTTTGTCTATTTGGTGATTCAGAGACTCAGTTTCTTTCCATTTTGTAACTTCCACTTTCCAGAGCAGCAGATAGGAAGAAAATTAGAGGCTGAAAGCATTTGTAACAGCCTTGATTCCAAAGTCACACTCATCCCTGCAGTTCATGCTGACTCTTTAACCCACCCAAATACAAAGGTAACCTAAGTTCTTGCCTTCGAAGCCCTCCCCAATGAGCACTCTATACTACAAAAGGATGAATGTTTTAGAGATGTCTGTGCCTGCCACAGTCTCACTGTGGTTCAGAATTAATATTTTAATATCAGTGACCAATAGCAAACTGACCTGTATCCATATGAGTTTTCAAAACCTTTGATGTATGCGTGTGTAATAAGAACCACAAAAGGTAGGTATTATAATTTCACCAATGAAGTTGTGAGAAATGTCCAGGAGCGCACAGAAAGTGTCAGACACAAATGCAGGTCTTCTAATTCCAAATTCTGCTTAGAGTGCTTATCCCAGAACATCATGACCTCTTGTGACAAACACTGAGACATGCAGTGAGAGAAGGCTAAGATTGCAGGCACCAGGTCCAGTCAGTGAAGGGATGCCACAGACAGGCTGCCAGTATCCAGGAGGGAAGATACAAGACACCAGCCACCAGCTGTTGTCTCATTCGCCAGTGGTTCTCCTCTCCTCTGGTTTGTCTCTGTTCTTATCAAGTGAGCACCTTATCTTGGGGCACATAGAAGGGCTGATGTACCGATGAGAGCCAAAGAAGACTGGGCAAATTTTCTTGTGATAAAGTGATTTGGATTGAAGAGCCTAATTACTAAGAAAATTACTGATGGAGCATCATCTGTCCCCAGAGAGGGATGATTCAAAAGACATCTTCCTGGGAAAGAATATCCATAAAAAGACTCCCATGTCATGTGGAACAGCAGTTCCAGAAGGGAACAGAGTTGGGGATTAATGTCTTAGTCCATTTTCTATTGCTGTAACAAAATACCAGAGTCCCAGTGCTTTACATTTTTAAAAAAGTCTATTTAACTCATACTTCTGGAGGTCCAAGAACATGACACTGGCATCTGTTTTCACTTCAGTGGAGGTCTTGTGTGACATCCCAACATGACCAAGAAATGGAAAGCAAGGAATAAGCATGGATGAGACAGAAAAGGATAGAAAGCTGATCCACTGCATACAACCTACTCTTATAAAAACTACCTCACTCTCAAAAGAGCCGCACTAAGCTTTTCATGGGGGTGGAACATCATAGCCTCATTACTTCTTAAAGGCACTACCAATTACCAACACTGTTACATTGGGAACAAAGTCATAATATGAGTCTTGGCAGAGACTAGTCACATCCAACCACAGCAAGGGGGAGATCATATTATTGAAAGTGAGATTGGCCTTTACTCATAAACTTAAATGTAATCAATCATTCTTTCTTTCAGTACACATTAATTGAAGTTTAGCAGACAAATAAAAATTATATGTATTCAGAATGTAAAATCTGGTATTTTGATTGATATACACACTCTGTAATTAAGCTAATTAACTTATCTATCATCTCATACAGTTCCCTTTTCATATACTGAGAATGTTTAAGATTTACTATCTTAGCAAATTTCAAGTATGTATACCATATATTATTATTAATCACAGTAGTAATCATGCTGTACCTCAGGACTCCAGACCTTACTTTAACCTAGAATTACAAGCTTATGCCCTTGAACCACCTCCCCATTTTCCCACCTCCAACCCCTGGTAATACCCTTCTACTCCCTGATTTATGAATTTGACTTTTCTAGATTGCTCATGAAAGTGAGTCATGTAGCATCTCTCTTTCTGCGCCTGAATCATTTCACTGAACATAATGTGTTAGGTTTATTCGTGTTGTACAAAAGATAGGATTTCCTTCTTTTTTGAAGCAGAGTAATATTCCACTTACACATACAGCACAATTTATCTATTCACCTGTTAATAAATGAATAGGGCTGTCTTGGCTATTATAAATAATGTTTCAGTGAACACAGGTGCACACAGGTCTCTTCTGGATTCTGGTTTCATTTCCATTTTACTATATACATAAAAGTGGGGTTGCATCATTCCCTCTTTAAAATCTGGAAAGGAGTTGACCTAAACTAAACTCTTTTAGTGTCTTGTAATTTGGATTGTGGCTCTGATCTTAGTCCTTTATACTGTATTTCAAGTTCTTTGGACCTCTATCTCAATGAAAACACAATAGGAGCTAGTTGTTACTCAGTCATGTTTGTTACCACTGCACATTACATCAATGAAATATCTGCTATACTGTGCAGCAGGTGTTCATTCTTTTGCTATTCTCAGGACTTCTGGGTGGGTCCTCATACAATCATTTTCTCTTTCCATGACTGTGAGAGAATTTAAAAATCTAGTGACCAGCAAATGATATGTTTGATCCATCCAGTGCTTTTTCAAAAACAGGAATAGTTGCAAAACTGAAACATTTTGTATTAATTCTGGAATTTGAATTCCCTAACCACACTGGCTGAGCATATCTGCATGAAAACTATTTGATGCAGCTCGTAAGAGACCACTCCATGTACACAAGGTCTATGCTATCAGTTCTCTAGAGTTTCTACCCAACCCATCTCTCTTTTAAGTGACCAATCAGGAGCCATTTGTGCATGGGACACTTGTTACAGAATCAAAGCATTGAGAATTTTGGCATTTCACATATTGGTGCCTCCAGCACTCAGTGCAATCTAAATCCAGTTCCGTCATTGTGGAATTTTAAACAAGTGAGGACTTCCTTGAGCCTCATTTTCTCCAATCTAAGAATATAGTGTTGCAAGGATTAAAGGAAAAAATTTTCAAGTCAGTACCCATAGTTCACAGTGTGTACTCCCCATAGATTTGGAAGTTAATACTAGGAGAAACAGCAGTGGTACCAGGACTTCTAAATCAGGCAAGCCTATAGGTACAGTAGAAAAGACAGACATATTTGGTGTCAAAGAAATAGTAACATAAATATGGCTAGTTGGCCATATCAGGTCTGGCATGTTAATAAGTAGGGCAGGTAACGGAGGGTGGAAACAACTGTGGGGAGGTCAGCCTTGGGAGGAGGTAGGCAATCTGTCCAAGGTCATGTCCTAAGCAAGTGACAGAGCTGGAGTCTAGGTCTACTAGACTCCAAAATAATTGCCACATGCACCAGTTGGGTATGTAAGATAGTCGCTATTTCCTGGTATAATACTTAAGAAGAAAATGGATTGAAATAGCATGACTTGTCTTGGTTTGCCCAAGACTTTCCCAGTTTTAGTACTGAAAGCCTTGTGTCCCTTGATCCTGGGAAACTAGAGTTGTTTATTGCTTTCAAATATGAGTCTGACATAGCTAGTAAATAGTAGACGCTGTATATGCACCTTGTGTTATCTCATGGTGTCATCTTTTCCAACCATTTCATGTCCTTTTGCTCTTAGCCAGAGTCTCATCTTGATGAGGTTCCTCACCTGGTAATTTTATCCAAACCATCATTCCCAAAATTCTTAAGTTTTGGCACATTACTCAGTCATTCTATGACCACAACTTTCAGGCACAAGTGTTTGAAAAGGCACACCACATGAATCCCCAAGTTTCAGGCACAGTCCTTCATGTTCTCATCGTGCAGCAGCAACTCAGTCTCTCTCAAGTAATTAGGATGATCACCCCACCTAGTTTAATGAATCCAAAAGGGGTAAGGGAAAGGATCAACTTCTTTTTAATCAGAATTATAATTACATTCATTGGTAGGCATATGTATCCTTTTGACGTTATGATCTTCATATCTACTGAGCCCAAAAATATAAAAACAGAAATTAAACTTCTTCAAATGGATTACAAGCCATAATACTGGAGGATCACTCTTTGGCCTGAATACATTTGAATTCTGTGTAGAGGCAAGCAGCAGCAAATACCTGCCCCAGTTGAAACATATGCTGCATTTAGTAAGGTAACATCACACTATCACAAGGTTTTATCACCTAGCTGGTTCAGTAATTGAGTCTGCATTTGACTATGGCCCTAGTCATCCAGCCATCTTTAAGTAATAGAAATGGTTATAAGTCCAGTGCCCTGGATTAGAGACATCATTGTAAAAGATGGTAATGGGTAAGGCATTTTGAGTCTATAGTGGAGATGCTAACAGAAACACTATGAGCAATAAAGGCTAATATCTACCAAAATATGGGTCTATCCCCTGTGAAGTCTAACTTTTGCCTCTTTTGTGATAGTAGTGGTCCAATATAATCAATCTAACACCAGGTAACTGGGTGGTCCTCCTGGGAGATCTTGTTATATCACGGCTAGTTTGTTGCTCCTACTGTTAGAAAGACATTTATTCACGATGAGCTTTGACAAGAGGCTACCATGCTATTGAGCCAAGTACAGTCTCTATTTCTCCTGCTAATTTATGCCCCTTGAACAAGAATTCAGAATGGCTAGAGATACTGGCCAACTAATATTCATGGTCTCTTTGATTAATGAGCACATCAATCACTGTGCTTGTACTCAGGTAGGTATTTATACGAGACACCAAATCTTCATACAATGGACTTCTTTCCACACATTTTCCAAATCTCCCTATGGTTTGGTCTATTTTCTGCTCTTATAACTGATTTATTTCTTACAGTTCTGGATTCTGGGAAGTTCAAGGTTAAAGAACCACATCTGGGAGAGAGTTCGTGTTGATGGGAACACTCTGTAGAGTTCCAAGGTGGCACAAGGCATCACAGAGTGAAACAGAGCAAGTTTACTAACTTGGGAATCTTTTTACTCTGATAAGGTCACTGATGCAGTCATGGAAGCTCTGCCTTCATAGTCTCATCTAGTCACCTCCCAAAGGCCCCTCTTCCAGATATCATTACCATATGACCTTGAGGATTATGTCTCAATATGAGTTTTTGAGGGAAGATACACCAGTTAACTTCCTTTCAAGTCTTCAGTATGAGTCAATATCAATCCATAATTCAGTCTGAACTGGATATGTTCAGACTGCCTGAAGCTCTGCCCACTGGGAGGATTCCCATCCATTACAGTCTGTAAGGGTCTCCTCCAAGAAGAGCTACAGCATGGCTCTGTCCACTGCTGGCTGGCACTGAAACATTGTGCAGATGCATTCTGGAACTAAATCCATGTTTTCTTACTTTACAAACTGATCACAGAAAATTCCCTGGAAAGCCATTGTGGCTGAGGTTGAGATTCTAACGTTGTAGGTAACAACTATCAGAGAAGTCTAAGCCACCTGTTTGTACTATTGCTTTCTCAACCTGATTCAGCCAGGTTCTGTTTATCTATTTCATGTTATATGGAATGCCACTATGCAAGTCCAGGTTTATAATTTTCTGAGAAAAGCACCCAGTTCACTATGTCACCTGGTTTGAATCCTTCCCCCAGCGTCCTGAGGACTCCTAGTGTGGTTGACTGCTTATTTCATGCTGTACCTTGGACTTGGTCTATATCCCTACCATTTCTGTGGCTCCAGGAAAGGAGGCCCCTTTAAAGTTTCCTAAGAGGATTTCCAGTTCTCTACATGCATATACATTCATAGCTTGTAATTATTTTCCCCACCCTCAGTCACTGTATGTTGTCTGATGCCCCATAAAGAATCAGCTGACTCACAATTTTTAGCACTGTTTTTGCTAATAGTGCTAAAAACCACTTGAGATCACCCAACACCTTGCCATATCACCTCCAGTTATGACTTGCGTGATTATAATGCTACTATCTTCCACAAGCCACCTGGGTCCTATTTTCCCTCAACAAGAAAGTTATCCTTGAACTATCAAGTATTTGACCAACTCAAATCCAGAGTCTTCTTTTATGAGCTTATTTCCTGGGGCCATTTCTAGCAGCAGTCAGTATTTGTCAAAATCCCAAGAGAAGCAAATGGTGCATTCAAAGTAAAATATTACAAAGTATGAACAGATTGTTGAAAATCCAAGGCTAGCAGCACTGGAACTGTTATCACTTCTAGGACCAAGCTGCAGAAGAGAGGTTTTAGAACTAAGAAGAGAAAGGAAAGAAGGGAGGAGCAACACTTTTGAGTTGAAGGTAGTTAGCATAGGGCAATTTTACAGGAAAGAACCAGGGGAGTCTTCTCTTCCCTCCCAAGCTCTCTTCTTTTGCTGAACAAAAGGGCACAGAAACTCCACTGATGCAATACAGACAAATCAGACTTCTGTGGTAAAGCAGGAAGCAGATGGAGAAAAGAGAAGAATGGATCTAGAGACACTTGGAACACCACATGGAGTTGTTGCAATGATTTCATACAGCAACAAGATTTTAAAAATGCCTGACATACACTGTTGCATCTTGGCATCTTAAGTGAATTGATTCCAGGACTTCCCTTCTTCATGAACCAAAGTCTATGGATGCTCAAGAATCTCACATAAAATTCCCTACTATATGCATATAACCGCCACACATCTTTAAACTCTAGATTCCTATAATGCCTAACGCAATGTAAATCATTGTTACATGATATGTATTGTTTAGAGAATAGTGACAAGGAAAAATGTTTGTATATGTTCAGTACAGATGCAAGGGTTTTTCCAGAATATCTTTGATCTGTGATTTGCTAAATCTTCAGGTGTCAAATTTGCATATGTGGAGGGCCAAGTGTAATAAGAATTCCCAGGAGAAAACACTGAGGAGATCCAGGGAGGTGAAGCTGACTGCTCTAAGGCACATAATTAGTTCATAACAAAGCCAGGACGGGGACTCCTGCAAGAAGTACTTTCTCCATTAACACTCTTGGCTCTGCTGTAACAGGTGACTTTGCCACTGATGTTTTTTTCCTGTAGCTTCTCCACCAGCAGTTATGTCTCTATGATACAGCCCCTCGTCTTACCTTTTGACAATGCCATGTGCATCTCATTATTCCATCTCTGATTCATTTCACTCTACCTTTTCCTAGTCATCTTTTTAGATACTGACATGACGTGCCTTTTAAGATCTCAGTAGATATCCTCTTTGTTCCACATCAGTGGACTTCGCCATTCATACATACCTCTTCCTCTTTCAATGTACAGCAAATTGAATGCTATTAAAATTACCAAATTCAGTGTTGAAAATAGTGGAATCTAATTCTGGCTCTACTGGGAGGTAAGTGGGTTAACCTAAAGAAGACCCCTTTGTTTATTAAGATTTGGGATTTTTATGTATAAAAATTAGAATAATCATTCTGGGGAGTATACCTTAGTGATATGATAGCCTGCTTTCTTAGCATCATGAGGCCCTGAGTTTAATTCCCAGCCTGCAAAACTAAATGAACAAATTAAACACATTATAATAGGTGATGTTTTAGGCTCTTCTCAGTACCTAAGTTCACTAACGACATAAAGAAGAAATAGGATGATGACTCTTAGAAAGTGGTCTCCAGCTTTGCACCAGGCATTGTGCCGAGTACACCCTCATTATCTCACTGAACCACCATGGCCACCCAACAGGAAAGGATTGTCCTCATTTTACAGGTAATGAAACTGAGACTCACAGCAGACAAGTGATTTTGCAAGAGCCTACTGGACTGTGTACTTGGATTTGCCTGACACAAGTAGCCAAACATTAACCCTAATGACTCTAATTCTCGAAACGTGACCTCCAAATTAGCAACATCAGTGACATGTAGGGATGTATTAGAAATGCAAATTCCTAGGCTTCACTCCAGACTTCACGTTAGATCTCTGGGAAGAGATCCTAGTGATTTGTGTTTAACAAGCTTTCCAAGAAAATCTGATAGACCCTCAAGTGAGAGACCCACTGTTCTGAACCATTATGCTGGCTCACTCTGTGTTATTCTTCTATTATGATATACTTCATATGTTCAAATGTGAAAATAACACCACTGCTCTTTTAAAAAGAGCATCAGTATCTTTCTATTTGTATATCCTATTTTATCTTTTAAATGTTTATTTTAATCTTTACTTTGAAGAATATCTAACACATTAAACAGTAAATGGATTAGCAAGATAAACTCCTATGTTCTCTCTCCCAGTTTCAAGAGTTACCAAGTCATTGTAAGTATTGTTTCCTCTATTCCCTTAACCATTCCTAACCAACTTCCTCCATTATTTTGAAGCAAATTCCAAGTATCAAATAATTCCATCTGTAAATGTTTAAGTACATATTTTCTAAACCACATGGATAATCTGTAAAAACATAATTATGGGCTGTTATCATACTTAAAAATTAATAATTCCTGGGTATCATCAATTATCCAGTCAAGTTTCTCATTGTTTCCCAGTTTTATTTTTAAGTGTGCCTCTCTCATAATTATTCCCATTTATACATCTCAGTATAGCTTTTGCATCATTTCAATGATTTTTTTTTACCACATCCCTTATTCAGTATTGCAAGGTACTCTAAAATTCTAAGGGTCACTCCAATCCAGAAGATGGAGCAGACATGACATGTAATGATTACAACATAGTTGTGGATAGGGGCAAACTCTTGGGAGTTTGCAATACCAACACTTGATGCTAAAGCAGCATATAATGGACAAAGAAGATAGAATTCTTTCTAAAGGAGTTGGCACCATGCACAGACTATGGGGAGAGCAAGTAGCCAGCCCCTTCCTGTTGATGTCATTTTTGGAAAGCAGGAGAACAAGAAGCCAGGCCCTTCCTGTCAGCCAGTACCATGCATGGGTTGAGGGGAGGAGAACCAGACTCCAGCCCCTTCCTGTGAGTCAGTGCCAGTCACAGGCCATGGGGAGGACAACAAGAAGCCAGCCCCTTCCTGTGAGTTAGCATCAGTCACAGTCTATGGGGAGGACAATCAGACACCAGACCTTTCCTGTTAGTTGGTGCATGCACTGGCCACAGGGAGAAAAATCAGATGCAAGCTCTTTCCTGTGCACAAGCCACAGGGAGGAGAACAAGATGCCAGACTCTTCTAGTACATGGACTGAGAGAAAAAAAGAGCCAAGGTATACCACATTCCACCTCACAAGCGACCAGCTGATTCAGAGAAACATAGGCTGAGATGATCACTATTGAAATAAAATAAAACTTAATGTTTGTAGTGTTTAGTGTTTCACTGACTTTGCAGGCCTAAAGCCAGTAGTCTGATCATCTACTTAGAGTTTAACAATACACAATATAGCATTTATGGGGGATCTCCTTCTGAAGGTGGTAACCATTTTTAATTCCCTACCATTTTGTTGTAAAGTCCTGTATCACTTTCATTGTTTCATTTGGTTTGATTTTATTCAGTTTTGTCTTTTTTTGATTTTGTTGTAGCTGATGGTTTGGGAAGCTATTTCAAAGATAACAAGATATATTATGGTAGCCATTTTGGATTTACTGTTATCTTGTTTTGAAGCCCTTTATTGCTTTCATTGGGTAGATATTTTGAAGACCACAAGAGGCATTATGATAACCATTGTTGATTTCCTATTATCTTGTTTTGACGTCCTGTGTCACTTACAATGGTTTGTTTTGATTGGCTTTATTCTGTTTTATTTTTCTTGGTTTTATTCTCTTTTAAAATAAAAATGTTTAACAATATTTCTAAAAAGAAGTGATGGGGATGACAATGTGCAATATATGTACCATTGTTGCTCCCTGATTGATGTGTTTTGAAATTTTGTTTTAGTTCTTTTCTTCTTCTTCTTTTTTCTCTTTCACCTGAAATAAAATGCATTTGATAAAAGAAAAAGAAGGGATATTCAGGAGAAGATTCTTACATTAGCCAGAAGAATTATAATGTGGTCTGCTTATTTTAATTAAATTTTCTTTTAAAAAATCAAACAAAAAGATAACCTTTTTACCAACTCAAAGTATATTTATTGATTGTTCCCTCAATGATCAATGAAAGGAAAACCTTTAAAATACATACTCCACTTTTCAGCACATTCCTCTTAAAAACCTGGACCTCAGCAGGGCTGCTACTAGAGGAAGAGAATGGTAATTTGGGAACTTTCAGGAGGAAGCATGTACAGTTCTGAGCAGGAAAATGAAGTATGAGCTAAGGTTTGAAGTACCAGAAAGAGTTATTAGATGAGGACAGGTAGAACATGTACATTCCAGCAGTTCAGAGGCACAGTATTAAGAGCAGCAAGTGATTATTAGTGCCAGATTACTATCAAAGTGATACTGACTACACAACGTAAACTCTAAGGTCCTAAACTTTTACATGTTCCACTCAACTACATAAAAGTTACCTACTTCGAGGGGTTGGGGGTTAATATACATAACTGATGTAACATATACATCACATCACCTAATAGGTTTAGGATTATCTATATTGTTGTTGGTAGTGTTGTTCTAGGCAGAAGCATAGATGTGACTTGAAGAGTATCCTGAATGTGGATGTGGGAGAGTTTAACAGAATGCACACCAATGCAGTGTGCAAATGTCATAATAATGAGATGTGCATACTGTACAGGAATTTGGGGGATGGGTTGGAATAAAGATTTAAGGTCAGGAGCAGAGATGTTTAGGCAACTCTAATGATCCAGATAGCTATCACATTAATCCTCTCATAGGGGCTGGGGATTTAGCTCAGTGGCATAAGCACCTGCCTTGCAAGCAGGTGGTCGTGAGTTCAATCCCTGGTACCGATAAAAAGTCAAAAAAAAAAAAAAAAAGAGCAAACATTAGTCCTCTCAGGCTACTGTAACAAAATGACATAGATTGAATGGCACAAACAACAGGAATTTATTTTCTCACAGTACTGAAGGCTAAAAGTTCAAGATCAAAGTGTCAACAAGGTATGTCAAGCCTTCTGGTAAGGGTTCTTGGCATAGCTTGCAAATGGTTACCTTCTTACTGTGCTCTCCCACTTCTTTCCTCTGCATGGATGTGGAGAGAGAAAGATCTCTGGTGTCTGTTTCAATCCTTCTAAGAACATCAGTCCTAAGTTAGGACTCTATCTTTATGAACTTCTACAACCCTAAGTATTGCCATGAGGCCCTGCCTATAGAAGACCTACCTGTAGAATGCCAATTCTCCTTGAATATAGAATAATTATCTCTACTTTAGCTAAACCTGGCACTATCTCTATGTACTGATATGTATAGAGCTGGCTAAGATATTTTTTTAAATTGGCAATGTAAATCGGGTTAGCTAAAGTATTGACGTGTAATCTTTAAAGCCAGGCAACAGTCCTGTTTTCCCTTTTGGGTAGCTCTCTCTAAATGATTGAATCCAGAGGGATGACAGAGTCAGTGCTCGAGAAATGTCAACTAGGTTCAAGCCTTGAGATAAGAGGCTATGATTTCCCAGGGCACAAAAGTTCACACATCAAAAACTGAAGCACCAGTCCCCTAAGCATTAAATGCTACCTCAACTGTGTTATGCAGATTGATCCTTCTGCATATCCTTCTCTCTGCATAGTGTAGAGGTGTTTTCTGGCCTCCTTGCTAGCTCAGCTCACATAGCTCACATAATTTCCTCCATTCTCATCATCACTCATCCTCAAGCCACTCATTTTTTCACAAATTAACAAATTCTGGGTTAGTCCCTGAGCTGAGGCCTTTGTTCCATGAACCATCATCTGGACCGGACTCAGGGTCCTTGGCTGCCTGTAACCATACATATGTCTTAGTGTCTTGATTCTCACCATGGGATGCACTGGAGTTGATAGATTGGAATTAACTCATTATGGATTACAAATATAAAATTTCTGGACCACAACAGGGACAAAAAAAAGGAGGGCTTCAACACCTATCTCCAAATAGTCACATGGGCAGTTAGGCATTCAACACATGATTTGGGGTAGGGACAAAATTTAGCCCATAATAGCTGTTCAGAGGTATTGAGGGACTTTAAGCAGGACAATAACCTGATCTGATTTGCCTTTTATTTATTTTGCAGTTTGAGAAGGCCTCAGTCCTCCCAAGCCCTCTCCTTCATCCTGCCACATCCCACACTCTCCCTTAACCTGCCCCCTTTCTTGATACCTCCAGCCAGTCTCTCATGACTTTTATTCACCCAATGTGAGCCTTCCTCCTCTCACAATTTCCTGTATTCATCTCCTCTCCCGCTGCACATTTCTTTACCTTTTGCTCCATCTCTCTTATTTCTCCCAGTGTACACTCCACCCCTTGATGTTTTCCTTCTCACACAGTTAAGCACAATGCAGTTACATGGTTCCCCTCAGAGAAGACTCCTCATACTGCACACAACCTGAAAGCACATGTTGTATTCTCCCCATTCTATGCTGACCCATTCTCACCTCTTAACTCTCAGACTGTCCAGGCCCCCTTCACTCTGCATGTGCCTTCCCTTCTCCTGAAACCTGCAAGTTTCCTTCAATGCAAGATACATTTACCCCATGTGTAGAGAAGGGTCCAAATACAAGTAATCTAGGTCTTAACCAAACAGGGGCCAAGTGAAAGGAAAAGATACTTCATAGAAGTACAAATGGCCAAAAAAAAAATACATGAAGAAATGCTCAACCCCATTGATGATTAAAGAAATATAAATTAAAACAACACTAAGATTTCATCTCATTCCATAAAAAGGTGGCCATCGATAACAAATGCCAGGAGACTGCAGGGAAAGAGGACACTTTCTACATTGTTGGTAGGAATGTAAACTACTATGACCACTATGGAATAAATCAGACACATAAGCATGGTTTGTCTTATATGATAAATTCAAATTATAAATAAAAATACATAATAGGAAGGAGATTGATCTTTCTCAAATGGAAAAGGGATCATGAGATGGAGGGAGAGCAGAGGGAAAGGGGATGAAAAAGGAATTCATATATGTTGTGGACATGTACCAACTCCACATAAGGAATGTAAACATTATGTACTGAAAATATACACTAATAAAAATTTTAAAATAAGTGAAATTAAAATAGTCAGGGATCCAGCTCAGTACTTGCTTAGCAGACATGAGGCCCTGGGTTCCATTTCTAGAACTTAAAAAAAATGTAGATCCTTTGAAGGTAAAGGCAGTTACCCAAAGCCAAAGGTAGTTCAATGGCTGAACCAGAATAAAATGATCTGGATCTAAATTCAGGAGTCTCTAAGACACCCAGGAAAATGACACATCAGTGTGGCTAGGTACAGGCAAAGCCCTCTTCTTTCACCCCATTTGGGCAACTACTGTGGCTTCGTAGTGTTTCTCACCAACTCCAGCTGGGTCCCTGTCACCTTCCTAAAGGAGGATTCTGTAAGCTTTCCTGATCTTCCTTTCTCAAGCCAGCGGACTTGTTCTAGTTTCTGGGTTTTGCAGAAGCCACAAGGCCCACTTCATATACCCAGGCAAGGGTTTCAAGGGGATGGCTATTCAAAGGAGGTCTAGCAAAAGCTCTGAGGTCAGCTCAGTCCCGCATGAAAGCAGAGTTCTTATCTTAGGGAAGTGGTGCAAGCGTTGGGTGGTAGGGAGGATGAGAGGAACGGAGACTGGAGTTTCTGTGTCATATTACTAAAAGTTGTCATCTAAAAGCCTTAACTCTCTCCAATGTTCCAGCCCTGCAAGGCAATGTATTATAATGGAAATGGGTCATGGGAACTTGGCAGACATATACAGTGTAGAGGCCTGTCTGGGGAAGGAGGGTGGAATGAATGGGTCCTCTGGGATCCTGCCAGGACCTAAAGAAGATATGTTATGTCCTTTGGGGCCTCCAACAGAACTCCAATTCAGCTGTCTGGGGTAGGCCCATTAGAGTTCAGAGTGGTAAGAGCCTGTAGTTTATAGGTCTGGGATTGAAACTTCTATGGGTTTTATGGGCTCAGCAAGGGGCTTCTTTTCATAATGAAGTAGGAATCTTTCTCTGAGATAACTGCATCTATTACTAAATCCACTATAATAGGATTTGATGTGGGATATTTTAGTTCCACACACTTGTGACTGTGACTCCAAACTAAGACTATAGAGATGTTAAGTATCCTATATCCTAAAGAAAAACATTTGGGGTCTGACACTCTACCCAAGGGTAACTCACATGATATTGAATGTGCTCTGAAACTAGCCACTCTTCCCCAGCCCCAATCTAAGAGTTGAGAGAGGAAAAGAAAAAGAGAATAAAGAATCAATGGACACTTTTTCTCCTCCTTCAAGCCAACTAAGTGGGGAGATTGTATTGCTTTTAGGAATTCAGGTTGGTCACAAGCATGGCATCTTTTTCCCAACTGGACACCACAATGCAGCAGACTTGATGATCTGTCTCCTCTACCTGTTGAAGCAAGGAAAGAGAAGAAGAAAGAGATGCAGAACCAAGAGAAGAGATCAATTGTTTGGCATGGCTAGGATGTGAATGGACACCTCCAAAGGAGGCCAGGTATAGACATATTATCTGTATAAAAACAAAGGCTAAGTCACTACAACAAAGTGGGCATGGGGTATATTGTTGTATGGAAGTGGGGAAGCGAGAGGACTACACATGTTAAGGCCCTACACAATGGGGAGGGTGCACCCCACAACCTGACATGTGTCCTAATAAGGACTAACACATGGGCACCTGACCCAGGGTATGAAAAGAAAGCCAGTGGTAATCTGAGAACCGCCACAATGAACAGTGAGGGCTGCAGCCTGCCTGGTTTTCCTTCCCTTCCTCCTCACCCCACCACCTCAGAAAAGCTGTGTTGTGATAAAGTAGAGGCAGAATTGACTCAGAGCCCGATCATAGCTCCGCAGCACCCTAGCAGTCATGAAATCAGCACAAGTTAGGGTCAGGGCAGGGAGGGGAGAAGGAACTAAACCAAATTGGAGGTCAAAGTTTTGTAATTGGATGGAACTGAGCTTGTAAGTAACTGAAGTGACCAGGAAATTATGTGAGCAGCTGGGTTGACATGAATTTGTTGCACAGCTGAAGGATAACTCAACAGGGCAGACCTGAGAGTAATAGTTCCCGAGGAAACAAATTTCACTCAGAGCATTGAAATTCCTCAACCAACTACTTTGAAACTCCAGAGTTACTGGGGCCTTCCCTTCCTTCTCTGAATTCCTTGCACTATGGAGGATGGCTCCTACAAGGTCTCAGAGACCGAGGAGGTAGCTTCCAGATGGGAGGCAGGAATCTCACAGGAGAGGAGGTATGTGTTCACCTTGAACGTTTTGCTGAGAAGCAAAAAATAATATTTATCATCAGTATAACAGAGCTGTCAGAAATGATGTATATGAAATGCACCACACAAACCAGCATAAGCAAATCTCTTTATTCTTACACAATGTAAAAATTGAAAATTTTAAATCAAGATAGAAAAGAAAACACAAGGATGATGCATGTTGTAATAGTCACAATGCTGTTCACAAAATACTTTCTATTTCTGGGCACTTAATCAGCTGCCATGAAGTTAGGTGGGGCCATGTGATTTGCTTAGTCACTGAAACGACAGTGATATGATATATGTCACTTCCAGATGGAAAGTAGGGTGCAATTTACTATATATGCTTTTCTCTGCTTCCACATTGTGGAGAATGAGACCTCCTTCAACCCTGATCCCCCAAATTAGGACAATGTAGAGAAGTGCCCAGCTGACACACACAGGTTAGGTTGTAGCTTTGTGTATTAAGGCACAGTATATGGTGGTGGGGTATATGTTACTGCAGTTAACTCTGGTACTGACTGATTATTGAGAATAATTTGGCAACTGTCCATCACCTTGCAGAAAAGGTCACCTACAGGTATGTGGTACACCCTTCTATCGCCAAGTGTATTGATGAGCAGTGTGATCATAAACTTGCAGACAGGCCTGATCTGTCACAGACAGGACCACTGACCATTAGCCAGTCAGCACTTTGGCTAGAAGAATACAGACAAAAGGGTGTGCAGAGCAGGGGAGGGTGCTGAGACTGCACTGATGAGGTGTCAGTTGCAGGTGACATACAGAAGTAGAAGACACTGACTAGAGTGCTCTGCTTAGATTTGCCAAAAAAATGGTGAGACACTTGGGCAGCACATAGCACAGGCATTTAGTAGGAATGTGCAAGCATGTCACTGAGGTCATACCCTTCTCCTTATTGATTTGATAGCACTGCATGAAAAGATCAAGCTATTGGACCGCGGAGGAGGTGATAGAAGTCACTGCTGGTTGGCTTTCCTGTGTGTCATCAATGACAGTGAATTTTAAAAAAGATGTAAAGAGTCAGCACCAATGGTCACATCACTGTCATAAGAGTAATTTACCCAGGAGGAGAACCAGCGGTCCCGAGAATGGCCATGGTGGGACTCAGGCAGCTTATTTGCCCGCCCTCTTGGTAAGTGCCCCCGTCGATGGCCAGGAAGAGAACCACTGGCTCCTGTAAGCCTACCAGCACACGGGCGGAAAATCAAACACACACACACCCCCACCGTAGCTTCTGGAGACAGATGTCTCTTGGGAGAATGGCCATATGCAGTATAGCAAATATGGGGGATCTCCTTCTATTTTCTGTTTGAAGGCAAAGTTGTTTGTACTATTTTGTTTTGTTATGTTTCTTCAGTACTCTCAAATGGTTATATAATGTTCTATTTTTGGTTTGATTTTGCTATACCTAATTGACTGTACAACTATTGTGAAATTAACGAGATATACCATAGCACCTATTACTACTATCCCAGTATCCTACTGTAAAATCCTGTACCAATTTCACTGCATTATCTCGATTGGCTTTGTTCTGTCTTGTGCTGTTGCATTTTTACTATCTCCAAAATAAAATTAAAAAAAAAAAGAAAAGATCAAGTTTTTCTTGTCCACACCTCTAGACTAAAAAGTCAGGGTGCCTAGGAAGGTCTCTTCACTCTCCTTGGTGAGTATCTTTGTGGTCTTGCAGGTTGTTCAGGAACTCAGAACTAAAGGCCCGGATGCCTGGCCATAGTCTCTAATTTCTCTGCTTTTGTTTTTCTACAAAGAAGTTGATGCTGGCAGCTTCCCACCCCTCTTAGATCCAGTTGGGAACAGACCCATGACTGCTCCTCTGTCAGCATCACAAGGGCCCTCAAAAGACAGATGGCCCCCAGAATCAGTCACCTCTCAACATCTCCACTGAAATGTCCCCAACCTTCTTCCTTGCAGGGGTAGAGTGTGGCTCACAGCGATGCCTCATAGAACTTCACAGTCTCACAGCAGCAAAGTGGATCTATCTTGTGCTTTTCCCTGACTCTTGGTCCTGCTGGATTGGAGATAGATCAACCCTGAATCTCCTTGGTGGTCTTGCAGGGGCAAATACCTTCCTTATTTCTCTTCCCCCAGTCATCGAAGTCTATGATGATGGGCCTCTGCAGAGAAGTAGCTTTTAATAAGACCCTTAACCTTCACCTCTCAGAGTACAATGACTCTCCCTGCTGCTGCAGCCCAAGTCCAAGCTGCACAGGACAGAGTAGGTGCCCTGGACCCTCAGGGAGAACAGATGGGATATGGGCAGAGCTCCAGACTGGAGTCAGAATGTCTGATAATGACACCTGCTGTCTTTCCCACATGGAGGGTCCCTAGCAAGTCACAAAACTCTCTGAATTCACACATGGGAAGTGGGGAACAATGACTCCTGAGGTTCTTCCGATGCAGGGACTTCCGATGCAGCAGGCAGTATCTGGCACTGGCAAAGTGTGCAGTAAATTGGCTGTCCTCTTTTCTGAAGCAAGAGAAGGTGTGGTTAGGGAGAAAGACCAAATAAGGAGGCCTTTGTGAACACAACAAGCAGGGCTTAGACCCTGTCCCAGGAATGGTCAACCAGAGAAAAGGTCTAAGACTTTCCAAAGGGAGGACAATGACCCAGTGTATGGTAAAAGGAATCTGGAGGGCTGGGAGCATAGCCCAGTGGCAAAGCATCTGCCTGGCAAATGCAGGGTCCTGAGTTCGATTACTAGTGCCAAAAAAAAAAAAAAATAGGAATCTGGAGAAGGTTGGCAAATGCTGGTCATTTCCAGGGACAGCTGTGTTTGGAGAAAGGGTAAGAGAAAACAATGCCAATCACATGGAAGAAAATCTAGGTTCCCTAGTCCTTCTGTCAGTCCTATCCTGAAGCCCTCCACCCAGAAAATCAGACGAGTGGCCTCAGCCTCAATATGTATATATGCCCATAGAACTAAGACAGACTGCATGAACCCCACTAAGGTTCCCACCTGCTGCCAGCCTGAGGGTCTGTATCTGAACAACAGCCAAAGCAGTCACTCCTACCAGCCCAAAGCTGGGGAATAGGTTTGCTCCCAAAGCCTCTGCCAGCAACATTCCATATAATCTTGGGGGGCAGCTGCATGGGTGGAGGTTAGAGAAACATTACAGAGAGCACACACAGACACCCAAGGGCCAGGAGGATCTCCTCCAGCACATGCTTGCCCAAAGCATGTACCACCTGGTGGCTACTCAGCCTTCCCTGCTGGTACCTCATTAACAGCAATCTGGACTTTTCCAGATCTGTGACAGCATGCAGGCCTGGGAAGCAATGAAACCTTCTAGGAAATGCAGCCTTCTGTCAGAGGAAGCCACCCAAAGAAAGAGGTAACAGCTGCCAAGGTTTACCCATCTTTATTTTTTTTTTTTATAAAACAAGCTACAAATAGTATCCCTCTCTCCCGCCCTCCACCCTCCCTCCTTCCCAAGGAAAAACCACACAACACAGCCCACGCACATATGCGAGGGAGAAGATGCCTGGGGAAGATGCCAAAATCTTCAAAGAAGACTTCTCTGCATTTACATGCTTCCTCAGGATCACAAATTGGGGCTGGGGTCTCCTGCAAGGTCCATCCAGCTGCAGTGTGCTGCATTTTCTAGTGGAGGATCATGGGAGTGGGCTTCATGATGGGTCCAACAGTCATCCCCAAGACAACCTCTGTGACTTCCTCCAGGACTGCAGGAGCCTTCTCTAGCCTGAGACTCGGGCAGGTCAAGCCCTGAAAAGGCCATTTCCCTCTGCCTTGGGCAGTCCTTATGGGGCAACGACCACCCAGATCCCAAATGGAATCCCACTTGCCAATGTAGATGCATGTATGGGGATTCCAGGGTGGAATACAAGTTGAGGCTCAATTGCTGGCAAGAGCACCAGTCCTGGGCTGCCTGACCCCCCTCACTACCACCATGGCTACCTCGATGGCACTTCATGCCCTTGAGGGTCATTTAGATGAGCTTGTCACCTGGGCAGAGGAAGTTGCACATCTTTCTCAGAAGCTGAGCTGCCCACACTGGAATCTCAGGAACTCCCTGTGGAAACCTTGGCCTGGATTTCCCCAGAGCTGGGTGGTCATTCCTGTTCCTCCTGGGAGGGGCCGAGTAGAAAACACAAACTCAGTTTTACTTCTAGAACGGGCCTTCAGGCTTCAAAGTCCATAAGAAAATTTGAAGGAAGGGGGAAAATCTGATATTGGGCTTTAAAGCAACAAAGCAATTGTTGAGTTACCAACAAGGTGACTGGCTCGGCTCCGCTCTCAGGCTCATTCTGGTGGCCACTGAAGACAGGAGTGGCAGATGGAGAAGAAAAAGTGAAAACATGGTCTTAGCTCAATTCTGGGAGAGTAACAGTCGGGAAGCCTCACTGCTGGGCTTGCAGGAGGACAAGCACTTTCCTCCTTCAGTTAGGCTTTCTGTCCTCCCTACGCTGCTTAGATATCAAACATCCACTAGCTAAAGGGTCCTACTGTGTGTCTTTTTTTTTTTCTCTCTCTCTTCCCTTCTCATATCCTGTAAAGAGGAGGCGCCAAACATGGATGGAAATGTTTAAACTGATCTTACAGGACACCTTTGATGATAGCTGTTCAGTTAGTCACTAAGATATTGGGGTGCCCACTGGCCCTGGACTCCCTGGGGGTCTTGATAGGAGGAACCTCCCTGGACCACTGGCAAACCGAGGCCTGTGATCTGGACTCCAATGCCCTCCAGGGGCAATGCCCAACTCTCACCAACCCAACCATCTTTGGAGGCCAAGGCTGCAAATGACTTGTTACTTGTGACAGACAGTGGGCCGGGGCAGTGCACTCCTCCACCGGAAGAGAACCGAGGGAGTCTGCAATGCAGTCACAGGGTCCCCATCGTCACTCACACAGAAGTCAGTCTAAGTGCAGTCTAGGAGGCTGAGAATAGAGTCCTAGGTTCTAGAAAGCTGAACCATGAGGCCAGAGTGCCCACAACCCGCAGCACGGAGAGGGAAGAGAGAGAACAAACAGCAATGCCAACGCCTGTACAGAAGAACTATACAATTTACATATATATTTATATACAGTATATAAATCTCTTTCTTCTCAATCCCACCAATAACCCCTCCCCCCAAATAACCTAAAAGTTGTCAGTAGCAGATCCAAAACCTTACAATACGAGAGAGAACAAACAGTCTTTCTTCCCTTTCCTTTTCCCACTGTGCTGTTAGATGCTGGTGTTTACAAAGGAAACCAGAAACAAAACACACAAAGAAGAGTTATTAAAAGTGCAAACACGGTGGGCACCACTTATGTTACACGGGATGTGGCTGAGCCATGGGCAGCATGGAAGCCTCGGTGTCTGATGGTCCATTCTGTCTCCGTGGACTTTCTACTGCCCTTTAGACTTTCCGCTCCTTAGACGAGACGTCCTACTGAAAAGAGGAGAGGACAAAAAGTGTAAGTAAGAAGAGTTGGGTAGATGAGAAATGTAGCAACTTAAGTCAGTTCCCTCAAAGACCAGTCCTTTCATCCGGCTGTTAGATATGGCTGGGTGGGCACAATTTGCCTAGGCTTGCAGATAAGCACACAATACCAGCCCATCCTTGCCATGGTGAGCAGACCAGTGGCCCCAGGAATCAGCTGGACCCTCCAGAGACCTAGCATGAGTTGAGGTGCAGCATACGTCACTTTATCTTCTTAGCACAAACTCCATCTTTTTCTTGTATCCTTAGTTTGCTAGTTTGTTTTGACATATTGACAGAGGGTGCTTAATAACATGGACAGTTGCTTCACCCATGATTCACTGCCACAACTTCATCAGGGGTTTCACAGAGGAAATAGGGGAGCTCAGAAAGAAGGCAACTTACTAAATGGGTTTGTGCCTCGTTTTCCCTGGGGTAAGCTGCCAAGGCTACCACCTGCAACAAACAGGAACACGTGACACTTGAATGGTCTTGACCCGGGGATTCAGGTAAAGCATCTCTTATACCTGGGTCCCTACCTCTGTTCGCCCCCAGAATGAAGGCAAGGACTTGGGAAGGAGCCAGAAGTTTGGTGGCCATGCTTCCTGCTCTGTGGGTGTCTGTGGTCTCCTTCTGCCTGCAGGAACACTTTGATGACTGACCTCTTAAACAAAATCCCTTTTCCAAGCAGCCAGAATCCTGATGGGCTGCCTCTTTCAAATCCCCACAGCTATTAGCCAAGAAGGGCTTTGGTACTGTTGAGCATTGCATAACTTCTTGGTCTTGGTTCTCCAAATAATGGAATGTCAGAAGTAGGAGCAATCTTAGCCCTTCCCATGACAACTCTGGAGGCACAAGCTCAGAGCAGCTAGTGACTTACAGGAGGCTCAAGGCTCATTCCTCCCCACATGGGGTCGAGTACTTCTGGAGGCTGGCCATGCTGGCTCCTGTGGGGCCATGGTCTGCTAAAGTGAGGCTGAACTAGGGAGCACTGAAAGCAAGCTGGGCCAGCTGTGTGTTGTGCTAGGCACACCCTTGAGCCTCTCTGGAGTGATCCAGAGGATGTGGATCAGGGCCACAGCTGCACAGCTTCCCTTCAGCCTCTCTCACAGGATTATGCTGAGGATCAAGTGGATTCACGGAGGAGAAGGGCCTAGGAGAAGGCGCAGTGTGCTGTGGAATCCAAGCCCACCCATGGGTCATGAGACTTCACAGCTCAACATCCCCACACTCCTTAGGGCCAGAAAAAAAGAGAACACGGGGTGGACACAGGGTAGATGTCGGTATAACCAATTTTTCAGATTAAGACCCAAACTCAGAAAGATAAGGACAATCGTAATACAGGTGGTCAGAAAGGAGCAGAGCCGCTGAAACTCAAGAAACAAATAGGTAACCAAGATCAGGGAAGAGAGATCTTCAGGGCAACCCCATGGAATAGTGATAAAATGACCCCCATCTTATGATGGCAAAGCTGAGACTATGAAACGCTTTCAGTGGCCTGTGCAGGACGGCATAGTTCCATGTGAGGAAGCAAATTTAGAGCTGATTCCCTTGCCTCCAACACCACACTCTGGATCATCAAAAGAGGGCAAGCTGAGGCCGGGGCAGGTAGCATCTTAACTGAAAGGAGAAGCTGGCATTTGTGAAACACAGAGGCACAGGTCACCTCCCCACTTGCCTCACAGGATGGTGGCAATAATCCCAAGGAAGGTACATTATAAACTGGAAAATGCCAGTTAAGACAGAGTCTCCAGCTCTCAAGGCGTCTGGCTTTTCAGGCTGGGCAGAAATTCAGCTCTCTGTTGAGAGGTCCCACTGGTAAAAATAGTTGTGTTCCTATGGAATTTCCAAAATGTTGGTTCATCTGGTGCAAAGCTATCCTCATCCCTGAGCCCCTCATCTTCCTCCAACACCCCCTTGGCCCCCACCTAGGGGGTGCAAGCCCCTCTAGGTCCACCAGAGGGCACCATGTGACACCGGATGACCCATGCACGGGCTCCCTTCACTGGAGTAGCTGCACGCCATGGACCAAGTGGCTTTTGCGCTGTGGCCCCAAAGCAGAGGGTCAAGGAAGGCTGCCCCTGGGTGGGTTATTTTACTATAATAATTTCTTTTGAGTGCTCACTAGCACCAGGTACTGGGGTGTGCTCTTCACACGCATTATCTTGTCAAACCCTTACACCAGGTCTATTACTGGATACTATTATCTCCATTTTTTAGGTGAAGAAACTGAGGCTCAGAGAACTCAGGTAGCTTGTCAAAGATTACAGAGCTAGCAAATAGCAAAGTGGCATAAGAGCCAGGGTGCTGCCTTGCTCTGTGAAGTGAGCACAGATTCCAAGTGAGACTGACCATGATGTGGCTACATGGAGCAACCCCTCATTCATTTATTCGCTTGCTCTTTCATTTGTTTGACAAGGGTTTCATGAACTGCTGCTCAGTGCCACATGCTAGACATGGAGAGTTGAGTAGATAGCATCCAGGGCTTCAAGGGAGGATTAGGAAAGTAAATTGCAATACAGTGTGATAAGTGCTGTTGAGAAAAGCAATAATCTTATAAAAAGGAGCCTTACTGAGCTCTGACTGAGTTCATTCTCTGTCTCATTGGTAAATATGAGTCAATGATAAATGGTGTCACTCATATGATATCACTATGATAAATGCTCTCACATGCTGTCTCATTTAATCAGCATGACAGCCCTACGAGGAAGACATTATCATCATTCCCATTATACAGAGTAAGAAGCTAACACAGAATGGCTGAGAAATGCACACAGAGTGAAAGTGTGGCCAAGGTGGGGTTGGAACCGTGATGCTACACTGTCCGCTGGAGACTCAGAGCTCTGTGGGAACCAGTGAGGCATCCTCATTAGACAGGCCACTCAGCCGGGGCGGGCAGGCCAGCTAGCCTGAGAACTGCAGCGGAACTCAGCAATGGAGGAGCTGAAATGGGGCTCCTGCAATAACCACCCAGCTACCCCTCCCATGGGTGGGTTTACTCTGACAACCGAGGGACAAGGAAAAGCACTTCTGTCTTCCTACGCTAAGTCTCCCTAAGTAATCTCAGCTTTTCCAAAGCTTTCTCTTCCAATAAATCAGCATCAGGCGAATTGGTATCTTCAGCCCAGACCACCACCTGCCCTACAGCCCCACTCAGTCTGCAGGTTATCCAACCTGACCTGTCCAAACCACACTCGTTTCCGCTCCTATCACCCATGCCTGCTGCTCTTTCTTCCCTGTTACCTATCCCACCTCCACCATTGTCTCTGTATCTTACTCAATCACCAACCCATCTATGTCTCATCCCCCTTGCTTTGATGATTTTTCCCTCTATCACTTCCTGCTTGGGTTATACCACATCTCTTGGGTGACTCTGCCTTGTGCATTTCCAGGCCATTTTCCACACTAAACCAGCATAATTCTCTAAAGCAAAACTTCTCCTACCATTTCTCCAGATGAACCCTCCCAACAGCTTTACACTGCCCTCCTAAAGCCTTTCAGCTGGATTAAAATGTTCTCCAACCTCACCCTGCCTCTTGTCACAACTCCCTCCTGCAGGTATGGTCTAGCAATCGAGTTCCAGCCAATGAAAGGTGAGAATTACTGTGTGCCACTTCCAGGACTGTCCCATGAAACTACCCCACATGTGCCATCTGTGTTAACTTCACCTCATTGACCGAGGATAGAGATGACCCCCCAGGTGATCTTGGAGGTCACCTGATAAAGATGGCAAGTTCACCCTCAGCCTAGATCCCAGACTGACTACATGGAGCAAGTTTGTTCCATCTCCTCTCCCCTCTGCCTCCTTCCACCACATCCTGAAACCACACTTCATGATTCCACAGGCAAAATAAGTGTTTTCCACTGTATTGAGTCCCAAGAATAGGGCTTTCTACTTGTTACTGCTGCCCTATCCCAGCAAATACAGTACTCTCACAGCACTTATCACAGTATATGTGTGGCTTACTCAGTGGACTGTGTAAGGACAGGGGCCTTCTCGGTCATGTCCACCACCGTAGCAGGCATCTAGCGGAAAGCATAGCACACCCCTGGGACTTGCTGTTGAGTAGCAAGCACATGAGATCCCATTTCCTGGGACAATCACTGATGCCAATGCCAATGCCTCAGCAAAGCAGGAGGCAGGGGACAACACTCACCTTCTTTGCTGACACCCAGGCAGCCCTTCAGCTCAGGCAGTGAGATGACCTTGTCCTTGTTCAGGTCACAGTAGTCAGTGAAACGTCGGGCACATTTCTTGGGCTTGGCTTTCTTTTTCACATAGCGCTTGAAGGGCTTCATCTCCCGCTTGTTGATGTCATTGCTGCTGTTACTGTCCAGCTGGCTGAAGTACCAGTGTACCACACGCTCCTCCAGGGTGTGGCTGGGGTCTGGCTCAGAGAACCTGGACCACGGCAGACACCCCCACCCCAGAAAACACTGCTCAGGATCATGTAGGAAACATTAGCCCCACTCTAGCTTACTTCCAACCGGCTGATGCTAAGGCACTTGCTGTGGCTTGAATGTCCTTTACCCCCACCAACACTCAGCCTGAAACTATGCAGATGTACTGGGAGGCGGAGGGATCTCTTAGAGGGATTAATGTATTTCACAAGAAACTGAGTTAGTTCTTATAGCAATGGATTAGTTCTTGAGAGTGGGTTCTTACAAAACATATGCTCCACCCCATCTCCTCCTCTTTGTATGTGCCTGCTTCCCTCACACTTTTCACCATGTGTTGAAGTTGAGTGAGGCCCTCACCAAAAACCCAGAAGAAAATAGCACTATGCTCTCAAACTTCAACAAACATGCGCCAAAATAAATATCTTCTCTTTATAAATAACCCCATATCAAGCATTTTGTTATAGCAACAGAAAACACACTGAGGCATTACTCATGCTGGGCTTCCAGGTAACCTCCTCCAAGCCAAAAACCTCCCAGAGCTGACCAGCCTTGATTCTCAAGACTGAAAAGTTTTTGTTCCTTAGGAGTTCCCAAGTAGACAATCTTTATCACATGAACCTGTACTATACAAAAGTTTTTGTACAAGGTGAATATTCAAGACAAATTGGCTGGATTTAATCCACTTAGTGAACCACAGCTGGAATCCAAATTGTCCTTCTCTTGACCTAAAGCTCACTTTCACACAAGATGCTCTTCTCATATAAATTTGTTCACAGATAGACTCAACTATGGGAATCTGTATTCTAAGTATCCAAACCATCTCCCGTGGAAGCGGGTCCTGAGATGGACCCCAAAGAGGGAAGTGCAACCCTCATATTAAGCTGCCTGCTATCACAGTGTGGAAGAGCCAAAACTGTGAACACAGGCATGACAGTTCAATGGGAAGTGGGGTGTTCCCACAGCTCTCCACCTCTGGGTACACAGTACAGCAAAAATTGAGAGAAGGCAATTGGTACAGAGACAGAGATTCTAAAACAGACAAATGTAAGGCCTGCTGGAGAAAGTCTCTCCAACCTGAGATTTCAGTCAGGAGACCCAAGGTGGGCCCCAGAGATGTTAACCAGCATCGACACTGGCCTTGAGTGATCAGGAACATACCATGGTATCCAGATGCACAGTGCTAATCACATCTAGCACAACCCATGCATCTCTGATGACTACACCAAGTTGTAAGGCCAAGGTCTCTGTGTGTAACTGCATGAATAACCTATCCATGCCTCCATCTTATCTCAAAAGAAGTCCAGGTAGTAACTAACAGTTACAATTTTTAAATAGATGGGTCTATGCCAAAAGATGTGGCTGGCTTCTCTGAGCAGAAAAACAGAGACACATGAGTCCCCTGACTCCTGGTCCCAGTGCTTGACACTGAGTGCATGTGGGCAAGACTCAATACCTGGAGAGGGGAAGGAGATTGAGGCTGTAAGTCCCCTACACTCACATACAATGTGGGGCACTTGAACAGAGCATGTGCAAGAGGAGTTGTTACGCTGGGATCCTAGGCCAGGAGATCAAGGGCAGTATTTAGAAGCTGAACCTGACAAGAAAAATGTTCGAGGCACTTGTCGATACCACCTTGTCTTTTCTGGGGTTTGCTGAGATCTCCGGATGAGAAGAAAGCATTTCTAATCTTTCCTCTATGAACAAGCCAGTAAATTCCCTCTGCACTTCACACCTCCCAAGTGACTTCTATGTTCAAAGAAAAAGAAGTTTCATTGAAGAATAAATAAATAAATAGCCAGTCAGTCCTGCTAAATGTCCATTCTTATTAAGTGGATTTCAGTCTCGGGCAGATCCCCCTGGTCATCCTGGACTGATTCCAACAGGACACAATTAGCAGATGGCCAGAGAGATTCCTCCTGACAAGTTTAACTCAGGGAATACCTGGGGGAAAGGGTGAGGGAACCACACAGAGCTGCCCTGGGGTCAGACTCTTGGGGAATCTGTCATGGAAACCAGGTGCAGGATGTCTTTGAAATGCATGAAGCTATTCCCGGAGGAACTCAGATTCTGTTGCTGTCTGTATTTTCATGTTTTTCTTCTTCCTCTATTTACCTTCCTCTATTTACGTTGCAGGTAAATAGTTTTCTTTAGGGAGTGCTGGATATAGGAGGAGGCAGGAAGGTCTCCCCCAGAGTGAGGAGTCTCTTAAGCCATCTTTGCTAGAGTTCTTTCCATCACAGACTCCTGACCACTTACACCTTGACCTCATCACTTCCGGAGATCCCAAGACTATACTTGCACGGCACTCTAAGCGGGCAGGCAGAAAACTCTCTGAGGGGGTGCTCAGTCTGTAGGAAAGGACACTCCCTACTTGTGTCCCTAACACCAGAGAGGACTCAGCCTCAAAGGAGACATAAGGAGCCTGAGCAGGCTCCAGCAGAAGCTCCTGCAGTTGAGGGAAGCAGTTGGGGATCTTCCCCCTCAGCCCCTCCTGCCAAGGAACTATGGGAGCCCCAAGGCACAGGCAGATCTTCCTTTAACCTTTAGGCTGGGCATAGCGTAATGTCTACCTAGAGGCTGGAATAATAAAGCCTCAGTCGCTGAGACGGGAAGGGATGAGGTCATCTGACCCAGAGGCCCTGCCAGGGAAGGCTCACTCCCTCCAACACGTGTTCCCTGGGCTCCGCCAGTCAGTTTTCAGCAACTCCATTGATAGAGCTCCCCTCATACCCACCTTCCCTGGGGCTATTTTGCAGCAAGAAGCAGTTCTTCCCAACTAGCAGCCTCTAGGAGTTTCCTTCCATGCCAAAGCATGATCATCACCTGGCCCCTGCTCCTTTTCCCTCCCTGGACTCTGACTGGCCCTTTATGCCTGCCTCCCTTCTCAGAGCCACAGCCTTGCTCTCATCTTGCCTGGCAGGACTCCACTGTGCAGCCTTGAAGTCCACTGTTGGTCTGCATATTTAGCCCCACTGGGCCACTAACCAGACTATGGGCTGCAAGGTGCCAGCATACTTCCTCGTGAGAAGAGCTCTAGGCCCCTGCAAACCATGGCCACAGCCTGTAAGAGTCCTGCCTCCTTGTCCTTTTTCCCGGTGTAGGCCTGGATTCCAAACCCCTTTGGACCCTGGTAACAGAGCCCAGCTTTCTACCTGTGATTTTGGTAGTGCTAGCATCACACCTGGGTACTAGGTCAAACCCAAAATGCCTTTGCTTTAAGAACTTCTTACCTTTAGGTACTTGGGTGATTATAGCCCATCTGAGTACCTAAACACAGCCATAGGTCTTGTCTCGAGAAAGACACACAGAGGTCTGCAGATGTTAGGGGATTAATGGACTTCCCACTGCTCACCCATAGCTCTCCATTGGCTCAAGTAAAAACATTGTTCATCAAGAGGGATGTAAATCCCACCCCAATTCCAGAATATTTAAGCATGATGCTTCTGGAAGATGAAAGAGTATGACAAAAGACAGTTGCTGGGAATGATTTGGGATAGTTTCCATATTTTTACTAAAATGAAATTTATTTTTTCAAAAACCACTAAAAATATCTGACTTAAAACTCTATAAATCAAGTTTCTAGCTTGGCAACAGCCCTAAGTCACAAACAAGATTGACAACCTTGGTTTATACAAGCTCCTAAAACCAAGATCTATCAGGAGTTCCGGAATAGCCACACTAGAGGAGAACACAGTTATAGAGAGATTAGTTAACAAGATCTCACAAAGGCCATGGCCCTCAGACTCTTGATGATCTACCTGGAAAACCTGTCTAGCACACATTCTTCTCTATAGGAAACATGGAAATCTGACCTGCTCCTCACATTTGGACTACGTATAAAGTTTCTTTCTCCCATCCAACAGGTGCTCACTGGTCACTAACTCTTTTCTGGTTATTTTCTGACAGCTAGAGAGCCACAGCATCCGAGGGTAGTTAGAGAGCACACAATCCTCAGTAGGCGGGGCCTACAGCCCCTCCCAGATTGAAGAAGCCGTAGAAGACAGAGACCCCCATTCCCTCAGCACCCCACGAAGAATTAGGAAATTTGTGTCTCTCAGGGGCCTTTGTTAATTGAGTAGAATCTGGAATTTTTCTTTAGGGAGTGCTGGATATAGGAGGAGGCAGGAAGGTCTCCCCCAGAGTGAGGAGTCTCTTAAGCCATCTTTGCTAGAGTTCTTTGCATCACAGACTCCTGACCACTTACACCTTGACCTCAACACTGTACTCCACCAATTCCTTTAGCTCTTTCCACCTGTCAGACATAGGCTTTTAAAACACCCACAGTTCAGGGCTGGGGATTTAGCTCAGAGGCATAAGCGCCTGCCTTGCAAGTGTGCGGTTGTGAGTTCGATCCCTGGTACCGATAAAAAAGAAAAAGACCAAAAAAACCCAAAAAAACAAAAAACACCCACAGTTCCCCTTTCCACTGTAGGCGGATCCTGGCAGCAGACACCCACCCTCACTCTCACATGTGCACATGGGGATGGGAACTATTCACTAGGCTAGGACTGGAACCTCAAATTAGAGGGTGCAATGGCTCCTTAAGACCACTATAACTGCATTTGCTGGTCTACACTACATCCCTTCCATAGGTGAAGATCTAATGAGGTTCATTAGGTAGGTAAAATGCACCCGTTTCCTCAGACATGGTGTAGAACTATATACCCAAATGACACCAAGTCCCAGACTGTTGTTCAGGGCAATGCTGCTTCTGGGCTGGTTAATGAGTCTCTCCTCCAGGAATAGAGAACCCACTACTAGAGCCAGGTCCCTTCCTGAACAGCCCTGCTGATCTTTCTCCTAACTCGGGCGTGGGGGCACCCTTAACCTGTGGCACTTTCAGTTTTGTTTCTGCAGCCTCAGCCCTGCCAGGCCTTGGCTGCAGTGCACAGCTGGAAAGCCAGCCCTGTTTACCACAACTTGCTTTGGCCAAGATCTTGGGGCCTGTTCTGCTGTCCTAAGCAGTTTTAGAGAAGGTAAGGCTGGACAGCCAGGAGGTGTGAGCCAAGCCAAGCAGACCAACTGAGCCCCATCTGGAGTTGGGTCCAGGCCCCACCAGCTGTGCGGGTGGAGCTGGGAAATGCCAAGTCAGCCACATTCCAGCTTCTTCCTTGCAAAGCCATCAACGCAAGGGCACTGTGCAGGAGGACAGAGCCACAGCCCAGGCAGCCTCTCAGAACAGGCATGTGACAGCTCCTCCCACTGCCCTCTAGGTTGGCTTTGCCTGGGACAGGGTGGAGCAAGGTTGGCTCTGTGTGCTCCAGGGGAATCCAGAAATCTTCTTTCTGGACTGATTCAGCCCTGTGGCTGCTATGAGGAGGCTGGTTGAGGGGGAGAGATCTAGTAGGGAGACCAAGGGGATAATTTAATCATCCAGCAAGCCTCACTGAGGATGGCTGTCACCCAGTGATGTCTGCAGGTACCACTCCCATTCACCAACCACAAATGTTTCCATAGACACCCCATTCTACTTCATCTATTTTTAGATTTGGGCAACACTGCTTTTCACCACTGGATCCGACTGGGAGGCCAGAAAAGGGAGCCGACACCTCTCTCCCTCCTCTACCCTCACCCATAGAGTCTTGAAATGCTATCGATTTCATTGTAAATGCTTCAGTAAGGCATTTCCCCAGGCACCTCATCACCCCCAAACAGACTACTATAACCTTCCTGCCTCTCTTCTTTTCTGCCTCCAGGTCCACTCGCCCAGCACTACCAGGATGATTGTTCAGAATGCCCCTCTAACTCCTATGGTCCCTACTGCCCCATAACAGGACTCATGAGACCTGGAACCCCTTGGGCTCTGCCCACGTCTGCCCAGTGCTGCAGCCTCGTCTCCTGCCTGACACAGCCTGTCTCCTAAACTGAACCATAGTGCCTCTCCTGATTCCTTCCACAGGCCTCTTAGCCATAAAACCTTTCCCCACCCCATATAACTCTGTCTTCTGGGAAGTCCTTACCCCTGGTCCCTTTGTGTGGGTCCCTGTTCCCATTTGGAAGCAAAGCTGTGGTTCTGATGTCACCTTCTACGTCAAGATGGCCCTCGTAACTGCCTCCTTGAAGTCCCAGCAACCCTTTCCCAGCTTCTCCAGTCACAAACACTTTCCAGCCAGGGACTGTGGTACCCTTTTTCTCAGATGTCCCTAGCACTCAGCATACAGTTTATACCAGGGAGAGGCTGAAACATGAGAGTTGATGCCATGCCAAAATCATCTACCCCGAGAGGTAGTGATATGGAAGAAGACACTTGCTTTACTGTCCTAACACTGGCCCTGTCCCTTCTTCCCACTGTCTCCAGGTGGGACTCCTTCCCTCTGATCTCAGCTGATAACAGCTTTAACTGCCAGACTCTGGGAGAGTGCAGAAGGAATCGGATGTGGTTTCCTTAACCTCGTGCCTGCAACCCAGCTCTGCCTGAATTCTAAGCCTGAGGTCAAAAAACAAAAAGCCTAGATTCCCTTACTCTATCATCTTGTTCCAGATGGCCTACAGGGTCTTGAGCACCCCCTGCCTTTGCTCCTCTGTTGTAAAAGAAGACCTGTCCACACAGCACTTAGGACCCCTTGGGGCCAGGCAGGGTACCGTGGAGCCCTGGCTACAAAGAGGAGCCAGAGTGAACTGGACTGATTCAACCTTACTATTTAAGTCTTCAAGAGTCAGTAAACCCCCATGACCCATCCCTGTCCTGCCCACTCTTCTAACTGTTTAATCACTGACACAAAGCAGGGAACAGCTACCCTGTGCCAGACACTATTCTAAATTCTGGGAACGCATCAGGGAAAAGCATAGGAAACGCTGCCTGTCTGGTAAAACTGAAGTTCTCATTGGGTGAGGTGAGTTAGAGCCTATATGTAAGAGCCAGTAAAATACCAGAGAGAGGAGCTGGGCCATGAGTTAAAAGTAGGTCCTGTGGCAGATGGTGTCTGAGCAGATCCTTTAGGCTAAGAAGGTGATGCTTAAGTGGATAAGCAAGGACCAAGTCTAGGCTGAAGGAGTGACAGACAGCCTGGAGGCCCCAGGGCAGGTGAGAGCTTGACTTGCCAAAGGAAACAAAGAGAACTGGGGTCTGCAACACAATGGTGGGGGGAAGAAATATGCCAGGAGCAGTCCCTGAGATTGTCCCTATGGCCACTTCAGGTGAGACTCGGGACTTCCACTAAGTGTAATGGGAAGATCCCGGAAGAATTAAACCCAGGAAAGCCGGCAACCTTGGTAAGCTGGCTCCCTAAGTCTGGTTTTCTCTCTCCATCCTATTCTTCTCAGCCCTTCCTTTATTTTTCAACTATTTCTTGGTCTACCTCATGAAAGTAATACAACTACCAGAAGCAGTTCAAACCTTTCATTCCTATCAAAACCTAAAGCTAACATGAGCTTTAAATGAAAAACACATTTTGGAAAGTTGTTTTCTTTTTTTAAAGAAAATTTCTCCCAAATATAAATTATACTAAAAAGCAGTGGTTAAAATAAAATTAAAAAGAAAAAAAGGAAACTCTTCCCTGGGGACACACTGGTACTGAACAACATTATAAATGTAGTTTTCATGGCCTGTAGAAATCCCCTGGGCCTGTGATCGGAGGGAAAGGCACCAATCTGTGCCCGCTTCCTGTAGCCAAGACCATGCAGTGACCCAAGGCTGCGGCTCCAGAGGAGAACAACAGGGTAGAGCGTGAAGTGGCCTCTTTCCAGGACAGAAGCACAACAGCCACACAGAATCCCTGAGCTGGTGCTCAGAGCACAGGGCCTTTGGGGAGTAAGAGGTGGGATCCCCCAGACCTAGGATTTTTAAGCCCATGTGCCTGCCCCCCCCCACAATCAATATGGATAACTCCATTTAATACTTTCAGATCATGGTTGAGCAGGTAACTGAAACCACAGAAAGAAAAACCACAAATAAGGGGGACTACTGTATCCCAGGCTTGTCTTTGCATGAAACAGCAGGCATTTTTCCATATCCTAAACATAAATAACCTAAAGGCATGTAATACCAAATGCTCCTTTTCAGAATGCAACCCCTCCCCTCTTCTTGGCAATTCAGGTTTATCTTGTCTACAAGGACTGATTAAAAAATACAGTGAATGCTTCAGCTTTAAAAATTTATTACAGTAAAATTCAGGGTACCATTAATGCCCCTTGAAATATTCCCCTTCATTTCAAATGCAATTAGTTCACCAATCTGGTCACTTTCTGAAGCAGTGCTGCAAGCTGTGATAAAAAAATATGGTGCATGCTACTGAGAATCTTCCAAAAGAAAGGCAGGCTCATAAAAAAATTTACAATGTGTCCTCATCTACCTTACTCACCAGAACTGGCACTGTGAGACTTCTGGCTCTTCTCCACAGTCAAAATGACCATGAAACGTAAAGATTTTGAACTGATTCAGGCCACTGTGGCAGCCAAGATAATGTGACTAAAGATGTTCACAGAAGAGGAGTTAAGTGGCAAGAACAAAGGGACACGAGGAGTATTTTGAGGGAGATGCGTGGCAATATGTCTTTAATTATAATGAATTTTTTAAAATCCAACATTCACCATATTCTTAGATCACTCCTCACAGCTTGGAAACTGTCCCCAAGGCTCACCAGAAGCCTCTGAGCAGTTCCCATCTGTGACCTGTGAAACTGTCTCCCTCTTCCTCAGATTCTGTGCTGTGCTCTCCCTAAGGAAGGCCTGTCTGGAATTCCCAAGGTGAGAGGGAACCCCTGGCAGACTGACCGCAAGTATGACCACCATTACACTCATTTTTTTAAAAAAACTTTTTGTTTATCCTTTCCTTTTTAAAAAAATTTTATTGCATGACGGTACAAGTTTTATTATGGTACAAGTATTTAATATGACATCTTAACTAGAAGGACCATGTGGCATAGTGGACCCCTACACTTTTCACCCTGCTTAACTGAAACATGATAAAAGTTTTCCCGTTTTCCTCTCCTCAGGGAACTTGGCAATCACCATTCTACTGTCTGAACCTACAGGGCTGAATATTTTACACAGTTTATATAAGTGGAATCCTGGGCTATTTGTATGACTGTCTTATTTTGCTTATGTATCTTCAATATAACAGGATTTCCTTCTTTTTTAGGACTAATAGTTCACTCTATGCATATACCACATTTTTTTTACTCAATCATGAAATTTAGGTTGTTTCCATATCTTGGCTGTAAGTTAGATCACATTGACTTGACATAAAACTAGGTTTCCAAGATGGTAGCCTTTGTCTACTTCAGAATGCAGAACCACTGACAACTACCATAAACTTGCAATCCTAGACCATTATCCTGAATATTGACCTCATGGTCCTGCCAATCATCACTGCCATTTTTTAAAAATCAATCCACGTTTGTAGTATATAATAGTTACATTCCTCATGGGGAGCTGCCACATGTACATAGCACATCTTATTCTTTTTTTTTTTATCCTCTTTTTCTTCCTCCTCTCCTCTATTTCTTGGTCCCTTTCTCCTTTGCAAAAGATTTATCTCCTATTTCCTATTAATCTATCTTTTGTTTTACTCTTTATTTATAATTTGGGTTTCTCACATAAGAGAAACTGATGTTTAAGCTTGTGTGATTTATTTCATTTAGCATCATGGTCTCAAGGTACATCTATTTTCCTACAAATGACTCAAACTTCTTTATTTCAGATTATTTAACCTTCTTTATATCAGAGTAGTATCCCATTGCATACAAATACATTTTCTTTATCCATTCATCTGTTGATGGGTATATAGGTTGCTTCCAAGATTTAGCTATTATGACTTATTCTACTATAAACATGGGCATATATGTATCACTATAATACGAACCTTTTAACTCTTGGGAAAATACCTAGAAGGGGAATAGTTGGGTCAAATGGAACTTCTGTTTTAAGTTTTTTGAGGAATTTCCGTATTCATTGTACTAGTTCACTCTCCCACCAACAGTGTAGAAGGGCTCCTTTTCCTCTGCAATCTCACCACCATTTGCTATTATTAAATTTCTTGATATTCATTCTTTTTAGAGTAAGATGGAATCTCAGTGTTGCTTTGATTTGCATTTCTCTAATGGCCAGCAATGTTGAACATCTCTTCATGTATTTCTTGGCCGTGCCTCTTTTATGGGGCCCGAGGCCTGGGTCTGTCCTCCTACTGTGCCATTCTTTGCCTGCATGACAAGAGCTCCGCTCCAGGGCAGATGCTGCACAACTGCTCTGCACCTCTGGGCTCAGCGGCAGACTGTCCACCCTTGCTCTGCCCATGGTGCCTCTTCTGCTGGTGTCAGGAGCCCGAGGATTCCTTCCTTCCACTCCTTTCCCTTCCTCCATTTCTCTCTGGCTTCAGAACTAGACTTGTTTTTCACAGGCTCTTTGGGATCTGGTTCCTGCTCCCTTGTCATGACTGTTCTCTCTTCTTCTTCCTCTTCCTGTTCCTCCTCTTCATCTTTCTCCTCCTTCCCACCATGGCCTAGTCATACTGAACCACAAATGTAGACTTTCTCAAAGTCACAATATTCCTTCCTCTTTCCTGGAATGGTTTTGTTTCCTCCTTTGATTGATTAAATCCTACTTATCCTTCAAAACCCAGCCCCGCTACCACCTCCTTCAAAAAAACTCTCTGATTCCTCTACGCTGAGTTACACAATATCTTCTTCCACCTCTCTTCTAGCCCTTTTGCCATACTTTGTAGGCATCTGTCTATGGCCCAGAATCCCTACTGAGTTGTACTCTTTGAAGATAATTTCTCATATGCCTGGGCACCTTGTCCTTGGCTAGGACTCAGTGTCCTCAGTGGATGGACAGATGTGTGCTCCAACCAACTTAATGGGTTTAAACTAGTGAGCTCCAGCGATGCTGGTTACATGGAGCTTGTACATTTCAGCCTCATCTCAGGATTGCTGCAAGTACCTTATTGACTCCTGGTTGAAGCTGGATTTGGCTATGAGTACCAGTTCTACTCCCCAGAATTCCTTGGAATTCTCAGGTGTCAAGGAGAAGAGAAGCACAAAGTGATTTGTGCTCCCTTGCCTGTGCTCATCGGTTGTTCCATCATCCTTTCTGCCACTTCAACATCGCCCCTTCAACATCTTCCCTTCTGAGACTAAACAGATGAAAGTTTCCAGACAGCCCTGTAAACCAGGAACTATAAAAGCTCACAATAAACAGCTCAAAACCTTAGAGCTTGAGGAGTGGGAAGATTTTTGACAGAAGGTGAGATACATGGCATATGTTTCAGGAAAGGACAGAGTTCAAGCCTTCCCTGCCCTCCCAACTTCCCGCAGCCCCAAAAAGAGTTCAGGGCCCCACATCCCACCGGGCCTCAGTCCTGCTCACATTCTCACCTCCCACCTCCAGTGGGCGCTGCTGAGTTAATGGCCTGAACCATGTCAGTGGTGAGAGCATCCAGTAGGCTGGTAATAAATTCCATTTTCTTCCCTTCTGGACAGCCTAAAAGAGAAAATGAGATTGGAAGGCAAATGCCAAGTAAATGATTAAGTAAATAGCTTTTCAACGACCATCTTTTCCCAGACTTAGTGAAGTCCTTGTCCAGCCAAAGGGTTTACGCTCAGATGATTCTGACAGCCTCCCCCATCCCTCTCTCCTCATAGCCCACGAGGGATCACTGAGCCAATGGGACAGTAATGCTTTCAATTTGCTTCCATTGCACCAATTTTTGCTGGATACCACAACTCATGGGCTAAGTGAAATTCAAAGGAGACATTAAGGTCCTTATCCTTGTGAAATTTGCATTATTCTGGGCTGATGACTCAAGATAGTGACCAGCCAGTCATCCTAGAGGGAGGAAAATGCTGCTCCAGGGGTGAGAAGCAGATGCAGAGGGAGCACATGGTAGGGGTGGTTGCTGGGATCCTCACTAGTCCAGGGTGACTCAGATCATCAATATATCTACACAAGAACCTCCTCTTATTTTCACTTCACCCTCATTTAGATGAGATCATAACTAGCATTTCTCTAATAAAACTCCCACATGCTTTGTGCCTCTTCTTTTCGGTGTACTATTCCAGCAACACCTCAAGCACAGGCAAACCTTCTCCATGCTCCTCCCTCACCCCATCCTACATTCCCATCCACTGAGGGGATGGCTACCAGGCGGTGCACTGACCTCATGATTCCAATTCTGTGACAGGGTAATTTCTACCAATGTCACGTGGACAGCACTGACTTTCACGGCTCTCTGCTTTGTTTTCATGTTGGAGTCCTAATGGTTCATGGGAAGAAGGTGGCCCCAATTCCCACCAATATGGACCTGACTCTGTGCTGAGGAGCCCACAGGATTCGAAGGCACTGATATTTAGTAGTTATTGTAACTCACAGGTAGAGTTCATTAGGAATAAGGGGAACCCAGCACTGCAGTTATTTTCAGGTCCTGGGCCCCTGGGTCTCCTGTCACTCCCACCCCATTCCTGGCCCCCATGGCCATTCTATGTCACCACAAAAATATTCTTGCAAGACAAGTTTAAGACATTTCCCAGACCCCTGAGAACACACCCTCCCTCTAAGTTGTCTTTTCTTCATAACCCTGGAAAAAATGGTTCACAGTCCCTGAAACATTGCCTCAGTCACACTGGGATTGAGAATGGATTACAAAATTATAAGGATAGGATTTTAACTCAACGACCATATCCTACAGATAGACACAAGACCAAGGAGAAGCAATGTTCTTAGTTAGGGACAAACCCCAGATCAGGATACAGAGTCCATAGCTGTGGCACCCCACTGCTGTGATGCACCTGTCCAGCACCCCCACTGCATACTGTACATGGAGAGAGACCCAAAGAGGAGCTGCAGCTTCTGCACAATAATGGGACACAAGGTAGCGTCTCCCACCTGGAAGCTCCCTGTCCTTGAAGGGATCCTCCACCTCCGTGCTCTTGGCTCTGGCATCACTCTCGCAGCTGGGCATCACATAGCTGGGAAGAGAGAGACACAGGGGCTGGGAGGGGCTGGAACTGAGACTCCTGCAGCCACTTCTGCCCAGCAATGATCTACATTGTCATTAAAACCCAGAGTCCTCGGGGTTCATAGCAAAATAGTCCCTGTACTGTCCAGCAGCTAAGAGGCAGTCCAGCAGAAATGTGCCTCCTGAGACATGTCCAGGCACATTATTTTAACCACTGAAGCCTAACGACAATGTCACTTTCGATCTCCACACGGGAACTTTTTTGGTCCATGGAATCTACTAACTCAAGCTGCACAGCAATCTTCTCATCCAGAAATTGAGGTTCAGAGAAGTTACTCTTCCAAGGAAAACAGATAGGATGGGACAGATCTATGATCAGATTCCAGATCCTGGGTCATTCTACCAGAACCTTAACTGCTCATGAATGGAAAAGTTGACTTTTCCCTGTGACTTGACTCTAACTAAGCCAGGGAAATAAAGCTGAGAAATGCCAAGATAAACTATAAGTTGGTCCGCTTGTCCCAGGACAGGCCTGAGTGGGCTTACCGTGTGGAGGTCCCAGGAAGTGGGCGCCCCGTGTCCACCAGAACACACCAGCAGTAGCCAGTGGACTGGTGGCACTGCACTGGCTTGTAGAGCCCCCCAGGGGCACATTCGGGGATGACAATACCCTCACGGGGATTCTGCCGGGCCTCTTCCAGGGCGCTCTGCCTTTCCTGGTCACATGAGTGCACTTTCTCTGTAAGAGAAGATGCAGCCTCTGGTGACTATCACTCCTGTGACTTGTCATTCCCACCTTCTATGCCAGTATCCAAAGGCAAGGACCAGGGCAAGGACCAGGCATTGCCCCAAGGAACCGATGGCTTGCTAGATGAATCATCAACGACAGCTGTGTCTTGCATGCCAGCCAAGGGTGAGCGGCTAGAGGCCCAGAGCCTCCCTGTGGCCATATCCACTGCCAGGGCTCATCAGCATTCTCCACAAATGGACTCTGCTGCAGCCACAAACCAGCCCAGAGCAGCAGTGTGCACCAGGGCTTGAATTTCTTCTCTGTTTTCAGAGTGGCTCCTCCTCTAGGAGAAGCCAGCATAGGAGCCAGCTGTGCTGTGAGCTGGTGCAACAAAGACCGTGTATGTAGACGCTCCCAGGCCCAGACACAACAAGACACAGCCATGGCCACCATGTGGGGCATGGTTGGCACCCAACAGGAGCAGAAACAAAGGCCCAGCCCAGCTCCTTCCCACGCTCCAACACAGCAGGGCAAAGTAGGCTGATGGACTTAAAGAGATCACATGAGGCTGCTTCCAAGCAACAGGAGAGAAAACCAGCCTAGCTGGAAGGTGTGTGTATTCCACTGCTTTGGGAAAATATGAATGCATCTGAACAGCTAAAGCAGGTCTTCTGGAGTCAGTGGAGGAGGGTTTGTGCCAGCAGGGCCACCTACAGGGAAACTTACACCACTGAGCTATTTTATCCAGCCAAGTAGTCTGGCTCCCCTTTTTGTCTTTTGTTTGTTTGTTTGTTTGTTTATGCTTCAATTAAGAAACAATAAATAGTGTTACATTTCTTTCCCTATGATAAATGAAGTTTTAAAAGGAAATTTGAAAAATCCATAATCCCATCAATGTAAACCGTCTACTTTTTAAACTCTTCCACCAGGCACACAGATACATGCATGGATTTAGACACATACCCATCTATTCTTTCTTTACAAAACAAGGGATCACATTGTGAGCTATTACTAGTACTTTAGTCTTGATTAATTCATTTATTTACTTACTGTATCAGGATTTTTCTTACGAACACTAGTCTATAATTTTCCTCTTGAACTTACATGGGAACAGTTTCTGTGATATGTATAAAATGCTACTCTTAAAACAGCCGTGTGGTATCGGGAACCTGGAGAACCATCTTACTCACTAAACACCATGAAAATGGTCAAAATAACAGAAACTCAATTCCACTCAAAAGGACACATTTCTAGGGAAAGCACCAACAAACCATAGGTATACATAGAGCCATCATAGAACATAACGTCATCTTAGAGAAAATAATTCAGATGGAAGAAAAATCATTCCTTATCTCACTGCTAAGAAAAGTATGATGAGCAACAGCCCAGAGACTTTCATTGCAAAGTAAGAGAAATATTTCCTCAGGGACCCAAAAATATCTGAGGACTAAGAGGCAGGTATATACAACATATCTGTGCTACTGAAATGTAATGTGGAATATTGTTTTCATAATGCAAATGCAAGAAAGCTAAAGACAATCACCTTGTCTAGAAGAAACAGAGCCGCTGAACATTGGACTAAAGATGCACCCTCCCAGTTGCAAATGCCACAAAACAGCATCTAGAGACAACTTTGGGATGGATTGAAACTGATAGTCAGAGGGACTTGGGAAATCTGGCGTAAAGACCCAGAACTTTGACTTCAACCCCTGGCAGGGGAAGATGCCAAGTCAACTTCAAGAGGATTATAGATGAGGTTTGCAATGGTTCCCCCAACTCTAATTTGGTAGTTTTATTTTCCTGCCTCGTGTTTCATGCCATGAAAGAGGCAATAGAGGAGGAAAAGCAAAGGAAAACAGTGTTTTACTGGCACCACGTTTGTGTAACAACCTCTGACAGATGCTTTAAATTAAGGCTCTCCAGCCAACCTCTTCGAGTCATAAATCAGACCAAAGCCAGATGCGAGGTATGGAGGAGGCCTCTCCCCTCCCCTCCAGTGAATGAACCTGACTTCACAGCACCGAGAGTGCTCCAGCTCACGGAAACGTGGACAGCGGCCGGCCGTGTCGGAAGAGTGTGGAACACGGTTTGGGCCCTGTTGATGGATTTATGAAAGTCCTCGAAGGCTGCTCAGAAATGTTCACAGTCAGCTTCTGTGAGGTTCTATGGAGAATTAAGTCATAAAAAGGATAAAGTTCACTAATCTGGGAAAATGGGGGATAGCATGGAATTAAACAGAAGTCTATAAATGCAGAGCTTACTACTCTATTTATGATTTACCTATTCATTACTTTAATATAAGTCCCTGCAAGCCCTGGTGTCCACCAAGAAAAAGACAGGAACAGTTACGCTAGCAACATCCATTAGTGAAGAGTACACAGTTTGTCTTCTATTAAGAGAAAAAAACCCTTGAAGTCATCTTTACATATAATAACAATAAAAGCAAATATTCACTGAGTAAAATTGGCCAGGTGACAGACAAAGGGCTTTTCCTGCCTCAGGTTGATGGAGGTGTGGTGTGAGCACTAAGAAAATGACATTTTTGTAGACAAGAAAGTGGAACTTTAGAGCAATTCATGAGTTTTCCCCAGTTCCTTCAGCCAGGAAAGTTGGAGGGCTGGGCAACCCAGTAACCCAGTAACCTCGAGATCCTAGATGGCAGCACCGCTAACCATTAGCTGTAAGAGGAAAATACACTGTCTTAGTTACTTTTCTCTTGTTGTTGAGACAAAATACCTTCCACCTAAAGTGAAGCAATGGAAGGTTTATTTCTTACAGTTTTGGGGGATTTCAGTCCATATTCAGCCGGTTCCAAGTGGCATGGTGGCTTGGCTGGGCAGCCATTCATGGCCACCGCAAACAGCAAGCCCAAAAAGGGGCAAAAGATGAAAAACAGGCCTTCTTCCCACCCTTTTACTGTATTCTGGCTCCACCCCGGGCAAGTGCAACACTCACTTCACCAATCCCAGTGCTTGGCAGCAAACCAATCACAAACGCTTGATTCAGCCGTGTCCACTATTGTATGAGGTTTGAGGGGACCATGCAAATATAAACCATAGCATACACTGAGCTTTGGATGACTCCAAATCTATGTGTCCCAAACAAAGTGTGCTTAATAGAGCACAGCTTCTTCTAAACCACCACTATTTTCTCAGCTTACGCACAAGACAAAGCTTTCTCCTCAGTATTTTTCTTTTTTCCTCAGAACTCAAAAGCTTAAAACCAAATTTGTAACCTTCCTACCATTATAGAATTATAAAACAACAGCAGCCAATATCTCTCACAGTATTTACTACGTGCCTAACTCAGGATTAACTCACTTCGCATTCCCACCAGCTGTGAGGACAGGTATTGGCCTCAGACACACGGATGTAGGGACACAGACTGGCCAAGTGATTGAGTCAAGAGCAGACAGCACCAGTTGGGATTCCAGCCCAGCTGGCTGGGTTCTTTACTCTCTGCAATAACATCTTTCATTGCCATGGGCTAAACTCACTTTTATTCCAACCTGCATTTTTCTTTTACTCAGTTTCTATAGTAGATTTTATAGAATAGTCCCTGGTACTCACACCTCGGTGTCTTCACCCCGTAAAGCCCCATCCCCTCTCACTCTCACCGCCTTGGACCAACAGCCTGGCACAGTAACGATGCCGGAAGACTGGCCAAGCCCTTCAGGGCCTTACAGCCTTCGCTTCCATGGAAGCTACCCTGAGATCAGTATAGCTTCCTGGAAGAGGAGAGACAGAGTGGAAACAGAAGCAACTCCTCCTACAGACAGCACAACTGTCAGACATGTCAGACATGGAGAGGTCATCTTGGATATTCCAGCCCCACTGATCCTTCACTCAGATGAGTCCATGAGTGAATTCAGATAAAAGCGGTTAAGGAAATCTCCCAGCCAACCCACAGGCACATCAGCAAGAATAAATAACTTGTATGATAATCCAGTAACTTTGGAAGTAGTTTTTACACAACAATCAGTAACTGAGAAATATAGACTGATTTATTCTTGATCAATCTATATCTTATTTTTGTAGCTCCAATCAATCGAATTATTCCTGTAGTTCATCTCAAGAAGTCTAATGCTGATTAGGAAACACCAGAGACAGTAGACTCATCCCATACCTAATGACCCCGAAGCCACCCATCGTGGAGGCCATTGTCAGACTCAGATCTTTTCAGTCACCTCCAAAGTGAATCATAATCTAAGAGTTGGAGTGGATTTCAAGGGTCTTTTCACCATCACTGACTAAGAGAAAGGGGAGGTCCCCAAAGTGGACATACACTGTTCTAAAACACTCCAACTCTGCTTAGGAAGGTCTGGCCCAGATGAGAAGGTCTGGCCCAGTAACCACGAGAATAGGCCAGGACCATCTGTATGCACTTGGAAGCTCTAATAAAGAACAGAAGAAAATACTGTGGCTTCCCAGGGGAATATATGGCCACACATACTTACACATTAGCACATGCCCACCTGTTGTAATCCTATCCCCCGGATGGTGCAGAGAAGTGAGACCCAGGTCATTCCCTACTTCGCAATGGGTATCTAAAGCTTTACTTGAAAACCTCTGACTATTCCAATAAGAAACACAACTGAAAAGCATCCTGTGGAAGAAATGAAACCAAGTTCAGTCCTTGCCACCAAAAGCCCTACAGCCTTCTCTTCTACTAGTTGATTATACGTGGTACTGGGGAAAATCAAAGCAGGAATTAAGTGGCTAAAGCGGGGGTGGATGAGGCAGCACGGGAACAGGCGATAAGAGCCCAGATTGAGTCAGACAAACATGAAGCCTGTCTGCAGGCTCAGGGCCTGGATCCTTCTGCATCCTGCTAAAAGCGAATGAGCAAGGAGAACAGCTCTGTCTGCTACAGCTGGCCCGAGTTCTGTGCCTCTCAATTACCTGTGGTAATTAGGAGTGAAGGAGAGCATGCATAGCTTAACTTCCCAGCTAATCCCCAATCTCTGTTTGAGCCCAGAGTTTAATCCTTTCCTTCTGGGAAACTTTGCTCTTTCATCATCTTTCTCTTTTCTCTTCTTTACTTTTTTTTTTTTTTTAAGCAAAAAAATGGCCAAAGCACATAAACATTCTAAGATCTGAGTTTCGGTTTCTTGGGCAGTGTTTCTAGTTGCAGCTTTCCGCGGGGGGAGGTGCTAAAGGAAGGAACAGACTGAAAAGCCAAGACAGTGGGTAATCCAACCCCCACGCACCTTTGGATCACCAAGGCAGCGGTGATCAGTGTGCCAGCCCGACATGAACCCTTTAGAGAAAGAAAATAGGAATGGCATGGTGGTAGAGCCAGTGGAGGAGATGGATGGCAGAGAAGCCAGTGAGTTCTGTATCACTCAAGGCTCAGAGAAAGAGAGCCAACAAGACACATATGCACACACACATGTGCACATATATACATATACACACACACAGAGAAAGAGACAGAGAGCTCAAGCTCAAGCTCAAGGATTCAGATCCTGTCGTTGTGAGGCTGGCAAGCCTGAAATAAGTAGGAGACCACCAGGCGGAAAATTCAGGTAGGAATGATGGGGCAGTCTGGAGTTCCAAACCAACAGATCAAGTTCATGGGCTGGATATTCAGGTAGGACTTCTATGTTCACGTCTCAAGGCAGAATTTTCTTCTTTGGGAATCTTCAGTCTTTAAATTCTTTAACTTAAAGATCCCATCCACACCATGGAGGGTGATCTGTTCTTACTAAAGTCAAATGATTGCAAATGTTCCCTACAACTACAAAATACCTTCTGAGAAACACCTAAGCAGTGCTTGACCAAGCAATGACACCCAGTCACCCAGCCAAGTGGACATGCAGAATGAATCATCAAAAAGCTCATAGGAAAGATGAATGCAAGGAAAAAGCCCAACCTCACAGGAGTCATACCCAAAAGAGGGGAGAAGAGTCATGGGCTGGGATGATGCCTCAACCTATTATAGACAGCTAAGTCAGGAAAAATAGTATAGGCAGTCAGACAGGGCTGGGCCCTACGGGAGTCAGTGTAAAAGATCAGAACACATAGCTGTGGCTAGAGGACAGCTGTGGAAGGCCAGGCCTCAAGACAGACTAATACACTATAATTGCTATCACCTGGCCTAATAAATTCTAAATAGACATCAGTCACCCAGATGGGTGACAAAGACCTCTGATCTACTCCTTCCTCAAAAGGTCTTTTTTTTTTTCATGTTTACTTGCTATATGATCTGCTTCCCTATTAGATCAACACTACCTAAGCAGCTATATTTATAATCTTCTTGGTTAATCACGGTTTTGACCCAGGTTGTACCCACCTCATGATTTTGTACCCACCTTGTGATTTTGCTCTATAAAACTTCCTTTGAGAAGTAGACTCATTGGCAACCCACTTTTGGGTCCCCTTCTGTCTCTCGGGAGCTGGCTCTCTCAATAAAACTTTCCTGCTCTTAACCTCCATTGTTCCTTAGAATTTATTTTTTCACTTTTGGAGTACACAGACCTGACATGTAGCAGGTTGGGAGTTGCATTTATTTCCCCTTTATCAAACCAAGGATACTATCTCCCAAAAGATGGGCCCAGCAGCTCTCCTCTAGGAGGCTTGCTGGTAGTTAAGGATAGTGACACAGGCCATCCTGACAGAGGCGCTTATGCTGCAGAAAAGGCAGTGACATAGACTCTGACATAGCTCAGGACAATGGCCTGAGACAGCAGCACCAAATGGCAAAGGAGATTAGGGCTCAGGAAGAGAGTGCAAAGGTCTAGGACCTTGGAGGGCCAAGGTGTGCAACCAAGCTACTAACAGGTATACACCTTTTGTGGATGCCATGACAGGCCCCAAAGAGGAGACCAGAAGAGTTCTGTAAGACATAGCAAGTAGAAGGACGAGCTGTGAAACCTTAAGATACCCTTGTTCAAGGCTCAAGCTTTCCCATCCCTCAAGGTTTCCCTGAGAGCCCTGCTGCATGGAGGCTGAGGCACAGCGTGGCCTCCACATCCCTGTGCCTCTACTGGCCCTTTGGTAGCTCAATTTCACTAGACTGTAAGCTCTTTTTTACCCTGTCCTTCCTAGCCTTCCCTTACTCCTGCTCCTGGTGCCAGCTCCTCACTCAGGAAAGAACCATGGAATCCTTGGAGTAAGAAATCCACGAAGAGTACTTAGGCCGAGAAATGACTCTAGTTGGACGCACCCGAGATGAGGCCGCCCACTGTGGAACAAAAGCCTATGGTGAGGATGAGACCACAGGGATTCTCTGAAAAAGAGAATCTCTGCATCCTGGGAAATGCTACACCCAACCCTCAGATCATCAAGACTGGATTTCCTTAGACAGAAACATCAATAAAACATTACACAGTCTGAAAAATGAGAGGTCCTTACTTATATTTCATTGCAAAAGGAATGATCCTGCAGGGCCAAAAATATTAAGCAAAATTACTAGCATTGTTTCGCCTACAATGACCCTGAAACCCCTTCGGATACGCCACCCACCTCGCCTCTTATCAAAAATGAATGAAATGCTGAAGGATAACCCAAAATAACAAGCTATGTGTTAAAAACAAACTTTCTAAATCACAACGTGAGATTTCGGAGGTGTAAGGGATTGGGTGGTTTGGATTCTTCAGATCAGTGGGAACATGTGAGTGGGTAGGGTAGGGTCCACTCCAGAACTGCAGAGTGGCTAAAAACTGGACAAGTGGAGAGACTGCAGCAGCAAAAGGAGCAGTGGTAGTCCAGGTTTTCAGGAAGCGAGTTTGCTGCTCGAGAAGGAGAAGGAGCTCGGGGAAGGGAGATGTGGTGTTCAGGGGAGGGGCTGGCTGGAGTCAGTAGTCTTTGGGAATGATTTATGGTACATCACTAAGCTTGGGCCCTTTCTGTTTATTTAGCCACATGGGGTCTTAGCACCTATGGTTTCCAGCCAACTATGTGAATAGGTTATTTTTCTTACTTGTAAACTTAGCATTTTTCACAGGAGGGGCTAAGTGGCCCCTGGAGGATCATTTTTCCAAGCACCATTTGCTGGCCTGGCTGTGCCTGCCTTTTCCCTCTGGGCCTTCCATCATCCATGTCACTTAGTGTCACTTGGCTAGAGCCAATTCTCAATCCTCAACATCCATGGTACTCAGTCTTACCCAGAGGTTCCTAGAACTCCTGCAGAGAAAGGGAGCCTGCAGAAACATTTCACAGGGTGGCCCTTCAGGGCAGAGGGAAGACAGTTGGCTGAGAAAAGAAAAGGCCTAGAGAAGAAGCCCTGCCAGGCCATGGAAAAGCAAAAGTCTCATGTGAACAGAACAAAGTTAGGCCCTGTAATTGCACTCAGGAGTGTATCAGGTGGAGGTGGGGATGGGGAGATCAGAAACAGAATGTGCTCACATTTAATAAAGTCACCTCTTCCAGGGGGATGGTTACCTCTCCTCCTTTAAACTAAAAACCCCTTTCTTTGCAGAAGAGCAAAAAGAAATAAAAAATAAGACATCATCTTCCTCCCGATCATAGCTTACAGAGTGACCTGGAGGACACTGGATGAGCCACACTGCCCCTCCCCGCCCCAACCAAAGAACCAGGAGAAGGGTCGTCTTCAGCTCTACCTCGGAGGGAAACATGGAAGTGGTGAAACCTCTGCTGGGAACTTGGGGAGCTTAGAGGGAAGACGTTATAGGAGCTTCAGGCACGTTGGAGATACTTGTGCTTTCTTTGTATGGCTGAAACAAATAATAAGTCTTTTTCTCCTGCTCCTGCATGCTTACTCAGGGTCTGGCACATTGAAAGATTCTACAGAATCCAAAAACAACTGGAACAGAGGTGGTGTAGCATGGCAGTAAAGAGCACTGGCTTTGGGATCAATGGGTTGAGCCCCTCTACTTACAGTGTGACCTCAGTCAGTTTGCTTACGTTCTCAAATTCCTAGGTTCCATACCTGGAAAAGGAGGGTAACCCTACCACACGCCTCATAAAGTCCTTGTGATGTTCAGATATAATAACACGGGCAGCTGGGGCTGTGGTTCACTGGTAGACTGCACGGTGAGCACAGCAAGGCTTAGGTTCAACCCCCAGCAACACAAGAATTTTACAAAACAGAAATAAATGTAATAGTAATGTAAAAGTATCTATGGCGATGTCCTCCACAACATGGCATAAATTTGGTCTTCCAGGCCTATCCCTGTGAGTGACTGGTCTCCTCAATTGGACTGCTAGGGCTGACCAGGGACAAGGTAATGGGAAGAACCTCCCCACTGCAGGCAATAAAGGGGCACCCTGTAGGCAAACTAAAAACAATACAATTAATGGTCTCGTTTTCATCATCACTGAGTTGGAAATTCAAAACAACGTGAGCGATAAAATATCCCTCTCCACTGAGGTGGCCTGCCACTGCTCAGAGGTCAGCTCCTCTCTTAGCTATGCCTTGCATTGTTTCCAGTATCCCTCATCCTAAGATGAGGCCCAGGGGCCTTGGTATACAACAGTTGATGAGTCTGGGACCCTGGACAAAGCCCACACTGGGGTCCTATTCAGTTGCTAAATAGTAAGTAGTGGTACTAGATGACCCCTGACCTTTTCACTCCAGTGGTCGATGATCTTATAATTAGACAGCAGGTGTACCTTCTCATGGCTTGGGCATGTTCCAAACTCAGCCTCCCACATCCCAGTGGAACCTGAGCACCAGCCATGGGCTGAATCAAAGGTAATACTGCCAGGTGTTGTAGATTCTCCCTTGTACCTCACTCCCCTTCCACAGGACTGCTGCATGGCCTGAACGCCTGCACGCCTAAACTGCTGCATCTCAGAGCCCCAATATTTAAGAAAAACTGCCCATCCCACTTCTCCAACACTGTCTGAGAGCACTCTTTCCAGGGCCCTTTGGAACTCGCTCTGTAAATAGGGCAAGATGTTGGGATGAAGTGTTATGGTTGAGGAGGTGGAAGGGAAAATTACAAACCAACCACTCTGTCTAAATAGTTTTTACTCTGCAGAACCTAAAATGGTCATGCATAGCTCACCATGGTCTAAAGCAGTGACTATTTCCTTCCCACACAGATAGATACTGAGCTCCTGAGGGGCAGGGAAAACAAGACAAATTCTGCAGAGGATATTTCTTCTGGAGTGGATTGTCCCAAAATAGCAAGTAGATATTTTTCTTCATAACTTTTCCCCCAAAGTATTACTGACTCACATCTACTCAAGTTTAGAACAGCTCCTGTCTCTACTGACTCATACCGTAAGTGAGCGGACATGACTCTTCCTTCAGAAAGACAACACTTCTGCAATGACAAGTCCTGAGCAGTTGCAAGCTGTCTTCTTTCTAGTTTTGTTTAGTAACTCTATTGACCTTGACCTGACAGGCTCTCATCATCAAGGGACAAGTGCTAGCACATATAAAACCTCAGGCAAGAAAGGAAGAGAAGGGACAAAGTGGGATGATGGGAAAGAGATTTTTTTTTTTAATTTGTCAAAAATAAAGGATTGCAACTTTATTCCACAAAACAATGTCGCATATTGTGTGCACTTATAAGGTATATATCTTGCCTACTTCCAAAATCATTTTACAAGTAAATAAATACAGAATGAATTTCTCAGTTCAAAGCAGACACCATTGTTGACTTCCAACAAATTGGAATACCAATTGCAATACCTGGATAGGATCTTTGATTTCAGTTTTTTAGTAGCAGAGGCCAAAAAGAAAAATTGGGACATGTCCACACCCCATGTTCCAAGGGGTAAAGGAGCTAATTTTAAAACAAGGTGAAAATGAACTGTGGAGCTAGGCTCTCTGGGGCCTCTAGACATGATTAGCACTCCTCTTAGCAAAGGGAAAGCTGGAGAAAAAGCAAAGCCTTTGTTGCCATGGAGAAAGCCATGGTGATAACCACCTGGCCCCAGACCCAGCTCTGTTCTTTTGGCCATGATTGACCAAGGCACCTGCATGACACAGATGGCTAGATACTGAGAAGGCCAGTTATAGAAATAAATATCTAGGGTTTGTTTTTATATAGAAATTTTAAATGCACACAAGCCCAGACGCATCCCCGACTGCTAACGTTAGCAGATTACTCATTCTTCCTTCCAATCACGTCATGTGCAAGATTCCAGGTGGCTGTGGGGTATTTGCTTACAACAGCTACCGCTGGTTTCCTTGTGAGCTGTTTATTTTTCCAGACCTCAGGTCATTACATCAGCCTACAGTTTCTAGGCAGGCCAAGTGTGGAGGCTTAGGGGGTAGGGGATTCAGCCAGGAGGTGCAGTCCCCACCATAGCAACCATCCCAGCAGGAACTGAATGAGGGAAATGCAATCCAAAATGTGGCCAAAAGCAACATTCTGACCCTGTGAACAGCTTACCTGTGACACGGACAGTGTTCTAGGCAAACACAGAAGAAGGAGATGGGAGTAATGTTTTCATGGCAAAACTTACAAGACAACCATTTCCACCTTGTGTCCCTGAGGGTGGCTCTGTCTCCAGGGAGCAGTTACCAGGAGTTGCTTCATTCACTGATGAACAGCAGGAAGCTCAGCTGGTCAAGAGACCAAGGGAATAGGGGTATGGGCCTTTAACTCACTGGCCAGATTCTAGGGCCTTCATGAAGTCCCTAACCAGATAATAAGAGTTAACTGGAAAATATAAAGAGAGAGAAGACACAGGGAATGCAGAGAGGGAAGTCTATCAACTCCACTGGAGGGTATGACAGTTAACGTAATCACCTAGAGCAGAGAGAAGCAGGCTATGAGCTTTGGGGACATTACTACAGTGCCCAATGAGGAGAACAAAGCTATGTATGGCCCGGTTTCCTGAGAAATTGTGATTTCCTAGAGGAAGAAGCACAGAACTCTGTCATACAAAGACTTAGTTCCAAAGTACCTGGAAATAATCAAATTAGAATTCATGAGGCATAGAATGAAGAATTAATAAAAAAGCCTAATTCTTGACATTTATTTTATTTCTTTACCCTCTTATAAAATGTAAGTGATAAAACAATATTTTAAACTATAGGCATTATAAGAAATACTTTGGTAGCTAATTTCTGATTTTTAAAAACCTCATCAGAAGTTCGTATTTCCTTCTACAAGCAGCACAGGGGCTCTGACACAGCTCAGCCATGAGAAGATAGTCATTGCTGCTCCCAGTTCCAGGGAGTCAGCTGTCAGGTCATCTTCTTGCATGCAATAGGAATCTGGGGTGCAATGGAGAAGAGGGGCACTGGAGGCGAAAATGGAAGACCAAAAGAGGCAGATCTGTTGAGGTGGAACCTGCCAAGGGCTCGAAAAGCAACACTGACCACACTGACCACATGACAAAGCCTTAAAAACAAGGACCAAGCCTATCAGGAGGCGAGAGGGAGACTGGCTGCGTCTGCAGGCCTGTGTTCCATGTTATTGCACAACTTCGGCTGCCCAGTGGAACTTTTCCAACATCAACAGTCCCCAGGCCAGAAAACAAACCTGGCGTCACAGGGTCTGAGTGTGAAAAAAGGATGTTTAGGGTGTAAAAGAAACCAGGATAGACTTTGCCTCTGAGAGATAGCTGAGAAGAGGTCTCACCCAGGCAGGCTTCAGAGTCCTGCTCCAATTTCCCCAAGCATGCGAGGGAAGCTTGCTAGAAACCAGACTTGACCACCAAACTCTAATGAAAAATGGTCTCAGGTGTTTGACCCTGTGACTCTAGTTTTCTCCAGCCGCCTAGAGCCAGTTACCATCCAACTAGGTCTGGCTTTTCATTAAGCCAAATGTGACAACATGCAAGAAGAGGCTAGTATAATACATAAAGACATTTCATCACGGTTGCTATTGTTTTGTTTTGTTTTTCAATTCTTCATAGTGTACTTATTCTGGGCCAAGCATCAAGTAATCCTGCGATGTAGTCTATTTTACAAATAAGGAAATCAAGATGCAGAAAAACTGAGTACCCTTCCCGAGCTCACCAAGCCTCCCAGTGGGTTGCTAGCATTCTGGAAGCTAGGTCTAGAGGTTCATTTGCTCTCCAATCCCATGCTTTCCCCATTACATGGTTTATCTCCACTAAATGCAAAAGATTCCCAACCCCACTCCCTGCAAACAGCAAACCTTGGGATGTTTCCTTGGCAACATTTGTGAAATTATGCACAGGAGCAGGATGGCAAAGTCTGACACTGGTTCATGGGAGATGGTAAAGACTTTTAAAAGTTGCTGTGCTGATGCAGGCATACCTGGGTCTGTCATGGAACATCGCAGGAGCCTCAGCCCCTACTTCTGCTTGCTCTGTGAAGGGGATAAAACACCTGAATGGCACAACCCAAGGTACACGCTCCTGTGTAACTGCTTCTGTTCAATCCATCACACATAACCAGTGGCCAGCAAACTTTTTCAGAAAAGATCACATACTAAATACTTTAGAGTTTGTAGGTCACACAGGCTCACCAGAGATACTCAAGTCTACTCTTGGTGACGGAAACAGCCTTGGACAATACATAAATAAATCAGTTCCAGTAAGACTTTACTTACTAAAACAGTCAGTTGGCCTCCTGCCATCCCCCGTTATGTGGCTTTGGGGAGACATGTCTTTTACAGTTACAGTGGAACCTCCATTCACAAATTTAATTATTTTAGCAATAATTGTGTCTTAGATAAACCTCATTGGCTGTGATACTACTACTGCACAAAGCTCAGACTTAATTCTTTCCACAATTCTGGTTGCAAACTGAACTGAATGAGAACCGAATCAAATCCAATGGTTAGAATCAATGTTGACCTTAGGGGGAAATTTGATTCACTTCTTGTCCAATTTGGTTTGTGACCAGGATCATGGAAATAACTAAGTTTGTGAACTGTGTGTTAAAAAGATTGACATGCACTCAGTTGGTATGGTCAGCTGATCATAATAGACAACGTTTCAGTTTCTTAGGTGATTATTAAGATACCAATACCTAATAATTATCCTTGGTCACATTTCTCCCAGAGAACTATTATCTCTCCCACCATGTTCCTGTTCTATATACTGACCTTACAGACATAAATGAGGCCAACCGGGAAAAATAAAGGGGGCTGCGTCACACCAATAAAGGAAGGTAGTTGTATGTGCCTGGAAATCATTTCTCAACATGACCCTAATAGTAGACTACACAGACATAGAGCAGATAAAAAGCAAAAGTTGGTATCATCACACTACCACACTCAGAACACAGCCCCAGAAGATAGGCATCGTAATCTTTAAAATAACTAGTTTTCTCTAGCCCAAGAAATTACTAGTTATCACTCTCTCTCTGTCCGCCTCCAACCCTTGTCTGATTATGGGACCGTGACCACATGACACAAACCACTTGACACATAATAGCAGTAGTCATTTCATAGGGTTATGGTGAAATGAGTTAAAGTGAGCAAACAAATGTAAAATTTTCAGGATTAGCTACCATGACAGTACTAGCCCAATTTTACCAATAATCATAATGACGACCTTCCTCCTCTATCTTTCCCCAAAGCAATGAAATGCATCGAGTTAGATTCTATATTAGATGGCATAGGTAGGTGATAAAGCCCTTATCCTCACAGAGTTAAAGACTGGTAGAAGAAAGAAAATTCACAGAAGCAATTACTAAATGTCAAGCTAGTGTTTCAGATAAAAGGTGGTATATAATTCAGAGGACAAAGCCTCTTGTCTGCCACTTGGTCACAGAAAGAGAATTAATTCTCTCACTGAGAGCTTGCAGAACTTCCAAGGTCTCAGGGTCAAGACAGACCATTTACAAATATTTCTTCCAGCACCAGGCACTAGCAGTATCAGCCCCACTTCTCTGTAACATACTCTATTTGCCTAAGAGTGAGCAGGGAATGGAGGAACATTCTTAGAAGCTTGTTGGATAGATAGATGCCTTTACTTAGGCTAATGATCAGAAATTCTTTCCCGATTGAGGAATTCTCAAAATAAGCACTGCTATTAATCCCACTGTTTCTATCAATGACAATAAAAAATACATATGATTTGTCACACACTTATTATTTATGACTTAGGCATCAAATACCCCATAGATATTAGCTTAGTAAACCTTTAACTAGTCTTCTGATCCTATTCCACAGATAAGAACTGAGGTCCAGAGAGATTACCTGAGTTGACTGGAAGGATCACTCACCAAGTGTTGGAGTCAGAATGTGAACCCAGGATTTGCTGATTCCAAAGTCTATTCTTTAACCTCTCTACTACTCTGTCAGAGATTATAGCCCCAGGGAACTCACACTGTCTTCTTCCATCTCACTATCCCATGCCTCTAGCTTTTATCAAACAGTGAACAGGATTCCTGGAGAGATGCTCACCAGCCAAAGCTCACAGACAAAATCAGCCAAAAGTCACATGGATTCACCTCTTGATCGCAACCATTCAGTGCATTCCAGTCCCCACACCGCCACCTGTAGGACAGAGCTGGCACATGGACAACACAGGGGCCAAGGACAACACATTTAAGAGACAAAGGTTTGTCAGGTCAAATTCTGCCTGCCTGTTCAAAAGCATATCTAGTTTGTTCACAGTCCTTGCCATCTCTAAGGAAAAGATCATATGGCTAAATTCAACAACCAGACATAATATACAGCCAGAAAGTAATAGTTCTCACAATGAAGTCTTAGTTGAAAGAAGGATCCTCCCTGAAAAGATACAGATTTGGTTTATTCATATATTCCCTTGTTGATGAACATTTAGTCTTTATTGATGACAAATGAACTTTATTGACTTTAGTCCTTATTAGTGGTAAATAAACTCTACAAATCTCATCAAGCTTCAAAAAATATCACCTTTCTAAAAAGATTTTAATCAGTACCACAATTTTACAGAAAGAGCTTTGAAAGATCAGACCAGAAAAAACCAACTATAATCAACTGTTAGCGCATGAAAAATGGACAGAACTAAGCCTTGCCAGGCTTGAAGTTCAACTTCTTTATACTCAGTCATTCTTCTTACAAATTCTCCTACACAGCATACAGAAAGTCATACTATTTAAATAATATTAAAAGTCAAAATATTAAAATAGAGTCCAAAATTTTTAGCTAAAAGGATTAACTGTTCATGAAAGATGATCCCTGAGATGACAACTGAAGAAAATTAAACTTGGAAGCAATGAACTTATGTAGTCTCCTTATTTTTCAGTTATAGAAATTGAAGACCGGATAAATTCAATGATTTGTCTAGCTCAAAGGATGTCATGTAAAAATCACAAAACAACCAGGGGCATATTTGGTGCATATATAATCCAAGGAAGATTATTTACCTGAATTTCTTACATTTGTGTTGTTCAATTTGGAGTCCTTGATTACCAAGTGCTTAATCCATAGAGTGGGAGCTGTGATTTCTAGATTTAAAAAAAGTAAGAGAGAAAGAAGGTATGAGCAAAGGAAAGTAAATAACATAGAGTGTAATCCTGGACTTTTAAAAGTCTGAGTTCTCAAGACTGTAGGCATTTCTCTTGTGATGTATGCCCCTTGTCTAATGCCCTCTCCCCTCCTCACAAATGAAAGCTCTCTCCCCACCAGTTTGTAAGAGCCAACCGGGGAATCCTGTGGCAGGAGACAGAGTGGTCAGAGTCTAGCGACACTGAACCACTCCATCCAGGAATAAAAATATTATCCCAGGAGGTGAGGAACATGGGCCAAGCCAAGTCCCTCTCGGCTGCTTCCCTGGGAGGAGACTGAAAGGGGATAAATCAACAAACACATGCCAAACCGACCACAGAGACCATTTCAGAGGAAACAGCTGAGCCACAGCAGATCCAGCCTGCTGAGGCTCTGCCACACAGAGGGAAGAAAAAGGTGGGTCTCACAATGCTCCGACCCTGCTCCCCACAGGTCCCTAAACAGGTGCTGAGTGGCTGTGTCCAGAATGCTCCAGTATGCCTCCTTGCTCTCAGGACTTGGGTCACCCGGTGGACAGGGGGTGTTAGAATCCTGAATGGCCCCGAACATACCACGGAGTGACAAGATCTCCAGTGAGGGTACTGAGGAGGTCTCCCAAGACTACATGATGTCCATTCCCCCTCCGCATCATCTAGACCCAGATTTGCAATAGTTTAGGACCTTTGTGAATCAGAGACTTTTGAATTTTTAGACATGAACCTAGCAGAAGTGGAGTAATGGTTAAGTTTTAAAAATGTATGACAGTAAAATACACATGGCCATTAATTCCTCTCAAAACTCCCTTCCTTGTTTGAACACATTTATCCCATTGTTCTTTCCATTCTGGAAGTCCCCTTTTGTGAATAAAAAAGTCTTCAGTTGTGTTGTTGGGCTGCCTGGATGTCTTAAGTCATTTCTAAGCATTTACCTTTCATGGTCTCTTTTTTTTTTTTTTTGTACCAGGAATCGAACTTAAGACCTAGTGCATGCCAGGCAGATGCTGTGCTGCTGAGATATACCCCTGGTATTCATGGACATTTTGACCTTGAGGGAGACTTGTGAATAAGGCGGATAAGCACTGGAAAGCACTGACAAGCCAACTTTTCTGTTTATGATGCTCAACAGTAGCAGCACCCACTTCATGTTTGTGTGATCAGACCTCACAAAAGAGACTTCCAGAACTGCTTCAGAAAGCGGCATGAATGGTGGGACAGGTGTGTTAGAAGTAAGACAGAGTATTTTGAGGGAGATTAATGCCAACGTTCCTTTTACTGCAATACATTTTTTAAAAATGTAAGCATTAGCTGGCTGTGTAATTTGATCACTCCTTATATGTTCCACTAAAGAAACCAATTTAATATGAAATGTCATCTTTCAATCTTTCTCCCCAGATCTGAGCCTATGCTAGGACCATCCCCCAGAGCTAAGGACCTGGTATGCTCTATACTTCTAGAAAGGACTTCGGTTTTCCCTTCCTGTCTCATGATGTTCCAGAGACCCCACCTTACCAAACGTCCTCTTCCTGCTCATGGGAATCTGGAGTATTTGGTAAAATACCTGAAGAGTAGAGGCCATGAGCAGCTCCAACCTGAATGGAGGCCAGACTTCTGCACCCTCAGAAACCTCTCTGCCCCCTCCCCATATCTCTAGGGACTTCCAGCCTTTATTTTGTTGTAAGACTCTATTTCCCTTGAGCTAGAATTCTTCTTCTCCCAATATGTTGAGTGCACTCCCCTCGTCCCTGCAATCTAGCCTGATTGACCAATCTCCATCCTGGCTACTTCCATCACTGATTTCCATCTCGCCTCCTTGTACGTGCCAGTCTCCCTGCCTGGAACACCACAATTCTTCCCTTTTGCTTACAAGATCCAGCTTGAGTTGCATCTCTTCAAAGAAAGTTTTCTCAGACTATGACCACCTCTCTGTGATAAATGTATATTACAATGCAAATTGAGACCACAGATTATAGCCCACAAAGCTCTCTGGTGATTGCAACTCTGCTGAGAGCAAAGGCTGAGATTGATACACTACCTCTCCTCACCCAGGCACCCTGCAGTATGCTAGGTACAGAGCAGGTGTTTGTAAATGTGGAAAGGACACTACTGGCCTGAATTTCTTAGCCATGACTCCCTGTCTGTCCAGACTGTGTTTTTGTTGGGCATCATGAGACAGGAAGCCTAGGGAAAACCAAAGTCCTTTCCAGAAGTTGAGAGTATACTTGGTCCTTAGCTGGATTCGTTTTTTTTAAAACATTAAGACAATGTAGCTTACATTAGAAAACACTGAAGTTAGAAAAGAGAATAATCATAAAGAAGCATAAACAAACACCTAAAGTTAAGACTCCCCAAACCTAAAATCTGATGAAAGAAAGACAGTAAGTAATACAAGGACTTACCATCTCCATCGAACACCGGCTGGGTCTCCATCGTAGGTGTTGGTTTCGACCCGTCATCTGAATTGAGGGTTAAAAAGAAGCGAAAAGAGACTACCATTATTGAGGTAAATACTATCTACTCTCCAGCACTGTTGAATGATTTGGGTTTGTACATGGCCCGGCCAAGTCCCAATAAAGAGGCCAAAGAAAAAGAAAAAGGAGGAGAAGGAGAAGGAGAAGGAGAAGGAGAAGGAGAAGGAGAAGGAGAAGGAGAAGGAGAAGGAGAAGAAAAGACCAAAGGAAAAGAGAACCAGAGGAAGACACAGCATTAAAAACAAATCCAGAGGTGTGCTCACTATCCCAAAGCATGCACCAGAGGAGGCAGGCTCGTACTTTGGAAGACCCTTTCCCACCCATATGCAAACACCGCCATGCCCCTTCCAGGCTTGCTCCTCAGCACAGCACTGCTGAGAGGAGGCATCCCCTCCAGCACCTGAGCTTTGGCCAGGCATGTTAGGATGAGGTCAGCCTCAGTTTGGTTTCCTGTCCTCTTATGAAAGGTACTGGATCAGAATATTTTCTAGAAGCCCTGATTGAAAATCTTAAGAAAAACAGAGTCCTGGGCATCATTCCTTTCGAGGAAGGATCATTCTCCCTCTGCAGCACACTCAAGAAAATCAAGTATCCTTAGAACATTTTAAACTATGGAGCAGCACATACCCCAACCCCCAGCAGGGGGTGAGGCAAACAGAATCACAGAAATCACCCTGTTCTTGCTTTGAAATCTCTAGTACTGATGATGGGAGCGAGGCATCCCCGGTAGCAAAGTCATAAAGCCCTTCATTCCAGTAGTGCTGGCAGCTCGGTCTACAAAGCAAAACTCTCTGCAGGTCAAGAGGTAGAGCAGACTTTGTTTATTTAGCTTCCAGAACTCAGTTACTTTCATCAAGGCCCCAAAACCTTTAGTTTAGAGGAGTGCTTCTGAGCCTTTTATCCATTATTGCCCAACTAAAAAGTCCACCTAAAATTTTTAGAGTTTTCCCCTAACTGCCTCCCTAATGAAATTTTAATAATATATATAAACTGTGTATCTGATCATGTATCACATATATATTTTTGTGCTTTATATATGAAAAGAGTAAGCTCCCCATCACCACCGAGAAACAACTTCACTCTCTGAGAATAGGTATGTATGCCCATCTTGAGGACACATTGTTTAGAGATTTTTTCTTTGTTTTCTCCTTTAGTGAGAGGAGGAAGGTTAAACACTATGTCCTAGGTATTTGATGATTATACCACCCCTCCCTTCCCAAGCACCAGAGGTCTTTTAGAATGGAATAGTCCACTCTCTGGGCATGAGACAGTGGAATATTCCCTATTTATGGAATAGGGAAATGCCAGTCAGATCACCAGTAAGAACAACCCTCCACCATTTGGAGCTCCTGTTACCTTTGGCTGATTCCTCCTCATCTTATTAGGGAAGGTAGAAAGAGTATAATTCTGATGTTTATTTTGTCACCATCTTTGGAATCTTAAGATTCAAAACACAAACTCGATGGATACAAAGACCTGTCAGTCATGTGACACCCGACCCTGCTACTAATTCTCATGTGCCGCCACGAAGACCTAACTCTCACAAGGACCAGAGTGACCATGAACTATCTGACAATCATCCTAAGAACACGATGGCGTGGGCAGAGAAGGGTAGCTACCCTGGACATCTCACTTGCCTCCAACTGGGTCCCAAGCAGGCAACTTTTGATGCCAAGCTGTGGGAGTTTGAGCTGGAAGTCACTGAAGGAGAATAAACACAGGACAGAGCCACACAATGTCATTTTTTACAAAAAAATAGCATCACTTCCCCTGACTCTATTAACACCTCTTTCCATTGAATTCAGTGAGCCACTGAATGGAGCCTTTTGGCAGCTGCAATGCACATTTGGTTGCTCTTGCCGGATGTGGAGTTCACAGTGTAAATAGCCCAACAGTACACTCAGCCCCTCCACACAGGGTGGCTGCGTGTTAGGAGTCTTACAAGCTAGCAAAGGCAGAGTGAGAGATAAAACTTTTCAAGAGGAACAAGAGTGAGAACCAGAGTGGAAAATGGCTTATGCGATATTTTAATATTCAACATAGGTGTTAAAATCCTCCCATATTACAAGAGCTGTAACTCTCTCTGGAGCAAGATAACTGAAAACATTCTGTTTCTTTCTCCTGTCATCCAGATGGTCGTCTGGGACTGCCCTTCTGGTCTGGCCATCAGCAAAAAGGTCTACCCCCCAAGCAAGGAGGGTTTCCTGGGGATGACCTGCACCTCTCTGCAGGTGGATGACTTCCACATTGCCAGATGCAGGCACACGGGCCCTTGGAGTGTAAAGCCACTGTAACGAATGAATCTTCCTGCGGGATAGGGTCACCAAGGGTGAGGAGATACAGCTGCTGTGCTACAAGGGAGGTCCAAGGTGGAAATCTTTATAAAGTGAGAAAAGACAAGGCGCCCTGATGCCAGGAGCCACCTGTGAAATCCAGCAGGCCCAAAGGCCAGGAAGCCAAGCCAAAGCCAACAGGACCTTCTCACCATCATCTCCGGGCACCTGGACACCTGGCTTCTGATCCAACAAATAAGCACACCTCTTCTACCAAACATAAATCCAAGGCCTGGATCCAAGGTCCACAGCAGGGCCGCTTCCGGGCAAGCCCTGGAGCAGTACCAGGCCCCACAGGAGCCTCTGGGAAAAGAGTAATCTTTCTGAATATGTCCCTGGCCTCTCAGGCCCATGTGGGATCACATTCTGATCCCCATTTTATGTCCAATAAGTCAGTTAAACTGAACCCCTCCTTTACTTCTCTGGGTAGCAATATTGTCTTCTAAAAATGAAAGCCTGCCTGCCAAAGCCTCAGAACACTATGTACGGGTAAAAAAACTCTGTGTAAAGACCTATGAAGAGGGGTATATAATTTTATGAGTGCTAACCATCTTAGGCAACTTTTAAATTTTGTTTTACAAATTAAGCTACTATCAGTTTTTAAATTTAAAAAACCCTGTAATTCACTAAGATCACTTATTTAAAACTGAAATAAGTATTTTAATATACATGTCATCAAAGAAGACATATGGATGATTAATAAACCTAAAAAGATGTTTGACATCACTAGGGTTTAGGAGTGTGCAAATTAAAATCACAGGGGATACTACCAACCACTCGCTAGCATGACTAAAATTTAAAAAGATAATACCAAGTGTGGACAAGGATGTGGGAAACTGGAACCCTGTGTGTTGCTAGTGGTAATATACATTTTGGGTAGTAACTTTGGGCAGGTTTTTTTAAAGCTAAACATAAGCTTACATTCAACCTTAAAATTCTGCCTTTCGGACTTCTATTAAAAATAAATTTTAAGGGGCTGGGGATTTAGCTCAGCGGCATAAGCGCCTGCCTTGCAAGCAGGCAGTTGTGAGTTCGAACCCTGGTACCGATAAAAACGAAAAAGACAAAAGACATTTACACAAATGTTTATAGCAAGACTATTTGTAATAGTCTCAAATTTGAAATAATACAAATGTCTGTCACCTGGTGAACAGATAAATTAAAATATACCCACCTAACTGAATGCCAGTCAGCAATGAGAAAAAGAATGGATAACTAATACACGTTGCCATATAGATGAAGGACCTCACAAAACATTATTCTAAATGTAGGCAGGAAACGTGAATACTGCATGTTGTCAGATCCCATTCAGATAGCACATCTAATAAAGATAAATCCACAGAGATAGATCTGTGGTTGCCTAAGGAAGGAGGTGGGAGTGAGGTTTAATTATACATAGGTTTGATGTTTCTTTTTGGAGTGATAGAAACATTCTCTACTGCTGTTTGCACAACTCTATAATTTTACCAAACTCTGCATATACAGTGGGTGAATTTTGGGGATGTAAATTATACCCCAGTAAAGCTGTTTAAGCAATACAGCTTGTCACAGGTACCTGAGCCAGATCATCTGGCAGTAAGTACAGCTGGATTATATAATCAACCCTTCATTCATAGTGAGAGTCTTGCATATATTTTAACACGAACATCTTAATCTCACTTTACATATATGCCTACAGTGATCTGATGCCTGGTGCTTACTCTTGGTCATTTTGGGGGCCTTCAATAGGAAGACTTTCTCTTTAATACCACAATATTCCCCCAAACTAGGGGAAGAAGACAGGACACTGTGGGAAAAAAACTAATTCAAATACTAATAATTTTTCTTACAGGGAGGGAGAAAGAGGTAGATTTGAAAACATTATGATATGCAAATAAAGCAAACATGAGAGAATTTCTCAGGGATGACGCCAAGATCAACAGTAAGAGCAGCTTTGTCATATTTTGCAACGCTCAGCTTCCGGCAGGTAACTTTCCTCATCCGTTCCACCACCACTCAGGGAGCAGAAAGGCACTAGGCAGATGAAGAGAGAATTGAGTCTCAATGCAAGTAAGTGCTTTGCTCAAGGACCCAGAGGCCAAGAGCAGCTTTGGAAACTTCCCAGCCCCACACCATGGCGTGTGGCCTTCCAAGGTTCCCCAGCCCCCAAGCAGGCCTTGTCCTTGCAGGTGCAGCCCCACGGTTTCAGGCCACATGGGCTTTGGGAGCCTATGTAGAGAATGGGTTTGTATGACAGCACAATTCCCTGCCCTGCGAGAAGGCCTGGCTCACACACAGACAGCTGGAAGTCACTTCGACCCCTGATGACACCATTCAAAGCCTCCTCTGTTTGGCTTTTTGATTCCTGATTGACATTCGCTGGCAAGGGGAGATAAATGCCCAGCTGAGGACAATGTTGATCTGCTCTGACTATTCTCAAGGAAAGACTTTTCAGAATAACAAACAAAACAAAACAAAACCCCCAAAACATTGGTGTGCTTAAGGGACTGAATAGAGCCCAAGAGGTCCAGGGAAGCAGAGCTGGCCCTTTCAAGGGGCTGGCAAGTCCATTGAGGAGTTAATTGTTTGGGTGTACAATGAGTTTATTCTGACCACATACAAAGAGCTTTCTCTTCCAGGTCCTTCAAAAGGTCCTTCAAAAGCAAGTGTGTCAAAGAGGCCAGAGCAGGAATCTGTATTAATGGCCTCTCTTGGGGTCTTCGAAACTGAGGAGGGAATGAGGAAAAAAGAATCCACCACCCCCGTCCTGTGATTTGGAGGTTCCTCAACAATCCCAAGTCCCCTTTGATTCTTGGGCCCTTTCTGACCATGTCCATCATTGGTTTGGTGATTCTCCATACTCTTTTAAGCTTTCACTATCCATCTTAAAATGATACAGAGATAAACTTAAGCCTGGTAGAAAGGCTAGAAGGTTCTTGCCTTTGAAGGGATCACAATTATGCCAAAACCATCATCCCCTTCAGCATGTGAATTTGGCCCAGTGAAGAGGTCAAGATGACTTATTGTGGGCATGCTAGACATACAACTGCACCTGTCTGCATAAGTCCCTAGAACCTGGCCAAAATGATACCATGAGAATGGAATGCTGTCACCCTCAGCATTTCCTGAGATGCATGTCCCCTGACCAGCAAGATTCAGAAATGGAGCTGTCCCTCCACTGACTTGAAAAAGCCAAATTTATCTAAGCATTTCAAGTCCTTTCCAAAGCAAGAGGTTTTACTGTTTGGCTAAACTTCACATTTTTTAATGTGAAAAGAAGCTCACAGCTGGCTTTTTGCAAGCAGTTACCTGCATACTCAAGCCTTACATTTCCCTAAATAAGAATAAAACCATGAGGCTGGCAAAGGAGGTAGACCAGAGGTAGGGAGGAGCCCAGAAGTAGGTGAGTTCACTAAAGGCCAGGTTCATTCAGAAGACTGTGCTAGTTTTTTAAATTTTTTACTTGGAAATGATTAGACTCAAAGAGAAGTTGCAAAATTACAGAGAGTGGTCCCAGAGTTGGGTTATCTGCTCTTAAAGGCTGTGTGACCTTAATTTCATGTTTAGGTTTGTTCATCTGTTAGGGAGGATAAGAATCTACAGCAGCACGCACTTGATAAGACCACTGTGAGAACTGAGTCAGTGTTTACAGTTTCCATCATACCATCTTGTGCTTACAAACTCTGAATAGCTATTGTAACTATGAAAATGATGACGATGATGATAATGCAGCACACAGGTTCCATGTACCTGTCACACAGTTTCTTCAATGACAACAGCTTAATATTTAACCTAATTATACATAATTATATAGGTAACTACACAGCTGGCCCTCCATATCTGAGGTTCCGTATCTAAGATTTCAGCCAACCACGGATCAGAATATGTGTGTGGGGGGGATCACAATAAAAATACAATATAACAATAAGAACAATACAAGCAAAAAATGAAACAGCCTAACTACTTAACAGTATTTACATTATATTAGGTTATACAAGTAATCTAGAGATAATTTAAAGCATACAGAACAATGTACGTAAGTATATATAAACACCATGTCATTGTGTGCAAAGGATTTGAACACCGTGGATTTTGGTGTTTACTGGGGGTGGGTGCTGTTTGGGAACCAATCTCCTACGGATACCAAAGAATAGCTGTAATTTATATAGGTAACATAGTTATAGCATAAAATCAAAATCGACAAATTGACATTGGTCTACTCCAAGGGTCATATTCAGGAACCTACCAATTTTATATGCCCTCACGTGCATCTGCTATCCCTGTCCATCTGTATACGGATCCATGTCACCACCATCATCAGAACTATCCCTTCCCCACAGAAATCTCTCATGTACTGCTTCTTCACAGCCACACTTTCCTTCTTCCATTCTGCCCCTCACACCTGGCAACCACTCGTCTGTTCCCCAGCTCTCTACTCATGTCTAGAATGCTGTATAAATGGAATCATGCGGTACACGACCTTTTGAAATTGGCTTTTTCCCCCCACTCTGCATAATGCCCTTGGCAGTCCTCCAAAGTGCTGTTGCACATATCAATAGTTTGTTCCTTTTTATGACTATTTTTCCATGATATAGATATATTACAGTGTGTTTAATGCACCGAAAGACATTTGGGTTTTCTATTTTGGCTATTATACATAAAGCTGCTATTCATTCATGTACAGGTTTTCTGTGTGGATGTTAAGTCTTTCTCTAAAATAAATGTTCATAAGTACAACTGCTAGATTATGGTTAAGTATATACTTAGTTTTTAAAAGAAACTTCCCAAAGTATTTTTCATGTGACTGTACCCTGTTATATTCTTACCAGCAATGTATGAGATCCAGTTTCTATGCAGCCTCACTAACATTTGGTATTGAAATAATTTTTTCACTAATAGAATACTACTAGTGGTATCTTATCATTTGTACTTCCTGTTGCTAAAGATGTTGAATCACTTTTTGTATACTTATTTGTGAAATGTATGTTCATGTAGTTTGTCCATATTTTAGGTCAATAGTTCTTCAGTCTTTGCATGTTTAGAGTTCATTACATATTCTAGACACAAGTCCTATGTCAGATGCATGGTTTTTTAAATATTTCTTTCCATCTGTAATTCTTTTCAGTTTCTTAAAATTTTTTGTAGATCAAGCTTTTAAAGCACAAATTTTAAAGTCTCAGGTTTTGGTGATGAGATTTTCTCTGAAGAGAAGTAATGGCTTTGCATTTAAGTTTTGCATAAGATGTGAGGTTTTGGGTGAAGGTTTGGGGGCATATTTATTGGTTATATTTGTTTGGCTTCTAGGTCCTCAGTGTTATAGAAGCCTTAGTTGGAAGAACACCTTTCCTCCACTGAAATGCTGTTGCACCTTTATCAAAGGTCCCCTGGGTTTGTTTTGAGGTTCTCCGTTTTTCACTGGCCTATGTGTCTGTTCCATCATTAATACTACATTTTATTTTCTTTTTAAAAATTGCTTCGTCTACTTTTATAGGCTTTCCATAGAAATGAGCAACCTCAACCCTCACATCTTTTTTTCTGCAGGCACAGAAGCCATGCAACAGGAGCTGGGTCCCTCAGCCTTCACATCGGAGCTAAATGGGGCACTCAGGCTATGGCCTTAGAGATAAAGGTCAGAGTGGCCCAAGACCTGTGCACCCACATGTCCATGTCCCTGGCTTTATCTAAGTTGCTGGGACACACCTGGAACTGAACTTCGGCAGCAACACTGAGCAACCAAACATTCTCCCACTGGCCTAACAAGCTCTGATCCCTCTCATCTGGACTTCAGAGGCTCCATGAAAGTACCAACCAGAGTGCATAAGAACTTGACAATGGGCCATGCTCCTCCTAGGTACCTGCAAAGGTGACAACTTCCAAGGGTCTAGAAAAGTACTGCTCCCCTGGAAGGCTTCACATCTACCTCCCAACAGATGCTGAGAACCATTCAGATGTGAGTTCCAGGAGGCGAGCCCAGGGCTCCTATCAGTTTTACACATCACTGGATCCTCAGGGACTATAACAAGCATAGCACTTAGTAAGTTCTGCATAAATATTTATTGAATAAAAGAACAAGTATATAACACAAATGATTACTAATACCACCATGAATTCAAATAAATTTATGACCTGAAGGCCTTTCCAGATTCCTAAATCCTATTTCCTCTCCAATTCTTAGAGGAAGGGATATGGCAGGGATTTAAACTCTTAATCTAGGTACCCTTCACACATAAACTGTCCTGCAAAGATCAAGAACAAAGGGCAAGATGAAGGGCAGGGGTCTGGGCAGGGAGCCAAGCTTGAGGAACAGTTAACTATGGGAAGGAGAGAAAAATTACATGTTCACGACATGTGTCTGAGAGCTCAAGCACACTCATACACACACCCCTTTCTAAGTGATCTCTACAAAGCCGGAATACAAATGTGCCAGGCTTCATCATGATGGCTCAGAGCAGACAGTAGCAGCAATGGGCACACACAGTCCACGAGCAGCCTTCTGTGGATTTGGGGCTGTTTGGGCACAGCTCTGTTTCTATAGGCACACGTCAAGGTGCATGCCTCTCCACAAGGGGAAGCAGTGGGACCAGAGGGGACCCGCTGCCATCTCCAGTCAAACCCAGCCCAGGATGGTAGATCACTAACACCAGTCCAGCCTCCCCTGATCCTGCCCCTGAGCGCTTGGATAGGAGGGGAAAAAGAGAAGCAGCTGGGAAGAAGTTAAAGTCATGCAAGCGAGGGTGACATTCCACATGTGGAATGTCCTTCAAAGCCAACCTGGCACACGTCAGTCAGGCTCAGAGCACTGGGGCACCGTTAGGTGTGCTAGCACCCCCTGAGAGTCAGGCTGGAAGACACACAGCCTCCTTTAGCTGGATGCCTGCCATCTATTGACCCTGTGACCCTTAGGGCCATGTCAGCCACTGCTTGGGGGACAAGGACTGCAAGTTGGCACAACCTGGAGGCCATGCTGGGAGAGATTCTAAAAATAGAGACGGAGACAGGAACCTCAGGGAAATGAATGTGACTCACTCCTTACTTGGAACACGTACTATGGAGCAACCAGTGTTTTTGCTTTTTGGTTTTTGGGGGGGTTTTGACTCTACACATTAAAAAAGGGTTGGATTTTGGAAATTCTGCCTTTCTCTGAAACTGGCTTAATAAACAGAGAAGTTCAGGCAGAAAAATGTAAGCAGAAGTTGTTAATGTTCTTATCTTTCTTTCTTAAAGGGCAATAAACAAATTGCAGAAAACTCCTGGTGACCCTAAACTTTCACTTGCCATTTATCACAATATCAGCCTGAGGGCCTCTTGTAATTCTGGGCACTCAGAGGAAAGATACTCCCAGAGAACTGCCAGAACTCATCTTCCAAGCACAGTCCCGTATCTTCACATCTGTCATTCTTCACACGTAACCCTTCCGAGGCTGAGAACTTCTGTCTGGCACTCACAAACGAGGAAGGCCAAGCCCACCTTCTGAAGTTCACCTATAAGAATCAGCATCAAGACCCCAAAAGTGGCACCTCCAAAAAACCCCTGGGCCATGGCACAGCCAGGCAAAACCACCCAGAAGAAACTGATAACCTCTCAACATGGTTTGCTTCCCGCATACTACCTCAGAGAAAACCCCAAGTGATTGTCTATCTCTCACCTTCTGCAGCCTTCAACTGCTATCCAACACTGTTTTCAGAGCTAACCAGGCAGTCTGGCTCCTCCTGTCTCCAGGTATCACTCCATCACATCAATAAAACACGTAGGAGTGCATGTGCGCACTGCCCCAGCACACATCCCCTCCCCATCTCTCCTCGAGGACCAGAGGAGAGGAGGAGGGGGCGGCCAGGGATGGGATTGCCCCAGATCAATGGATATTTGAAACTCAAACACATGGCCCTGGACCTACCCTGCACGTGTTAATTACCACACATGTGCCCGTAAAGGAGTTCGTTAAGCACAAGGGGCCCAAAGAACAGAGAGAGGAAAGGACATTCCAAGGGATTAAGTAAACAGTCTGAAGTCCTGACCCTCCTCCCCACTGCAGCACGTGCATCTGGGGAAGATAAGAGTCTCCCCCACCCTTCTTTCCCCACGCCTCCCCTCGGGCTCCACACCTGCGGACCTACAGACTGCAGCAACCCAGGCCTCCCAGCCCGGCCAAACTGCTGTGACCCGCTACCACCCAGCTTCCCCGGCCTCCTCTTCCTGCCTGCCTTCCTCCTGCTATCTCTCCGGGCCTCCTCCCCGGCTCCTTGCACTCTGCCTTTCTCCTCCTGTCCTTCACAGGACTAATTCCTGGCTGGCAACCAGATTCTCTGTTGTCACACAATAGTCTTTTCATTCCTTGCAGGCAGAGAGAACCGATCCCTTCTAGGCCTGTCAGTGAGGCAGATTCAAAAAGGCAGGAAGGTAGGAAAAAAGAAAACTGGGTCTTCTCCTGGTCCTTCAGGCCCTTTCTCACACTGCAGACCTCTAGGCTCACTTCCTTTCCAGCCGTACCCTCAGGCTGCACAGGGCCTGGGCCAGTATGGCTTTGAGGCAGGCCTGAGACGGTAAGCTCAAGCCCCAGGGAGATGCTTTGGGGGCAGCCACGTGCGGGCACAAGCTCAGACAAGGGGCCTTTGTGTCTTCCCACCTGCTGCCCTGCAGAGCACATTCCATTCTTAAGTGGCAGCTGAAAGAGGAACCTTGGCAGGTCAACACAGGATATTACAAATGCCCTCTCTCTCGCACCCTATCCCCATTCAAACTCCAGCTTCCTGGACAGGTGTTACTTCAGGTGGCCCTTCCTACAGGTGGCCTGAACCTGCTTTTCAAGGCCCTGCCCATGACACACAAAGAGAAGATGATTTAGCGCAGAACTCAATCCTCCAAGTAGAGAGAAAGAGAGAGCACAGGGCAGAATTCAGCTCCCCAGGACAGAGTAGTCCTAGTGCATGTATGTATGCATGCATGTACATATGCACATACATGCACACACACACTTTGTCTTGACTTTTGCCCCAGAAAAGCAGCCTCTGAAGGAACTATCTGGGAGGGGAGAATCCGTGTAGAGTAGGAAGCAAATAGCTGGGAGCAGGCAGCAAACTGTCCCTCTGAGCAGGGGCTTCAGGTTCTACCCCTTCCCTGTATCACCCCTGGAGGAGACGGCTCCTCTGCAGTGAACCCTAAGACTAAGAGGGGACAAAAAGGTGCTGTCATTTACCATAAATATCACTGCCAACCCACCTGCCCTCTTCCAACTGGCTCACCCAGAAGGGTTATGGTCTGTCTCTGTTACCCAGAGTACAAAGCCACATCACCCTGGAGAACACAGCTCTGCCCAGCAGATGGCCTTTCCTGGTCCAGATATCTTATTCATCATTACACACTCAGCTCCTTCAGTAGGGAAGACTTGAACGGTAGGTTTTGCACAACTGCATTTTTTTTCTTCCACTAGGACCTTGTGTTCAGAAACAAGGTGGTAAACCTGAAGACCTCAGTTGCAACAAGCAAAACTAAAGCTGTCTCCCACTCCCAAACCCTGCAGAGACATACCACTGGCAGCACTGGTGATTTCAGATCTTGAGACTTACTTTTCTCCCTTCTCCCCGCTTTCCACCTGGAAAGGAGCACACAGGGCTATCTCCCCCTGCTCTGGGAAGGACCTGGAAAGGAGCTTGCACCCTTTTTTCTAACCCACTTCCATACTCCTGCACAGGGAAAAAGGAGCTGCCTCACTGGTCCCATATTTCCCAGTGAGGGGTGGCAGCTTCAGGTGCCACTTCCACATCTTCTCGGAGCACCTGCATTCAGGGCATTGGGTTCTCTGGATTTTTATCTCCTGCATTCAAGACAGGTGGCTTTGCCTCTTCTTCCCATCCCCATGGCATACGCACCTGGGGCAGGGGCCTGGGCCTGACTTGGTCTCCCAGTAACTATGTGCATAGGGCAAGCCTGGGAACTTCTGCTGAGTCTCAGGGGACCCAGCTCTCCAAGCTTCCAAGCATATCATCTCCAAGGTCTAGATGCAAGTTGGAAGCCTTATATCTAGCTACATAGGAGCTCTTCAGTGCTCACACATGCAATGAAATGGATTCTTGCTTTCTAGGTCACTATCGGCTCCCTGTGTATGCTGTCTGGGAAATCAGTAACCATCAATTTTGGGCCTCAAACTGTCTTTGACACTGAGCACTGTGGTCAGCATATCCCAAGGCTATGCCTCGTGCTAGCTCGTCCACTGTACAGCACTCAGACAAATATCAGCTATTGAACTCATAGGGCCCAATGTGAAAGGAAACTGCTAGACCCTTTGTACAAACAGCAGGAAAAACTAAGCACTAAAAATAAAGCATTAAATATGAAGCAGTACCTTTTCTTCCACAGTCTCTCTCTCTTTTGAATTTGGCATGATGGTTTTTAACTTGCTATTTAGTATTGTACCAAGTAAAGAAAAATTAAAACCTCAAGTATGCTGTAGAAATGATTTACTATGCATCACACTGCCTACGTGTGACTGTGGTGACAAGGTTCAGCAACCGAGATTCGTATTGCAGATACCTTCTCTGCTAATGTGCACTGTGTCACTGTTCTCCCAGGTCCAAGACAAAATTATTCAGAATTTCAAGAAAGCAACTGCACAGGTCACATATCCATGACACCAGCCCAGCCCTCAGTGAAGAAGTCTAGAAGTGCTGGAACACATGATTAAGGTGAATCAGTAGGCAAAAAATATATATATATACCCAGACATGTTTTCTAGGTTTATAAACGAGAGCGCTAAGGACGGACATGGACATGCTGTTTTTCATCTTTGGTCTAGCACTGGCCTCACTGGTAGCTGATCAGCTGAGCTCTTGAGGAAGCCGAGGTTCTCAGGGTTCACATAAGGCCCCTCTCAGGCCTGTGCTCCTCTTTTGTTCACTACCCTTGAAAATTTCAGGCACTTGATAGCCACCGCCACATGAGCCTTACCTCCAGTGCTTCTGGGAGGAAACAGGGAATGAGAATGGAGCAGACTTTCTGGAGGCCACTTTCAGCTTTCACCCCAGGCTCCTTCTATCTTGTCTAAGAACTCCTTGGAGGGCAGGCCGGCTTGAGATGCACACATTAAGATAAAGCATAAAACTCCACTCACCTTTCTTTCCAGAGTTAACCTGGCTCGAGGGCTTGTCGGTGACTGAACCTTAGGTGAAAAGGGAAACAAAAACTTAGACATTCAGATGCACTGTGCTTGGTTTCTTTCACAGCAATGGCAAAGCCTGACACTGTGAACATATGTTATATCTAGCGTCATACACGGTGAGTAGGATTTGTTTAACATCAGTGTCACTGATAACTCAGCTTTGTTTTGAGTTGAACTATGATTTCCAAGTTCCCTGGCATTAGTCTTGACCAGATTTTTATGAAAGTCCACATCCATATAACTCCCCTTTCCAATACCTGACTCTTGAATCCACACCCATGTCCCCTACTTCTCACCAATTCTATGTCTGAGCTATATCGAGTCAGTAGAGCGGACTGAAAAGAGACTCTTCTTACTGCAAATACAATGATTGACATCCCTTGCTGGTTAGGGCAGGAAATCGGTGATTTTCCAACTGCATTAAGTAGAAAATTGTTGGTCCAATTGTACTGAATGGCCAAAATAGTCTGAGGCATGGAAACAATTTTCTAGACACGGCCTGTTCCTCAAGGAGGGGTAGCATGTGTGTTTATCCAAACATTTACCCTGCACATACTAGGATGCCACATGTACCCATCCTCCAGGCCTAACCCCATGGCACTTGTCTTTTCCATAAAGTTCAGTTCTACACGTGCAGGGCATAACTACTCATCACAAAAGGGCATCCACGGAGGTCTCACCAGCAGAGAGCAAGAAAGAATCTATGTTTTCCTAATCAGTATCATTCTCTTCTCCAAATACTAGCTTTGTGAGAATTCTGTTATATTGCCCTGCACGGCTTGTTTCTAGTGCCTTTTGTTTGCTTTGAATGAAACTTTCCAGGTCATTTGTAAAGAAGGCTAATTTCTGCCTCTCCCCACTTCAACCCCAATTAAGGTTTCCAGTTTCCATATAAACCACAAATAAAGTCAACTTCCCTTCTAGTAAGCAAATTTTGGTTTCCTAACATATATTTTTACTGCCTTTCCCACTTACTTTTCCCTTTATACAGACAGGCTACCAAAAAAGTGGATCAATTTTGTCAAAAAAAAATTAGGATAGTAAGACTGCTACCCTTTGGAATTTCCCATAGAGTTTCACGTAATTTTTATACTTTTTGCACATAAAATTAAAAATAATAAAACCACCTATACACACAGGAAATACAAAGCAACTGATGGGTAAGATAGGTTTTTTTTTTTTTTGAAAGTGCTGAACTACATGGTGAATTTAAGAGAGTGGCTCCTAAATTCCTTACAAATGAATGGAAATGGACAGCACAGAGCTTATATAAATCCATAATCCATAATCCCATGAAACTGATCTAATAGCAGAATTCCACTATGTCTATAAAGTTGGTAATGACTTAATTTTGCTATAGACTAACGCAACAGGTCACCATCATGAAGTAGTTTCAGAACCACAGGAAAAGCTTTGTAAAAATAAGGTCTGCAAGGATCACTCCAAACCTACTGAATCAGAATGTATAAGAAGAAGCCTTGGCATCTGGGTTCTTTTTAATTCCCCAGGTACTTCTGAGGATCAGCCAGATTTAAGGGCCACTGATAGGAAAATTTTCCATTATTGTACTTCTATTATAGAGGCCACCACTGTCCTCTTCAGCACATGTGACAGTCATCACTACTTGATCACTGTAGTCTTTGATGTGGTACTTCCATGCAGTCTCAAAGTCCATTCCAATACACTTCAACAGCAATCAATAGGCATACAAGTTACAAATTTAAATGCCATCCAGCTCTAGGGGTTTTAGTCAATGCTTAGGAAGACAGCATTGAACCAGAAACCTAAACTCAAAATGATAAACATATACATATAGGCATATATTAACTCTCCTCATTTAGCTGACTATTGAGCAGGGAAAGACCTCATAGCCACCACCAACCTTTCAAAGGTTTTCCCACCAGGTGCAGGAGACCCACCAAGGGGGTCTCTCTCCAACCCCTTTCGTGCTTCCCGCCCCTCCCTACGGTACCTGAACATACAGGAGTTTTGTTCTGCACAGAAGAACCACTGATAGGCTTCCCGTCTGGGGTGACACACCAGCAGTACCCTGTGAAGGTATGGCACTGCACCTGTTCAGAGAAGTGAGAAAGGAAAAAAACATAAGTCTTGGGTCATGATATCAAGAGTCATCTCTTACACCTTTTCAAGTATTGCTCCCACCTCCCACCCCACCTCTTGCTTCAGAGTGACTCACAGGTTGACCAGTTAGCCAACAGCATCAACATTTGCTGTATGACCCACATACATGCACAACTGCAAATTATTTGCTTTCTTTGACTCCAAAAACTTTAATATCTGATATCATGCTGAGATACATCCACATTTCCCTGTGTTGGGTCTCCCAATATTGGGACTTCCATCCAACTGTAAAAGGTGAACTAATTTGGCATGTACAACTTGGAAGGTCACTACTGGGGGTTGATATGACACTTCTTTAACTAGTAAAGGTAAGCAATAAGGTTTTTTTGTTCTTGACCTTGAGTGCCATGCAAATTAGTTTAATTAGGCATTCACTCTTAGATCAGCCTGTCTATAACCACATGGCTCTCCTGAAATAAGAGCACCAATCATGAAGTTAAGGCAAGGTCAAAGGCTCTATTTCTCGAGGCCCAGCTATACCACTAGGTGATGTTCTTCAAGTCTGCATGGAATCAGGTCCACTGGCCTGAGAACAGTCAAGGAAAAAAAGGTTTTTTGTGTCCTTCCTTCAAGGTGACTCTTCTCTTCTCTTTCAATAGCTGTCACTTTGCCTACCTCCTGCCCTGGACTCCACTGTCCTCTTCCCATTGTTTTCTCTGTGGTTTTCCTAAACTCACAGTAAGGCAGATCCCTTTGCTTTAAAACCCTTCAGCATTCACCTTTGGACTTCAGATGGAGATTAAACTAATTTGCATGGCACTCAAGGTCAAGATCCATCCCCCATTCCTGCAGTATCATTTTACACCCATGGCACTATGCAAGCCCTCCACTCTGGCCACAATGAACTCTTTGATGTTCCCAAACACACCCTAGTTTCTCCTGACTCTGAATCTTTATTTGCTCCAGCTGCTATTCAACTTGTCTTGGACACCATTCTCTAACCTGTTCCCAACACTCTCCGAATCCCCCCACATCCCATCCTCCTTTATCATCTACCTTCTCCTCTCTCTTAGCCTAACCTCCCCCTTCCCCTGATCCCTCTCCAGTTCAGAACCTCTAGCACAATGAGCTCTAGCTATGGATTTGGCTGGTCCATCTCTCTGCATTAGACCTCAAGGACTGCATAATAGCTATTTCTACATTCCCAGCATAGAGCATTAACACCTGACATTTTATTGTAGGTGATTGATGGGTTGCATACAGGCATGAGTTCTCATGTTTCTTCAATTCTTGGTCTCCATCAATTCTAAAAATGCAACATCAATTTACACAGCTGCATCACATTAAACATAGATCTCAATGACAAGATGTGTGCCAATTGCAAAGATATTAAAGTGTGAAAAAAAAAGCATGCCTCTTGGGACCAAAGACATATTGAAACTGATATCAGACAGTAATTGCATACAAATTGAGTAGGGAGGTATAGAAGGAGACAGACTGAAAAGGGCAATCAAACAGGCTGGGTGAGACCCAGAAGTTACCACTGTGGTAGAAAATCTACAGAAAGCCTTTTGCTCTTGCTTAAGTAGCAAACACTATGATTTCTGCCCTAGACAAATGGTTGCACCACAAGTCTATCCACAGAAATCAGGGAAAGACAAGATAGAGGGCCCTTTGCTCTGACTCATAAGATGACTCTGTCTAAATGAGCTCCTCACCTCTACAATTTCTGCAAGGAGGTGGTACTCAATGCCCACCCCCCAGAACTGTGTTCTACTCCCACTTCATCTCATGGTCATAGCTGATACTCCCTGGCAACAGGTGGTACCCCACAGCCATGGCCACTCACCAAAATCAATAGCTCAGGTTGCGCTGTACCACTTTCTAAAGAGGTCTAACTGTGAACTGGAAAGAAATTCAGAGGCTAGGGTTTAACCTTGATCTAGCCAATTAGAAGCCCAGCATGTACTGAGGGTAGGCTGATGGTAAACAACTTGTCATGGGGGAAATTATGGTGTTTGGTAGCAATGTCCAGCCTGGAGGATCTAGTGAGGAGGTCCACTGCATCATAGGTGATGAAGGCCAGGTAGAGTGAGTGGCTGTGCCCAGACTGATATCTGCTCTTGGCTGTGTCCGAAACACCTGACCATGTGGCTCCTAGTAGGCCAAGGCTCTTCTAGTAACTCTGAAGGAATGGGTGGGAAACCCTTCTGGAAACCTCATGCTGACCCCTTCAGATTCCCTGGGTCTTGCAGGGGATATTTCCTAGACAAGTCCCAGCCAGGGACAGCATTTTAATGGGACCTGGCTGGCTGCTTTCTCCTCACTGACCAATAATCACCTCTGGGGACTTGGCCCAGAGTCTGGGTGGCCGTGCTGACTCACTCCCAGGCTCTTTGGTATCCAAGGTCAAGGCAGGCCTCCCTCTGTACAAGGTTTGTGCCTCGAGTTAGCACTCAGGGCTGTGCCTCTGCCCAGCCCTGCACGGATGATGCTTGGATGATGTTCGGCACTGTGATCAGGCAGATCACAGAACACTGGCTGATGTGAAGCCTCTCCCATGGAGCATGCGCAGAGTTCCAACTAAGGTTACTGGGGACAGAACTAAATTTGTAAAGAAAAGGCCAAGTCCAGAGCTTTGTTTCAGGGGATATGATCTGGACCTCTGGGATCAGTGGGTGCCAGGGGCCACTTTCTCCCTGAGTGGGCCCATTGTGCCCCCTACAGGGACAGGAACGCTGCCTCCTAGACCCCAGCCAGGCCCACAGCCCCCAAACACAGCTCCTTTCTCCCCAGGACCCTCAGCAATTTCCTCATCTACCCTCCTAGGAAAAGACCCCAGATTACAAAGTCTTCAGGCTGGGAGCTCCTCCCAAATTCTGTGAAATTGAAGCAGAACGAGGAACTGCTGTCTTATTCCTCGAGGCCCAGGATCCACAACAGTAGCACACCTGACCCAGATGTGCCGCAGGGGAGGGAGTGAAGGGGTGGCTGGAGGCAAATGAAGTCACAGAGACCCCAGCAGACCTCAGAGTGCAGAAGCAACCAAGAAAAACCCAATTCCTAAAGTGCCTATCAAAGACTCAGCCTTTGCTTTTAAATAGAGGGATTAGACTTTCTGTTTTCATTTCAGGTTGGCTGGTTGATTGTTTGGGTTTTTTTTTGAGACAACATCTCACCCAGTACCACAGGCTGTTCTCAGACTCACAGCAATCCTCCTGCCTCAGCCCCCTGTGTACTGGTATTACAGATACGCACTGCTAGGGTTATTTCCACCGCAGCAACCTCAGTTCGAATCCGAGTCACGGCACCAAATGCTAGGGTTATTTCCAAAAGATGAAAAATATTAACAAAAGATGAGAAATATAAAATAAAAAGCAGCCTTTATTCTGAGAACACGGAGAGAGATGACCAGCACCCTCACCGCTGGCGTCCAGCGATCTCTCCGGTGGACACTTGGCATGGGGGCCTGTACATAGCCTCAGTTTGGGGTGGAACCTAAGGCGGGCATTAGGGATACACAGGTAGCCCATTGGTCCTAGGTTTGGCGCCATATGTAAATTTCCAGGGGCGGGAAGATGGCGTCACAGGTAACTTCCTAGGGGCAGGGGAGATGGGGCTTCCTGCTTCCGGTTGTGGGTTTCCTGGCTACAGTGTCCTATCTGGGCCAAAACCCTTTCATGCACCACCACACCCAGCTAAGAGGTTGTTTTTTAAATTGTCCCAGGGAGTTTTCAAGCTGTCTTCTTGCAGAGAACTGACTTGGAGACAGACTGCAGCTTCAGAAATTTTCTTCATCAGACTAAGCCTGGGACTCTGCATTTATTTTAAAAAAGGAAGACAAGGATGAATACAAAGATGATAATGATGAAGAGGATGATAACAGTAAATATTCCAGTTGTTGAGAAAGTGAAATTAGATAGTGTAAATAAAGCATTTAGCTCATAGGGTAAGTTCCCAGTTAATTCTAGTTATTTATTTTCATTATCATCATGTTATTTTTTTAGCAAACTAACTGTACACTCAAAAAGGTCAGAGCCACATTATCTGATAGAAACAAAAGAACATCCTATTCTGACTAGAAAAGAGCAGTCTGCAATGAGAAAAATGTTTGAAAGTTTGGGTGGAGAAAGAAGTTTGTTTTATTTAGGAATAGAAGTATTATTCTCAGAGAAGAGAGGCAAGGCTTCTTGAAGAAAAGCAAAGTCGACATCCTACAGAGTTGATGCATAATCAAAATGTAAATTCTTCCTGCTTTATCCTTCTCCTATACAAAACTGATTCTCTTAAATTAATAAGTAATGCCCTCTGTGCCCCTAGAGCCTCAAATTAATCAATTCTTGGCATTAACCTACAGAAAAAGCTTGTGTCATGAGATACTGCTGAGGCCATTTCTAATACTGGGCTGTGCAGTTCTCAAAACTCAGTGTTGTTCCAGCCTCAGAGGTACAAATTAAGGATCTGGTTCCCTATCCCACACTGGAGCATCCTAGCAAGACTAAAGTGTCAAATGACAGATCTTACTTTAGAGACATTAAGTGTTTGTACATCAACCAACTGAAAAGTGAGGTTGCCCTCAGCTTACATTATAACTATCCTGTTGGATATAACTGATGTTCCTAAGGGTACTTTAAAACAGTTTGTTCTCAGATAAGAAAGTTTCATCTGTGACTCACATACTTGAACACTGTTGGCAAGAGGCCCTTTCCATAAACAGCCCCCTTGTATATTGCAGTCCAACCACTGTCCAACTTAAGATAAATTTAAAATCATTTAAGTCTGCTAATCTCCAACATTAGCTCAATTACTGGCCACCTAGGAGAATGTGGAAGACCAGCATCCCAACAAAGGTGGACAAGTGACCAGTGAGCAAAGAGGCAGAAAACACACCAGCAAGAAGAGACAAACATTGGAGAATATCAAGAAAAACAGAGGGGCAGAGAGGTTGCATATACAGTCCTACAGGTCTCCATCACCCATGGATGCCATGACCAAAACGGAAAACACTATCTTCTGCTGTCACAGTGGTTTCTCCATCTCCGTGGCTGATCTCTGCACTGTCTCATTTAAGGCTCAAAGTCACCCTGTGTGTAAGTGATTTACAGGACAAAGACAGGCAACATTACTTATTCAAATGTCATGGGTAGGTAATAAACAGTCAGGAGATTAGAATCCTGATATTTAAATGCTCATAACATTTTAGAACTGACAAAGAGCCAGAAAAATCTTTAGCGATCACCAGTCTAACCAAACATTTTCCAGTCAGGAAGCTGGGGCCCAACACGGAGGAGCAGCGTGGTCCCCAAGGCGTGGTCCTGGCGGACGGGAACCTCCCAGCAGCTCCCAGCTCTCCTTCTCTCAGAAGCTGGTGTCTAAGGGAATGGACTGAGTCTGTGCCTCCCAATTCTCTGGTATGAAGAACTCTTCTGGGGGAAGGAGATGGGGGCAAATATTCTCCTGGAGGAGTAGCAGGAAGAGAGCCCTTTGTGGAGTTTACGTAAATGGGAAAACTTTTCGGAGTGGTTTGGGTAATAGCTTGGGGGCCCCCACCACACCCACTGGCCAGCTGCTCTCCTCACAGTTCCTGGGGGGTTCTCAGACAGCACTAGACCTCTCTGCCATTTCTACTTTGGTTCTGCTCTCCGTCCTACTGAGTACCCACCTCCCTAGGGAACCCTGGGTGAAAACTGTCTCTTGGGCTCACTTCCCTCCAAGTCCACCGCCTTTCCTCGGAGACAGATGCTTCCCATGGGGTGAGAATAGGAATTACCCAGAGACCAAGATGTTGTTGGTCGAATCATCCTGGAAAGACTGGATTTGACCAAGTCAAAAGACTTCCTCACTGCAGAAATTCTAGACTTAAGTGATTTTACTGAAAAAAAAGAGCAAGATCCTATTTGCAGCAATTTCAAAACTTCTTAAATGAGAATTTCCTTGGTTTTTTTTTTGTTTTGTTTTGTTTTTTTGTCTTTTTCCTTTTTATCGGTACCGGAGATCGAACTCACGACTGCCTGCTTGCAAGGCAGGCGCTTATGCTGCTGAGCTAAACCTCCAGCCCCTCCTTGTTTTTTTTTTTTTTTTTTAACATTTTTTTATTTTAAAGAACAAAACAGAAGAAAAGGATAGAAATGATGCAAAATTTCAAAAAAGAAAATAGAGAACTAACACTAATATATTACATATTGTTATCTCAGAACTAGTTGTTCAGGTTACAAAATCTAGACACAAAAAAATGATCAAACTGACAACACAAACTGTTCTTTGTGATGAAGAGAGATTAGTAGTATAGTTATCTATCCCCTGAAGTTTTGTATGGGGCATTTGGTGGCACTAGTGTCCCTGGCCATATGCTCTGGGGCTGGCTAAGCACAGTGAACTGCGGGCCTTGCTTTATTTCTCTGTTTTGTCCAAATCCTACTTTCTAACAGTCTAGATGTCAGGTAATCACTCAGTAGGTTCTGTATGCTTGGAATACCTCACCTCCAAAGATCATGCTTCCCTCCCTTCTATCAGGATTTCTCAAGCTGTATCTCTGTCAAGAAATCCATTTTCGATTATCCCAGACCTTCAGTTGGTATCTAAAATGGCGGCAGAGCAGGGTGTGGTGGCACACACCGATAATGTCAGAATCCAGGAAGCAGAGACAAGAGGATCACTGTGAGTTCTAGCTACTCTGGAATACATAGTGAGATCAAGGTAGGCATGAACTACACACTGAGACCCTGTCTTAAATGCAGACATACATACATGCATACGTTCCCCCCCCCCAGCCTATGTGTTTGGCAAGTGACTGGATTGTGGAGGCACTAAGGCTGGCTTCCTGTTGGAAGGCACGGTCTGGGCAGAGATGATCGGTCACTCCAGGCAGGACCTGGAAGGGTGCACTTCCCTTCCATGCTCTTCCCTAATTCTTCTTCCTGGCTGCTATAATGTGAGCGGCTTTTCCTTCATGCGGTCCTTCTGTATAGACCACAGATTATGGACCAAAATGAAGTATGCCAAAGCAAACCACTCTTCCTTTAAACTGTGGGTGTCAGGTATTGTATCCCAGCAATGAAAAAGTGATTAAGACAACGGGATCCTCTCCAACACACAGAACCCCCTCACCCAGTGGCTTCATCTCCTCCATCTACCACTTGGCACCTCTTCAGCAAAACAGAAAACATGAACCATATGCAAAGGCACAGGCTTGATCTGTCATTCTCAATAGCAACTACCAAATATGTAAGGAAGTAACTACACTTGTGCCCATGAACAGTTTCAAGTGGGAAAAAGCTAAACTAGAATCAGAAAGCAGGTAGATATTTTCCGAACTCTCTTCTCTTGACAGTAGGAGTTTGAAACTTTCTTCTTCTCCTTCTTCTTCTCCTCCTCCTCCTTTCTTTTTCGTCCTCTTCTTCTTCTTGTCCATATTAGTCCCCTTCTCCTCCTCCTCCTTCTCTTTCTTTATAATCTGTGTGTTAATCAGACTCCTTAGCACTTGACTTCTCTGAGCCTGTTTACGAAACTGGGCTAAAGTCACTGCTTTGACCATCACTGAGAGAGGTAAGACGTGTGAAGCACTTAATGTAGCATCAGGTACTGCTCAGCACATGCTGGTTTGTTCTTTTCCCTTTTTCAGGGAAGACATAAGCTGTAGCCTCAAAACAGTGCTGTTCTGTTGGCTACAAACACCATCTCTGACTCTATGCCAGGTCTAGGGAGGATTGTCTGTTGGGGAATGAGGAATTTTCCTTTTAGAGTAATTACATCATTCTCCAGAACTTAGGAGGGGAGGTAGAGAAGGAGATGACCCTTCATTTCAAATCTTCCTAAATATGGGGATCTTTGGTCAACTTCACTTTTTATGAGTTAATGATGTGGCATAGCTGGCAGTATGACACTAGTTAGACACTTCCATTCATCCTAGGCTGTTTATGAGCACATTGGATATCTTGTGTCCAGTTTGGGAAACAGGGCTTTGTACAAAGGCCCTTGGACAACTAAAGTTAGAAGAAAGAAGCCAGGAGGAAAGAGACATAAATCCCTGATATTGGAATGATCCACAAAACTAAGAATTTTGGCTAAGGCCTGAAGAAATAATCGTTAGCTAAAAGAAAGGATTTTACTAGGATGAGAGGTGTCTATCTCCAATTCTTTCCATAAAAAGTGGAATTTCTATGGGTTCTATAAGTTCCATAGCTAGAACTAAAATCATTCGTTAGAAATTATTGGAAGACAGATCTCAAATCATGTGAAAAGGATCTTCCTTTACAGTTCTAAAATGTCTTATAGATTTTGCCATTGTGTGAACCAGTTTCCTGTTTCTGGTGGCCATCAAGTAGCAAACAGATGGCCACTTAGTCAGACACTATGAGTAGAACCTGACCTCTGGATTGTGGCATACAGGGAGAGGAAGGAGACAAAGAGGGCACCGAAGTCCTTTCTAACTCAGATCTACACTTCTACATCCCTGCCATAAGTGAGACTTTTGTTTCTCAAGAGAAAGGTGAAGATTTATAAACTGATACCCAACTGACAGTGTCTCAATTTATGATGAAGAACTATGTTTTCCTAAAATTTCAATACCATGCCCTCCAACATACACATAAAAAATTTAAAAACAACAGATAGCCTTAGAAGTTCAGCAACCTTAAAGAACCTAGATTTTTGAATTTCTGTCCAACTATCTGATCCTTGAAATGTCTAGATTTGTAAATGGCCAATATGTTCACTTACTTTTCCATTTGGGGGCAAATATGTCTTTATGTCTGCAAAATACCAAATTAAAAAACCTGCTGTGGATATGAATTTTGTTCAGATCAGTACTGGGAGAAATGTAGCTTCTGGTGGGAAATAGGGGCCTACAGGAGTAAGGGCTCTTTCTCTCTTCCCATGTCTGACTTCGTTTCTAATTACATTTCCCTGTCTTCCTATCCCGCACATGTATTTCTATCACCTTTCCCTATTTTGACATGGAAAATAATTTCTTGACCCCTTTGATTTTGTAAAAAGGGTCAGATGTCCACCCAGCATGTTATATGTAGCACAGTAGAGTGGCCATGGCCCTAAGTGTATTAATAGCCCTGCCTGGAAAGTTCCTGAATAAAATGTTGCTCCTCGGCCTACTGTGTGCCCTAGTTACCTGATTAAATATTATCTACTGTCTCATAAAGTGCTTAAAAGTGAGGCACTTTCTTCCTCAGGTCATCAATTTGACCCTTTTCCCTGCCTCCCATGGTGCCCTGCATCCTGCAGAATGTCCATTTGGTCTCTGATTGCCCTCTCCCCAAGATGGGAATCTAAGTCTGTTTTGAGGCAGTTGTTCCATCTGCAGATTGCTTTGCCTTTAGAAAGATCTTCTCTATCTTAAGTCACAAGCCTCATCTTTATGTATTTTACTCAGTAATCCCGGGTCAGTTCTGAGAGCTAACCAGAAAAAGGATCTTACTGTTCACCACTAAGGGGCTGGGGAGTTAGCTCAGCTGCATAAGCATCTGCCTGGCAAGCATGACGTGGTGAGTTTGATCCCCGGTACCAAAAACAAAAAAGAACTGTTCACTACTCAGGGTGAGATGATCCATCTCTTGGTTCTCACCTTCATAACAAACATCACTGGTCACAATGAGCATTGCTCACTGACAAGATTTCCTGGCTCCTCTAAATCACCCTGCTGGCTGTGCCCATCACTTTAATAGATGGCAGTGTTCATCAGAGGGCCATACAATGCGGTGGTTGGTACTGAGAACTCTGGAGTCAGGCTGCTTAGGGTTAAATCCTGAATCTGTCACTTGCAGGCTGTGTGACTCAGTGCAACCCACTCTGCTTCTTTCTGCATTGGTTTCTCACCTACAAAAATGAGATGGTAGCAGTGCCTACCTCATAGTCTATAATGAAACTTAAATTGGTTAATGAATCTCAGCACATATAAACAGCCTGGTACACAGTAAATGCAATACACATAAGAAAGTGATGCTTCTGAGGACAACTGTTAGACTGTTATTCTCTGAAAACAATGGCAGAGGGAATGATTGCAGCCTCCCATCACAAAGCCTTTTCCTTCTAACAAGCAGCAGAGAGGCCAGAGAAACAGTTTCCATCTCCCTTCCCTCCCCACTCCCTCGCTTCCTCCCAGAAGCCTGCTCCTTTCATGTCTACAATAGACAAATGGTAGGCACAGAATACTCAAGGGCCACGGGAGCTCCGATGCCCAGTTGCGAACATCCAAACCCAGTCTTCTTACTGCAAAGCAAGTGACACCAGCCAGCCTGAAAGAGGGTGCATGGTGCCTATCCAGCTGGATACCGGCTACTGAGAGTAGGATAGAGCACAGGATGGGGAGGCAATCCTCCACTGAGGACAACGAACACAGTGTCTGAGCACAAAGCTCCATCCACCCTCATCTCTTGGTACATCCTTGTACCTTCCTGGTGAGCAGGGAGGATCGGTTCAACCACTAAAAAGATGACAGAGGTGACTCCTGCCACACGCATGAGACTAGACACGTTTTCCCTGCACATACGTGGATCAGGCCTTGTTCCTACCATTTACCAATTAAAAGTTAGCTTCCAAGGTGCATTATTAATTACTCACTCATTACAAATTTATTGCCCCCTGGACCTCACAGGAAGACAGAAAATAAATCTTCCCAGATTTTAATGTGCTGAGAAGCTCGGTGAGCGCAGAGGGTGCGGCAGTGTGAGGCCAGAAGCCAGTGTGAGCCCAGTACTCTACTGTAACAGGCCACAGCCTTTCTCCTCGAATGTATCAAGGCTCGCTGTCACCCACTCTTCCTAATTTGAAAAATGAAGAAATCACTTCCCTTTGTAGATTAAAGAAGAAATATTAGCCTGTTAAAGATTGAGAACCCCTGAAGAAATACAAATCTCATCTTTGATGAGTCTAGAGTTTCCCACTCCTAATTTGCACCCCTCTCTGTTTATGGAAAAGGAGGAAGATTACAAAACTCACTGCAAAAGTATATTCATCAAGAAAGACTGGCACTAGCACAGGGCTGGAGATCAATGAAATAGAGCCGAGAGTCCAAAACTAAGCCCTCATGTTTACTGCCCACTGATTTTCTACAAGGGCACCATGACAATTCTTTTCAACAAGTAACACTGAGATAATTGACCATATACATGTGAAAGAGCAAAACTGAACACCCTAACCTCATACCATGATCAAAGACCTAAATGTAAGAGGCAAAATCATGAAACTGCTAGGTATGACAACAAAACCATAAACAATAAGAAAAACAAAATAGGATTTCAAAATTAAAACTTTTGAGTCTTAACACTGGCAAGAAAGTGAAAAAATTACTCAAAAAATGGGAGAAACTATTTGTAAACAATTCATCTGTTAAGTCTTATATCTAGCCAGGGCTATAGCTCAGAGTGCCTGTCAGGCAAGTGCAAAGTTGTGAGTTCGATTCTCAGTACCAAAAAAACGTCTTATATCTACAATATATAAATTATTCTTATAATTCAACAATAAAAAGATACCTGAATTAAGAAATGGGCAAAGAATTTAAATAGACATTTCTCCAAAGATATATAATGGCCAAAAGGTACATGAAAAGATGCTCAACCTTTTTTACCGGTCATTAATGAAATGCAACAAAACCACAATAAAATACCCATTCACATTTCCTGGGAAGGCTACAATAACAAGTACTGGCAAACACATGGAGAAGTTGCTGGTGGAAACATAGAATGATACAATCACCTTGGATGACAGTGTGTCATTTCCTCAAAAGCTGAAACATGAGGTTACTTCGTGACCTAATCATTCTACTTCTGAGACTATACAAACATAATTGAAACTACATCTATGCAAAGTTGTTGACAGTAGCATTATTTATGGTAGCCAAATACCCGGAAGTAACTAGATGCCCATCAGTTAATGAATGGATAAACAACCTGGGGCATATCCATACAATAGAGTATTCGAGGGGAATAAGAAGGAATGAATTACTTATTGATTCATGCTACAGCACAGATGAACCTTGAAAACAATGTGCTGAATTTAAAAAGCCGGGCACGTGTTATGTATGATTCCATTTGTATGAAATAAGAAAATCATAGAAATGGAAAGTAAATTAGTGGCTGTCAAGTGCTGAAGCCAGGGAAATGGGGAGTGAGTGCTGATAGAGACTGGATTCCTTCTTGGGTAATGAAAATCTCCTGGCACTAGAAAGTGGTGACGGTTCTCCAACTCTGAGAATATACTAGTGCACTTTAAAAGAGTAAGTTTTATGCTGTGCAAATTATATCTCAATAGAGTTCTTATTTTTAAGGAAAAAAACAGGCACTGAGCCCACAGACCACAGTGTGCCAACCTCCGGGCTAATCCAACTGTCCCATATCACAGCTGAGGAAACTGAAATGTAGAGAAAAAAAGCCTCACATTTGCTGAGTAAAAACTATGCTAAATAAAGAGTATTTATATATATATATATATATATATATATATATATATAATCCATGTGCAATAACTGACTATTTAAAACAAAAGTGATTCAATGAAAAACACAACAATATATTTCTAAAATTTACACTTACAAATTTACAAAAATACATTTTACACAGAATGTAAAAAAAGTAGTAAGATACACCAAACACAGTGGGTGTTCAAACTAATAGTAACAATGGTTAATGAACATTTAACAAGGAAAAAGAAAACACATGTTGTCCAACAGTGAATCCATTTATCATTATGCCATTTATACCTGAAGGATGAGCTGAAATGTTTAACAGTACAACTCCTTACAGGAAGGAAGGAGAGAAGGGTGGCGGGAGGGAGATGGCAGGAGAGAGGGGGAAAGGAAGGGCAGAGAGGGAGGAATGGAGGAAGAAAGGGAGATAACAGTACATGCTTCAGAAGACTGAAGTCTAAATTGGGTGTTGTCCACTAAAACACAAGAACTGGCTTTATTTGGGCATCTAAAGGGCCATTTGTGGTTAGAGAAGCTAAGGAGCATCCTAGCTCATAGATGTAGCCCAGGTCTCAGCACTTAGGACCTAGAGAGTCCTCTGCACTGAGAAGAGACCTACACTAGTGCTCTTCTCACATTAAGACCAAAACCAAGACCATTGCCTGTGAGCTCTTCTCAGACCTGGCCTAAGAAGATTGGACAAATGCATTCCACTCTGTTAGGGTACAGCCTGCCAATGCTTAATCAGCCCAAGTCAACCCAAATCACAGCTCATGTGACACACTGATACCGTCAGTACTTGCTGAGATTCTGCAAGGAGGACCAGATGGTAAACCAGATGTTTCCAAGATGAGCTGCTCATACAAACTCAGGTCTACAAGGTTTGACGTCAGGAAGAGCAGTTTAGCACTATGGGGTGGGTACGAGAAAAGCTCAAAGGAACGAGACTTGCTTTTTAGCCTGACTCCAGGCACTTAGAAAATAAGTATTGTGTCTTCCCAGGTTTTCGGAAATATAACAGTAAGAAGTAGAGAAATGGCAAGGAGCCATTGTCTTTTCACAGAACACACACACACACACACACACACACACACACACACACACAACTTTTTCAGCGGTTAGAATGAGCAAGTGTTAGTCTACCAACAACTTTTCCTAGAATATGAAGCTCATAGATGAGAAATATGATATATTTTTTCACACAGAAGTTACATAATGAAAGTTTCATATGCTAGGATATTATGAGAACTATAATCCTTCTATACAACAAATTAAAATGGCTTGTGAATGTGTCTTAAGCAACTACAATCAATCACACTATTGCTCAGCATTTATGGAAAGCAATTTGGTTATGTGGGCAGACCCTAAAAAGTACATGTCCTTTTGACCACATACATACCTTCTAGAAATTTAATCCTCAAAGTTTTAGGGTTCATGGTTCCAACAGAATACAATGTAGCCATCTTTTATTAATGAGGTAGAGCTACATATAACTTAACTAGGAAAAATCCATAATCCCCCAAAAACCTAGAAGGTGATAGACTGAATTGTTTCTATTTCAGGAGTACGAAGTCACTGATTTTATCTTTCTAGAAATTTATTTTTACAGAGTAATAGATTTTTCTGTTAGGAAAAAAAAAGAAAATATTTTTCTTTTAAGTATTTGGTTACATAAGCCCTGAATACACATTGATACACACATATGTAAATCTCCACAATGTATCATTTCAGGAGCTGCCTACTGTGTTTTTGTCATTATTGTTTAAATAATCATCTATTATTGGATACTTAAGTTGTTTTCAAATATTTACTACTATAAACAGAACTTAGGTGCAAATTCTTGTGGCTAAATGTTTTCATGTATTTTAAATTGTTTCTTTAGAATAAATTCCTAGAAATGAAACTGCAGCTCCAAAATGTGAACCCAGTAAGGACTTTAGCACAATATTGCAAAATTACCTCACTAAAAACTTCAGTGCCAATTTATTTTCCAATTACAATGTAAAGATAGCCTTTTCCCTCCATCCCACCCTGTATATTATCATCTTTTCCAGTATCAAATTGGTAAAATAATCCATCATTATTTTTACAGCTATTTCTTTAATTACTAGGGAAGAAAACACCATTTAGATTCAGTTATTAGAAATTGATCGTTGTGTGATCCGCTTATGGATAGCTCTTGCCTATTTTTCTACTAGGTTCTTACTCTTTCCAAATGGTAGCAGTGATTTATATAAGATTAGTTCTTTCTCACCAAGGCTTGTGTGTGCCATTGGCTTTTTAGTTTGGTTTAATGTGTTTATAGTCAGAAATTTTAATTTGTACACATTTTCTTGACAATTTAGCATTTCTAAATTCTGCCTAAGTGAATTTTGAATAGGTTTTTTTGAAATATATACACACTAATCATATATATATATAATATATATATGTATTTCTTATGCATTACTTTATCATTTGTCTTAATATGTTTTTTTGTAGGAAGTTTCCGAAAGGAATACCACTCCTTGAAAGCAGAGGTCATGACATTGTTTAAAGCCCTGACAGCAACCAGCCCAGAGCTCAAAAGTCTGTTTGGGAGAAAAAGATATCCTGTCAGGGGATTTGCTTTGAAGCAATTCAGTTTGGGATGGCGGATGAAAATGAGGGAAAGATGAAATAAAACTGACCATGTGTCAATCACTGTTGAAGCTAGAGATAGGTACCTGGAGTGCATTCCACTATTATGCCTGCTTTTTGTGTTTTTAAAATTTTCCACAATCAAAAGATTCTTTAATGTGTCTTAAGCTGATTGGACAACAACAGAAGGAACTTGTCGGGTAACAATGGTGATGAAAATAGAACACACACAAGGCTACTTCCATGGCACAAAATGTTCAGAGCACAGCCTTGACGTGAGGTAGACTTGAACACAAATCCTGCTAGCTCAGGGACTTCACACCGCTGTTCACTCTCTCAGGTTTCCTTTACATAAAGAGATATCTGTATTAATTACCTTAAGGTTGTAGTATTAAGTAATGAGTATAAAATTGTCAGCCAACACCCAAAACAGAGTTACTGTTATTCAGTGAGGCACCAGTTGACAAGTGCCACACAATACTTCCTGATGGTGGCACCCAACAACTGGTCCACTGTGGCAAAGTTTTCAATTAAATTGGCCTGGGCACTAGACAACTGCTTGGCAGAAAGCATGGTAGAAGAAATTATGCTCCCAATACTCAGAAAACAGGAGCCCGGCAAAAGACGAAGCCTGTCATTCCTGATTTAATGGCCTTAAATCCGCATTTCAATGACATGAACAAGAAATGAGAACCAATAGTGGTTCAAAACTTTGGCCAAACTCTCCTATTATCCAGGGAACCCTAAAAAAATATGGTGTCTGCGTCCCATTCCCAGAATTTGATTGAATGGTTTGAGGTGTGGTGTGGGCACTGATACTAAAAACTTTAGTGTCACTACTGTGGAAAGAAAATGAGTGTGTGTGTGTTTGTGTGTGTGTGTGTATATGAGAGCGAGAGAGACAGAGACAGAGAGTTGGGGTCAGCATAGTAAGAAAAGAAGACAAGGGGTAACAAAAGAAGAGAACCATTGAGTCCCACGTGGACACTATTGAAGCCAACTCAGTCATATGGGCTCAAGCTGTGTCCCATACCAGACAAACCCAATCCCACTAGAGCCCTATTATCCCCTCCACAAACTTCAAGAGAGTGTATAATAATTCCCAGGGCCAAGATATGTTATTAACACCAGGATACACAACAATACTCTAAGAAACAGTAAAGCAATGTATTTTGGTCTTGGGGAAAAAGCCCAGCTGAGTGATGATGGAGGAAGGAGGGAGGAAAGCACTTTGTCTCCAGGCATTCTGGCAGCCTGGCATTGTGCCTCGTTTTGGGAAGTTACCGCAGCATCTTTGATCAAGGGGAAAGCACATCTATTTGCATCACTTGAGCTAGGATGGAGTGCTGTCTGGCTGTCGGGCTGCCCACCAGGCGAGCCCACCGGAGCCTGAGTTCACATGGCAGTGCTTAGCATGTCAGTGAAGCAAGGGGACCTGTCCGAGCTTCGAGGGGCATGCTCATTTAGCAAATCAGCCTGCCTGCAAGTTCCTTTACTTCAGCAAACACCACCTGGCCCAGCCTGGCCTCAGCAAAACAAAAGCTGACCAGTGAGCTGTCCATCATGAGGCCATAAACACTTCAGAATCAAGACAGGAGTCAATCATTCTCATAAACAGTGCACCCGGGATCACACAGGCCCAAGAAGGGAAAAAGCTGCCTCTGTCCGCTGTGCCCTTCCCTCCATTACCTTTATCTGGTTTCAGCCCCAAAGTGATCTGAGAAAGGTCTAAATTCCTCCGCCAGGATGCTCAGCAATACAGCATTAAATATATGCAAAGATCACCCACATTCGTTTTACTAGAATAAATAGTAAATTAAAAATTGATGAGACAGCTCATCAATCAATTTCTACACTTGGGGAGTTTTGACAGAAGATTGTGGCATTTTGTTTTGTTTAACCTTAAGTGGTATCATCCATAAAATCTTAAGGAGATCTGAGTAGCAGAACCACAAGAGAGACAGAAATCATGGGGATGACAGTGACAAACATTTGCATGACCTTCATATGTTCCAACTGTTTTGTATGAGTTCCCTCATTCTATATTCATTACAACCTCATGAGGGAAGCTACAATAATAATACTCATTACTAACAGTATTACTGATAACAACAGTAATGCATAATATATCATAAAAGCAACATGTAATATATATGACATAATGTTGGTAATAACATTTAACATATGTATAGCATACACTGATAATGGAGATAATCACCCTCATTTTTCAGATAAAGAAACCCTGGCCTCAGAGAAGCTCGGTGTGGGGCTGGCCTCATGCCCAGTATTCTGGATCCAGGGGTACCCTACTAACCACCTCGTCCAGGCCTCACCTCAGCGCCTCCTCTGAACATCAAGGTCTAGAGGACTTTGGGGGAATCTGGGCTGGAACCTCAGCTCTGCACTGCACATCCTGCTGCTGTTGCATCGTTTATAAATGGGGATAATGACACCTACATCTAGGTCTGTAATAAAACTTAAGAAAATGAATAAAAAGCTCTTTTCCCCAGGCTGACAGCCAAGTCCAGTTTAACTCAATACTCTTGAGCCTGGATGTACATTAAAATCAACTGGGAAACTTTTAAAACCCAGGTACCCAACCTCTATCCCACCACTCTTCCACATTTCTACCCATCTGTAGTCAGTCTGAAAACAGCTGTCTCCTACACCCAACCCAAAGTGAAACCTGCAATCCCATGGACCAAAGTCCAGATTATATACCCTTTGCCCTGTTGACCCAGGATTACAGAGAAGCTTTTAAACTCCCAGTACCCTCTGCTCTGGGACAATGGATTCCTCCAAACGCTGCTCTACTAGAAATCATAAGCACCAGGACCATTCTCAACCAGGCCAAGCTCAAACTGTCCAGGGTCAGGGTCCTTCCTGAGCCCCATCAAGGCAGCCCTTCATAGCACTTTTTGTATGATATCCTGACTCAGAAAAGCCTGCTGCCTCCCAACTAAAGTCCCTGTACAAACGGGGGAGGAGAGAATCTAGCAAGTTCCCTAAGGAGCACCTTATTGTCCTTCCCTGGTGTACTCCAGAAACATTCTATGCCAGCACCAACACAGGTAGCATTACCTTTACACAAAGCACTAGCCAGCCAGAAGACCACACAGGGTGCAAGACAGGTGTAATTGCCTAAAATGATTTTAAAATCTGAGTGCACACACATCCAGGCCTACACACACACACTCCAAGAGCCATATGCACTTCGTGCTCTGAGAGGGGTCTGCTTCATTCAGGGATGGTAAGAAGCAGGGAATGCAGAGGGGCAACAATATAAAGTAAAGGGAATATAGGGCTGCCAGTGGAAACTGGCCAGGATAAGGAAAAATAATCAGCACACTTTGGACAGAATAAAAAAGCGCAGGTCAGGCCCTTAGCGGAGACAGCCAGCAGGGAGGATGGGACCAAGCCATGCCAGTTTCCTGGCTCTGACTTCCATGCATCTTGTCAGGGCTCACTGCCAGTTGGCAAGAGGTGTTGTGGGGGGCTTAGAAAGGAGAAAGCTGCACAGAGAAGAGTCAAAGAGCCATGCACTCACTGTTTCCCAGATAATGAAGGTGTTCAGCAGCCCTCACACTCTGCAGACACCTCCCTCTGCCTCAGTCCAGCAAGCAACCTGAGAGAAAGTCCTACTCCTCACCTGGGTAAAGGAGCCATCCTCACCACACTCTGGGACAAACACTGCTTCCTGAGGCTTCTTGGCCTGCTCCAGGGCTTGGGCTCGCTCCAGGCGACACTTGCTCTGGCCAGCATCTAAAAGGGGACAGAAGCATATTTCATATTTCACTTGAATTCCACATAGAAGCCATGGTACAAAATCACTATCCAGAGGCAAGAATGTTGAGAGAAACCCTCTCCATTCAGGAAGCCACACGTACAACCAAAATGTCTATCCAGTGGACAGTGGTTAGTGACATCTGATTGACTATCGTATAGCGAACCTTTTCCCATCTATGTCATGGTCCATGAAGAAGTTACTGGAATTCTAGTGAGTTAATTCCAATCTACCACCTCTGGTGCAACCCAAAGAGAGAATAAAGACACTAAGACATACATGCAATTATGGGGAGCCAAAGAGTCCTAAGTCCAGCCAAGATGGTGGTTCACCAGGACAAAGGCCTCACCCAGAGCCCAACACGGGTTTTATTAATTCCCCATGAGGGGAGTGGCTTGGGGATGAGTGACAGTAGAGTGGCAGGTAATATGTAGCTGCCATGACTCCCATGAGCTGAGCTAAGTAGAATGTCTGAGATCACTTCTGCGATAAGCAGAGGGCAAAAAATACAGAGAGAGCAATAATTTGAGGTTGGTGCTTCAGTTCTGATATATAATCCTTCTTGCCCTGGAATGTCAGAGCCTCTTTCTCAAGGCTCTGTCCCAGCCAACAGCATTGAGCATGGCTCTCCATACTGCCTAGCTCAACTATGTATTCGAGGAGTCACTGGGCGAGGTAACACTGACCTGTTGCTTTACTTTAGAGATTACACATCAGCTCCTCAGCCAACCCAGTTTACATTGCTTAAAGCCAATTGAAGGGACAAAGAAAAAGCCTAGCGAACTCTGTACATATCAGTACAGGGAGACAGGGCCACGTTTATCCAAAATGGAGATAGTTGCCCTTCTTTTCAAGGACAGTCATCTGGGTGGTTTCCCACATTGCTCAGCCTTTAATTCCTGTAATTCCTGCACTGAAGAAGCCAGGATCTCAAACTCTAAACCTATGGGATTTAGGAAAGTGAGATCAACTGAGTATGAGCACAACAGCATTCCATCCTGAGAGGCCGTAGGGAGTGGGAGGGCTATGGCAAACTGGAAAACAGACTCTGCTCTAGCCATGCGCTGCTGTGCAAACCTAACAGGGCAAGAACACCCAATTTTAAAAGAAAAGTTGCCAAAGGCAGATTTTTATGTTGAAATTTCTCAGTTTTTAAATACTGTCTCCAATGTTTTTAATGTGTTACAACAGATCAAACAAAACACATCTGTTGGCCAACAGTTTGGAATCCCTATTCAGGGTTAGTAATAATGCCTTGCACCCCCTTTTTAAAACAAAACAAACAACAAAGAACCAGCCACATCTAAAGGCCTAGGCTGGCAGCAGCATCCAAAAGATAGGGAAGTGCTTATACCTTTAGGTAGACCAGCCTTCTTTCCCATAATTCCTGAGGAAAAGGATACGGAGATAGGGTAGCAAATCAAAAGAACAGACACATTCTGAGTCCCCTCTGGTGACTGCACAGTGCTGGGCAGACAGCTGATGTCCCAGCAGGTTCCTATGGGTTGAGCAAGGCTCACCTTTGCATCGACCCCGATGGGCCACACTCAAGGTCGGGTCTCGGCACTTGGCTTGCTGGTACTCACACATGGACTCATAAGACCGGCCATCGGAGGCACAGATGGGTTTGGGTTGAGTCCTGGAGCAGTGGAGGTTGCACTGCGGGTCCCGGTCACTTATTAGAAACTAGATTTGGGGGGCAGGGGATGAAAGGACAAAGAGGTTACTTTCATAAGAAAAGCAGGAGAAAGTGCATGATTTGCAGTACTGTTTTGCCTTAGCAGGCAAGTTTCACACAAACTCAGTTTTTAAAACCCTAGTGGTGATGGGAACTTGGCAAATGCAAAGTCTAACTGAGGAAGGCTTCTTCCACACATCAGAACAATGATGTCTAACATTTACTGATCACGATCAGGAACTGTGCCAAGAAATTCACATGCAGAATCTCACTAGTCAGCACAGCAACTCTGTAACAGAAACTGCCTATTCTTTAGACAAGGAAATCGAAGGCAAGGAGAGTTATGGGTACAATGTCACAGAGCTGTAAAGAGGAGAAGATGAATCTGAACTTGAATCTGTTAGAAATAAAATCTGGGGGGCTGGGGATTTAGCTCAGCGGCATAAGCACCTGCCTTGCAAGCAGGCGGTCATGAGTTCGATCCCTGGTACCGATAAAAAAAGGAAAAAGACAAAAAAAAAAAAAAAAAGAAATAAAATCTGAGCTCTAATCTCTAGGACATTTGGTCCCTCCACCCATGCAGATGGTTATGTAATGTCTATTTGATTACTTCCTCAAATAAAGAATTGATCAATCTCTAACTTCCATCTTTGGAAAGTTTTATCCATTAGATAATACTGAGCCCCAAATCTACCATCCTTCTATTTCTGCCCACGGCTCTCTGGCATAATTCAGTGCTTTTCTATGAGAAAGGTATTTCCTGATTTTAAAAATAGCAGTGATAATCAGCTTGGGAAATGCTGAGTTAAACAGATTTCCTTAGTCCTGGAATTCACAGACATCTTTTTGATACACTCTTATATACAGTGAATCTTCAAGAGGCATAGTGCATCAAAGATACCTGCAAGTTATTTGCCACTTCTCCTATTGACCTTTGGAGCTAAACCTAAGCATAGACCAGCCTCAGGAATGTGTTTGACCACTAAAATGCTGTGGATGTTGGAGGGCTCCTGGAGGAGGTTAGAAGAAGGCTTGCAGCTTCTTTCTTGCAGTACTCACTTAGGGGAAAGCAGTCACCACGTAAGATGCCTGACAACCCTGAAACCAGCACACTAGGAGAAATCCAAGTCAGTGTATTTCAAAACCATATAGACTGAGAAATGCCCAACAACTCCAGCACAGAGACTGGAGTGTGATGAAGCCTTCTGATGAGTCCAGCTCACCATTCAACTAAATGCAACTCCAGTAAAGAAAACAATTCCATGAGACGCCCTGGCAAGAACCACCCAGCAGAGCCCAGTCAGCCCACAGAACTGTGCAGGATGATAATGATCTATAGGATTAAGCTTGTGGTCATTTGCTGCATAGCAATCCATGACTAGGTCAAGACACATATATGATGCTACAGCTTCTAAACCTATCTGACCATGAACCTCTTTATCAGTGAACTATGTGTTAACCATATGACACAGCTGGAGAACAGTAACTGAACCAGCAACCCACGATGATCTACTGTACTTGAGCCTAGAGTGAGCTCTGCTTTCACTCACACCCTATAGTAGAGCCCTGGGGACGCTGAAGGCCCTCTCAGCAGGGCTGGAGAGATGACGCCTGGCAATGTCCTGCATGTACCGGTGGACCTCAGTGATGCTGAAGCTGACTGTATAATCACACCAGGCTCAGAGGTAAAAAAGAGGTGTGTACAGCCCTGCTTCAGCTGTACTGCAAGCCCTCTGTGTGACACACATAGGTGAGACCTTGTTGATCCTTTTCAACAACAGTATTGAAAGACCCAAAGGTAGCTCCAGACCAGTCTTCGAGAGTGTTGAAAACACTCTCCCTACTCCGACCCAATCTCGCCCCCAGACCCCAGCCACCCTCATCCTGCCCCAAATCTCAAGAGATTCCCCTCCACCTGTGCATTACTACACAGAGCACATCCCTGCTGTAAAGCCAGTCCCACCCACTACCTTGACCTCATCCTGGGTGCTGGATGCTCACCACAGAGAGACTGCTGCTGACCACTCAGCCCACAACATGGGCCTTGTCAGGATGGACAGTGCAGTGAGGCCCTCTCATCATGCTCGCAGGTTAGCCCCAAGTCTCGCCAAAGTTCAAAGGGGACTATCCTGATCACACCTTATGAGCACCGCACTGTATACAATCTAGTGTTCTAGGGTTAAAAGAAAGTGGCTAGGAAGTCAGATGCAAGGGAATCCATGGTCCCCCCAGTTACCACACAGAGAGGTGGGTGGCAACATGTCCACTCTCACACATCCCCTAGATTTCAACTCCCCTCTGGCTGCCCCTGCTTAAAACCCTGGAGTGGAGTACCACTGCCCTTGGGACCTCCACACAGTGTCTCTCCCAGTAGCATCTGACCCTGGGTCCCCTTTGGGCCTCTGTTCTGACTTCTCTGGCCCCTTGGCTCTCTGACAATCACTCACCACTCTGGCCTGTGGTCCATCTCTCGGGGCGCTCCCCAGGTCTTCAGATGCACTCTCCTCACTTCAGCCCCCCTCACTCTACTCCAGATTTGGGTTTATACCATCTCTTCTGGGGATTTTCCCCTGACTCTCACAGGAAAGGATGGGTCCCTGGAATCATTTCTCGCAGCTCATTCTTCCTTAATGGCTCTTAACGGTTTGTAACAATGAATTAATTTCTGTGATTTGATTAACAATGGGATCCCTAAAGCTGAGCTCTGACAGTGAGGATAACTTTTGGTGTCCCAGGCTCTTGCCACGGGAGGGCATCCCTGGGCCACTACTTCCTATAGTACTCAAAGCCTTGCCTTTCTCTAGCTGGGTCCTCTCCTGCACCATCCCTGCTGTGTTACTCAGTAGGCAGAGGAGGCCAGAGTCCCCTGCCCTTGCCACACTCAGAAGGACACTCATAAGGAGTGGCTCATAGAGGGCCTGATAGTGCCTGGAGGTCCTCACTTGGTGTCTGGCAGGTAGCCGGGCTCTTGGCTTTGTGAATTCCCTTTTGCAGCTGGGTCAGTGCTTTTGCTCATGGTGTTGCTCTGTCACAAGGAAAGGTGTGCAGAACAGGGAGTAGAAGTGCGGTTCTGCAGAGAAGTCATGGGTATGGGTCCCAGGAAAACACTGCATGCTGCTGAATCTTGCTGAAGTCACCTGACTTCCTGGGCATTCGTTTTCTTATCTGTAAAACGAGGATACTAATATACTCTGTGGCACAGGGTTACTTTGAAAAAAAACTAAACTAGTTAACATTTTGTAAGTTACATGTAAACTCCTGCCCATCTTCTTTCCTTGGAGTTTAAATGGGGGAGGAAGACTTGTTGGTTTTCTTTCTTCTTTTCTTTTTTTAAGAGAGAATACACAAGAAAAAAGGGAGACAGACAACAGGTTTTTCTTTTTTTTAAACCTACAGAGGTTATTTTATTGTCTGCTCTAAAGCTCACAAAAGTGAAAAGCTGCAGGCATCATGGGTAGCATTGAATTCCAGATCATAAATTCAGTTTGGAAATGGTTTGCGCTGCACCCGACACCACGGCAGCTATACCCAAGACCTGCTTAACAACAAGAGGAACACTCTGTCTGCACAGACAGGTTAAAGAGCCAGGCCCTACCTAGCCTGGCCACAGAAGGGGTTCTGTGTTTGAGAAGAGCTCCTGAAGGATTTCTGTCTAGAAATGACTGGGCCCTTGAGCCCATTAACACACTGAAGACAGCACAGAGCCATGGCTAAAGACCATCTTCAATCAATGGTGGTGTCTTGTTTCCATCTGTTTTGGGGACTGTATGTATTTATGATTGTTTTCTAAGCCAGGCAATGAGGTCTATAAAATGAGGCTTTAATAGGATGACTATGCTATCATACAAGAGATGACTCTGGGTCCACAGACACTAAGAATAATGTAGTCCTCCAATCTGCCACCCATCTGCTCATGGACTTGGTACCCAGTGAGTGAGCAGCAACAATGAGCCACCCCTGTCCAGGCTTAGGAAGCAACACACAGCCAGTGTGGTCCCTGCCCTCCATCAGCTCACCCACTAGGCTGGATGCACTAAGCAAGCAGAGGACGTGCAGTGTGTCAGCAGGAAACCACAGAGGTGCAAAGAGGGGATGTGATCCTAGGGACTCTGCAACATAACAAAGCCACACAACTCTAAGGAAATGGTCTCTGTCTACTCTGTCCTACACAGTAGCCCCTGACCACGTTAGGCACTGAAATATACCAAATTCAACTGAGCAACATTTAGTTGTGTTTAATTTCAGTTTATTTTAATTTAAATAACCATATGTGGCTAGTGGCTCCCATATGCAAAAAACCCATTCATAAAGTATACAAACCAAGAGGGGAGAGATGGTGGTCCTCAAATGAACTTCTGCTAGTTGAGCCAGGCTCACTGATTGGGCTAAAGAAAAAATGAAGCAGATTCCAAGAATAATCTCTGCATCTTGAAACTAGACAGTAAATCAGTTCACTACTTCTGGGTCAACAGCCAGGATATCCCAGGAATTTGTCACAGTCCAAGTGAATTCATGAGTGTGGCTTTTTCTTCTCTTTTTCAGGGGACAGGCTAGACACAGACACAGGCTAAAAGCACTCAGCATGAGGCTGTGGCTGTGGTCAGTTGTTTCATCACACATACAAAACTCAAAGAATTAGAGTCACATTGCTGGGACATAAACCCCTGGGGCCAGGAGTCCATTGCTGTAGGCTCAAGAACAATCATGATTGGCAGGAATTTTTGGTGTTGGACAGAGACAAGTGGTCACCCCCCCACAAGCCATCATTGAGTCATTTTCCACAGTGCATCTTCATGGAAATTCCCACAGATTCCCTTCCTCTTCCTAAAAGACAATAAAAGCAAAATAATAATGCCAAATGACTGCCTACTGCAGAAACCAGACAAAAGAGACTGGGACTATTGTGCATCTGCAGTTGTTTCTCCCCTCGCTCTCTCCTCCACCTCCCTGGAGAGTGCATGACTGCAAACATTTTGTGTTGTGCTCACATTGGTGAAGTAGGATGGACACTTGATTACATATAAACAAGTTATCCTTTTTACTAGGAAAGTAAGCTACTGACTGAGGGGCTGCGTGTGCCAGAGGAAAGATCAGGGTAAACAAAATCAAGGATAGACCAAAAATGCCTTCCATCTGAAGTGCATACACATTGGTTCCTGCCCTTCAGCCTCCAGAAGAGTAGACCAAGGAGACCACCCCAATACCACAAACTGTTAGGTTTGATGAGCTGCCAAGTTTCCATGACAATCAAAGAATTACAGAGTCAGCCTGAACTTCATCTTGGGAGGAGATGTTCAGTTCTAATAGAGAACTGTTACTAACTTCATTTCCACCTGCTAGTCCCAGGATGGTTTAACAGCCAAAACCCTACACAAGTGTATTTCTGGTAATCCATAGCTTGCCAGTTCTCCTAGGTATACAGAGGGCAAGAACCATGCAAAACAACCCAGTCAGTGTCTGGGAGAGTGAAGTTCACAGTTAGAACTCTTTAAAGGTCACAGGCCAAACTCAAAACAAATTTGTAGGTTTTCATTAAAAAATTCACAGGCAATACAGCTTTAAGTAGTCACTTGACATTTTTGTTTTACTTATCTATTGCTGTAAACAAAGTCACTCCAAAATTTAATGGTTTTGAATAGCCATTTCCCAAAATTCTTTGGGCTAGTAGGGCTCAGTGGGGAAGTTCTTCTGCTCTACACAGTGGTGGCTGAGGTAACACATCTGCCTGCATCAGCTGGGAGATTGACTGGTGCTGGGACATCTAATATGGCTTCACTGACCATGTTTTAGTTGGGGTGGCCAGGATGGCTGAGGACCCACTGAGCCTCTGTCTTCAGTAGGTTCTTCTTATTCACAATGACTTCATTTACCTCTCTCTCTCCCTTTCTCTCTCTCTCTCTCTCTCTCTCTCTCTCTCTCTCTCTCTCTCTCTCTCCCCGTCTCTCTCTTTCCTCTTTCCCTTCCTCATTCCCCTAAATATTTGCCTCTTTGCCACCTGACTTTTCTCCCCATTCAAGTTCAAATTCCACACTGCACTGACCTTCCAAGCTGAGTGCAGATGCTGCTCTGGGGGCAGCTGATAGCCAAGTAGGTTGGGGCCTCTGTGGGGAGTCCTCAACGCACCCTCTTACTTTCAACTGTGGCCTGTGCCATAATCAGGACTCAGTGAGCAATTGACTAGGTATTTCTTTCCATTCTTCCCCCATAGGCTGAAAGCTCCCTATGGGCAGGACCCAAGATCTGGGTGTCATGTCAATGGACCCCTGGTGCCCAGCAGTAGCCTGGCCAAGAGTGTGTCTTCCATAAATACTTCTGGCTTGGAAGGAAGCAACCCAAGGATTAGCAAGGTCAAGCTACTGAAGGGCAGAGACTCTAGGTGTGTTATTAGAGGCCCAGATTCTCCTTACCACACTTCTGCCTCCCTTAGTGTGGGGACATCAAGCACCAAGTCCCACAGAGTGGCTAAGGACCAAGGCACTTTGTTCTTAGCTCTGGGAAGAGTTGTGGGTTCCTTGACAGTGTTCCCTCAGGTGGACAGGAGAAGAGAAGGGCTTCAGAAGCAAAGAAACCTCTAAAACAGAGGCTATTTTTTTCAAAGTCGAACACAAGTTTGTATTTCCAGGAGGCAAATCAGTTACTGAAAAGAGGAAATGCCCCTTCCAGAGCCAATGCCTGGCCCTCCAGGTGGAGAACAGAGTTGCACACCTCTGTTTGCAGCTCCACCTCTTACACTACTGTCCACCTCCTGCCACTAAATACACTTTCCCATCTACAACACCAGACCTTGGCCCTTCTCCCCTAGGCCACATCTTTAGGACCAAAGAGCAGTTTTACATGAAAATACCACTTACTCACCCACTGTCGAATCCATCATCCCCACTGAAAACCCACATCCCCACTGGGGCCAGCTCCCGCTCACCCTTCCCTGACCCCATGGCCACTGCATTTACACAGGTGCGAAGGAGGCCTCAGCCGGAGGCTTCAGAGTGGGATTGGAGATGGAGGAGGGGAGATAAGGGAGGTCAAAGGGAAGATGAGGCCTGGCAGTCCCGCCCCTGCTCTTCCTCTGCACACCTCCACTGTGGCCTGACAGCTGCACAGCCGGCCGATGAAAGGCCTTTTCACACCGCTGAGGGAAAGCAGACACCACCCTCCAGCTGTGGGGCAGCTGGAACTACTTCTGTTGTTTTAGCCAGGAGAGGCCTGACCTTCTTCACCCCACCACCTCCTTCCCCAGGGAGGGATTTACTGGTCACTTCACCCACCCAGCGGCTTCCCTCCAACCCTGTCCCCCACAGCCATGGGAATGACTGGTCAAAACCCAGCAGTAAGGCTGTCTTTCACCAAGTGCCACTGCGGGGAAGGCCAGCGGCCTAGTGGGTTTGCAGGGGAGACCCTAGGGCTAAAGAGGCCCCATGCTTTAACTTACACTGACCAATTCTCTGCTCCCAAACTCAACCCCATGCCAGCCTTCTGAGAAAGGTGGGTGCACATAAAACATGAGTCAGAGCCCAGGAATACCAACAAAATGAAGCATTCTTCTAAGTGAAAGAAGCCAGACTCAGAAAACTATAAAGTAAGTGATTCCATTTCTATGACATTCTGGAAAAGGCCAAACGAAACAGACAGAAATCAGATCAGTGATCACCAGGTTCTGAGTGGAGGAAGCATAACAAAATGTTTGAGGATGAAGGAAATACTCTGCACCTTGATTATGGTAGTGGTTATACTTTGTTATATTATGGTAGTGGTTAGAACTTTGTTAAAATGCATAAAAGTGTGTATCTAAAATGGAGAACAGTACTACATCTAAATTATATCCCAATAAACAGAAGAGAAAAACATAAAACACAAAACTAAAAAAGAATAGCAATAATTCCAAAAATTGTTTGCTTTGAAGGGTCCATCGAACTCCCCGAAGGCATTCAGAGTGGTTTCTGGAGATTTTTCCTCCACCTCCTTCAATTACACAGCATCATGCTAGGTGCATTGCGGGTTATGAAAATAAACAAAAACTCAGGCTCTGCCCCCCAAAGCTGATCTAGTTGCAAAGACTGACATGGGTACAGCTAACCCCATGGGGACTGCACTTTTGAAACCAGCAAACAGGAAGCAAAGCCTATGTCTCAAAGAGACAAAAGGACAGAAGGTGTGAAAATGAGATGCTACAAAGTCTGAGAGGTGAGATGTCCACAGATGTCTCTTTCAAAAAGAATGAGAGAGAGGGGAGGAGCAGGGAGGGGAAGAGGCATCTACTTAGCAAAGAACTGCTGAGCACCTATTACGTCCCAGGGATACACAGAGTGCTGGGACGCTGTGGCTGACCATGTTCTGTGGATCAGACAAGAGGTTAATTCCAAGTAGAAGGGTCCAGCACTATTTCCAGGGAAAGGGCCATAAAATGGGCCATGAAATATTTCAGCAAGTAGAAAGAGATGTCTAAGGAAATTCTAGATATGGTAACAAGCACAGGAGCAGAAGAGTGGGCTAAATCCAAAGTGGGGTTTAGACATGACCATTTATGGAAGAAGAAAGGCTCTGGGGCCAGGGTGCAGGTGACATCATGAAGGGTCTTGAAAACCTTACAGCTGTTTCATTGTTTTGTTTTGCTTGTTAAAGAACCAGCAGTCAGTATAGGAAGTAAAGGACAAGGTCAGACCCAAGCTCTAGAAATCTCCAGCAGGAACATGAAAGACGGCAGAGAAGCAGCATAGAAGTACCATATACCTGATAAGGAAGCAGGGCAAATGAAAAACAAAGCAGGTACAGTTGAACAAAGGAGGTGGCTGTGTCCCAGTAATAAGCACAACCATACTCTAGGCCATGAGTTTAGCAAACCCAAACCTATCAGAGTTTCCCCTCCCTACCTCAGGGAAGTGACAGTTGACGTTTGATACACATTGTGTTTCTGAGCCAGATTTGGCTGGTTATTCCAAGCCAAAAAGCAAATGCACCAGGTGGAATCTGAATCCTCTGCATGAACTAAGAGCACTAAGAAACAAATAGCCAACTCTGCAGGAAAAGGGGTTGCTGCCCCATCACACATGCTCCACCAGGCCTGATGAGAGCTCCCCAAGAACAAGAGGGCAAAGTCGGAACACCAGTAAGCACGCATCTCATCATGAACAGAGCTCAAATATCCTTTAATTTCCATGAGCACCCTCAGGAAAACAAAGCTTTCAATCACAGGTAAAAGCACGTCTGTTTCCAGCTTGCACCGCCCCCTCCAGTAGCTAAATATTAACCAAAGAACACAGGAAACAAGAGCTGGGAGACAGCCATGTGCCCACCCCTGTCCTCATCCTCAAAGTCTGCCCACCACTGTAAATAAAAAACCCTCTCATTCCAGATTAGATAAACAGAGGGATCCCCACAACTCAGGACCCAAATTCCTAGCATCTTCACATTCCACAAACACTGGGGAAAATAAAGGTGAAGCTGATGATATGACCAACGAGCAACAAAGGGGTCAAGTATCTGGGTGCATCCAAGAGACTATGGATGGCATAAGTGAGGCCTCAGACCTGTGAGGGTGCAGAGGCAGAGGACAGAGGAGTTGCTTCTCAGTGCCTGTTTGGTTCTCAGTGTCTCCATGACACACACAGCTAAAATGACACTATCTCTCTGACCAGCAGGAACAATGTATTCAGCCAAGGCTAGTTCTCCTTACAAAGGTCTCCCGCACACGCCTGCAAGCTCTGCCCAGCTCCATGCTCCAAGTTTCCTCTGAGTACTGTGAACAGCAGAAATATGTGACATGTCACTGAGCATACTGGCTGATGGCAGGAGGGCCTGGTCACCGTTCTGCACCATCTGTCCCTGCTCTTCCATACTCTGTCCCATCATCATTGGTAGCATTTTGCTCCCAGGGACATGTGATGTATTTCACAAGTCGGGGACAGAGTAGGGAAGGTTAGTCATGAGTAACAGAGCAACGACTATGGCAGGCATGACTGAGGTTGGTCCCCATCCAACTCTGGTCAGTGATAGCCCCACTGGTTGGAAAGACATGCTCCCAAAAGAGACAGAATCGTTTTCACGGGAGACTTGATGAGATTCTGAGCAAAGTGGAAGGTAGGAAGCCAAAAGGGTATTCAAGAGATTCAAGACCCCTTTGAGAGATTCTGGGCACTCACAGAAGGCTACTTCAGGGTGTAGATGACAAAGACACACAAAAATGAGGCAAAGCGGCCCTACTCTGGCACCTGGACTGACAGCTTTGGCAACAGCTGGAGACAGCTGCCCAGGCCCAGCCCCGCATGCTCTCTCTTGTGCAGATGCTGCCAGCAGCAAGTTTCCTTAGGCACAGGGGCAAGATGTGACTGGTTTGTGGAATTATTTAAGGCACCTCAAAGTAAGGACTGGGGGGATACTGTTGAAACAGATGAGGGTCTTAAGTCACTGTAATCTGGGAACAAATGTAAATGGCACCATTTTGTAATCACAGACAGAAGAGACCTGGAAGTGGCAGATAGTTATAAGAGCTGGTTATTGGGAGACAGGTCCACTCAGCAGTGGTGGGGGTCAAATAGGCAGCTTTGGACTCAGGGAGAACTTGCAGAGGCAGTTGTGGATCCAGAGACCAATTTTCAATTAAACTATGATGGAAACAATCTTAGGCTCCCAGACTGGTCCACAAAATGCCTCTAAGTCACAGTGGAGCTAAAATCAAGCTAATAACCCTTGGTCCAGAGTTACAAGGAAAGTTGGAGGCAGTGAGAGTTGGATAGTTCTCCAAAGTAAAGGGTCAGTCTGCTGGACCCGTTCGTGAGCCAGGCACATGTGACACACACACACACAGTCCATATTCAAAAGAGCCAACTCTGAAGAGCCCTCAGATCATCTTCTGAGAGACCAAGATGCTTGCAAAACCTGGCACTGGAAGTCTTTACTTTCCTCTACTTATGGATACTCCTGTCAGATGCGAGCTCTTTAATGTCACAATCTGGTGAGTGAAGTTCCTATTTAGTGAAACCACATGTACTACAGAGGCTCCTTTTCCTCCTCTTCACAATCTAGAAAGTTTATATTTGTAATCCAATAAAAGGGTTATTGGAATTCTGGCAAATTAATTCCAATCTACCACCTCCAATGCAATCCACAGTAAGAATAGATACTAAGACATTTACAGTTAAGGGCAGCCAAGGGGTCCTAAGTTTGATACAGATGAGGGTTCACGGAACAAAGGCCTTGACCCAGGGTCTAACCCGGATTTTATTCACAGGTGAAGAAGGCAGAAGCTAAAGGATGAGTGACTGTGAGAATGGCAGGAATTGTGTGAGTATAGTGAGCTGGACTAGCTAGGAAGCTGGAAAGCACCTCTACAATATGCAGAGGAAGGGTATTCGAAAAGACCAATCTGCATAACACAACTGAGGTGGCCTTTAACATTTAGGAGGCTGTTGCTTCAGTCTCTGATATGCAAACTTTTTCTGCCTTGGGAAGTTATAGCATCTTACCTCAAGGCTAGAACCCAGTTGACAGTCCTGGAGGGTTGCTCCACCATCCCGCTGGTTTCAACCATTTAGAGAGAGACACTGTGGTGAGGAAACAGGACTGTCACCTGGCTTCAAAGATTACACATCAGCACCTCAGCTAGCCCGGTTTACCTTGCTTAGAGCCAGCTGAAGGGCAAATGAAATTGTTTAGACAGCTCCATACATACCACTACATGGAGACAGGGCCAAGTTGAGCCAGAGTGGAGGTAATTGTTCTATACTGAAGAAGCCATCTGGTTGGTTTTCTGTACTACCCACAGATGCCATGGACACTTCTAGTCCCTCTTTCAGGAAGCCAGGTGAGCTCCCAATGCAGCTACAGCCCAACAACCTCCTGAGCAATGCAGAGATTCAAAGGGCCCCCCAGATTTAAGCCATTCACACTGAAAGATGATCATTCATCTGCCTGAACCTCCTTTCTCCCTCTGACAAAGGTCCACATTTAGCACTCACAAGTTTACTTCTCAGGATTCTTGGTGCTACTGTTGTTCACTTTCTAGCCCTAGAAAATATCTATGTACTCATGTACCAGGCATGAGATGCCCCAGCTCCTAAGCTTACTGTCCTTATCCATCCAAAGAGGCCCTAAGTAGCCCACCCACAATAAAAGACAAATTCCAAACACCTCAAGAAGACACAAAAAGTATTCCACCCTCCTGGCTCCCAGAAGTGATTCTGCAGCTCTATAACAACAACACAGAGAAGCTGGTACTCTCTCCACATGTGTGCCTCTTTCACTCAGGCCAGGCCCTATGGTACACAGAGAAACACTTTTTGCGTTCACTCACACAGTGAAGCAATTTCCATTGACAAGGGAGATAACAGAAGAGGAAATGCTTTATCCATAGCACTTGAGGAAATCTACCCCCTTACAGCCCTAAGTCCTGGGAGGAGGCCGAGCAAGTACAGATGAAAACAATCAGAAGAGGAAATCCCAGTCTTGCTGTATCATGGCATTCTGTCGGGGCCGTGTGTGTTTAAACTGTGCATTTCCTTTATTGCAATTTCTTCTGTCATGTTAAGACCTTGCTGCTCTCGTACCTGACTTCAGATCACCAAACACAATCATGTATGAATATACACGTGAGTACGCACACATGCACAATCACATCCATAACACCTTCCAAGTTGTTTAGAGACAAAAAAGAAGAAATACGTTTGGCCTGCGTGGAATTGCATTTGTCACAGAAAAGCTGAGCTCCCAGACTATCTCTGGCTCAAAATTCCCCCTGTGTCACTCAGACAAGGATTGATTACAGCTGTCCAGAGCTCAGGCTTAGCTCCTTCACACAACTATGAGGCTGTTCTGAGCAGGAGAGAACCCTATTGACCCAATGGGGCCAAGCAAAAGTAAATAAAACCACCTCCAATTCTACAGCAGGAATGGAGGACCAGAGGAAAACCAAAACAAACCCACTCCTGGGGGAGAGAAAGAGTGATTCTTCCATATGCTAACCCTTTAGTTCCTTGGCAAAGAGATCATCTTTCCTTGAAAGATAAAATCTTACATTTGATTTGAAAGAATCTTTCTCTGTTAGTCCAGACATTTCTGAGCCTAAGGTCTAGGCTGCCCGCAAACATGGAATTAGGTGACCTGATGGAATGACACTTAGTTCCACACTTAGCAGGTCTTACCACTCAAATAGTGCTGGGTAAATAGATGGCAAGGGTGGGCTGAAGCTGCTCAGAGAAACTGCAGGGACATCAAGCGAGGCTGCCACTCCCAGGGACAGAAATTCCCTCATCAGGAATCCACAGGTTCCTGACACTAGCACACTGCCCCAAAACTCTGGGTCTAAACCCCTTTCCAAAAGGGTTCTCCAGACTTCTTGCTGACCATAGAAATGCCAGTTTATAGCTCATCAAAACTAAAGCAGAGTATTGTACATAAATATGATATATTCCCATATAAAACATACATATAAATAGCACATATATACATGCATACCTCCTCCCACCAAAAGACAAAGAGAGACTAAAAAATAGAAAGTACATCAAAATGTTAACAGTGCCTATCTCCAGTAGGAATACAGATGAATGATAGATGGATTTGGTATTTTTCTTTGTACTTTTCTTTAATTCCTACAATTTGTCTACCGTAAAGGAATGAGGGTGAGAGCCCCAAACAAAACTCCAACCAGTGTGACCCACACCCACCTCTAAAGCAAGGTCATGTCCAAAGTTCTACCCTAAATCTTGGTGTCACTGCAGACAGTGGCCCAAGCAAAATGAGAGACTGAAAGACGCTGTCTAAACATGAAGAGGACAGGGAAGGGTCATCTCAGGGAGGTAGAGCCCATTTCCTGTTCTAGTGCATCACATGCAGGGCTCTCATGAAGTTGGCACGGGCACTCTGAACCCTTCCCAAGGGTGTCATTAGCTTTGGAGGCCCAGGTGCACTTGAGGGCAGCATCTGTCCAGGCACAAGCTTCTCTTCACATGGTCTCTCCAGGAGCATCTCTGAGTGTCTTCAGACAGGACAGCCTCCAACCTTCCTTTCCAGATCCATGTTGTGAGGTCCAGCCTTAAAAAGCCACCTGTACCTGCTGTCAGTCTACAGGTGTGGGTGAGTACAGCATCAACCAAAGAAAGGGAAGGGACAAAAATCACGTGACTAAAATCAAGACCTCAGAGAATACGCAGCCCCTGCCCCAGGTGTGGGAGAGAAGCAGGGACTATCTGTACCCCAACACTCCTGAAAAACACCTTGGGAACAAAACTTCTCTTGCATTGACTTCCTTACAAAATAACTCAAAACCTACAAGGTAGTTTCACATCCTAACTCCACAGCTGGCCTCATTCATTCATTTAACTAAATATTTCTTAAACTTATTCCACGTTCGGAGGGCCTGATCCTAGATCCTTGGTACTAATGAGCTGCAGAGTCAGGCCCTAGGAGCAGAATTCAGAGCAGTATTAAACCAAAGCACCCATGCCCAGTGAACTCCTGGGGAAATAAATGTCTTTCTAAGTCTAAATCAGCACAAAGACCCACTGCCTCACACACACACACACACACACACACACACAGACCTGACCCAGGAGAAAAAATGGTTTCTAAAGAAAACCCCCCAAAATGGTTAGAAGTTACGCAGGACAACTCCAGGGTGTTCAGGCTCATCGAGTCTGAGGCTATGCTGAGGCACAGGGCTGATGGCCTCCCACTGCAGCCTCCTGGGGAACAAGGCTCTAGGAACACTTGCCCTCTACAAGAAATATTCCTTATAGTGCAAGAGAAAAGGTCATCTTAAAACTGTCTCTCTTTATCTTAACAGAGTGCATCCTCCCTAGGCCTGATGCACTCCAAAGTCTCCCTAAAGATGATGCTTAAAGTAGATTCTGCTTTGCTTTAATAGGAGCAGATTCTCTACACCAGATCTCAACCCCCTGGGGTCTCAGTACCCCAGAAATCTGCCTGCATCATTATATTTCTGTGCAAAAGTTCTTAGAAAGAAAACTATATTTATCTGACCTAGACTATAAAACAACTAATTGCATGGCTAAAATTTCAAAGCATTCTTGGAGAGAGCTGGAAAGGAAAAGATCATAGTAGAAATACATTTTCAGGAGGTTCCCTTTGACAGTGTGTCTTCAATATACCAGACCCAGAGCTGGTATTTTAAATAAACTAAACAAGGCATCAGGTCCTGACAACCCAGGAGGTAATATTTGGTATCCCACTTTGCAGATGGAAAAACTGAGGCCCAGAGGAAGTAAGCAAATGCTCAAAGTTACACAATCAGAATTTAAACCCAGGTCTATAACCCCATTATTATTATTATTATTATTATTATTATTACTATTATTATTATTGGTACCAGGGATCAAACTCAGGACCTTGCACTTGCCAGGCAGGTACTTTGCCACTGAGCTATATTCCTGGCCATGGCCCCATTATGACATCAAAAGTGAACCCAAAAGTGAAGGTTCAGCAAGTACAAAAATTCAGTCTGTTGTGGCTGTTCTTGTATAATTGGGTAAAGATTCCTAATAACCCTACCAACCACATTCTCATCTCTTCCCAGTCATTCCCTTTTTAAAAAATGGGACAAAAGGAGGGTGCAGTGGCACATTCCAGGAGTCCTAGCATGCTGGGAGTCTGAAGCAAGAAGATCACAAGTTTGAGCCCAGCCTGGGCAACTTAATGAGGACCACTAGCAAAATACAAAAATTTTTAAAGGTTGGGATGTCAGGGATAAGCTTAGGGTAAAAGACCTTGGTTCAATCCCCAGTATAACACAGAGAGAGAGACAGACAGACAGACAGACAGACAAGGAAAGAGAGGAAGAGAGAGAGGGAGAGGGAGAGAAGGAGAGAAAGGGAGAAAGAGAGAGAGAAACAGGATGAAATTCTGAGTCTTCTTGGGCCATAGCACCTGGGCCAGGAGTAACTTTCCAAGACCCCACACTTCCGGCCCCGGGTTCAGCCCCACTCCACCCTTCTTGCCATGCCTGGCTGGACTGGGGATCTCCTCCTACTCCCTGAATATGGCAAGGTGAGAACATGAGCAGCAAAATTCAGAATCAAGTCTGCCATCCTGTCTCCCAGGTAGAGGAAACAGGTATTGATGGGGTGGGAGCAGACTAATTCAGTACCCCAGCTGCTGGTCAGCTGTGACACGGTGAACAGAAATCAGATCCGAGCCTTTGATGGGATGCAGCAGGGAATGCAACAGTGCTTGGCCAGGTCCTCTGTGCTGGGCAGAAAGTGCTGGGCAGGTGCTGAAACGTGGGTTTAATGAGTCAGACTGGGATCTGGTCCTCGCACAACGGACCCTCAAGATTTCCCTTTATGAGCCTCAGTTTCCTCATCCGTTAAGAGAAAGAAATACGGCAGTTCTAGTGTTACTGGCGGTTCTAGAGACAAGAGAAATAGGCTACACAAAATGAGTGATAAGTCTTTACTGTTTTCACTATCAATAGAGTTCTTCACCACAGTGTGGCTGAAGCTAGCAGAGATTCTAGGAACTGGTTTGCCAGCGAGGCTGAACGTTGGCTATCTTGTGAAAAACCCAGTTTTCTTTGTATAATATTTCACATTTATATGAATACATTTCTTTCTAATTCATATTACAGTGGTTTTTCAACCCGTAGCAGTATAAAGAACCGTGGCAAAGAGAAGTGGAAACTATTTTAAGTTCCAAAAAGTTTTAAGTTTTAAAAAAGTACAGTTGTTGCTAACTATAGTGAAAAACATCTTTTGTTTTGCAGAGATGGTAATAATGACTATTTAAGTGGGAGAAAAACCTTATTTTAGCCCCATAATTGCCAACCTGAATCTTCCAAGTACATATTACTCCCCTGAATGTTGACTTTTTATGAGTGTCACTGGCTAAAAGTAAAAGTAACACAAAAATTTTACCGTAGGATTGTATTTTACAACAAAATTTTACCCCTTCTTCCCCATGCTATGCTATGGATAAAACTCAGAAAACCATCTCAATTAAAAGTTTTGCTTTGCACGCCATAATGTTATGGGTCACCTGACATCTACTAACTTTTTTTTTCGAGACAAGAGCTCAATGTGTAGCTCAGGCTGGCCTCCCAGCAATCCTCCTGTGTGCTGGGATTGTAGGTGTGTGCCCCTACCCGGCACACCTACTAATCTTTAACACCTTCCCAGCACTCACCTCTGAGAATAAAATCTGATTTGACATCAGAAGGGCTTTGTGTCTTCAAGAAGTTTGAAAACTACTGCTCTAAGTTGGTTTAGCCTTGTATATCTTATCTCAAAATTGGTCTGTCTGGACTCATGGGATGACAGGTGGTGACAGAGGCAGAAGTGGGTGCCACCAACCCACAAATACATTCAGCCCCAAAGGTGCAGGCTTTGCTCCACAGCAACCCACTCAGCCCATCCCAAGTACTGGTCACTGGGAGAGGAAGAGGCCGCCACTGCCCTGCCAGCGTCTCTCCCTCTTCCGGTCCCCAGGCCCACAAAGCCGCCTTTGAATGAATACAGTCAGGGCCTCTGGGGTGGTCAGAACAAAGACTGAATGTGCCTAATCTGGCCATTGAGAGCAGGGAATGAGGGCTGCACCTGTAGGAACAATGCCGCATCTGAAGCCCAAATGGGCACCACAAGGTCCCTCCGGCTCTCACTGCCTCCGTTCCTCTGACTCCTTTGTGGGGTCTTTGTTCTTCACTTCCACGGCTCCTTTCACTCTCATCCCACCCCCAGGGAGACAGAGGAGGTGTGGGGCTGCTCAGGAAGCCTTCGGAAGTACCCAGGACAGTGAGGGGCCCTCACCTGTGTCTCTGCCGGTCCCCGTGTCGCCAGCCTGCCTTCTGCTACAAAGCATACCCACATTTACCAACAAAGCAATGACCCACCATCCCCTCCCATGGGCTCCTTGGGAAGCTGGACCTGTTTGGAAGCCTCACCCGGGATCCCCATCTCCAGGCACCCCAGCTATGAACTTGTTTTATTTTTCTTCTTATTTGCAGTTTTAGGGACTGAACACAGGGCCTTGTGCATGCTAGGCAAGAGGTCTAAACTTCCCAGGATGGCTTTGAACTTGCAGTCCTTTTGCTTCAGCCTCCAGAAGAGCTGAGATTACAAGCCTGTGCCACCATGCCCAGTGGTAAGGGTGTTTGCAGCCTCTGAGCAGGCTCTCCACCACCCATTGCATGCCAGTGGTGAACTGATAAGCAATTTAGGTTTCAGGTAATGGGATGGCAAAGCCATTCAAGTTGGGGACTTCCAGAACAAGGGACTGGCTCCAAGGCTCTATCCCCAATGAGGCTGTCCCCTCCCTTCTTGTCCCCTGCTTCCCCTCTTCTCCCAATCCTGCCTTTTAGCCTGACTCAAGCTGTATAACAGGAGAAAAAAGCAGCGAACACTCATTTGATGAAAAGAGTCTGCAGTAGAAAGGCAGATTCCAGCTGAAAATCTGGAGTCCTTCAACTCGATGTCAAAACTCAGCCGTCTCTTTCCCTCCATCCCCCATCTTTCTGCACACAGCCCTCTGGCTCCCCAACTGTCACCAAGTCCCCTTGACAGCACCGCTCGGGAGAGGGGGGTGTTGATTTTGTGAGCAATGCAAGACCCAGGGCTGCCACAGCTTCCCTCAGTGGGCCCTTCCACCAACTGAGTACTCACCACAAATCTTTCCCTGCAGCTAAACAAAGTCCCCCATCCTGCAATTAAATTTATTTCTTATTGATCAATAATTATTTCTTGAGTACGCACAGAAGGCTGACCCTGGTCCTTCCCCAGGCTGCCAAAAAACATGATGTGGCTGCTTCCTTCCAGTAACCAACACTCTGGTAGAGAAGGAGAGACCAACAAACTGGGGCCACAGCCTGCGTACCACATCCGTGACTGTTCAAAGGCCCGGGAGGCTGTAGGTCTGGGAGGCCACCAAGGTGGTGTTGGAGCAGCCACTTCTGGCAGGAGAGTTACCAGCTTTTCTTGGTGGAGGGACCCGGGAGCTGTCAGCGGGGAGAGCATCTTGGGCAAAGGAACCTGCGTGCTCAGGACCCTGGGCAGAGGTCAGTGTGACTGCATGGGGAACCCAAGGCACCCCTCAAGCCAGCAGCTGCCCTGGTGAGGTTGGAGTCGGAAGCCACTTCACAAATCAGGGCGTGTTTTCTGTTGCTTACCCAGACACAGGGGCAGAACCGACTGAAAGGGAAAAGAATAAGCACAAAACAGACAGCAAAGAGATGCTGGCACAAGTCCAATCGCTCTGGACTGGGTGGGATGGAAAGAAGCATCGGTGTAGGAGATGGTGTAGACGAAGAGTCTGTAAATGTCGCCTGGTTCCAGCCTGTTTCAGTAAATGTGATGGAATTGGGTCACCTCCTGCCTTCCTGCTCTGGCCAGGCGCAGTTCGGGCCCTGGGGGGTGTGTGTCCTCGCCTGTGGAACCAAGCGTCTCAGGCGTTGCTCTCTGGCGACAGCCTCTTCTCAGACCGTGGCTCCAAGCCTCTCATGGGAGACTCTCCTGAGCCCAAACCCAGATGCCAGCAACTCCCGCTTCCTGGTCCTTTCTCTAATGTTTCCAGGGCCCCATCTTCAGACTTCTTAACCCCAAAAGGCAAACCCAGGGAACAGGCTGCCATCAAGTACCCAGGAAAAAGTGGCTGGAACCGGCCATGTTACCCTGTACCCACTCATCTGCCAAGAAGAAAAAAGAGGCCTTCTCCAAAGCCATGGTTCGGTTCAGGTTCAGGCAATCTAAACACAATGTTCCACAACAGAGGAGTCAGAATCCCTCACCTTGCCCAAAAGCATGTCCCCCACACCCCAGAAATGGATCAGGCACAGCCAAGTGGCCCAGGGCTCTAAAGTGAGGGACCTGACACTGACTCGAGGGCCCCATGGTGTTGGAAGAATGGACATCGGAAGTGTCTCCAGCTGCAGGGGCACGTGTTCTGGAGCACAGCTGGGGTACAGTCACCCCGGATGAGGCCAGGTGTGAGCAAAGGACGGAACAAAACTAGGAATGATCCAGAAACAGGCAACAGAAGCATGCATGGGTTTGAGGGCTGTCCCCAAGTAGACTTGTGGTTCAAGGTTGCTCTTCCTGGCCTTGTCCACACCCGCTTAGAGTAGGATTTCCACAGTGTAGAGCCACATTTACCAGGTTCCATGTGAGACCCTGCTTGCATTTCCAGAAAAGACACTGGTCTCAGCTTGGCCCAGAAGCCAGAAAGTGGCCTCCTTGTAAGAAGGCTCCTCACTCACCTCCTCTGTCACCCTGACACCTCAAGCTGCTACTTCCATATCTATGCCAAGAAAGGAGCCCCAACACATCTGTCCAGGTTCCCAAAGACTGCCCAGCTGGGTATCATCCAGATTCAACATGCTCTTTACTGACTTCTCTTCCCTGGAGACCACACCACTCCCTTCTTATTTGGGGACTCAGACTCCCAAAGAAGCCTTGAAGATTCAACCCCAAGGTTCTGGCCTTACTCACATGGCTTCCAGAATATCTATCTAGAACAAACACCCCAATGTCCTGGAAAACACTCAATATCTCAGACATCTCTGTAGCCAAACAATATTTAAAAGCAAGATTTTTGGAATCAGGTAGACCAGAATTTCAATCCCTCAGCCCTGTCACTTACTTGCTGTGACCTTAAGAAAGTCACCCATCCTCTCTGAGTCTCAGTTTTTTCATCTGTGAAGAAAGAATATGATTCCATGGGTTGCTCATGAGAACTGGTGACAGGATATGTACAGTGTGCTTAGCACAATGCCTGACGCACTGTTAACACTTAGTCGATGGTAGCCATGTGTATCAGAGTGCTCCAAGGCACTCAGACTAAAATGAGATGGGGGAGGCAAAGGGAACAGAAAATATTCAGCAAGCTCCAGCTGGGTGCCCCATGCTTTCTTTTACAGATCAGCACAAAGAGACCTCTGATGTGGACCTCAGATGCTGCCTAGGCACCCAAAGCCAAGAGATGCCACCTTAAGAAGGACTCTTCCTGCACCATTCAGGAGCTTGACACTCCAGGGGAGGCTCCCAGCTTCCCGGAGGGGTTTTCCTGAGAGCTCCGGAGACTCATTCCTCCAGTATGGAGACACTTCCGGTGTCCACTCCATCTCCTGCTCCAAAACCCCCAGTACCCACTCCGTCTGACACCTGAGGGTTGGACAGACACATTTTCCTGGCTCATCCTTGGGGACCTTAGAATAAATGTGGAAAATAAGGATAAACATAAGGAGAAAAAGCATAAATGTGCATCATTTAACTATTCAGCCTCAGAAGATATGTGATACTAATAAACTCCACTCAGATGGGCACATTCATTGGACAAAATGGAATTGGAGGAATTCAGGAATGACCTAATTTTTTTGCAAATTGATACGTGAGTCAGGCTCTTATTTCACTCATACTGTGAAGTAAAGATCCTAGGAAACAGAAAAAAAGTTCACCAAAGAACACCGCGGCACCCAGCCACCCTACCCCAAGGATCAGAAGGATCTAGAGCTGGAGTCTACTGCAGTTTGCAAATCCAGCTATAAAGCTGTCTGGGCTGGGCCGGACCCTCACCCCCGGCTGGCTCTGGCTCCGGCCTCAAACACACTGAGCCTGCATAAACAAACAAGGGATTACGCTGACCCAGACTACGAGGAGACTGCATTTTTGCTTTCTGAAAAAGATGCAATCTGCCAAGAAAAACCATCTCTGATTCAGACAAGGAAAATCTCGAAATAAATTAGAGCTACTCAGAGGCATGGCACAACCAAAGCAGCCTGTCTGCTTCCTGGAGGAGGAGGAGGAGGGCTTAGAGGAGGTCAGCCCAGCCTCCTACTTCCCAGCCTGGCGGCCAGGAGCCAACACCAGCCTCGTGAGTGCCAGCCTGAGGCTCTCACAGATACTAAGTTTGTCCTCCAGGCCTGGCCCTAGGCAAGTCTCTCCTCTGCCTGGGCCTCAGGGCCGTGCTCCCTGGACTTTCCTCAAGGCATCCCTTCTCCTTGGCAGAAATCGCTCTGCGCAGAGCCCTCATCTCTCCCTGTTCTCCTTATCCAGCTCCCTGCCACCATCATCCGGCCAGCACTGCTCCCTGCCCCCTTGTGTCTATTCCCTCCACTTTCCTTCAAGGCTCCCTCCTAACTTCACATCACAGGACAGAAGGGAACTCTGCTCTGTTACCTCTGGCCAAGGTGGCTTGGGAGTCCCTGCTGGCTACTCAGTGCTGCCAAGCGCTGGTTCAGGAGTGAACAGGCAGTGAGGACCAGGCCCTTCCCATGCCTTTCAGAAAACCAGAGCAATGGCCAGAGAAGTGGGCTTGACCCAGCAACCCTGCACCTCCCCTGAGGCTTCCTGCAGATGAGAGGTCTCTCCACACCACCCCACTGAGTCCAAGTCCCATTAGCTCAGAAGCTAATGACCTCCCAAGCCAAAGCTAAGTGCTTCCAAAGATTTGTATTTTACTCAAAGTCATTTGGCACTTGGCAAAGTGGACTCTCAACCAGTCATATGAAATAAACACAGGAGTTCAAGGCTGAGGCCTAGTTTTGTGGCCTCAGAAATGTTTGACTCAATCGGTGCCTCCATCCCCACACCTATAAAATGGACATGATCATGGAACCACCACATGAGGTTATTCAGAGCAGAGTGAACTGCAAGACACACAAAGGATTTGCAATTGTGCCTGGGTCAAAGGAGACACTCGAATAATGGTAGTCACTGTCATCATTGCCACTTGCAAGTTCCACACCTATTACGGTTCTTGGCTGCCTATTTGGCATCCTACTCTCGGGACTACAACAGACAACAGAACAATCATGGACCCAGGCCTGGTCCCCAGAGGAGCAGGAAGTGTGGGAAGAACATGGTTTCCAGGCACTCTGACAGGATTTGCCGTGCACAGAGAAGAAGTGGAGTTTGCTGTCTCTCAACGGAGGCCACGTGCTCCCCACTCTGTGGGACCACTGAGACCTGGGCCATGAAAGGAAGGGAGGTTCTTCTGCAAGAGAGGGAATCCCAATGCCAGCCCAGCCCACCACTGCACCACTCACCCCATGTGCCGTTCTCGCTTCTCGTCCTCAGCCTCTGAACACCCGCAGGACCAGCACGGCCTGCCCATGCTGACTGGAAGCCTGCAGCAAACAGGATAGCTCGGTCCTCCCTGGCCCCTGGCTGAGGCTTCTCTTGAACATAGCCCAGGGGTCGGAGTGGCCTCACTTCTTTTCTGCTCTCAGAAGACCCCTCCGGAAGATCCTGCACTTGCCCTTTACACTGCCATCTAGCTGAACACAGTTTATCTGTGTGGGTCCCCTGGACAGGCAGCTCACACATTCTGCCCAGGTTTGGTAATCCTGAGGCAAGAGCCAATTCTGGAGACTGAAGAAAAGAGCTCAGGATCTTCAGCAGCCCGTCAGGCCTCAGCTCAGAGGGTCCCAAGAGGAGCAGAGAATACCCCAAGAGAAGAGTCAGAAGACTTTTAGTGTTGGCTCAGCTTTTTTTATATTTCTCAGTCTTTCCTGGTGGTCTGAGGTACAAGCAGGAAACTGGGCTTCATTTCCTGCTCTGCTCTCTGTGATAAGAAAGTTGGAGTAAGAACAACCTCAAGCCTCCAGTGAACCTTCTGGAAGGAGCCTATCTGGCTTTAAATGGGGCCCTCCAGAGGACCAACAGCCTGCACACGTCTGTTTACCTCACTCAGGGTTCAGTCACTTGGCTGAGGGGAACCTGAGCCTCCTGGGTGCTCGCTCACGTTCTCAGTGCTGGAGACCACGTGGAAAGCAAGAAACCAGAGTCTCTGCTCCTGCTTAATATTTTAGGGAGTTGGGACAGACAGACACACATACAAATAAGTGAACGAAACAACTTCAGACAATGATTTGTGCTCTGAAAAAAATAAACTAAGCCAATCTGAGCAACTACTTTGAAGATAACAACACACAATATTTTGACCATTGTGGATTTCCTATTGTCTTGTTTTTGAAATTCTGTATCTTTGTTTTTTGTTGGGTATTTGTTTCTCTTTAAAAGAAAAGAAAACAAAGAAAGAAACCAGGCCAATGGCCCAGCACAGGACGAGAGCGTGTGGCTGAGGAAAGACTCCCCAGGGTGGAAGCCAACATTTGAGTATACTCATGGGTGTCGATTGGACGGGCCGCCCCCACAAATGTAGGGAAGCTTGTGTTCCTCCTCTCAATGGCCCTCAGTCTAGTAGAAGACAAAAGATGCACAAACATGCGTAAGTTGCACCCTCACCATGTCCTACCCTACGGAAGGAGGGTGGAGAGGATGAGGGAGGAGAAGGACAAACATCAGCACTCCCACAGTGCCATGAGAAGGCACTGCGGGTGATATCATTTAATACACAGTTTTAAAAAGGTTCACCCAAGCTGCTCCATGCGGAAGGATGAGAAAAGCCACAAGTAGACTCTGGTTACCCAGGAGGCAGGGACAGCAGCTGAGAGGCCACACACAAGCGTCAAGAGTTCTCTTGCACAGCACGGCAAGTACAGTTAATAACAATATCTCGTGAAATGACTGACAGAATGGGTTTCAAGTGTTTTAAGGCTATTTATGCATTAGTACATTTGTTAGTTTAATTTAGTCATTCTACCATGTATTTTTTTCAAAACACTAGATGTACTTGATACATACAATTTACCTTTGTCAACATATTTTTTTTTAAAGCAGTGAGGAATGTTGAAGTTATTGAGGTTATCTCGGCTCAATAAATGGGGGTGGCTGCTTCAAGAAGGATGGTGTACATGGACAGACAAAGTACAGATGGGTATATTTTGAAGGTAGATGTAACTGGATTTGCGGGTGGAACAGATGTGATGATTCAAAAAGGGAAACAAAAAGGGCCGGAAGGGCCCTCTAGATTTGGGGTTTGGTGGAGTGGACACTAAGTTCGTGAGGAAAAAGCATATTAACTCAGAGAGGGAAGATGGAAAGCAGTTGCAGATGAAGCCGAGACCTCACCCAGTTCCCCTCTTCTGGCTGGGTGCCTCCATCCCCCTCAATGACAATACTACAGATCTTGTCTCTACAGAACTGGAGGAAGGCTGCCACCCCACCAGGGGGCACCCAGGAGGTGACACCGCCCAAAAGATCAAGCCAAGGCCAGCCTGCCAGACACTGCATCCTTGGGTAGCCTCTTCTCTTCCTCTACCTTGCTTCCCTCCCACTCTCTCCTGGGTAAATTTGCCCTTAAGAAGCTCCCCACTCTAGGATCCCTGGCTCAGAAACCCAACATCAGCAACACCTCAGTAATGATAGCAAATTGGCAGCTGGTCATAGGAGTCTAGGAAAGAAGAGCCAGAGATACAAATGTGAGAGTCACCGAGCATGCAGTGAAAGCCATGAGACTCAAAATCACAGGGAGAAAAGGTAAAGCTGGTGACACAGGATCCAGGATAGGAGCACAGGCCATCCCACAAGAGAGGCAGAACAACAGGGGAGCCTGAGCGCCACTTCAAGGAGCTAAAGGAGTATAAAACAAAGCACTAGTTACAGTTACTAGTTACTAGTTACGGTTACTAGTTATCCTCTGAGTCATTTGATAAAACAAACATCAATGTGTTCTGCAGCTGGAGGATGCAATGAGACCACCCAATGGGGACAACGGCTCAGCCCCTGGAGATGCTGTTTTGTTGGACACTGCTCTTGCAAATGTGTGTCCTGAAGTCTGGATGTTGAGAAGTTAATTCCCAATGCAGCAGAGTTCAGAGGTGGAACTTTAACAAGTGATTAGGTCTCACAGATACACTACTCTCTTTACCACAAGAGTAGATTAGCCACTGGGAAGTGGGATCCTCTTGCTCTTGCCCTCTCTGGCCCTTCTGCTTTCTATCATGGGATGATATAGTGCAAAGCCCTCACCAGATGCCTGCGCCATACCCTTGAACTATCCCAAATGAATTTCTGATCCTTATAAATTATCCAGTTTCAGGTGTCTTGTTATAGCAGCAGAGAACAAACTATGACATAAACAGAAGGCTAATAAGATTCTCTTTGGATATATGTCAGCTCTCTCCTTCCCCAGAACATAAAGCAATGCACAGAAATGGAATATCATTTATCCTTCCTGCAGACTAATGGTGGGGCATGGGCTGTCATTGTCATCCAGCTGGGAACTCACTACACACAGGCAACAGAGCCTGTTTACCTCCAAGGCTCCAGGACCAAGCCCAGGGACCAGGAATGGGACATGCCAGGATTTGCAATATCCATTTGTTGAATGAGTTCACATTCCCTTCTTTTCTTCTTCCCTTTGCCAGAAGAAACTCAACACCAAACCTGCAGTGACTAAGGGAAAATTCAAAACTGCAGGCTGTAAGCCTAAGGCCCCAACAGTGTGTCCTGGGAAGGTCCAGGTAGGCAAAGTGGATCTGAGGAACTCATCAGGCTGCCTCTTCCCTCCACCAGCCTGCAAGACCTTGCTCATGAGACAACTAGGTGAAGCCTTCAGGCCTGGCAGCTGCAGAATCAAGCTGCTCCCAGTTGCTATTCACACCAGAGATGAGATTCAGGAGGCATCTGGCCAGCCCCTTGGTGGAAAGTCAGTATGAAAGGGGGTAGGTATTTCACAGTCTATGTGCTCGAAAGAGCCCTCAAGCTATCTAGGATCTTAGTTGCAGGCTACTAAGTGTGGGCCTCACACCTAATGACTCAGGGCTCTCTTAGGAGCCAAAAGGTCACAGTACCCTAAGAAATCCAGTGCTGAGGAGTCCAGAGCAGGGCTCCTTGTCCGAATGGCACCTGAATGGTGAACTTGCTTAGAGAATGGGTGGATTTAACAGGATATGGCAATGCACACTTATAATACCAAGGTATGTCTGGGAGGCTGTGGCAGGTAGATTGCAAATTTGAACCCAGCCTGGGCAACTCAGCATACATACATACATATGTTCATATGTGCATACATAAATACATGAGCTAGGGATATAGGTCAGTGCAAAGACCCGAGTTCTTCCAGTACCAAAAAAAAGGGGGGGGGGTAAAATTCATCGAGTCTCCTCCACCACCGGGCTTGTCCCTGTGCTGTGCCTTCTCCCCCGCACTCTCCTCACCTCCTTTGCCCCAGACTTTGCCTCACCACACATTCCAAACTGCTCCCTCTGACCTTCCAGGCCAGCACCAAGTCCTGGGATGACGATCTCTCCATGGATGAGGCTTTACTGTCCTCAGGGAATTATTTTATTGGCTTCCCCCAGACTGTAAAACCCAGGGTGGCAGCAACTGTGTCAGGCATCGTATTCTCAGCTGGGTCTGGCACAGAGCAGAAGCTCCTTGGAAGTGTGCTGCAGAATGTTGGATTGGCCTGGGAGGACAGAGTGAGGACACTGGGTATGGCAGACGGCTGGAAGACAGCAAGAAGGTATTGGGATGCACGATCTGCCTGCAGAACTTATTGCTAACAGCCCAAGAGCTGCCTACTACCAGTGAGTGGCTAATTCACAAATCCATAAAACTTACATCAAGCAGGTGGTTAACAGGGACGGAGCCAGCATGACACTACTCACACTTTTGTGTTCATTCACTGGTCAAGTGCATAGAGCCAAGAAAGAGTTTCTCCCAGAGATCATCAGGGCCTCTGGGCTTTGGTGGGGCTCGCTGGCACTTACCCTGTCTATGGGGTGTGCATGTAATCCTATCTGTCCCTTCCAGAGGCTCTGGGTCTTGCTCTGTGAACTCTTAAACTATACACACAGTAATAGGCTAGGCCGTCCCCAGAAACAAAATGCACCTACATCTCCCCAGAGATTAATAGGTTACAGCAGGCACCCACCTTCTCCTTAAGATGCACTGTGTGCTTTCCACCCCGCTCTAGGGGTATGCGTGGTATCTGTGTTAGGAAGATGATTTAGTCCAGATGATCACATTAATTTAATATTGGACGACCTTTATTCAGTTACCCAGTGTGTAATTAAAATACAGCTTTTGAAAAATCAACTCCTGGTACAGTTCCACTGATTTTCCTAGAGCCAAGAGCAGGGCTGCCATCTTTCCCAACTGTGACTGAAGACTTTCCCAACTGTGACTGATATTCAGTGTCAAACTGGTCACAGCCAAGGCCCAGTTTCATAGTCACAAGCTGAATGACTTGGGCTTACATGAAGTTTAATAGCCCGGTTTCTTCTATATGTCTATAAAGTATAAATCATCACAGGCATGTTATAATAGTATATGTACTTGGTACTTCTAGGCCTTGGATATTTGTAAATATTTATATGAAAGTGATCATTGCTGCAGCTAAAATAATAATCACTGTCATTTTATGAAGTGGAAAATGTTCAGGGTATATGTGGAAAGCAGAATAATCTACCACTTGGCTGGCATTTGTGCTGGACTCAATAGATCTTAATGTTGTCCCCCAGCCAAAAGAAAATGATAAGGACATGAGCAAGGGATTTGTTGATGGGCTTGATTTAAGCATTTCATATCTACATCTGTGAAAACATGGCAGTGTGTGTGTGTATGTGTGTGTGTGTGTGTGTGTGTGTGTGTGTTGGCCTAATAAAGCCAAGGGGCAGGGAATAGGGTCTGCACTGATACAGGCAGAAAGAGGGGTGAGTGAAGATTTTCATTTTAGAGAACACTGCATGCTGCCTCCACTCTGACCTCAACTATCTTCATCCAGCATCCGACATTCATTAACAGAGTATCTGTCTCATGCCAGTAGTCCTTGGAGACATCCCTGACAACTCTGGAAAAGTCTACAATACCATGTTGTTCAGCATATATTATTCCTATCAAAACCTGAAAAATAATATTCATCACTTTTAAAAGGAGGATTAAGAAAAACAGTAACTCAAAACTGTTAGACTACTCTTCAAACCATTTTTAAATGAACAGGTGATGTGTGACAGTCCACACTATAACACACTGCAGACTGCCAGTGTCACACACTCCCAGAATGTTAGCCATGCAGTGTGCTCAAGGTTTTCACACAACACTCAACAACAAAACTTCTCCTGGTCATCTCACCCTGGGTATTTATTTAAATGTTTTCTAAACATGTCAGAGCTGTAGCTCTGTGTTTTTGTTTTGTTTTGTTTTGTTTTAAATTCAGATTGCACATGTCTGTGTGAACTTCTAGAATTGAAATTCACCACAATATACTTGCACACTATAGACAAAAGCAGGCCACATATGTTCAGCGAGTAGTGTCAGCAAGGTGTCTGTGCACAATTGCTTAAAAACTCCTGAATGTTCAACATTAAAATAAAAATCTTACTATCCTTCCTTGCAGCTTCTGAGTTTGTTTAACCAAAGACTATTCTGCTACTGCACGGAGAGCTGATAATGTCTGCAATGCAAATCAGGACTTTCTCAACACTTTACAGAAAGACATTAAAAATGAGATAAAAATTAGATAATTCAAGTAGCACAGACACCAAGAATACCTGTCCCACAAATTGAGGCTCCTTTCGAATGTGTCTGGGAAGGAGCTGTCCTATTAGTGAATAGTGTGACAACCACTGCCTTCCTTGCTCGGATGCAGCTCATTTAAGTCTAAGGGGGGTGCGCTTCCAGCAAAGCCTAACTGGCAGCACTGCTCCAGACTAGGATGCCTGTTCACGCAGGGCACCCTTCTAGAGGCGAGGCACTGCCAATAAGCAACTCACAGATCATGGTGAGAATGCCAGGGTGAGCAGTAAGACACAACAAAGGGTGAAAGGCTGAAGGAGGGAGAGGATGGTTATTCTTATCTGCTGCTTGCTCGAGGAAAATGTCTGAGAAGGACACACGTGGGCAAAGGCCTGAAGGAAGCTAACTAACAAGTGAGCCATGCAGTTTTTGAGGGAGAGAACACGCCCTCCAGAGGGAAGGGCAAGGGCAAGGGCCCTCAGGAGGTAACATGCCTGCACCCAGGGAGCTTGGAAAATGGCGAGAAGGCCAGAGTGGTGGAAGCTCCAGTCAGAATACAGTGGACTTGGAAGCCACTGCAAAATGTGAAGCAGAGGGGAGCAGAGCTGATGCATATTATAAAGCACCCCCAGCCAGATGTGGTGGTGCACGCCTGTAATTCCTACACTCTGCAAGGCTGAGGCAGGAGGATGGCAAGTTCAATGCCAGCCTGGGACACTTAGCAACTTAGTGAGATGCTGTGTCGAAACAAAACAAAACAAAAATTCTTTTTTAAATGACTAAGGATGTTGCTTTACAAAATAAATGAAAAGTGAACCCAGCTGCTGTGCCGGTGACAGTGCAAGGAGCAGAGAGGTGACCAGTATAGCAGTGATCTCAGTAACTCTGTTAAGGCACTGATGCAGGGGAGAGCAAAAGTGGGAAGATTCTAGATTTATCTCAAACGTAGAGTCACTAGGATGGACTGACCGACAGCGATGGGTGTGAGTGATGGGAAGGGTCAAAGGCGAACTTGAAGGAGCCCAGCCGTGGCCACCCTGAAGGGCATCACGTAGGACTTCACGCTGAAGGCTCCTGGGGGCAGCAGGTGCAGGGAGGGGCTTTCTCTGAACTTCCCTTATCTATCTGGACACAGAGCCTCCAAAGACTGTTCAATTGTCCTCAACTCTTTTAAAAATCTCATCAAACAGTGGGATCAAACTCGTATCTCCAAAGAGGGACTGGAGGTTGACACCAAACCAGACTGAATGTCTCAGGTGCTGGCCAGTCATCCTTCCCAGGAATCATTTACTCTTCCCTGAGAGGCCTGCCCTCTGCCCTCTCCTCTACAAAGAGGATCTATAAGTTCCTAGATCACCCTGGATAGGGGGTATTCACTTTTCTTGCCCATAAATATGTCATAAATTTGAGTGTCTTGTTGTTAATCAGCCTGCTGTCAATTTATTTCACAGATTCGCCCTCAGGATAGAGGGAAAGTTTTCCAGCCCCTCCAGTTCCGGCCATGTAAGTGGAACCTTGTCAGGCTGCAGCTGAGAGGCCATGGGCCTGACTAGCCCAGGAACAATGGTAAGATTCCATACCAGGTTAGTACCCTGGATCTTTACCCAGGGATTTGGTGAAGCAAGCATGGTTAAGTCTTTCCTGGTCTTTTTTCGTGCCAAATTCAGATTCGCAGGAGAAAACACTCCTGTGAACCAGTCTTTGGGTAGAGGAACTTTGGTGTTGCAGGTGTGTGAGTTCTGCTAATCCCTGCCTGCCCAGAAATGGTCACTGTTTCCTTCTCTCTCGTGTCAGGTGTCATCAATGGAGATTCACAGGCAGGAGCACAGACAGACACTCTACGAGCCAGTTGTTCACAGGCAGGTGAGCTCCTGGTTCTCACCAGACTGACATCATTTTAGGCCAGTTTTGCTGTGGGTCCCCTGGACAAAAACTGGATGTGGTTCTCCTTCTGTCTTGTTTTTTGTGTCCTGAAAGCTCAGTGTTTGCCAGTGAGAACACTCACTGTGGTCTCTGCCAGCCCAAGACAGAAGTCAGCTTGTGTCAAGCAGATGGTTGAATAGGCAGAGAGCCCAAGACATGAGGTGGCAGGTGGCACTCTCTGCTCTCGGGGGGACGGTCTTAGTAAGAAGTGTGAGCCCACAGAGGGCTTTTGTCACTTCAAACTTGTGCTAGGTTAGTGCTAGGAAATGCCTAGCTGAACATCACTGGTGCAGTGTCCCAGATTAGGGGGTCTGTAAAGAGTGACCACATACACACACACACACACACACACACACACACACACACACACACACACACACAAAAGAGTGACCCCACATTGGAGGGGAGACGGGAGATGCTGTTTTCACAGATGCACCCCGGAGCACCTGTAGCAGTAAAGGCCTTTGCTTTCCTAATCTAGCTCTGATTGAGGGTGAACTTTTTTTCATGGGGGCTTCATCTTGTCCACTGAGTTTAGTAATTGCCATTTTCATTCCATGATTTTCTAAACCAGGAAAGTTATTTCCAGATCCCTCTATGAGACTACTTAGTGGTTTGAGTCACTTCTAGAATAAATAAATTGGTTATATTTTGAAACAGTTTTTTAGAACACTTGTATGCTAAACTTGTCTTATTGGTACCTTTGGGAAGATCATATTGAAACAGACTGTAACAGTTGGTCTTTAGACTCCTTTAGTGACACTGAAAAGCAGAAATCAGATATAGAAAAAAATTAAAAATAATTTAAACCAACCCTTTCTCTGCCTACTCCCCATCTTTGCTCTCCAGAAGATATTTTAGATCTCTGGGCTTCCCTCCTCCAAATCCAACTCCATTTCTTCAGTAAACATCAAATGCCTTCATCCCATGGGAGAAGCATTGTAAGAATTGGCTCAAATTAGGCCTCTTGGCTTTGAGGTACCCATTTAATAATGATTCTTTCCCTCCCACGGATACCTGTAGTTTTCCTGTTAGTTTGAGACTTTGCTTTTTAGCTTTTTAATGTATTTGTCTTGAGCCCTGCTTGGTCTGACTTTCTGCTTGTTAAGGGTAGGTGATACCAAGAGTAACCAACAGGGACACTGTCTACATCTTTATTCGTCCTGGTTGTGTTGGGAGGAGCTCTGGCTGGTAGAAAGCTGCATGTTTTTTCTCCTTCTTTGGAAGCATCTCATGCATCTGTGTTGAAAGCCCCAAAAGGCGTATTAGTTTTGATCTGCAGTTACTCATAAGATAGACCTTTGCTTGAAAACTTTGGTCTATTCAGAGAATGACCGTAACTTTTTAAAAGACCTTCCCTTATAAGCAAACATGGAACTCTAGACACAAGAAAGAAAACAATTAATTAAAGTATTTCAAAGAAGAACAGCTATAAATCTAGCATGCATCATAGTGGGAAATCTCCCTAATATAAAAGAGCAATTTGAAGACACTACAGTTGGATGACTGGTGGTCTTCACCCCGTTGATACCAAGAAGACTACAACCAAATTCTTTGGGGAATTAGAAATAATGGTCCTTGTTTTACAATTTGAGTCTTTACAAAAACTGGAATGTGCCTTTGGCAGGAATTCAAAATGGCTGGATGGTGACCCATTCCTGTAGTCCCAGCACCACGAGAGGCTGAAGTAGGAAGACCACAAGTTTGACCCTATCCTAGACAATTTAGCAACTTAGCAAGACATCTCAAAATAAAACATAAAAATAAAATTTTAAAAGGACTGGAGATGTAGCTCAGTGGGAAGGACCTGGGTTCAATCCCCAGAACAACAAAAAGTCTACCTGTCCTTTCCAATCTCTAAATTTCACCTATTTATCTCAAAATACTCACAGAAATTGTGAAGAAAAAAAAGTTTCAACAATGGAAACAGACCTACCTTACACTTAAGAAAAAAGAAGAAAAATATAAACAATGAACATGCAGCCCAAAAGCTTTTTGGTGAAATCTGCTATTATTTCCTTGTGCCTTTGAGATGTAAATCTTAGACCTAGTTTTACCAGAGAATCATCCCATTTGCAAACTTTAGGGAGATAACAGAGGGAGAGGAGAAAGAAGAGGGATGGGAAGAAGTGGGATGGGCAAGGTAAAAGGAACTATTTGGAAATTGACAAATGAAACAATCTTAAAAGATCAGGTTTTGGGTTTTTTGTTGTGGTGGTGGTTGTTTATTTTACTAATACTAGCAAAATCCTTTGACGATATGAACAAGTAATCTTAATTTGTCCCATTTGCAAAAATGCATAATTTCTATCCAATTGTCCTTACAAACAAGTTTTATATTGTTGTGTCTGTCTCATGGCTAAAATTTTTATTTTATTTATTTAGTCTTTTTGAGACAAGGTCTCACTATGCAGTTCAGGTTGGCCTTGAGCTCACTTTGTAGCCCAGGATGGTCTCAAAGTTGTAACAATCCTCCTGCCTCAGCCTCCCAAATGCTGGGATTACAGGTGTGCACCACCACGCCCGGCTCATGGCAAAAATTTTTAAAGGAAAACTATGAGCTCTTTCTTTGTGTTCACGTTTGAGTGGGCTTCTGTATGTATACATATCTATATATCTGTATCCTCTGTCCATGAAATATAAAAATACCTTCAAATAATTCAACTCAAATTGGCTTAGAGATACACGAGTGCTCACGTGAATTAAATATACTTAAAACTGCTAGAAACATAGATTCTAACCCATATACTTTTCAAATTTACATAAGTAGGGTAAGGTAAATTGGAGAGGGTTGTTTTTTGTTTTGTTTTGTTTTTTTTGAGGGGGTGCTGGGAAAGAAACTCATGACCTTGGTTATGCCAAGCAGGCACTTAACGGTTGCTGAGCTACACCCCCAGCCAACATCTGGTAGCCACAAACTACTGGGTTTTTTTTGTTTTTTGTTTTTTGGCTTTTTTTGGTACTGGGGATCAAACTCTCCACCCTGCACTTGCCAGGCAGGCGCTTACACCACTGAACTAAATCCCCGGCCTGTAAATCTGGTTATTTCAATATTGTTGCTGTCTTCTGGATTATCAGCAATATTCATATGTTTAACAGTTTCTTGTTCAGGTAATAACTAACACACATTATATACAAGATGTTAATAGAAAAATAAAAATTTGGATATTAGTTGAATACATAGATTACTTCTAAATAAAATGAAATATTGGAACATTAATTGGTAAGCATAAATTTTATATTTATCTACTCTTGAATTTTTTTCCAGTATTAAGGATTGAACTTAGCACCTTCACACTGAGCCACAGCCCCAGACCTTACAGAACTTTTTATTTTGAGGACTAGGGATTTAGCTCAGTGGTGTAAGTGCCTGCCTGGGAAACATGAGGTCATGAGTTTGCTCCCCAGTACCCTCCGCGCACACACACACACACACACACACACACACACACACACAATTTAGATTTTTTTTTTTTGGTATCAGGAATCGAACTCACTACCTCACGCTTGCAAGGCAGGCACTTATGCCACTGAGCTAAATCTCCAGCCCCTCAAAATTTAGATTGTTAATAAACATGAAAAAATTGTTCTGCAAGGAAGTATTTACTTCTAGAAATTATGAAATGCATATCTATAAAATGTTGGAATATAAGAGTTGAATTTTTTTTACTTCCTAGATTTTCATTGGAAATTAGTTACTTAGACCATAAATAATCTTAAAATCCTGATATATAATTAAAAGTACTAGAATTTGGCCTTTTCTCCAACATTACAAAATTTTCTTATAGTAAAAGGTTTTTTTTCTTGTTATTTTTAAATTTTTATTTATTTATTTTGAGACAAGGTCTTACTAAGTCACCCAAGCTGGCCTTGAATTTGCAATCATTTTGCCTTAGCCTTCCAAGTAGCTGTTATTACAGGTGTGGGCTACCACATCTGGCTTTCTTTCACTTTTTGAGTCATTTGTCTAAAAAAAAAAAAAAAAAAAAAACAAAAACGTATTTTGCCAAAATAATTTTTTGTGCTTCATGTTGTCTTTCCTGATGTCTTTATATTTGGAAAAACAAAAACAAACAAACTAAAGCAAACCTGAGGAGTCCTTTCCACTAAGTATTTTCTACAATTATGTATAAGGTATTTGACCTTAAAGTTTTCAGTTTTTACTGGTTAAATCAATGATGCACATACCTGTGATCACATTTAATCAAGTATTTTAAAACTTTTTGACATTTTCAACAAATTCACAAAATGAGATTGTTAACTCCTTTTTTAATCACTACATATTTGTGATATATAATGAGTACACACATTGTGGGGAGTTGGTACCTATACAGTTCACATCACATCTGAGTCCTTTTTAGATCCCTGTCCCCTTCCCTTCCCTTTCTCTCCATCCCTAGATCCCCTTCCCATCTGCAAAGGGTCCACCTCTCTGTTTTTCTATCCAAAATTAAATTCTAAGTTGTCTTGTTGCTCTTGAACTAACTTTGCCATTTTCCTGAAAAGTTCAAGTGAAATGTCTCTCACCTTACAAAAGACTTAGTAAACTAATTAGGATAATTTGATATGTTGAGTTATATGGGAAGCCTTGTCAAATAATAAGTGTACTATACTTTCTTTACATTTATTAATGTTACTGATATGATAACAAAAACACTGAAATATTACCTGAGATTCCTAGAAATGCAATTGTTCAGTCATAATTTGGATTATGTTAAAATGTATGCCATCAGCTACAGCTCTTCCTCAAGAACATTCACAGAAAATATTCTGACGAGTCTCTGGAATACTAGGTTTCCAGTAACTTTGAAATTACTATCATTGGACTTGGTAAGAATTTCCAGAACCCTAACATGAAACCAAACTTAAAATTGCTAACCCAACATCAAGCTGAACACGAATTTATTATAAACTAAACTAATGAAGGATTATATCATTTTTGACATTTTTGTTTGAAACATTATTGGTTGTTTTTTATGTTTTGTTTTCCAGACTTAAGGAAATTTGCTTTCTTTTAAACTACCTATAACTTACAACAATTAAATAAAGAATACTTTTACTAACAGACTCAAAAATTAATTTTTTCTCCCTATCTGATCTCTCCAGAATTGTAAAACCATCAATGAGTAATCTTGTTTTATGTCCATATATTTATTTACGTAACTTCAGTAAGAATCTGTTCTATTTGTATCAACCCAAAATTGGAAATACCAGTTGTATTACCAAGCTTTGACTGCAGTGCCATCTTCTCTGATATGAGCAACTTTACAGAACTAAAGTTGACTCTATGGGGCAAAGAAAGTTATTTGGAGATAGTATTCTACTGGTCCTATTCCTTGAATACACCATCCACATGGTTGACTTACGGGTAAATGAGTTTCCTAGCAGGCTCAGGAAACTCAGGATAGTTTGGAACCTCAGAAAAAAAGAAAATCACCCAATCTATAGATATTACAGGCAAAATTTGATGATGAGTCCCTGGTTTGGTTTACTAGCCCTGTAGGCACTTAAAACTCCAATCTGGATTTCAGCAAAGCTGTCTTAAAAACAATTTCTATTGTCAATTGTTAGTCTTTGTTCCATTTATGTAAACAATCAAGTGGAGTTTAATGAAATTAAGCTTATTTTGAAAATAAATGAGTCTTACTTTATCTTTGATAGAAATGCGTGTGACTGTAGAGAGAAAAATTACCTTTCGGACAACAATTATAGTACACCTGTTATTAAATTTTAGCTTTCTCCAACAAGTTACATGTTTTAAAAAAAAATCCTGGCTCATTGTTTTTGAGATTTTGTTACTTACTTGTAAATTTGTAGGATACTTGATTCTTCTGATTTCTACCAATATTGGGCGACATGCTTCCAAACTAACCAATTTCCTCCCCCTTCTCTCTTGGAATTACTACAATTAAAACTGCTCTTCCTCAAAGCCCTGCAAGGGGAAGCCTAACCATCTGACACAGGCTTCAGAGAAACCACAACTTACACATACAGACGACCTTTAAGCCCACTTGTGTACAAACTGTTCAGAATGTTCATTGGGATGCCAGATGCAAATGGCAAACTGGGACATCTTGCTGGATTGCCACTGTTTGCCCCTCGCCCCAACTAGTGACCTCGAGCCCAGCATCTAGAAACCTCCTCAACTACCTACCCTCCAGACTCAGAAACTACTTTATGTTCTAAGCCCTTAACATTGACTTCTCTTCTCTTTCCTTAGAAATATCTCTTACTAAACACCTATCTGCTTGCCCCACACAGCGACGTAACTTTGGTGGGAGTCCACCTGCACAAGACCTCCTGAGATGAGACACACCTATTTAATTGCACTGACCCAGTCCCAAGTCTCTTAGCACTCAGCTACTAATCTGATTTTTCTCTCTATAGCCACCAACTCAACTTTTAGTGTATGAAACTTCCAGGCAAGTTTCAGATGAGAAATGGAGGAGTTTCGCAAATGCCACCCAAGATGTGACACTTTAGACTTCAAATTAAGGACAGTTGTCAACAGCAAATGCAGGGAGAAGCTTTTTCAAAACTCCCTTTATCTGCCTAGAGACAGAGCCTCCAAAAGAAGCTGCAGTGTTAGGACTCTTAACTGGGTCTCATCAACCAGGGAAGACTGAACCAGCATTGCAGGAAGGACTAGAAGCTAAATACTGCGGCATGCCCATGTTTTTTCCTGGGCAGTTTTCCTGGGAGTCCATTCATCTTCCCAGAAATCATTTACTCTTCCTAACGTTCCCTGCTTCTCCCCTTTCCTTCTCCTATGACGAGGTATCAAGCTTCTAGATCTCACTGGATATTGAGATATTTTTCTTTTATGTGATTCCCCAAGCATGGAATAAGTTAGAATATCTTTTCTCCCATGAATCTGCCTCCCATTGGTGTACTTTGTGCCTCCAGAAGGTAGAGAGAAGATTTTTCATCCTCTGTAACTCCAAGTTTTGGCACACTGCAAAGGTGGAGCTGTCATCTATGAGTTGTGGAAAACTAGAGGGTAAATAATTTTGGTAAGGACGGTGGGGAAAGATCTGAGATTTTAGTTTTGGTTTTAGTTTTGATATTTATTAGACATCCACATTCAGACACTAAATAAGAAGTCGGATATGTTAGCCTGGGTACAGTATTTATAGACACAGATTGAGATAACTTTGTATTTTAACCACAAAATCGGTGGGATTTAAACCATAAAATCAGATGAGGTCAGTAAAGGAATAAATATAGCAAGATCTAAGGGCTGAGCCCTGAGGAACTCCAACATTTTGAGGAGGCAGGCATGAAAAGCACCCAAGAGATGAGGAGAAACTCAGAGAGGAGGAGGAACCAGAAAAAGAGGTTAAAAGAGAACAGAGAGAGTGAAGTCACAGAAACTGAGGAAAATGGCTCACGAGGGACACTGTCATCAGCTGTGTCAAATGCTCCTGAACACCCTGGTACACTGAGGACTGAGCAGTGGCCATGAAAGTAACCAGTCAAAAGTCACTGACAATTGTTTCAGGGAAGCAGTGGAGACAAAAGTCTGATTGGTGTGGGTTAAAGAGAAGCAGGAAGAGATCAGGAAGTGTAAGTGTAGACTGAAGGTTTTGCCATCAAGGGAAGTAGAAAATGAAGCAATCACAAGAAGATGACGAGGGAGAAATTACAGAGTGTTGACATCAAGGAAGTGATGGGGGGCGGTCAGTGATATAGAAGGTAGGAAGGCAGCTGCTCCATTAATGGCCTGAAATAAGCACAAGGAGACAAGATCTAGAGCAAAAGCAGAGGTGTGTGGCTTGGGGAGACACAATGGCATTGACCCGCAGTGGCAGCACCAGTTGGGGAGATATCGGGTAGATTCTGAGATGTAATGGCAGCTTCAGAAATTCTGTTCCCTTTCCTATACTTCCTGTGAAAGAGGAGGCACAGTCATGACCCGAGAGTGAGGAAGAACATGATGTGTTGGAGGTCTGAGGAAAGAAAGAGTGGCTGGTCTTCCAGAGCAATGGTGGGCGTGTGGACAGGAGAAAGAATGCAACTGTCAGGCAGTGCTTTGGAGAAACAGGAATAAGTCTCCAGTAAGAGCAGTCAAAATGGTTTCCTTGATGAGCATCACAGCTGGAAACAGGATAAGACTCAGAGATGGACAGACACTTCTGGTCACTGGGAGCCTTCTAGGATGACAGTAGCTACATTACCCGACTTGGTCAGCTCAGTTTGGGGCTTGATTTGTTGGTTGATCCTATTCATTGTAGTATCTCCCACTTCTGATTAAGTGGTTACCTAGGAGCATTTCACACCTATCAATGAAAGGTGCCTTTGCTTTTTACAGGGGCCAGCACACTTCTCAAAGCGAACAAAATTTGCCCAGTTCCCTGGTTTTATAAATAAAAAAACTTTTATTTACTTTCTAACACTCCCATATTGTCTGTGGCTATTTTTGCATTCTAATGGCAGCAGTTAATAAATGCAACAGAAACTCGATAAGCCACAAAATATGAACTATTTACTCTCTGGTCCTTTCCAGAAAAGGCATGGAGACCTCTGTGTTACAGAGGTGGTTCTCCAACTTTAGGATACATCAGAATTACCCCAAGAACTCAATAAAGACAGATTGCTGGGCCCCACTCCCAGACTTTCTGATTAAAGAGGTCTGGGGTGGAGTCCAAGTTTACATTTCTTAATGAATTCCTTAGGTGATCTGACACTGCTGGCCCGGGGACCACACTTTGAGAACCGCTGATTTTGGAAAGCCCTGAATGTGTCAACACTGGCCTATTGTGCTCACATAATCAGGATCTACTCCTGCCTGTTGTAAACTAGAGCTTTCCCAGTCTAATTTTAGGTTTAAATACAGAAAGAGATAAAAGACATACAAGATTCTAAATAGGCAAGTGATGAACCAAGGTGAAAAGGGGACACAAACCTCACGTCATCCCCAAGTGTCTTGATAGCCAGGGATTCTCACCGGTGGCTGCACTGAGTTCACTTCTGAGCAGCTATGGAAAGGGACTGTTACTCATCTTTGTTTCAGGAAAGTATCAGGGGCTCCAAACTCAGCAAAGTCAGATCCACACATGTTTCCCACCACTTGCATTAAAGTTGATGCTACTCCCACAAGTACATTGGGGCTTTTTGCTACTCAGTTACTCCCAGATGGTCAGGTTAAGAAAGAAAGAAAGAAAGAAAGAAAGAAGTCCCGGAATGATTGGTTAATATAAGTTTCCAGTAAGCAATAAATATATTTTTATCATACGTGTATCCCATGAGCGATTTGGGATATGTTTACACTAAAAAAAAAATGTATTGTTTATCTGAAATTCAGATTTAACTAGATGCCCCATATTTTATCTGGCAGCCCTAACTTTAAGGATTCCCAAAGCATCCAATTATATTTTGCTTTGTTTGGTCTTTCTAGGAAGGTATCAAGAGAACAAAATTCACATAGATAAGCACACAGAGCATTGTGTATGGAGAGAAATCCACTGTGCTTCTGTCCTCTGGGGATACCTGCAGTCTAATAGAAAGGAAAGAGATGCAGAAATGATTTTTGTTACCTATCAAGCCAACTCTGCCAGTGGAATTACACAATCAAGATGCCAGAGGTTTCAAAGCCCCGCAGAGTTGTGTGCCCTACATAGACAGTTTTTGGCTCCCCTTTGGGACTTTTTACACTCTTCCTTCATCATCAAAGTGTTCACCATCCACGCCTCCATAAGCCAGACCTTAGTCACCCCTCCTTCAATCTTCTAATTTGATGCTTCCAATTTTCCAATGAATTGAAAGTCATAGGCTTTTTCAAACGGAATTTAAAGCTGAATTTACAAATGAACAGGCCTGGATACTTCCTAGTGAAAGAAGTAAAATTCTGGCTATTCTTCTGAAGCAGAGAGTGGTCAGACACAATGAGCATACAGACACACTGCAGCACAGGCAGGATGATGGCCATGAGGAGGAAGGGAACGAGGCTTTTGCACCATGAGGCTCCTTGCCTTCCTTGTAAGCAAGCTTGATGGCTAGGGCTCCAGAAACCATCTTTTGACCTTGAGAAGCAAGCCACAGTTTATGGATGATGGCACAGAAAGATAGAAGAACCCAAGTCCCCAATGATTTTGGTGGAGCCACCTTACCAGCCATGGGCTGTCTACATCTGGAATTCCTTTATGTGAATTATGTATAATTATGCCTCAACCATGGTTGAGTATCTGTTAATGGCAGCCAGATAGCATTTCTAAATGCCACAGGCTCGGGGTATATTAAAATATAAAGAAACACCACAACAAGGGTACCAAAATTGTGGTAAATGTTAAATACACACACTTGACAAATGAATGTTTTTCCATACACAAAAATAAGTTCAATATAATTGTGTTATTTACTTGTTTCAACCCTGAACATGGTGACTGTATACATGGTCCTTATTTAGAAACCTAAAACATTTAACTAGAAATGCAAGGTTAAACCACAATGAGCTTATCTATTTTTTTGAGCTTATCTATTAAAATACTAAAAATAAATAAAATAAATTTTTAAAAAATAATGACAACATCCAAAGCGAGGAAGGATGCAGAACAGCTAGAGCCTTCATCATGCATTGATGGTGTGGACCCAAAAATGGTATAGTGGCTCTGGAAAAGAGTAGCAGTATCTTTTCATATAGTTAGACATAACACTTAGTATGTAGCCCTGCAATCCAACTCCAGATACTGACTCAAAGGAAATTAAAACTTGTGTTCATGCAACACCTGTACATGAATGTTTCTAACAGTTTTACTCACATTCATCAAAATTTAGCACCAAGTTAGGTGTGGTGACTCATGCCTGTAATCCCAGCATTCTGGGAGGCTGAGGCAGGAGGACTGCAAACTCAAGCCCAGCTTGGGCACCTTAGCCACTTAGCAGGACTGTCTCAAAATAAAAATGAGCTGAGCATATAGCTCAGTTGAACAGTCCTGGGTTCAAACGGAAATGACCCTTTCCCTCTTTTTGATTTCAGGACATGAACAGCATTGATTAAAACTCCTTTAGGACTTCTAAGACCAACATCTTTATTTCATAAGTGTTGGTTGTGTTTGTCAGGTACCTTCATTGTAACTTGTGTAATGTTTATGAATATCTGTATCTTATGGCTTTCATAAATGTCTAGTTGATATTCAAAAACCTATTTCTGTGTCTTGAAGGGTGGGGGAAACCCAACTAAATGACGATTTGAGAAAGGCATATTCATTCCAGATGTAACATGTGTGGGAAAATATTGTTGCAATGAAAATCTTGATATTTTACTGTAACAAGGAATCATTCGTTTATCAAAGCTAACTTATACAGCTAATAAATCTTTGCCGCAGTATTATTTTCTAACTTTTTACTATTGTACATTGTGTGTTTTCTCACATGGGTTATTTACTTTAATCTCTGCTATTTTAAGTCTCTTTAAGTAATTGATCCTTCAAAGCTGGTCACTATAATACTCTTCAGGGAGATTCTGATACTAACTTCTTGGCACTTTATTCTCTATGTATAATTGCAAATGAAGAACATTTTGGGGGGCCATTTAAAAACTGGAAATGATCCAAATGTTCTTCAAAGGGTGAATACACAAGCCATGATATATTTATAACATAGTTTATTACTTAGCAAGAAAAAGGAACAAACTATTGATACATGCAACATGGATGAACTCAAATGCGTTATAACACAATCTAACTCTATTTATGTGGTATTCTTCTGTTGAAAGTAAAACTAGAGAGAAAGAAGCAGACAACAGGTTGTCAGGGAATAAATAGGTTAACTACAAAAAGCAACATGAAAGAATTGGGCTGGGGAGCAGTGATGGAACTGCTCTCTATATAGATTGTGGTAGTTCTACAAGCTAGTGTATTTGTCAAAACTCATAGATCTAGGAGCTGGGATGTAGCTTGTGGTACAGTGCTTGCCAAACATGTCCGAGCCCCTGGGTTCAACTGCAAGCACCACACATACACACACACACGAAGTTTAAATGAGTGGGCCTTTGAAAAAATAGGGTTGAACATGTACTGTCCACCTCTACCTCCAGGCACTGCCTAAATGCCGCTCAAAAATCTAATATAGTGGTAGGCGGAGAGGATTCTCCATCCAAACCCTGCACACATTTTAATACCAGCCACTGCCTGGCACTCCTAAAATGCAGAACAATAGCTATATTGTATGCAGCTCCATAACGGCCACTGCATAAACATTAGCAACAAGTTCCATGGTGACTCCCTGCTACTGGCCCTTGCAGCTGCCCGACTCCCAGGACTTGAGGATGTGCCCAGGGTAACATGGAGTCTGGATGCTGTTCAATGTGTCAGTCTCAAATCTATAGCTCAAAACAGTCTCAGGCCTTGGAAACTCCCTGGTAATAGCGCACTGCACAGACCCACTCCCTGCAAAGCCCCATTTCAGGCTACCCGTGATGACTTCCCAGGGAACAGTGTACCCTAAAGTTTTGAATGTCCAGGGTTAATCCTTAAGAGTCAGGCCATGGAAAATCCATCTGCTCAGGAGGGACTCCGACCAGGGGCACGTTTGACTTGACACCTCCTCGGCACAAACACAGTCTGTCTCTCCTGACCTTATGCAGCTGCTAAGCCTGGTTTATTAAAAATGGAGTATCCAAAGCTTATTGCAATAGGGATATTTTTGTCAACCAAAAAAAAAAACCCTTCAAACATAAATCATTTAAGCCACCTTCCACATTAGCTAGCATAAAATAAACAGAGCCTGTCTTGTAGGCAAAAAGTGACAGTGCCTTTGCCAGCTCAAACCTCCTGACTCGACATCAACTACTAGGTGCTCCAAACAGAGTAACAATCTGCACAAAAAGGTTCCTCCCAACTGTTTTTTCCAACTCACCTGTGCAGGCACCTTGAATCCTGGTGTAATGTGCTAGTAAAGCCATGTGGTACAACTGGAAAATACAAGGACTTTGTAACTAGCTTTGGATTCAAGGGCCTTGAACATTATTTTTTAATTCTCTGAACCTAGGTTTGTTCATTCAAGGTGAGAATTATAACCTTTGCAAGACTACTGAAATAATGTGAGAATCTATGTAAACTACATAACACAGGACTTGGTTCATAAAACATCTCATCACATGAAGTCTTTTTTCCCCCTAATTTCCTATAGTTGGCAGTTGCTCCACACAAACCTAAAACCATAAGCTCACACAAAAAGCAAGGGATCAGTGTCTCCAGGTTAAGAACATGCATCAAAGGAATGGATGACAAGTGAACAGAGAAACTGAAAATCAGTCTCCAACAGTGTCTTTGTGACTAATTATCAAGGAACTCCTCTCATCGAAAGCATTAAGCCCAGAGACCTCTGCCCTACATTCCCATCTTAATTCACACCCAGTTAGAATTGTATGCACCCCAAAGAACAATGAAAAAAAATTAAATGGCCAATGTCCATAAAAATACAGACTTTTAAAAGTGTGTCAGTGGCTCCTACCTCCTGGGGTGCCCTGGGAAAATGCCCTGCTATTTTCGGGAAAAATCCAAGATCATTTCCCAATGGAAAATAACTTTTCTCAAAAACATAAAACTGAACATTCACTCAAGATATAGTCACAGTTCTGAAAATCCTTGCCAGAAGCCACGCTCTGGGCTGTGAACTGCCTCCTGCCCTGGCCAAGCTTTCCACCTAAATACCTCAGGGGGAACCTCACAGGTAGCACTGGATTCTCTCCACCTGTGAAATCAGAGCGCAGCCCTCAGAGGAAATGCATTTGCTTAAAGAAGGTTACCGCAGACAGGGAAGGGCTTAGTCAAGTTCCTGCTCTCAGATGCAGTGTGCTCCACGTGCAGATGTCAAAGCGCTGTTTCACTCACCAAGGTAAAGTCACATAGCATGTGGTGCAGACATTCACTGTGATTCGGGGATGCTGGAAACACAGATTGATGACACGAGGCTGGTTGGTGTGATTCACAACAGATGATTATTCAGCACTTAGTACAATGGAGGATTGAGATTTAAACGTCACTGTCGTTTGAGTTCTTTTGAATAGTTGGAAATATGGGCCTCCTGTCCCCAAGAAGTCCTCTCTGGCCTAGTGGGCAAAGAGATAAATGGACAGTGAACAAGCCAGCTGTCCCCATGGAGGGCTTCATTCAGCAGAGAGGCACAAAGCACTAGGCAGCTATGCAGGAAGAAAGGGAGGGGATTTCAAAAAAAGAATTGGGAGAGTAGAATTCTCCCAAATAAGTTTCCCAAGCACATATGTACATTTGCATGAACACACACACACACACACACACACACACACACACACACACACACCTCTATACTTCCGGTTAAAAGAGGGAAAACAACACCAGAGAAACAACTGTCCTGTACTGTTTTAAGCCCAGCATTCACCAAATTCTAATTGTACCTGGGGAGGTTAGCACAATAAGCCAAAGCTGCCTCTTCCTCCAGCCTCCAACACTAACAGGAAGAACTGGCCGAGGGCACCGGAAGGCCAGCCCAGCACCCGCAGAACCCAAGGCACCATCAGAATGAGAGACATGTCCAAAATATACATATTTTTCAAAAAAAAAAAAAACACAGGCCACAGGCCAGATGAGAACACGGAGTATGCTGAGGCCCAGGCCTGGCTGGCAGCTCCTCGAGTCTAGCCATCTCCCTTCCTTTCTTTTGTCTAAACATAGTCTGTCTGCGGCCAGAAACTATCCATGCTCCCAGCGCTCTCTAGAGCAGCAGCCCATAGCACACTGTGACCTCAGTAAAGGCTGTGAAGCATCAGGAAAGGGACCTCCCTGGGCTGGAGGGAGATGCTGTTGACCAAATATGCAGATTCATGGGCTGCTTTGTTTTTACTGATTCTGTTTGTTAACACAAGAAATGTGTGTTCCTTTTCAACAAGGAAAATAAAAATTCCCATCATACACCTACCCACAGAAAACCATTAATGCTTTGGTGTATTCTTTCCCTGCACATTTGTCATTTACAAATTAGAATTCTGCAATATAATACAGCCTTTATGAACTTTTCCATGTCAAAAATACAACCTGTTTTTATGGAGTTCATACCATAAATAACACATTCACCTACCACCATGGTCTGAATGTTTCTTTTGTCTCTCCAAAATTCATATATTGAAACTCCTACCTGCAAGATGATGGTATTAGAAGGTACAATATTTGGGAAGTGACTAGGTCATGGTGGCAGCATCCTCCCAAATGGGATTAATGCCCTCAAAAAAGAAGTTCTCATGCCTTCCGCCAGGGGAGTTTAGGGTGAAAAGAAAGGCTATCCTGAGCAACAAGTACCTTGACAGATATGAAACTGCTAGTATTTTAATGTTGGGTTTCCCAGTCTCCAGAACTGTGGCAACAAAGTTCTCTTGTTTGTAAGCACTATGGTACTGTTTAAAATACTCTATGGTATTTTGTTACAGTCACCCAAAAGTTGCAAGGTGTCCACTCTACTTAGACTCATTCTTAACCACTTGACAAGTTCACTGCAAGCATCACCCAGGCAGCAGGTTTGTATATGTACCACCAGCAGGTATCATTTCAACCAGTCAATTCTTACATTGAATAAATTTGATAAAATTGTCGTTTTTATATTTCCTGTCATATTGTCTTATAAAAATTAATTTAAGAGCCAGGGATTTAGCCCAGTGGCGTAAGCACCTGCCTGGCAAGTGGGAGGTTGTGAGTTCAATCCCCAGTACCAAAAAAAAAAAAAATTAATAATAATTTGAAAACTTGCAATTTTTGGTCATCCTATAATTAAATAATTGAACTGATAAGTGGTTAATTCTCTTTTATTTTCAATCTTATCCACCCCTATTTTTCTAAATGTTACTAAATGAGAAGGACACTGCCCTTAAAGGAAAAAAAAAAAAAAAACCATAAAAAATAGTAGCCACCTTAAATTCCAGGCCTTTGCCTGTGTCTTCTATATCCTTGGTTAAATTATAAGGTCACACAGATTTTGAAAGTATGCTCTTTCATGTAGCTCCACAGAGAGATATAGGACAAAGGGGTAGAAGCTTCATCAAGGCAGAAAGAAGAAAATAAGCAATAAGAATACAAGAGAAATAATTTCATCATCAGAGTAGAGGCAAAGATATGACACCTGAGACTCCTTTCATCAGTAAACAGTAAAGTTCACTAATTGTCGCCGTCAAGGCGATCATACAGTTCCTCAATGATATGACATTAAATGAGCCACACTACTTCCTGTGATTCTCACCCCTAGACCCTAAAGCACAACTGGCTCAAAAAGCCTCTCACTGCTTGGCATGGCGGCTCACACCTGTAATCCCAGCAGACAGGAGTCTGAGGCAGGAGGGTTGTTGCAAGTTCGAGACCAGCCTGGGTTACAAAGCGAGCTCAAGAACAGTCCAAACTACATATAGTGAGACCCTGTCTCAAAGGACAGAAAAAAAGAAAGCCTCACATCAAAGCCACCAGAAACATAAGTAACTGTGGCTCCCAGTCTCAGAAGTGACTTTCTTTACCACTTATTACATCTCTTTCCCTCTTCAACGGAGGTGGTTCAGGACCATTTCTTCATAACTATACTTGTTTTTCTCTAATGCCTCTTATTCCCTTCAGGACATTCCCCCAATAATTAATATTTCTTTGTATATCTCCAACCTCAGTCTCTTTCCCTATCATCTTTTAAAGAAAATTCTTTGATTATCACTACCACCTAATTCCATCGTTTCTGTCCAAGGCTTCATGACCAAGCTCATTGAAGTAGACCGTCTCCTCTTTGTCCTTTCTGGAAATAAGACTGTAGCTTTCACAATGCCCTGAAAGTGCTTCTGTTGACACTATTAATGGTTTCCTGGTAGTCAAATCCAGTAGATGGTGTTAGCTGCCTTGATTTAGCTTCAAGACCTCCTTAGCTTCTAGCTTCTCTTCAGTCTTCCTTTTCCTCTTTGTTCTGGTTATCTATTTGTGCAGCAAATTTTGAGGCAATGCTCACAGATTCTATGGTCAGGGATTCAGAATGTATACAGAGGAGGTGATGGTTCCGCTCCACAGAAGACTCAAAGACTGGGGATGTATTTACATCTGGAGGTGGCAATCTCCTCTGGTGTCTCTCTCATACTTGGCAGTTGATCTGGGCAGTCGCTGGAACCTCAACTGGGCTACTGGCCAGAAAACATTCACATACCTTCTCCCTGTGGTCTCAGTTCTTCAAACAATGACAACCTCAGATTTTTTTCAGGGCTCAGGGCTCCAAAGGTAAATACTCTAGGAGAACCAGTGAAAGCAGTATTCTTTCTATTACCTATACCTAAAAGTCACAGAATCACCCCCACTAGTACCCTCCGCCAGCATCAATTGCTACCATCATGAACTCTCCTTCTAGCAATCTCTAGAACATACTGTTTTTCCTCATACTTCCATATCTTTATAAATACTGTTATTTTTGCTGGAAATTCCTCTCCAACCTCTACCTTAGAAACTCCTACTCAGTGTCAAGTGGCTACACTAAGTGGGACTGCCTCTACTTTGTGAAGAACATTAGTCACTCTTCCTGTCTGTGTTGCTGTGGCATCCCTTCCCAACACTGTCACATTTCTGATACACACAGAATGGTCGCTAATATTATTATCACCCTTCTGGTCACCATCACTACACAAGTCTGCATATGAAAAAAATAGATGAGCTATTAGGAAAGACCCTCTTCATCAGGGATAACACATTACAAAGCAAACAGGGCATGATTTCTTCTAAAATTAAAAATGAGATATAGGGGAGGCATGGTGTTCTCCCTCCTTCAAGAGGAACACTGTTAATGAATCACTGCTAAATCTGGGCTGGGTTATATCTAAATGGCTCCCCAAGAAGCCAGGCACTGATAGGTGGGACTATTGGCTGGATCGTGGGTGTGTGATACTAGATTAGGCCGCTTACTGGTTTAGCATAGTTGTCAGTATGGATAATGGGAAGGCCCAACCTGGGCGTGAGCAGCAGTAATAACAGCTTGTAGCCTGGATGGAATAAAAGGGAAAGGGAGGCTTGCTGCTTCCCTACTTCCTGCATGTCCTGACATGGACTATATCTCCTCTGCCCTGCCCCTCTGTGATGCCACCCTGCTTTGAAACCAGCCAATTATGGACTGAAACCTCTACAAACTGTGTGTTAAATTAAAACTTTCCTCCTTTAACTTATAGTGCTAGGTATTTCATCCCAGCAATAAGACAATAACTAAAACAGCTATCAACACATGTAGAATAGGCACATTCCTATGCCTTACCTCATTCAGGTCAACATAACCTCATGAATTCAGTATTACCTCTCATTTTTGCATAGGAGAAAACTGAGTCTCAGTTAAGTGCTGTATACCAGGTCCTCAACTAGTGGGTGGCAGAGCCAGGCTTTCAGAGCCCATATTATTTCACTGCTTTGTCTGCCTTCTCAAATAACTGATGTTTCACCTCTCCTTGGCACTTTTCAGGACAGATAAGGAACCCCAGAAGTCACCTGCATGAGGTGAGAGTCTAGCAAAGAATCTACCAATGAAACAGAGGGAGGAAAAGTCAAATCCATAAGTGAACAACAATGAAAGAGTTGCTCAAGGACCTCTTCTTGAAGCACACGCTAGAAAAATCCATAGCTTTTCTGGAAATAGGGGCATTATTGTTCAGATAAGTTACACAATCAAGAGTAAAAGATGAATTTCACTAACAAGAAAACCCACATACATACATACATACATATACTTGACACATTAGACTATATCAAGGCAGCTGGTTTCACCTGGAGGTGGGAAGGTATGCAAAACTACATTTCTTGTAATATTTAGTTTATTTTATAAATGTATCAGTCAATCTCTGTTGCAAAGGACAGAAAATAAAACCAAACTGACATAAATCAAAAAAAGGGGATGACACTAGTTATTTATTCATGTTTAGCAAACCACTCCAAAATGTAGATGCTTAAAATGACAACTATGATTCTGGGGGCTGGCTGGACAGTTCATTAGCTGGTCCCATCTGGACTCACCATGGCAGCTGCACTCAGCTGGATGGTCCAAGAGGCTGGAAGACCAAGATGGCCTCATGGATGTATGAGTAACAACTAGAAAACCGCAATTCTCCTCCATGTGGCCTTTCCTCCTCCTGCATTTTAGGTTGACTTTCTTATATGGTCCCCTCAGGGCAGAGATCCAGGAGGATGAAGGCAGAAGCTGAAAGACCCCTCACGGCCTGGTTTCCATCACTCACACAATGTGACACTCACCACCTGCTGTAAATCAAAGCAAGTCACAAGGCTCACTCGGATTCAGAGGTGATGAAACAGGCACCACCTCTTACTGAAAAGAGCCACAATTTCATTAAATATTTTTATATTTCATAGGAAATTATTTGCTCATATAAGTGGGCAGTTCAGGGGAGCTTTAAGCAAAACTGCACACAGGTGCTCCTAATACATTATCAGGAATGTCATTCCTTTCTTGGCTTTTTTGTTAGAGTGTACCAACCTTACAGTGGCTTCCTCTTTCCTAATGGTTCCAAAGAAAAGTACTAAAACTAAGTCCATTGGCCTAGCTTAGATCTCATGACCATCCCTATCTCACGGGAGAGCATATGATGATGGCTGAACCTCGATCATACACTCACCCTGACATGGGGAAGTAGAATCAATCCACTTATGGGTACTAAGAGAGAGGGAGAGAAATACCCTAAAGAAAAGTAAAGTATCCCCAGAAAAGAAATAATAGATGCTACACACAGCAAAACAACAGATGTTTCCTACAATAGGCTTCTCAAGATAGCGACAGGGGCTAAACCACCACCACAGAATGCAATGAATTTCTCTCTCCCAATGCATCATGCAACTCTGCCAGCTGACAAGTCCCAGTTACCCAGCAGGGTAGCGTGTGCACCACTGAATAGCTTGTTACGGGTTTAAAAACAAAGATCTAAAACAAAGCCTTTTTCAATATGCACTTGCACAATTATTCAATCTGGCAAAAGATGTCTTTTCTCAGACATTTGTCAAACTGCTCCTTAAGATGCCCTACCCTAATAAGAATCAGAATGCTTTGTCTTTTAATTTAATGGTTGTACCAGATCAGATGCAAATACAACTTCCCCCTTGCCTCCCACAGCTCTATCACAGGATAACTCATAAAATCTTGAAAGTAACTGGGCCAAAACTACTTAAAGGTTGAGGGAATACAGTGAAGATCTGGACCATTAGTAATTCCCAGACTGCCGAGATGGTTGCATCCCCAAGAATATTTAGAGCATAACCTGCAGGAATTAGGCAAAACAAATAAGTGAATAAGTGAGTCACAAGTAAGTGAATGAATGAGTTGCAGAATGAATAAATGAATGAGGGAATTAACCAAAATGTTTCTCATAATTCGAGCTGTGTTTTAGCGCCAAAGCCTTTGGGTTGTGAGCAGAATTTGTCAATGGAGTGAACTGACCTCAGCTATCCAACCAGTCCCTTTGGAAACGCTTGAGCCATTAATGATCTATACCATAGCACTTCTCTTTGGATCTGGGTCTGCTATCCTTTGGATGTTGAACGTCCCTCAAAGGCATCTGTGTAAAAGGCCTGGTCTCCAGCATAGCGCGACTAGGAGGTGGTGGAGCCTTTAGTGGAGTTAGGTCACTGGAGGCTCTAGAAGAGGGTGAAGGACACTGGCCCTTCCTTTCCTTTTCCTCTTTTGTTTCCTGGCCTAGAAGTAAGCAGTCTGTTCTGCCAGATACTCTCCATCATTGCTATCCAACACCCTTCCAGGTACTCAAAGTAAATAGGTCCACCTGATCATGGACTGGGACCTCTAAAACCATGATCCAAAATCAATCCTTCTTCCCATAAATTAATTATTTCAGGTACTTTTTTATAGTGATGGAAAGCTGACTAATATAGAGCCATAATCCCAGTAAACATGACCTCAAATGCCAGAACCCCAAATGTTGCAAATCTAAAAGATAAAGATCCCTAATGTCTAAAATCCTATTTAACACAGCAAAATGGTCACTAATACCATATGTATTTGCAGTAATAAATGCTCTGGTATATAAACAACAGTCTTACAAGTATAACAGGAGCATATTTATGAAAAATAGGTCAGAAAGTGAAATGTATAAGCACATACCACTATGCTTGGTAACTGGTCACACCAGATCTTATAACTCAAGTTATTTAAGATTGCCCCCAAAGCTAAGCCTGTGAGAAAATCTCTTTCACAAATGCAGAAAAGGCATCTTTCATTTACGGAGGGAACCACAGAACCAGCGAAGGTGATGGTGTAAGACATAGTGCCAGGCCAAACGCATGAGGACCCAGGGTCAGTGGTACAAGTTCTATAGGGCAAAAGCCAGGAGCCTGGAGCTCTGATGTCTAAGGCAGTAGAAGCAAACTATCCCAGCTCACAGAAAGAGCCCAGTTCACCTTCTGTATTTGTTCTCTCCAGCCTGTCCAACTAGTGGTACCTGGATCTGCCCTACCTAATCCAGCCACACCCACACACAATCTTCTCACGAATACACCCAAAATGACGCTTTTCCACTTCTCCTGGAATTCATTATGCCTAACATGGTACAATCACTAACCCTCGTACACCCAAAAATGCACTGACCCCTTCCCAACAAGTCAGCTTTCCACAACTTCTCTGTAGTCTTTTTCCCCCAGTAGGAATTATCATAATACAGAATTTTGAGTTTTTAATACTCAGGACTTTAATCTTTTAGGGCTGTGATTTTCCAGATTTTAGACCTTAGGGATTTGGATCTCATGGAATTTCAACATTTGGGACTATGTGTTTGGGACTGTGTCTTTGGGGATTATGATCAGCACTGCTTCTCTTCATTTTCCTGGACATCTCTTGAGTACCCAGCAAAGAGCATAGAAAAAGTCTCATTTTAAATTTCTTTGCATGGTATCATGGTTGCAGGTGGCCCTGTGGACTTGGTCTTCTACAGAACTGAACATCATGCTTTTAGAACTCCAGCCAAGAGTCCTAATTACATATCAGTTTAGGGAAAACTCTAATCCCTGAGCAAGATGCTCCTCTACTCTCTGACACAGCTGTAACATCTGGGAGGGCAGAGAGCAGACATTTCCAGAGACTCTTTCCTTCAATGGGAAGTTTGTCTTAGTACATGCAAGTAGCTACTGGCAAGAGTAAAGGAAATTTGGAGTTGTTCATGTTCTTTAAAATGATAGTTGCACAGGCCATAGGTTCCAGTTCTTACCTGGTAGATTTTATTCTCTTCTACAGCTTTATTCTAAAGAACTAGTCTTAAATAGAATATGTCTAAGAACTACCTGTGGGAATTACAGAACTGTACTTTCTTAGATCCTTCAGAATCTCAGTAAGCAAGATTACACTTCCAGAAATAGACCTTTTTGAGAAACATCTATCTACAAGATGTAGCAGTACTCATAACTCTGCTTTGGCTCCTTGCCTCCTTGGAGAAGAGGGCAAGGTTTTGCTATCAATGTCTGGTAATAGGCTGGCATGACCATGGATTCTATGAGGGACCAGGCCATGGGGTGTATGGATATGAACTAATCAGTAGTGGTGATCACAAGAACAAGGAAGTACCTTGTTTTGGTTTGGGGGAATACCCGGTTACTGTGTTTTTCATAATTAACACAAAAAGCCTCTGAGGGCTGGGGATAGGCAAGAACATGTTTGTTTTAATATTTCCATCACATTATTAAGTTATGAGTAAATATCCTGCTAGCCAAGGCAAACAATTGTAGGTTAATGAACCACTCTGTGTCTGAGTTTCTTCATCTGTAAAATGGGGACAAATAATAATGTCTCTTCATAAGGTTGTCACAAGAACATAATGAGTTAGGCCTGGCATGGTGGCGCATGCCTGGAATACTAGCATTCTGAACGATGAGGTAGGATGATCACTGCAAATTCAAGGCCAGGCTGGGATACGTAGTGAGTTCAAGGTCAGCTGGAATTACATAGCAAGACTCTATCTTAAAAGAAAAGAAAACAAAACAAAATAAAGCAACAACAGCAATTTTTAAAAATGTAATGTCTTAGTATGTGTAAAGGGCTCAGAAGAGTATCTGGAATACAATAAGAGCCATGTGAGCCAGGCATGGTGACACACACCTTAATACAGCACTCAGGAGGTGGAGACAGGAGGATCCCTCTAAATTCACACCCAGCCTGGGGAACATCGTAAGCATTGTCTGTTCCTTACGAACTGTCTCATTCCCCAGGGCCTGGAGCACAGGCCAGCACATAATATTAACTCCATAAACGTTCATATAATTCATTGATTCAAATAAATAAAACACAAATTTTGTGCCACATTCTTTGCTAGGTGTTCAGTGTGGACAAATAAGTAGATCATAGTCCCTAAATGCCACCATATCCCCTAAAGGCTGGGTAGCTGGCTGCCTGCTTCTGCTGGTTTCTACGTGGTGCAGTTGGTTTTCTCTCTGCACATGGGAAACCTCTGCAAAGCAAAGCCATCTGAACAGTAACTGGGAAACAGTTGCTGTGCTCCATTACTGAGCACACTCTGTGTTTGGAATGAGTAGAAGTAAATGCAGTGAGCATGTAAGGAGGGAGCCAAGAAGTCTCCATTAAGAGCAAAGAAAAAAGGGGCTGGGGATTTAGCTTAGCGGCATAAGTGCCTGCCTTGCAAGCAGGTAGTCATGAGTTCGATCCCTGGTACCGATAAAAACAAAAAAGACAAAAAAAAAAAAAAAAAAAAGAGCAAAGAAAAAGCTAGACAAACTGGAAATCATCAGCTCTTCTTAGATCCATGAGAGAAGGGAGATCTCAGCGCAAACCACTGTCCCCCAAAATGAGAGAAACAGCAGACAGCTATCAGGAGTCACAGCCTCCAAGAGCAGAAACCACCGCAGGAACCAACGTGGTAGAAAAATCTAATCCAACACCTAAACATAAACATTTTAAGTAGAAACACTGCTAGAGGCTCAGTACACTTTGATGAGTTTTTATCTCAAGGAGCCCTACCAGATTCTCACAGTGAGTATCAGTGAAAAATCCCCTTGTGTTTCCAACAAGTGTAGGGGAAAGTAATCCTGAAATACGCAGGAACATTCTGTTTTTCTTAACGAGGCCTGCCCTCAGGAGAAACTACTTCACGACAGCCTAACTTCCTGAAGTTTTTATCAAAGCCTCGCCTATCTGGGTGAAGGGAAACAGCCAACTCCTGCCTACTTTAATGATTCTGTCCAACCAAAGGAGAGGAAACAATGAGAGGCGCTTTGAACAATGGCATCCAGTCACGGGACAGATTCACCAAAAGACTGAGACCTAATCACAGAACTGTTTCCTCTCCTTCTGTACCTTACTCACCACATTACTAAATTCCTATTCACTGTAAGACAGTTTACCCAATATACCATGGCGTCTTCCAACAAAAACTTACAAGGCATACTAAAAGCCAAAAAGAAAGTTTTTGAAGAGACAGATCAGAATCAGACCCTATGCCAGGTGTATTAGAACTGACCAGATAAGGAGGTTTTTAAACTACGATTAATATGTGAAGGGCTCCAATGGAAAAAGGTAGACAACATACAAGAACAGATGGATAATGTACCAGAGAAATAGAAAATAAAAAAGAATGAAAGAGAGATGCAAGAATACATGAGTGTAATAGAAACGAAGAATGCCTTTGATGGGGGCTCGTTAGTGGGCTGAGCAGACAGGAGGAAAGAATTTCTGAGCTTGAGGATGTATCAGTAGAAACTTCCAAAACTGAAAAGCAAAGAAGGGAAAAAGAAGACTGGGAGAAAAAAACAGAACATAATATCCAAGAACTGTGGAACAACTACAAAAAATATAACATATACAATGCCAGAAAGAAGTAAGAGTAGTAACTGAGAATTCCCCAAAATTCATATCAGACACCTCACTTCAGATTCACGAAGATCAGAGAACATAAAAACACCAAACCAGATAAAGGAAGGAACAGAAAAAGGGGAAACAACACACAGTATCCTGGATATATAATATATAATCTGCAGGAGCCAGGCGTAGTGTCCTAGCATTTAGCAGGACTAAGGTAGGAAGGGTGCCGCGAGTTCGAGGTCAACGCGGGCTACATAGTGAGTTCAAGGCCAGCCTACACTACAAAGTGAAATCCTGTCTCAAGAAAACAAAGTAAATAGATGAAATATACATATATATACACATATGCAGGAAATCAAAAATTAAAGATCTGGAAAGAAGCGGTGGGGATGCTGATCTATAGAAGAACAAAAAGTAAGAATTATTTCTGACTTCTCAAAAAACATGCAAGCAAACTCAACAACTGTGGCATATTTTAAGTACCGAGAGAAAAAAACTACCAACCAAGCATTCTTTAGCCTGTAAATTATCCTCTACAAGTGAGGGAAAAATAAATTTTGTCAGACAAAATAGAGCGAATTTGTTGCCAGTAGCTTTGCCTTATTGAAATCTTGCAAGAAGTTCTGCAGAGAGGAGAAAAATGATACAGATCAGAAACTCAGATCTACATAAAGAAAGGAAGAGTACGAGAGAATAAGTAAGTAAGGGGCTGAGCGTTTAGCTCCGTGGTGTAAGTGTCTGCCTGGCAAGTGCAAGATCATGTGTTTGATGCCCCGTACCAAAAAGAAGAGAGAGAGAATGACTAAGTGTATGTAAAATAATTTTATTTTTAATTCTTAATTGATCTAACAGACAATAGTTGGTTCAAAATAACAGCAACCATGTATCCAATGACAATAGCTTTTGCATAAGTGAAAGAAATCCAGCAATCACACAATGGAAGGGAGGAGGAATTAGGAATGCTGTTATTATATGATCCTATGCTGCCAGTGAAGTGGTACAGTATTATTTGAAACAAACTTTGTTTAGCTATAAATGTATCTTGCAAACTCTAGAACTATTTCAAAAGTGAATTTTGAAAGTATAATGGATATGCTAACAGGAAATAGAATCATGTAAAATGCTCAATTAAAAACACAAATGACCAAAAAAAGGCAAAAACAGGAACAAAAGCAGTAAACATTAAACAGGAAGGGAGGGAGAGAGGGAGGAAAAAAATGAGAAAAGGATATATTGAAAACCAAGCTTTGTGAAGAGGGAGGTAAAGTGGGTTTGAAAGGAGGGAATGGAAATTGGTGGGGAAAAAAGAAGTCAAGACATATCATGCACAGATACAAGCATTCATCCCTGTAATGATTCATCCCTATAATGAATGTGGTCATTATATATACCTAAATTATACCGATAAACTTAAGTAAACTAAAAAAAGAAAGAAGGAAAGAAAAAAAGTAGGACAAATAATAGTTGATAGTAACTAAACTACATTAATCACTTCAGTCATCAATGATCTACATACACCAATTAAAAACTTTTAGAAGAAAAAACAGTAGGTGTGCCTGGCACAAGCCACCTTACCCAGAAATACTCCTCCATAAAGTCATGCTAGCTAACGCAACGATTTTGTTTCTGAAAACAGCTCTGAAAGCAGCCGGCAGGCCCTGCTGTTAATGGCTTTCCAACCCCAGGCAAGGAAAGGCTTGCTCGGGGTGAGAGGAGAAAGAGGGCGAAAAGCCAGGCACTGCTCCTCTGCTCCTCGGAATTTTCCTGGACCAGAGCTGGGAACATACTGAGCAGTCACCAGCTTGACTCCCAGGGTCGTGAGTTACCAAGGGGTACATCAATTAGCAGGACCTCCTAATGCCAAATCTATTTCTCTGTCTTAGAGAAATAGTGAGAAAGTGGCCAAGACTACTCAAGCTTCTTCTGATGCTGCACACTCAGGCAAACAACGTATCAGGCCAAGAAAACAGCCAATGAAAGAAGACTTTGGGAAGGACCTGGTGAGTAGCTGCCAGGAGCTGAACACACAGCCACAGGACATGTGGAGGAAGACCATGCCAAGGAGCCTCTTCCTCCACTGATTTCCAATTCAGAAGATCCTCCTGATCTGTGTCAGGTTTGACTTAGGGCATGCACGTGCGCGCATGCACACACATACACACACAATGAGTTTTCTTTTAACAAAAGGAAATAAAATTACAGGTTATAAATGACCAATGTATTGATGGGATTTTTTAGCTTTAATTCCTATGGGGAAAATGAAAGAAAACAAGTTGAGGTTCTCATGAGCATTTCTCCTATATTTTTTTTTTTTTTGCTATATCTGGTATTTTTATGAATAGTTAACATTTCCTGAGCACTCTGCCATTACTCCATCCTGCCAGTGAGTTCCCAGTGATCCAGTGAGGAAAGTAGGATCTTCCACTGAAATAAGGAAGATCAAATTTAGAGCTTAGGTAATTTGCCCAGGAATATATCACTAGAAAACAGCCAAGCTATGACCCAATGCCAGGTCACTTTGGTCCCTAATCACGATGCAACACTGACTACCACATGGACAATAAAATAGGCAGTCAGTTGAAAAGTAATGGCTCAGACTTCTACTCTATCACCCAGCAATGAGATAACATGCACAATTCATCCTCAAAGGAGATACAGCTTTACAGAAAGAAAATGTACAAACAGAATCAGCAACAAATAGGACCAAGGCTGGAAGCTCAAACTTCCTCTAAGCCTACATCTTAAAAGAGAAGTGATAATAAGTGACGGTACCACCAGGAGAGAACAAGATCCTACCACACAGTCCTCAAAGCCAGAAGATAAGGAATGGAAATGATGCACTCCTTCCTCCACTCAGTCCCCAACGTCAAGTCATAAATCTTTCTGAAGGCTTTCCGAAGATTGGCAGGGAAAGGATGTCCTCAAGACAAGCAAAGCATTTCTACTTCCAGTCCCTTGGTCAGTACTGATTTTTAAAGGCCTCCCAGAAAACCACTAGGCTGATCATCAAACATATCTCCTCCCCTGCAGGCCACCGACTGTTCAGTTTGATTTGTATCTGCATGGATCCCATTGCTATTAACAAGCATTACAAGTCTGACACCAAGATTTACTTTTACTCCTTCAAACTGTGTGGCTGGCTACATTTTCTATCTGCCCTGCTTCATGCCTCCTAACTGAAACCTCTAACATTTGTAGTAATGAGAAACTTGCCCCTTTTAGGGAAGCAAGAATGCTACAAAATGCATTTAGAGTCAGGGGGTAGGGACGGTGAGGATTCCTCGGGTCCTGAGGTTTTGGCTGCCTGTCCCAACCACTGGAAATTGCTGCATTAGTCCAAAGCAACTCAGAAACACAATCCTCTATGAAAATGCAAACTATTTCCTGCTGCTGGCTGGAATTCTGCCATTTTCCCAAGTGTTCCAGGGCATCTTTGAAAGAAAAAGTCATGGACAGAGCAATGAAGGGAGAGATCAGAGTTCTAGTCCCGGCTCTGCCTCTCACCAGCTGGCCACAGGCACTCTGAATGGCCCTCAATTTCACGCATAAAAAGAAAGTGTCTGTGAAAATCTTCCAATCATGGGCCTATATGGTCATGCGCTCCACATTTGGGCCTTCCCAAATCATCTTATATGGCCCACTTATTCTATTCTGAAAGATTATGAATTCTTTATATGTTTCCTCTTTCCCATCAGCTCCTGCTCTTGGAATGGTATACTGTGACGAGCTCAGAGGTCATTTCTTCTTTGTCTATGTCTAATAGATAAAGAAACTGGTCATACAGTAAGAGGAGAGCCTTTCACTGGGCTGTCCACCAGTGTCTCTGAATGCCTCAGATCCCAAAACAGACACAAGCTTGTCACCCTGACATTGCCCCACTGTCTCAGTTACTTTTTACTTATTGCTGAGCAAAAATACCTGATGCCCAAAGTTAGGGAAGGAAAGGTTTATTTCTTACAGTTCTTGGAGGTTTCAGTCCACAGTCAGTAGGCTCCAAGCTGCAGGGTAGCATGGCGAGCCACCATTCATGGCTGGCTGCCAACAGCAAGCACGAACCACAAGAGAGTGACACATCTTCTTCCCACTTTTACATCATATCCTGGCTCCCTCCCTGGGTGGGTGAAACACTCACACTACCAATCTAAGCACTAGACAATGAACCAACACAAATTCTAGATTTGGTCCCATCCATAATTGCATGAGGTGTGGGGGCCACTGACATAAACCATAACACTCAGCTTGTCTAGCAGCCATATAGTGAAGAGGAGCAAGCAGGATTAATTTGGCTGCTCTTATGGTTTGTGTTTAGATCTTCTCTGAAAGCTTCATGTAGTCACAAGTGGGGCTTTTCAGAGGTGGTTGAATCTAGAGTGTGTGACTGATTCACAGTGCAACGCTAGGATTAAGGATGCTGGGATTAAGGCCGGGTGATTGCTGAATCAGTCCACTGACTGGATTGGCACCACCCTGATCCCACTAGACTGGACACAATAAAAGGGAGAAAAAGAGGCTTACCTTCTTCTCTTTTTGATTCTGCTATCTTGTGCCACCATAAATTCTTCTCCTCTGCCAAGCCACCCTGCCTGGAAGCCAGCTGATTACGGCCTGAAACCTCTACAAACTGTGAGCTAAATAAACCTTTCCTCCTTTAATTTTGGGTGTCAGGTATTTTGTCTCAGCAATGAGAGAAAAGTAACTAAAACGGCTTCTAGTTCCAAAATTGGGTAACACTGACTCCTCCCCTGCCACAGGGATGAATCTAAGGAGCCTAGTCTAGGCCACACACAACACGACATTCTTTTAGCCAAAGAGACTCTTTGAAAGAATGGGCATCTGATCTACTTTAGATCATAAGCTAAGAGCCCAGGTTTTGAGACCATCTTAAGAGGATGACTCTCCTTCTTCCAAGAGTTGTTGGAAGCTAATTCTCTTCCCTTCTTCTAGAAAGACTGATGTTGAAACATGAAGCTTAGAGCCACTGTAGCCATTCGCCACCATTAGGACAGCTGTACTTGGAACAGAGACTATAAACCAGTTGTGGTGGTGCATACCTGTGGCACAGGAGGCTGCGGCAGGAGGATTATTGTGAATTCATGTTCAACCCCCACCTAGCTACACAGTCAGATCTTATCTAAATAAATAAATAAACTGGGGCAAGTCCATCAGAGAACATTCACCTAGCACGCTTGAGGCCCTGGGTTTGATGCCCAGCACTGGGAGAAAAAAGCAAAAAGCAAAGGGGGAGAAACATAAAGATACTGAGTGTTTGATGACACTATTAAGCCACTGACTCACACCAGTCCTGAAGGTCACTGCATTAGTTTGCTTGGGAAGCCATAACTACACAGCTTAAAGGGAAAAATTTATTTCCCATAGTTCTGGAGGCTAGAAGTCCAAGATGAAGGTGCCAGCCAGATTGGTTTCCTACAAGACAGGTTTCCTAACCTCTTCATATAGAAACAATACTCACACTTGATATAATAACCACTTTATCAGTCACATTTTAACTACCTTACCTTTCTAAAGACCCTGTCTAATTATAATTAACTGACTATATTTTCCTGTCATTTTAAAATTTAGTTTATTTAAATTAATTTTATTTTTAAGTGATACATAATAAAAATTGTTCACATTAATGAAATAACATGTGATGTGTCAATACACACACATATATAGTATAATATTAAACTATATGAATACAAAATAAAAATTAAAAAATAAAAAGGCCCTACTGCTAAATAGTCATATTCTGATACTGGGGATAAGACTTTGACATAGGAAGTGGGAGAGGACATAATTCAGCCCACAACTCCTGCCAATGAATCCTTTCCACATGTAAAGCCAGTTTTAAACATGTTATCTGCTTCTTACAATGTAAATTTCCAATTGATATAAACATATCAAAGTTCATACAAACCTGATCTAGTTTTACTTTCAAAGCCCCACAGTTAGCACCAGACAGGGAATCCTGTGCCTCATGTCCTTACAGCTTCCACCAAAATCCTGGGTGACTCTCCTTCCAAAGCCACCAACAAAGAGTCTCCCCTTCAGAGCTCAATAATCACAAGCCACCTCCCCAGGGAGACCACTGAGAAGGAACTATTCTCTATCCCTCCATGGAAGATGATGACAATGCCACCCAGAAATTAAAAGTCCTCTTCCGTGCACCTTGTTATAGTAATTGTTTGAAAGTCAGTAAATTGATGAGTCTACTAATGGTCTTTAATGAGGGCTAACATCACAGATGTTATGTGCTTTATGATGAAAGCAAGTACATGGCAACACCCATGAAATACACCAACCAAAAAAATACATATCAAACCTATACCTGGTCAAACTTCTAGATCTACCCACCATTTTACAAGAAATATAAAGGATAGAGGAACATGTTGCAAAACACAATGGGAATGCAAGCAGCAAAATCTAGTGTGCAAAAGCCCAGCACAACTTGTTAATTCATTTTTTAGTATAGCATCATTTTAATCAGTGCTTTCCTCAGTCGGTTTTATTTCCTTTATGATCATTAAGGCTTTCGTCTAAACAATCTGCTAAAATATACAACACGTTAATTCAACAAATAAGTTACAAAGTAAAGTATAGAATAAACCCATACATTTAAAAAGACTCAAGGGACAGATCAACCAACTGCAGAATATGGATCCATTGGATCTTGATTCAAACAAACAGAAAACATGTTTAAGAGATAATCAGGGAGACATAAGTGTTGATTAAGTATTTGGATGTATTATATTAAGAAATTTTGTTAATTGTCTCATGATACAATTTGATGGTTAGTTTTTTTAGTAAACCCTAATCTTTCAGATATAGAGATTTCAACCTACAGTGCATAGCATCCTAATAAACTCATCATAAGTTGGAAATATAATAAAACAAAAAGGCATTCATTACACCTAACCTACCAAATACCATAGTTTAGCAAACAGTACATTGAGTATTGCTTATTTACCCTTAGGGTCACATGTGTGACACAGCTGTGGGTCACCATCACTACACAGCATCATAAAAGACAAACTGCACACACCTAACCCCGGAAAAGATCAGAAATCAAAGTATAGTTTCCACTGTATATGTATCATTTTTACACTGTTGAAAAGTCATAATTCAAATCATCATTAATTGGGGACATCCATATAGGAATATACTTACATATGGGAAAACATAATGCCAGATTTGTTTCAAAATAATCTGAAAAGGGGATTAGGAAAATGGTGGAAGAAACAAAACCAGCCACAAGTGGTTTGTTGTAAACGTTGGGTTAAATTCATTATGTTAGTAGTTTTTTGTGTGTTTCTTGGAAGTTTTCATGATTAATCGAGAAAGTTTTTCTTTAATGAATGAAAAGAACCTAAGTATCACAGAAATTCTAAATTCCTTGCCAATGCCCTAATATCATTGCCAAGATAACACACTTATTAAATAACACATTTTACAAATTTCCCCAAGCAATGGCCTTCACAGACTGCTTCCAGCTGACATTTTATTTTCAAATGTTACTAGGGATTTCTGAAACACAGGCCACACACTGTATCCACAAGGTTGCTTTAGGAAGTTTAGTTCAAAGAAAATGCTATACACATACACAGTAAACATTAATAGATGATCTGTATGTAACACACTTGCTGCTGCTTAAGCAATCGAAGATTTTAGGAACTTATTTACTCTAATTTCTAAAATCTTAACAGGGGAACACCTTTCTCAGTCTAACACAAAAGATAAAATCCATAATGGTAGATTAGCTTCATAAGAATGTAAAATTTTAATATGAATTGAACCATAGTGTTTTTATACAATACACTAAGAAAAGTATTTACCAGATATGACAGAAAGTGTGTAATACTATTAAATAAAAAACAACTATACCTCTATTTTTTAAGTTGGGGGGATCCTAATGTAAGATTTTCAGTTACAATAGTGGCTATCCAATTAAACTAAAATTTCAATAATAAATTGGTTTTTATTTGGGTCACACTTATACATAACATTATAAAATGTTATTTATATGAAATTCTAATTTAATGGGCATCTTGGATTTTATTTGTGCGCCAGGAACTTTGAGAAAATAACAAATCTCATCCAACATCATCCAAGAAGAGTAAGTATAATAGAAGAAAATTTTTATTGTGTATTATTCAACTTATACAAAAGGGAGTTTGAAAATTCATGCAGACATCACCTAATTAGAAGTCAAAACATTACCAGTTCCATCCCAGCCTTCTCTGTGTTCCTCAAACATATTCCTCTCTAACCTCACACTCACACCCAAGATAACCAAGAACGAGCTCTGTATTTATCACTGCTCTTAACTTTCTCATGCATCTTTCATCTGTTTGTACCCATAAACAATGTACAGTGTTTTCATGCTTTCAGTCTTTCTATGAATTGTAGTATGTGTATTATTCTTCCATTTGCCTTTTTTCACTCAGCATTTCAATTATGAAATTGATTCATGATACTAAGTTCAGCTTCACATTAATCCTTTTCAGTGTTATGTAGTAGTCTATTATTTGGATATACCACAATTTATTTTTATTCTCCTATTGTTGAGCATTTAGCTAGTTTCCAGTGTTTAACGACCACCAAAGAATGCCAGTGTGAACGTCCTTAAACATGTCTTTTTACAAACATTTAAGTGAATTTCCCTAAGGTATGTAATGGACCAGAATTACAAGGTCAAAGAATGTGTACAACTTCAAATACAGTTCTACAAAGTGATGGTACTGCTTTATATTCTTACAAGCATCAATAAATACATTTTTACAGTCATGCCCTAATTTATTTATATTGAACATTTATATTGAAAACTCTCCTTTAAAGCAGTCTGAGTTCAAAACATGCTGAAAATGAAGAGGAGGCCTGGACCTAATTGTTATTAGCATACAAGTCAGCCCAACATGAGCACAGGCCAAATGCATCAGATGGAGACTTTGTCAAATGTTATTTAGTAACAAGGCCAGATTAAAACAGATTTGGGAGATGTTTCTTTAATCACACATGTTTTAATCTTTATTATTTTCCTCTAAAACTAAAAGATGTGCATTAGAATCAGAATGAGTTTAACAACTAAGATACATCTCATAGATACTGGGCGGTCCTATGATAACCACCACTAACTGCATAATGTATAATCCACCAAACTTTTCTAGGTATAACCACGTTTTTCTACACAAAGGAAATCATACATTCTGATTTGCTTTTTACTGTTCAGTATAACCTTACAATGAAAGAAAATATCTACAGTTATTGAAAATTTCATTATTCAATAAACACTTACTAAATAAGCATCTGTTCTTGGGCAGGAAGGAGTCTAGAAAGAAAATTAAGCAACTTGACCATAAGTGACTCCACTTTAAAAGAAAGAATCTAACAGATGCAGTCATACTGGTGGCCCCCAGTGAATGAGTCTGGTATTACACTAGGCTATTCATGAATGTTGGAGGCAAAGTAATGGTCTCCCACAAATGTTTGGTTTCTAATTCTGATAATGCTTTGCCCTAAGACTGGAAAGAATTAAGGATATTGATGGAGTTAAATCTGTTAAACAGCTAACCTTAAGGTAAGATTGGTCTGCATTATCCAGTGGACCTGATCTTATCATAATAGGTTCTTAAATAAGGAGAAGGAGAAGCAGAAGAGACAGCTGGCAGTTTGAGAAAGACTTGACTGGCCACTGCTGGCTTTGAAATGGAAGGGCCCATGAGCCAAGGGCTGAGGGCAGATTCTAGAAGCTGAAAAGGATAAGAAAATGAAATCTCTCCTAGATCTCTAACAGACAACTCAATCTCGATTTTCTTTTTTCTCTACCTGGGATCAAACTCACAACCTTGTGCTTGCCAGGCAGACATTTATGCCACTGAAATAAATCGCCAGCCTTCAACCCTGATTTTTTAGCCCTTTAAGATTCAAATTTCTCCAAAAATGAATGTTAAGCCACTAATTTTGCAATAATTTGTCACCACAGCAATAGGAAGCTATTACAATTATTCATCCTCCCCTCAACCCACTCTGGGACACAGACATTGTGCTCTCCATTAGATAAATAATGAAACTGAGAATCCAAGAGGCTCAGCTTCTGGCCCAGGATCATAGTGGGAGATCCAGACTCTAACTTCCGTTGTCTACATCCATATCTGTGCCGAGGCTGCCCCTGCTCAGCTGGAACTCAAAACAGATGGGAACACACATTGGAGAGCACAGCACAGGAGACACAAAGCACAGGAAATAAAAAAGATTTGGCCTGGAGCAAATCTGAGAGGACTGGGGACAGCAAATGAACCTTTCTATGATGAGTAGGATTTTGACAGACCGATGAGAGTGAAGGAAAGCTTCGAACACATAAGGTGACTCAGAGCAGCTGAGGTCCAGAGTAGATGAAGGGGCCATGGACAGCGTTATGACTCGTGTCTAGATGTTCCAAAGCCTCCTGCAGTCATAGGTGGGGCTTTTTCAGAGGTGGCTGGATCTAGTGTGGTGCTGGGATTGATTCACAGTGCGGTGCTAGCTCAAGGGCACTAAGGTTAAGGTCGTGAGCGCTGTCTGCCCTACGTAGCCTAGATAACACATCAGGGCTAGATAGAGCTGTCCTTGTACCTGGCCTGCTCCTTGCTATTTCTTCTCTGCCATGCCTCTCTGCCTGGGAGCCAGCCAATAATAAGCTGAGACCTCTACAAATTGTGAGCTAAAATAAACCTTTCCTCCTTTAACTTTGGGTGTTGGGTGTGGCTATTAACATTAAATTAACTACAATTAAATAAAATTTAAAATTCAGTTTCTAGTTATAGTCACATTTCAAGTTTTTAATAGCCACACACGGCTAATTTTGGAAAGTTCTGATCTGACTTTCTATTCTTGCACAAAGTTGTGTTAGTAACACAGGTGTCATTGTTTTTGACCTAGCCAGTGGCACAGTGTACCTGAAGGAGTGACTTATGTCCTTTAATAAGAACCCCCTCGCTCTCTTGCTTACTACCTACTTTTATATCCTGTTCTCAGGGCTTTACAGGACTCTTCAAAAACAAAAGCACAATAAACACCCACAAAAGTCACTTAGAACTCCCAGCAAGGTTTTAGAGATGCTTATCTAACCCTAAAAATAAACCACTGTGGAAAGCAGGTCCAGTTTTTTGTCCACTGCCACTATTTTACAAATCAAACCTTGTAAAATCTAATCTACGTTGTAGTGTAAAATGGCTTTTAAGGAGAGGCAAAGTTGTTCACCAGCATAGGGTAGGGATCTGGTTTCAACGCACCTGACCTACTACCTTGTGGGACCTCAGCCAGTCCTGGTCCTCTTGACGGGGAATCAGGTGCCATAGAAACCAGGCTGCTCTGCTCTAGCTCAAAAACAAGGAGGCTGAGAGCAACCAAGGCAACATCATGGAAGGACACAGAACTCCAGACCTAGCAAGCTTAGGTGGTGGTCAAAGGTAAGGTTCTTTTAGGATCTAGCAAAACCCAGTCGGTTTGAATTCTGAATAACATCACATGTAAAGCAAAACCCAGTCGGTTTCTATAGGGACCATGCTGCTTTGGTCTTTATAGAAATAGCTGGAAGTATTCACCGAGATCCAGTTCTCTTATCCCCTCGGTGACTCATGGCTGTGCAGAGCACGTACTGTGGACAATGCTGACTCTGTTTGGCAGCCTCACCAGCAACTACGATCGATTTCTCATCAGCAACTCAACCCTTGTCCTCTCCCAAACAGCTCTGTAGTGACAAGCACAGAAAGAGGAGGCCCTCGGCACTGACATTCCCCACCACTGGTGGCAATGCCAGAACTTGGCTGCTGAAACAATAAATCTCTATGTGGTCTGGAGAGAAAGGGTGCCCTGTACCTGCTAAGGAGGGCCATGCCCCACCCCCAGCCCCTGCAAACGGGGGGAGGGAGAAGGAGGTTGGGATGATGACAGGCATCAACTAGAAGCAGCCTCCCCACCTCCACCCGCACTGGCAAGTCAGGCTTTGGAGCCTCATCCGTTAGTGAATGGTTCTACATGCCAGCAGGGAGTTCAGAGGCATGGGCAGGACCTTTGGGTAACGATTGGGAAGACTGCCCACTGCCAGCTGGGCCGAAGCTAGCTGATGTCCATATTTATGCCAGGGCCCAGGCCTGTTCTGAGACTGACTGGCCAATAATTGAAACAAAAGCCAATAATCATTCCTCAATGGGGTATTTTAGATCAGGACCACAAGCACATCTGGATAGGGGGAGGGGAAAGCAGTCGGCGGCAAGGAAAGAGTGCCTGACTCCAGGAATCTGCATTTGACCTCAGGTGCAAAGAATTGAATTAACTATAATCCTTGGTTCATGACACATTCAACATTGATTTATGCACAGCCCACTTTGACTTTTTATTTAATCATCTACTAGGCTTTTAATAATGGGCAAATATCTTCAAACACATCCTCCCTTCTCCTACTAATGGTAAAGTACAGCCACAAACTCACACTAACCATACCGTTACCTCGCCAGTCACTTCATGTGAGTCAGGAGCCATCACTTGGATTTTCTTGTCAGATCATCTTATTGTAGCTACGTGTATTTCTTAAAAGTTTCCTTAATTTTAGCTATTTGTAAGTCTATAAAGGATTTCATGATGCATCTATTCGACTATTATTTGATTTAATATTCTTTTCATTACTAATTTTGCATGTCACTTATTTATTTGTCTGGACTCAGTATAATTTTTCACTTTGTGAATTCATTGGTTTATTCTTTCTCTCTCTGACTGTGGAGCATTTGGGCTTCTTCCAGTCTGTAGTAGCACGAACATGGTCACACCTGTCTCCTGTACTGATGTAAGTTTTTCTCTGGCTCTCACACACAGGAGTAAAATCATTGGGCCACAAGAAAGGTAAATGCTCAACTTTAAGAAATAGTGATGCCAAAGATCTTTCCATTCTGACTGCATTGCCTATAGACTGCAAGATGACTATGGCCCCTTCCTAGCCTCCTCAACTTTTTCTCATTTTATACCAGCTTTACCAAAATGCTTAATTCAGGTTTGGCCTGATAACTAAGCAGCATCTCAGATAAATTCTTTCACATGGAAGAGAAAAGTTCTTGTCGGACACACAGTTTATAGGAAGTGCATCCAAGCAGATCAGTCTCCCACCTAGATGCAGACACTGGCCAGGCTAGTCCAAGGGAAAGGAACTGTCTAAAAGCTGCTTTGGCAAATACACAATATGAAAAGGGATTAAGGAAGAGCTTGCTCAGTCCTCCCCAGTCTTCTCTCATGTGTATTAATTTTTAAACAAATTAAGCAACCAATAACAGGTTAGAGGAGAGCAGGGCTCCAGATTAGCCCTCACTATACAGTTTAGGTCACCTCAATAAATCTGAACAGAGTGCTTTACAGTGGGGTAAGGACACTGACAAGATCTCTACTCTTCCCTCCAAAGGTCTGCAAAGTTTGCTCCTGTAATCAGCCAGGATTAGCCATGAAGAAGCCCAGAGGTAACTTCCTGCTGAGAAAACGGAGATGCTGGCCTGGTAGTACAACTTTCACTGTAGAAGGTTAAAGGTAGAATTAAAGAGGACCAACATGGAAGTTGTTCAAAGGTGAGATTTATGGATTCTAATCAAACATTAGAAATGCGTGAAGAGTTCTTAGAAAGCAATGTTAGAGCTGGGCTTGAAAACAAATCAAGTAACCAAGAGTGGTGAGAACAAAGAAAGAATATACTTAAAACAATTGTGAAATTAATTTGAGTGAGATCTCTCAATCTTCTCATTTCCTCCGATTTCTCAAACTTCTTAACTCTTTAATCCTGCCTCTGGTCATGGTAAAGCATTAAAAAGTAGAATCTACGGACCACCACTACACATCCATTATCCGTATTCATTATCCGTATTCATGTGGTCATTCCACAAAGGCCAAGAGAGTAAATCCCTACCCTACCCTAAGTTCTGGGAATGCAAGACAAGATAGACTCAGTCCCTGGCCTCACCTCACTTCCTATCTTCAATGGCCGATGGAGGATTAAACAGAGACAGACAGCCTCGTTGGCCTGACCATCAGCCAGATTGCATCGGCCCAGGAAAGCCCTCCCCTGCATCCTCCCCTGAAGTACTTTCAGTAAATTGTGCAGGATTAAAGAAATGGCTGTCTGCTCTGTAATTAAAAGAATCCTGACCACCAGCCCAGGTAGCCAAGCGGCTGCTCAGGGCTGAAAGACCCCAAAATCAGGTGCTTCCTCCATAATAGCCTCCAATCTGATACTTGATAGCTGCTGGCTTCCAGAGTCAAACAAATGTCAGGACTTTTATGAAGGAAGGCAGGAAGCAAATAAGGGGGCAAGCATTGGGGTCCAGGCCTCAGGGGAGCTCAATTAGTGAGCCAGCTAAAGTTAAACCAAGAGGGCATGTTCTTGGTTTCCTAGAAAGCTAACTGAAAAAGATGCCAATCTTTAAGCCTCTGTCACTCAAAAGATTAACAGAAGAGATCTAGGGGTGCCCAAGGGGAATTCTGCAACAAGCCAGATGTTTTTGTTCTTCTGTATATTTCTGGGGCCACCAAGAAGCCATAGAAGAGACCCGGAGTCCTTTGAGATGCAGTGAAGTTCAAACATTACTCTTTATTGACATGGACAGCAAAAAATACTGTTAACACTTTCTCTGTAGACCTGTCTGATGCCTCTAGGTTGAGGGTTTTCTCATAGAGTCATCTGCTCCTTTAACAGGAATGGCTTGCTGGACGAACACTCCCTGCAGCTAGCTGCTGGGTTGTGTAGAAAGCACACAACCTCTAAGCCCACTTAAACTAGGATTTGGCTCCCAAGGCCACATTTAAGCACCACCAGTGATTCGAGCAAGTCCCCATTAGCCTGTTTCATTTCCTTTTCCACCAAAAAAAAATTTATCCTCCCATTCTTTAAGTACAAGAGGTCAGAGAAGTGACCAGACCAAATGTGCATAGAGTGTAGCTCTTCTTGCCTACAGTGTACATAACAACTACTTACTCAAGGTAACTACTTACTCAAGATAGCAAATTCCCCTTTGTACTTTCTCAACACATGCATCTGCTCATGTGTGCACATGTGTGTGTGAGAGAAAGCAAAAGAATGTGAAAAACAGAAAGAGGTAGCTGGGGTATACCCAAGCCTGTTTATAGTTTCTGCTTATACTCCAGCACTTCTATGAAATTACTAAACTAAAGAAGTTGCAAGGAAACCTTAACCTAAGGTTTCCCCTCAGGTCCCTCGCTTTCCCCTAAGAGGTGCTTCCTCCAATTTCAGGAGGCAGGGAAGCAGAGCCATATGGCTTGAGACGTTAGACATGCCCAGCAGCAAAGGAGTCCCCCACCATTTGTCAGAGGGCCTCTCTCCTCTCGACCCTCCTGTGGACCGTCCTGTGGGCGGGCATTCAGATTTCAGTCAGGGTGCTCTGGTCTGCGTCTCTGTCTTGACTGTTCCTAATTATTGGAGGGAACGCTATGGCTCGCCTGACCTCGGAGTTTAAGAGCTCTGAGTCCTAATATCAAACCAAGCAGCTTCATTTAAAAGGCATCCTCATCTGCATCCATAAAAGTCACTCCCAGAGCCCTGACTTGCCTGGGCTCTGGGAATGCCTGCTGTCGAGGATTTATGACACGCCCTGGATCTAATCTGCCGCACTTTAACTGTTGCACATCTGGCCATAAAAGCAAGGGCTGGCCCAATACGGGACAAACACTTTTCTTTCCTAAGTGGCTGCAAATCTGATCTCACAGCGATAGCTGGGATCGGATGTAATCACCTCTGCATCTGGGCAGTCACGCATGTTAGCAGTCATTAAGGCTCTTCAGGCTTTTCGAGGCTGTTCCTCCACACACGACAGCTATAAAGAAGATTCTCGTGTAGCAAAATCTGTGAATAAAGAAGCTGCGGTCTGAACAGGTGGTAATGGGGCTAGCAAACCATCCAGGAAATAGGGCCGATGGACAGCCAGGAGAGACAGCAGCAGCTGGCTGAGGCAGCCAACTTCCTTCTCAAACATCCTGGTTTACCTTCAGAAGGACTAGGCAAGCAGGTACCCTGACAGTTGACCTACGCGATGCGTGGCCAGAGATGGTCTGGATTAAGTGTGACCAAGTGAACCACGAGGTGGTTTAATAGTACATTTTTAAAGCAGTGAAATTCTTTATTAGACCAATTGAAGGGTGTTGGGGACAGCAATAATCTAGACCAGAAATAAGTACAACCATGTCGATTCCAGGAGAGTTTACAATGCCCTGGACAGCCTGTCCTGTGCACAGAATTGGCACGTTACACGTCTTTCAGAAACTCCAATCAGACCAAGGTTCAACAAGCAGTCCAACCTCCCAGCACTGCACGGGGGGGAAGAGATCCTCCAACACCGTGCAGCTCTTCGCAAGCTCTCCGCAGCCCCCCATCTCTGCCCCTCCTCCACGGCCGTGCCGGCAGGAGGGAGCATTAAAATTATCTGCTGCAGGTTTTACAAGCAGCGATCGCTTTTTAAAACAACAACAACACAAAGTCCTTGTGTGGCTCGCGGGTAACCTAAAACTCTCCAGGCAGAGCTCCCCCCTCCCACGCCCCCTCCGCTTGCCAAGAGCGCCAGCCCGCCGGGACCGGCGCAGCGCAAGACCGCAGGGAAGCCCGACTTCAGCGAGCTTCCCCCGACGCAGGAGGCGCCTTCGGGGTCCTGGTGCAAAATGCGGTGGGAGAAGCAGCTGGGAAAGGAAACCCACCAATGACAGTTGGGGTGAGGGTTGGTGTTGCAAAGAGAGGTAGGCAACGGAGCGATTTTGATTCAGCAACTTCTGCAAAAAGCCTGCAGGGGACGGAGTCGTGGCTGAGGAGGCGGTGACCTGACACCTCCCTTCCCCCTCCTCACGCGCCCGCAGGAGCCGCCCGGCGACCTCGGCTCCCTCCGCAGGTGGGCGCGCGTCTGGAGCGCACTTACCCTGGGGCCCGTGGTGCGGTGGCCGCGAGCCGGGGACAGCTGCACCAGCACGAGCAGCAAGTGGGGCGTGAGCAGGCGGACGCAGCGCGCGGGGAGCATGGTGCCAGCCGGGCCGGGGTCGCGGGCGGGCGGGCGGGGCGGGGCGGCGCGCACACCGCGCCTGCCTTCCTGCCTGGCTCGGCTCGGGGGCCCTCGCGGCGGCGGGTCTGCAGCGGCGGCTGGCGGGGGCTGCGGCCGGACAACACGGGCATGAACGGCGACGGCCGGCCGGGGGCTGGAGCGCGAGCCTGTGCTCTGCGCACGGCGTCCGCTGCGCTCGGGGGCCGCAGGGCAGCAGGTTGGACGCCGGAGTCCGGGCCATGGGAATTCCCGTTATAAACCCCCCGGAGGGGCGGGGCGGGCCGGCCTGCCTGATGGACGGGCCCAGCGGCCTGTAGCTGCCGACGCGCTGGCAGGTGAAAGCCAATGGGAGAGGGCCTAGAGGGGCGGCTCGTTGTCAGCCCCCACTGCGGAGAGACACTCGTTTGCTCCGCCCGAGTGGACTCCAGGAGAGGTTGGGATAAAGAGTAACTTTCTCTAGACTCTTCTGCCTGAGGAAGCCTGAACGAGTTCCAGCAGCCTTAAACCCACCCGAATGCTCACCTGGCTGGCAAGGCAGCCTGGCTCCTGTCGTTTTTCCGCTCAAGTGTGTAGGCTGTCAGAACAGCTCCCCGCGAGAGGCAGGGAAAGCACTTCTAGTCGCATTTTTTCAGATCGCTACACGAGGGCTGTGTGAGGCACTGAGAAATCTATTTCCCGGCTGCAGCAACACCAAGGGCAATGAGAAGGTCGCCAGGTGACCCGCGCAGGGTGGGCTGTGACAGCATCGAAAGTGAGGAGTGGGAGCCCTCGCTGCTGTCCAACAAGTTCCCTGGGTGTGACACCTGAGTGCCACAGCGGCTGCCCCAAGAGGTCTCGAGGGGACAAGATGAAAAATCACCCGACTGGAACCCAGGAATCCTGGCTCCCCACTCTGAGCTGCCAGGCAACAGCTCCCCTGAGGCCTCACACCCTGGGAAAGGGACTCAGAGGGGCCCTGATCCCCTGTGCGGAGGAGGAAAAGACTGGTGGAGAAGGTGGTAGGCTGTGGGAGCAGAGATCCCAGAGATGGGTCAGAGGGGGGCAGCTGTCTCCCGGGTGCTTAACTCCATGGGGAGGAGAGCCATGATTATCTTTTACACGCAGCACAGCCCATAGCGCTTTGCTTCCACGGGTGCCGGGCTTGCTCCAGAGGAGAGGAGAGGGTTCTCTAATGAGACTGCAAGCCAGTGTCTCTTAGCCTCTCCTCCCTGTCGGGCCTGAGAGGTCTTGACAAAGATTAGCTCTGCTCCCTGGGGCTTCGGCATTGGATCATATGAACAAGCTTCCCACCGACTCCAGTGTTCAGCTTTATCACCCCCATACTGGCCCAATCGGCCACCAGGCTATGGCCAGTTGCTCTTCTAAATAGCAAGCCTGGCTGAATGCACTGCTCCCTGCTTACAGGCTCTATCCCTCCCCACCGTCCTCAGACAGAAGAGCCCAGACCGGTGCTGGAACAGGAACAAAGTATATGTGGTTCTCCCAACAAACATTTAGAACACCTCCAAAAGAATTCTCATCTTCCTCACTGAAATTAGTTCAGTGGTCAAACTGTGGAGTTCCACAGCTGGAGTGAAATCCTGGGTCTGCCACCTAGTGGTCTAACCTTGAATAAGAATTTACTTGGTACTGAGGTGCGATTTTCCCTTCTGTGAAATGGGGATAAAAAAAAACTGTATGCCTGCCTGAACTGTAGCCAGGATTAAAGGAGATGGAGCATGTAAAGCCTTTAGAATGGTCAAATTACAAATACTTCCCTCTGGCATTCACACCAATGTTTCCTCTCATTCCCCCTCCGAATGATCTTGTAAAGTAGAGCAGAGGTTCCTACCTAGAGATAGGTAAATTACAGAAGTAATCCATACAGCAAGGATGGAAGGTGAGGATGCCAGGCTGAAGTTTAGAAGAAATAATGCTCTTAGAGATCTTTAGAATAAGAATTTGTCTGAATCCGGGGCTGGGGATTTAGCTCAGCGGCATAAGCACCTGCCTTGCAAGCAGGCGGTCGTGAGTTCGATTCCCGGTACCGATAAAAATGAAAAAGACAAAAAAATAAAAAATAAAAAAAAAGAATTTGTCTGAATCCATCAGAAGTGTTTATCTATTTGACAAAATGTGGGGAAGGCCTCCCAGAAATGAAAGACAGAGTCTAATTTTAGTTAAGAAACAGCCTGTGCAATAATAGACTATCCCTGGGCTTAGAGATGAAGGACTATCCCCGGGAGACAGAGGACTATCCCTGTGCAATAGACTATTCCTGGGCTTAGAGATGGAGGACTACTCCAGGCCTCTGACATCACTGTCACCTCTATGAAAGCTGATAATGTCTTCACAAAATTGCTGGGAACAAAAATGAGATGAGCCATAGGAAAATGTCCTTCAGGGGTTAAATTTGTATTTGAAATCCTTAGGAAGATAATTTGCCAGACACATTAATGTGTACTCAGAAGCAGGTCATCTCAAAGCAGGTCTTGTTTTGGAAGACAGGGCATCAGTGTCCTGGAAGAGTTTAAATGACTTTTTCTGTGTTGTGAGCAGCTTTTAAAAATTGCCCAAGTCCTTCAGATGAGCGTGGTCACTGGGAGAAAAGGGACTAGGGGTGTGCAGCTGGCCACCAGCAGAGCTGAGGCCATTCTGACCTGCTCCGCTTGGAGCTGTCTGGCTCTGGAAGTAGCTGTGTGAGTGAACAAGAGCAGATGTGGATGCTGCAATCTGGGGAGCCAGGAGGACTCACTGTGTGGCTGGGCATGGCGAGGAGGCACTGCTCACCAAGGCACGTCAGAACCTGCAGCAGCAGCAGCAGCAAGAGAAGATTCATTCAATGCCTGCATTTGTTCTCCATCTTCGAGGATTCCTTCACCACCCCAGCTGCTCTGTCCCCTCCCTCCAACTGCTAAAGAAAGACAGCCACCACCGTGTCCACCAGGCACCCACCCCATCAATGTGCAGTGCTCTGGTGCCCTGCAGTCCAGGGGCTGCAGCCCCTGGCCTTTTGGTCTCCCAGGGAAGCAGTCTATAGTCTTGATGATGGCACCAATGGCTTACCCTCTTCACTGAGATGTATACTGGTCACCCTCACAACTGGTCACCATCAGCCATGGAGAACCACAGGAATCTGAGGTCACTCTGCCCTTGGGGAGGCTGTAACTTCCAAGGAATCCCTAGGTACATAGTGGTAAAGCACAGTGTGTGTTCCCACCAGGTGAGGGCCAGGGCATCATCACAGCCTCTAAGAGCATGTCATCTGTGATAGCTGGTTTTACGTGTCAGCCAGACTGCACCATGGGGGGCACAGATATTTGGCCAAACATTCTGGGTCTGTCTGTGATTGTGTTTTTGAATGAGGCTAATGTTTGTATCAGTAGATTGAATATAGCAGAATATATCTTCCCTAGGTGAGTGACCTTGTCAAATCAGTGGAAGGCCTGAATAGAACAGAAAAATTGATCCTTCTGAGGAGACTTCTGCCAAACTGACAACAGTCTCCTGTTAGCTCCTTTTGAAATTTGTATAACCATTTTTGTTGCTTTTAAAATAAAAAAATAGACTCAGTCCAAAAGTGGGCATCTGAAATGAATAGTCATTTCTTAGAAGAAGTATAAATGGCAAATAAATACATGAAAAATGTTCAGCATCACTGATCACTCATGAGATGCAAATTAAAACAATGCTGAGATTCAATCTCAATCCAGGAAAAATAGCTATCATCAAGACATTAACCAATAGCAAATACTAGAGGACTGTGGGGAAAAGGGAACCTTCTCCACTGGTGATGGGAGTGTAGATTGGGGCAACCACTGTGGGAATCAGTGTGGAGATTCCTCAAAAAAAACTAGGGCCAGAAGTCCCATTTGATCCAGCCATTCCCTTCTGGGTATCCTTCCAAAACAATTAAAAGCATCATACCACAACAATATGTGTACATCCATATTTATAGCCCCACAGTTTGTAGTCACCAAATCTTGGAAACAACCCAAATGCCCATCAACATCAACAAATGGATAAAAAAGATGTGGCTTTTTAAAAAATACAATGGAGTACTACTCAGTCATAAAGAAGGATAAACTTGAGACATTTCTGGGTAAACAGATACACCTTGAGACCACACTTATAAGTGAAATAAATTGGACACATAAATATCACATTGTCTCTCTGGTGTGAGAAACTGAAAATGCAAAATAAGGACCAAAATGTACAATAAATACTGTAAAATAGGAAGTATCTGTTCAAGGGAAAGGAGGATGGGGGGAAGGTGAAAGGGAAAAGCAAATAATGAGGGAAAAAGGATAGATGGAAACAGAGTTTTGTAAATAAAGAGGGAAAGAGGGGTTGAAATTGGGGTTGGGAAATGGAGAAAAAAGAGGAACCAAGATATCACTTACAGGCGCAAATTCCCTGTGATAAATGTGATCATTATGCATATCAAATTGTACCAATAAACTAAATTATATTTTTAAAAACCTCTCCCTTGTGAATGTAATCATTATATATTGCAAACATATGCTGATAGAAGTCAAAAGGGGGAAAAAAACACAAAGCTCTCCCATGGAGCCGTTTCCAAATCCCAAATTCCAAAGTGTTCTTTAAATAATGGTTTCATACCTTATCTCTGCCACATCCTTCTCCAGTTCAAGGATCTCCGTTTTTCTGTTTTTAATCTTTTTCCTCCAATAAAGGCAGGACAGGTGGTCAAAATATTCAGTGAATGTTTGTTATTTTAAAATGTGTCACAGCAAAAGACACTGCCATTAATACCCCCCTAAAAAAACCTTCCCCTCATTTCAAGCATACTTCTCCCATCATTCTTGCCCCTTTCTGAAGCAGGTCTGGACGTCCTCTTTCTTGAGTGTCTTTACAAGACATGATTAAAAATGCAGTGCCCGTGGACGCAGAGTGCCATCCAAGGGAAAAGCGGGCTCATGGAAACGTCACAGGTGTCTTGGTCCACCTTGCTCACCACAAAATGGCACTGCATGACTTCCAGCTCGTCCCTAAAGTCAGAATCGACCATCGAAGGTAAATGTTTTTAAATGATTCAGGACACTGAGACAGCCAAGGACAGTGCAACTAAAGACACCGAGGAAAAAGGGCTTCTAGAGCTGCTTCAGACAGTGCCAGTTGGGATGGGAAACCTATGTTTGAAATGACAGGGAGTGTTTTGAAGGGGATGTGTGAAAGTATGTTTTTTACTACAATAAGTTATACATTATACTGTAAGAAAGGTATACATTACACTGTAATAATTTAAACATTCTCTGTACTTTTCTATCCTACCCTATAAGTTATATTTGTGCTAAAAGAAGACATGTGGTTTAAAATATAAAAAAGAAAGGTCAAAACCAGTCTCCTGGGCTGGGGATTTAGCTCAGCGGCATAAGCGCCTGCCTTGCAAGCAGGCAGTCGTGAGTTTGATCCCTGGTACCGATAAAAAGGAAAAAGACCAAAAAAAAAAAAAAATCTCATTTCATCCTCACAACAACCAAACTATCCTTTTTATTATTGCCATATTTCAGAGGAGAAAACTGGCGCTCAGAGAGGCTAAGACACTTTTCCTGTGGCTACACGGCCCTTGGTGGCAGAGCTGTTTTCTAACGTCAGCTTGTCTGGCACCAAGCACGTGTTATCTGTCACTAATCTGAACTGGAAGAACTAGAAAACCAGGAGCTTTTCCTCAAAGTGAGTCTAAATCTCAGCTGGCATCAGAAACAGGGCCAGGGAGCTTGATTCAAAGTCAGTGGTGCAAGCTGAGGTCCACAGCCTCTGGGCAGGGCAGCACTCGGGAAGGAGCCAGAGCCTGGAAAGTAGGACAACACCAACCACAGATTCCTTCTGCAGGAGCCAGGCCAGGCCGTACACCAGCCAAGGAGACAGCCTTGCGCTCGACCAGGAACACGACCCACAGGCCACAAGCGCACTGAACCGTTCCTGTGTGACCCTCAGTGCAGCCCTTGTGGATTCCATTCTCCCACAGCCCAGTGCTTCCTTGGTCCAAGTGCCTGTGGCACTGGGTGATGCCTCAGATGGCCACATCTCTCTGGCCAGTTCGGCTCAAGCATCTTGAGGTTGGAGCCCCACCTTCCATCTCCTGGGTTCTCTGTCCTCCCTCCCGAGCCCAGCGAAGTCAAAGCCTATCTCAATCACACTTTGTACGCATTAAAATGTCCAAATGAGACCAAGCTAAAAAGTGGCTAAATCGAACAGACTACTTTTAAATTAACTAGAATGAAATGCAAATTAAGGGGGAATTATTTGTTATTGCTGTTTTCCCATGTGAGAGGTACAGTTTCAATCAGGACATGTAAAAACCCTCAGACATATTTGTTCCTACATTTGTGCCTTTACCAGATGTCTTGCACAATTAGACATCTGTCCAAAGACAGAAAAATTTGCATTTGGATGCTTGTATTAGAGGCAGGAAATACAACATAATAGTTAAGATTCCCAGTTGGGGAGTTAGACTGACTTTGATTCAAATTCCATCTTTGAAACCTGCTGGCTGACCATGGTCAAGACATTCCTTCTCTCAAAGACTCAGCTTTCTCATTTGGAATTAGTAATTAAAAGTGTTTTCCTTGTTCATACCTATTGGGATGTCTAATATCCAAATATGAAACAAAACAAAAACAAAAACACTAGTGTTGGCAAGAGTGTAGACCAATTGGAATCCTTGCGCATTGCTGGTTGGTATGTAAAATGATACAGCTGCTGTGGAAAACAGGATGGCAATTCCTCAAGAAATTAAACACAGAATTACCGTATGACCAGCAAGTCCACTTCTGGGTACATAGCCACGGGAACTGAAAGCAGGGATTCAAACAGATATTTCAAGACTCAGGTTCATGGCAACCTTATTCACAATAGCCAAATGAACTACATACTTTGAAATGTTTACACTGTATTGCATATATTTCACTCCAATAAACAGTGACTTCTTTATGTTTTTGTTATAAGGTTAAATGGATTAACATTGGTCAAGCAACTAATGGTCTCTGACAGGAATTGGGTTACTAAGTTGTGATATGTACAATTTAGTCACGCAACTCTAATTGCTGAGGCTCCAAAGGCTGAGTCTTGAGCAGTGCAGGGCCTGCAAGGGGACAGGCAAGAAGAAAAGATGAGGGAAAAGATGAGTAGAAAAACCCCAGCCTGATAAGGAGGGATTATAACCAGGCAAGAAGAAAAAGTGAGGGACAAGATTGATAGAGAAACCCAGGCTGATAAGGAGGGATTATAACCAGACAGAAATGTAGAGAGAACACAGGACCCCAGGGAGACACAAATTTAAAAGAAGAAAAGAAAAACCAGGGCAAAACAAAAGAGGACCTGAAACAGACAGGAGGGAAGAGATCTGCAGTGGGACCCAAGTGAGACAGGGTCAGAGCAGAGTGTCAGAGCCGGGTGTCTGTTAAACTGCATGTCAGACACGTAGCAGAAGAGCTTTTAGCATAAATGTGCAACCAATATTGCATAGCCCTGTTTCCTAGCACAGACATACTGAAGATGTATTCACCGTTTACCTGAAATTCAAGTTCATCTTGTATTTTTATTCGCCAAGTGTGGCCATCCAAGGGAAGAGGATTGACTCTGCCTTAGGTGCTTTTTACTAAGTCACTGTAGGATGTCTGCAGGTTGTGGAATAATCTGGACAGCATAGTGGTGGGGGAACAGGGCTTAGGACAGGATTCTTGGCTTCACAAATACATTGTTTCACAACTGAGCCCCTATAAATACCAAGTTTCCTCAACAAGTCTTAACACAGAAATGAACTTTCAAAACTTAGGTTTGCAGCCCCCTTTGGAAGGGGCTCGCCTGTGAAGGCAGAGGGCCCGGTAGACCACAGTACACCAAGCTATGGTTCTTCAGGGCTTCTGTGATAAGAGGGAGTAGCTGATCCCAATCCCCTTGCAGAAGAGTCTGGTCAATAAAGGCCAGCACCAAGCTGCATTCACAGGGCCTGTCCCCCACCACCGGGGCCCAGCCACCCACCAAGGTCCCCACCCACAGGCCCTGCACCTCAGCCCAGGTCCTGTGTCCATTTGCATAAATGGTAGTCACAACTCAGCCTGCAAGCAGAGACCTGGAAACGGCTGCCTGTGTGAAACCAAACATACTTCCCAGGCCTCAGCCCTGCGCTGATTAAAAGCCGCAGTCACTGGTTTTGTTTTGAGAAGAGCCAGGGTATTATGCTCGAGGTCCCCGTCCCTCCTCACTGTTTCCAGCTGCCGAGGCATCAGGGTAGGGACCACACACCAGCAGCCAGCTCGGAGGCCTGGCGGAGATTAAACCCCAGGCGGGTGGGGGAGGCCCCCTTCCAGGAGCCTCCGCCAGGGGCCCTGGGTGCACGGTGGAGTTGGAAGGCGCCACCCTCGCCACCCTGACCCCCACCCCAGGGCCCCTTGTCCCTAGCACACAGCCGGGAGCAGCACACTGCATTCGTAGCGGTGAGACTTTTCCCTCTTTAAATCTAAATAAATGTATTGACCACATAACAAGCTTATCCTGGGGGGAAGTGTGGGAGAAGGATGACAGAGCGAGGGGCACATCTGGGTTTCCGCCAGGGCCCCACCTGCTAGCCAGGCAGACAGCAGGCCGGTGGGTTACAGTCCTTGGCCGCTGAGGGCAATGGAGTGGAGCCGGTTCCTCCTTCACTGTCTCACCCGCACCAGGAGGGCAGTCACACTGCGCAGCAGCACAGGAGACCTAGGAGCTGGCACAGTGCTGGGTATCATTGGTAGGATGGGGGTGATATTTGTTTTTGTGGGTGCTGAAGATTGAACCCAGGGTCTTTGCACTGAGCTACATCCCCAGCCTTTTTTTTTTTTTTTTAAATGTGTTACTAAGTTATCCAGACTAGGCTCAAATGTGTGATCCTTCTGCCTCAGCCTCCCCAAGTACTGAGAGTACAAGGATGTGCCACCCCATACAGCTCCAGTGACAGTTTGTAGAATAAGAATAGAGTACCAGCACTCAGAGGTGGAGGCAGAGGCAGGAGGATCGCTGAAAACCTGAGGCCAGCCTGGGCTACAAAGTGAGTTTCAAGGACACTCTGGACTGCATAGTGAGACCCCGGCAAAAAAAAAAAAAAAAAAAAAAAAAAAAAAAAAAAACCAATACAACATGGAAAGTGCAGGAGTCTCAAGACAAGGAGCACTGGGCAAGGGTGTCCCTCCAGCAGGGGCACACCTTTTCCCTGAGGAACGATGTCTCTGTGCTCTACCCTCCTCTGGTTTTTTCACGCAGGTTTTGAAGCAAATGAGTGTCAGATGTGTGGAGGGGCAGGGATAGCTCTCCTTACAGCTTTGGGACCAGTCACTGTTCTCATGCTGGCGAGCACAAGGGCCATGACAGGGCTGGCCTTCCATGCCCCACCTGCTAAGTAGCCCTAGCCAAAGAATGGAGTTTCAGAGACTGAAGGGAAGACAACAGGGCAGATGACGCATGAAGGAGGGGGCTAGAGATTCTGGTGGGCCCCAGAAAAGTGGGGGCCTGAGGAACGCAGGGCCATCCTGTCCCCACTCTCCATGGCTCATGGTGTCTCCCGTGTGACTTCCCTCGCCCTCCACCCCAAACCTCCCAATGCTTCCATGAAAGCTTCATGCTCAAAGCTCCCCATGGGATCTGATTTTCAGCTCTTTAATTGGATTAATAGAAGCAGGCAGTGGAGTGAGCCCACAGCCCTGCCTCCCAGGGCCTGCTCGCCACCAGGCCACCAGCCCCTCTCCTCGCTCCTGCCAGCCCCTGGCCCTCTCCCCATGCCCGGTGCCCCTAACCTTCCTCCCCTCCCCTCTCCCAGCCTCAGCCTCCTCCTCCCAAGGACCTGCGCTTTCTGAGTTCCAGTACGATTTTCCCTTTCTTCCCTAACTGAAGGATACTCAGGCTGATCTCTGAAAACGCTGATGGATGGAATCTTCCTAATATATGATTAATGAAGTATTCTTTAGAAAAGGTTATTTCACTGTGTTCTAGAATATACCATACCTACTACAGGAGGTTCAGGAGAACAGTACTAGAGGTCCTTAAGACAAATTAGTTCTACATGATTTATATGTAACGAGGGCCTCGTTCTTTTTTTTTCCCTTGCTAAATTTTTAATTTCTTAGCACGTGTGTAGTATGTATGTAACTCTTACACTCTTGTGGGAAGTTGCTACGTGTACATAACACATCTTAGTTCCTTTTTTATGGCTTGTCCTTCCCCCCCTCTGTCTTCCACCCATCTCTTGGCCCCTCACCCCACCTTTTTGTCCATGTTTGCTGCACGTGATGTTTACACTCCTTGGTGGAGTTGGCACAGGCACATTATGTGCCCTAATTCCCTGTTTCACCTCCTTCCCCCCATCTCTTGGTTCTCTTCTTCTTTGAGAATGACCCATCTCCCTGCTTCCTATTATCTATCTTTTGTTTCTGAGTTTCTCATGCAAGAGAAACCAGGTGATATTTAAGCCTGTGCATCTGGTTTATTTTATTTAATATTATGGTCTCGAGGTGCACTCAGTGTCCTACAGATGACTCAGGCTTGTCCTCCTTCATGGCAGAAGGCTGCTCTATTGTGTATAAATACCGCATTTTCTTTTCTGTTCATCTGTTGATGCACATATAGGACATTTCAGGATTTAGCCATTATAAATCACGCTGCTATAAACATGAGTATGTATGGGAAGATACCTAGACAGGGAATAGCTAACTCAGATGGAATTTCTAGTTTCAGTTTGTTGAGGACTCTCCATATTGATTTCTGTAATAGTCATACTAGTTTACATTCCTGCCAGCAATGTAGAAGGGTTCCTTTCTCCCTGCAGCCTCTCCAGCATTTGTAATTATTTAATTTCTCAATGTTGGTCATTCTTTCTGGAATAAGATGGAATCTCAGTGTTGCTTTAATTTGCACTTCTCTAATGGCCAGCAATGTTGAGCTTTTCTTCATGTATTTTGTGGCCATCTGTATTTCTGAGAAGTGTCTGTTCATTTCACTTGCTCATTTTTTGATTGGGTCTTTTATTTTGGGAGTCTAATACTTTTGAGTTCTTTATATAGTCTAGATAAGTCCTTTGTCTGAAGTATAAGTGGAAGAATTTTTTTCTCATTCTATAGATTGTCTCTTCACTCTGTTGGTTGTTTCTTTTGCTGTGTAAAATTTTTAAAATTTCATATGGTCCCATTTGTTGATTCTCAATACTATTTCTTGTGCAACTGGCATTCTGTTCAGAAAATCCTTGCTAGACACTGTAATCCCAACATTCAAGAGACTGAGTAAAAAAGGATCACCACAAGTACAAGGCCAGCCTGAACTATATAGTGAAACCCTTCTCAAAATAAAATAAAAGTCTTACATATGTCTATGACTTCAAGACTTTTACCTATTTTGTTTTCCAGCAGGTTAAATGTTTCTAGTTTAACATTTAGCTCTTTGATCCATTTTGATTTTAGTTTAGTACATGGTAAAAGATGGGTCTAGATTCAGTCTTCTCCCGGTGGATAACTTGTTTTACCAACACCATTTATTAAAAAGGTTATCTTTCCCCTAGTGTGTGTTTCTGGTAAACAGTCTCATTCTTGAGGTGACTAATATTTCTCAGAAAAAATCTGAACCTTGGCAAGGGCACTTCTTTTTTTTTAATTACAAATACAGCTGAAAGACAGAGGGAAAATAATCACTCTAATCTGTTTCTATGATCTATAGTAAATGTTTTGGAGTGGGAGATGCTATATCTTAACAACAAGAAAATCTCACACCACTAAGAATTCTGGACATATTGTGTACAGAATATGTAGAAAATTTTAAAGGAGGGCTGCAGACATGGTTCAGCTGAAGAACAGTCACCCAGCATGTACAAACTGTGCTCAATCCCCAGCCAAAGAAAGAAAGAGGAAGGAAGGGAGGAAAAGAAGGAAGGACGGAAGGAAAGGAATATGTGGGAGAAAGGTCCACAGAGAAGCTTAAAGGCTAAAATAAACATGAAAAAACGTTTTTACATTGTATTAGTTATGATGGCTTTACTTTATCACTTAGTGATATAGAAAGATAACATATTTACTTGTGGTGAAGCTCATCATTAGTGGTAGTTGCTGTAAATCCATCTACCAAGTGGAATTCAATATCATTTCCGATTTCCTCATCACTGGAACCTGCCAGCTCGCTGTGTCTGCATCACATGCCTGATATGTGGATGGGGTGGGGCGACCAGAGCCGCTCTATGAGTAATCCCTGGTCGCTTTTGTGTCTTGATTTAGAGACACTTCAGATAGAATCAAAGGTTCTCCTCTTCCATCATCTGGGGTTTGTCTTGAGGCTGCCCTTTAGTGCCCACTGCAAGGTGTCCCCTTGTCAGTAAAGGTCTGTGATTCTCCAGCACACCCAGAGATGAGCCCCTCCTTGGTCCTTCATCCGGCCTGCTTCTGCTCAGCACTCCCTGTTATGCACTGAGTCTGAGGTTTGCACACTGTGAAGGGCTGGGCAGCACCTGGTGCCCCTGAACACAGCGGGGGCCCGAGCGAGCCTCACACGTGCTCCAGGAGCACCCCACTGTACTCACATTTGCACAGCACTCTCCCCTCCGAGTAGGTCCTTTCCTTCTCCAAAGCACACGGCCCCCTTCCCTTCTCTTTCCTTTCCCAGGAACCTAGTCTTTTCCTAGTCCCCAAGCCCTCTTCCCTGCTGGAGGAAAAGAGAAGACGCTCCTTTGGATGTGCATGAGGGCATTCGTACAGGTGGCACCACGCTGGACTTCCCACCTCAGGCGTTTTGTTAATCATGCTTCTGTGAAAGCCAGTCACAAGGCTGCTCTGTGACAATGCCAGAATTTAAAGCCGATCACTACCATTTGAAGTCTAGACCATTCCAAAGCCCACACTGTTTCCAGTGCTTCAAAAGCAGGGAATGACTAGAGGTCATACTCACATTATATGTTCCCATATATGCACATAAATAAATACACACATGTACACAGTCATATGATGTAACTGGGTACAGGACGCTTGGGCAGATAAAGAGAACTGGGTAAAGCTGACACACCCCAGAAAAGTCACGGGTCCCCCATGGACTACCAAGCTGGGAGCCTGGAGCAGGCAGCCTCGTTTGCCGGCACCTAAGACCTGCTCTCAGGGGTGAGCAGAGGTTAAGGGTGTGCCTGCTCACAATACCCCGGCAAAACCAAGAAGACTTGGGATTGTCTGCTCCTGACTCATCTGTTTGGCCTCTGAAGCAACAGTTCTTACCCTGGCCTTGGGCAGAAAAGATTCCAGTTTAAAGAGAAATTGGATTCCTTGTCAAGATGATAATAACCTGAATACCATGGGGGGACCTCTGTGCCAGTTGCCAAGCTTGAGGGCATAAACTCAGTGAGGAATTTGTGGTCCTTCTCTATCTACGTGACTGTGTGACTAGCAACCAGGTGCAAGTTTTGAGAAGGACAGGGGAAAAAGAAGCAGAACAGGACTTGGCTCCCCTCTCCCTAAGCAGGATGGGGAGTGCCATTTCAAAATAAAATTCTGTGCCCCCTTCATTCACCTTGTACCTCATGGGATTGCCAGGCCCCATTCTCAGAGTGGAGAATAGAAGGTCTCAGCATCCAGATAATGAGGATGACTATGGCCACGAAGATGGAAGCACCAACCATTTGTCCTCGACATACTTCATGCCAAGAAGTGCCCAAAACACATTTTTAAACATTATCCCAACTCACCCAATAGCCCTATGTATCTACAGACAAGGAAACTGAGGCTCAGAGGTACTTGGTAACTATCCTAAGTCTACAGCCATTGAAATGTGGAGCCAGCATTTGAATCTAGATCTTTCTGGGTACTTCAGATTGGAAACCACAGAAAGGCCACACTTTTACAATGCACTTATCATGGAGTGCTTTGACCCAACAAATATTTAGGGCCAGTCATTCTCTTCCTGGTCGTGTCATTTCCTCCATCCATTCATTCAGTAAATACATACTGACCATCTAGTATGTGTCAGGCACTGTTTTAAGCGGTATGAATATAAAAAAAAAACAAGTTCCTGTTCTATAAAACTGAGAATACAATAAGGGAAGATAGATAACAAATATACATGTAATGTCAGTGGAGATAAGAGCTACAAGGAAAAATAAATCAGATGAAGATGTGAGTGATGGAGCGGGGAAAATTGGTATTTTGGAAGGATGATCGCCATGAGAAGGTCACATTTGATCAGAGTCCTGAAAAAGTGAGAAATCAAAGCATGCAGAAATTTGGAAGAAAAGCATTTCAGGCAAAGGAGTAGCGAACACCAAACCCTGATGGTGGAGGCCAGTTTTATTCAGGCTCTTATGTCCTCAAGCCTGCTTCCCCCCATTTGCTGCTTTCTAGGACAATGGTATCTTATTTTACAATGAGCACAACAGGCCTAGAATCAGAAAGTTACTTTTCCTACTGGTTTTAACAGAAATAGCAAAAGGAAATCCAGTGCTTTTCTGGGTTGACTCTCATGAGCTTTTTTGTCTTCATGATGGCTCTGAAAAGTATATTAAAGCCATGGTCTGCTATCTCCAAATCCTAAGCTCGTTCCACCATTCCATGTAGAAATAACCAGTGACTACAGACTCATGTGATGTCTTCCTTTGTAAAAGCTAAGAGCACTGGAAACCAAAACTTTAGGTCTTCAACCATCCATTTATGGATCCATCTATCCAATTCATCAAATCTTAGCTGAAAGCTTCCTGTGTGCTGGGTTTGTGATGAGAACTATGAAGAAACAGTGATTAAGTAGAATAAACATGGCTCCTCTTCCCAAGGATGACATTTGGCAGGACCAGATAAGGGGGCAGCTACTATGGCAGACATCCTCAGCATGGCACCCACTCTCTCATGGTCCATCCAGTCCTAAGTCAATCTCTACCAATTTCGACTTTGGCAGAAGAAAATGAGTCCTGAGTCTCTGGTCCTCAACCATCTTTGAACTGCCTACTGAGGTTCCTTCTCTACATCTGCCCCCACTCACCTCCACTCTGCAAAGTCCACCTGGTTAACAGAGCCTTGATTTTCAAGCTGAACTCTCCACTAACTAAAGTTGAGTGGCCAAGATAACTAATATCCTATTGCTTCCAAAGAAAGGGAATTCCAGAGACTCCACAGAGTGGGTCAAGCCATTAGAAAACTCCAACACGATTCAGAGAGCCAGGCAAAGGTCTATCCAGTTCCCACTTGGTCCAAATAATATGCCTGTCAATAAGCCCATAAAATCCTCTGCCTCAAAACTGTGAAGACAATAAGATTCATTATGACACCCATTCCGGTTGACTATTATCTTCTTTTAAAGTCCTGTAATGTCTCCAATGCTTTGGTTTTCTTCTTTACTGCTTTGTTCAATTTTATTATAACTGGCAATTCTGCTTAAAATACCAAGAGGCAGTATGGTAACCATTGTTGATCACCTTGTATTTTGTTTTTACATTATCTATTATGCCCATCCTTTTGATTTGACTGACTCTGTTCTGATATGTCACATTTGGTTTTACTCTCTTCAAAAAAAGTAATAAGAACTGTGGGAGTAATAAAACCCAAAATGTGTAATTGTCATTGTACAAAAGAAAAGAAAGTGCTGTAAAGGTTATAAGTGCATAAATGTTTACGTGTATAAGATAGATAACCATATTACTGAGTTCTTTTTGGATCATTGAACAAAACTGTTTGCACTCTCACTGTTTGAAAGTCCACTTTATATGCTTCAATTTTATAACTTGAACAACTATTTCTAAGATGAGAATATGTAATCTATTAACGAGTGATTTCTTACTGTTTATTTTTTAAATTTTGTATTACTTGTACCCTTTTTCTGTTTTTTTTTCTTTTTCTCCTTATATAAATAAATAAATACGATCCTCTGCCTCTGGAAGAAATTCTCCACTAGTTTGACAGAAAAAGCAAGAGGACATAACTGATAAGCAGACATCTGAGCAGAGACCTGAAAAAAATTCAACTCTGGCAGGTGTGGCCAGAAATCTGTCTCTCAAGTTCTCCTACAGTGGGATATAATTTCTGAACTCAGTGGATCAGTGGGTCCAGGGAAAGCCAACAGATGAGACATGAGTCTGACTGGGAACATATTCAGAAATGAGCACATCAGGCCCCCAGTATCCCCACCCAGGAAAACTAAAGGAGGTGACTGGAAATCAAAGACAAAAGGATGGCAGAGTGTTACATTCCAGCTGAAATCCACCTCCCCCAACCTTCAGGGCTTCTCCTTCGGTGTCAACAAATATGCAACCAATTAATGTAATTGCACCGTTATTTATGGTGCCCAGCAAAGTGCAGCTGGATCCTAAAAGACAACATTGGAAGCAGAGAAAAAAAGTCTCTCTCGGTTTTTGGTGTTTGGTTTTGCTGGTTGAGTCTTGGGGGCTTCCTCCCCCCTCCCCTTCTTTCAGATGTTTTAGTCAACTTGTGGTGTCCATGTGTCTGGTGGTCATGGCCCTTCCAGTCCTTTGCAGGTGTTCCTGCCTGGGGGTGGGGCGTGAAGGGGAAGTTAAAGGTCTTCTGATTTCACACTGTGACCTGACATGGAAGACTTCAAGGTTCCCCACTCCAACTGCACCCCTGTCTTAATCCTCCTTCATTGACCCTTTCCATAACAACCACCGCCACAAACTGCACGAGAGACCCTTTCCTCTCAGGTCTCCTCTGTGATTGTTTAGCGTGGCAGCTGTGTTGCCATTCAGCGCCCTGAACAAGACAGGTTTTAATTAGAGTTATTGAGGGGTTTGAATTGGCACAATTAGGGCCATCATTAATGGGGTTTCCATGTGTTCTTTTGAACAGTTTGGCCCTATTTTTTGTCCCAGGGCAGGAGGGGGTTGCAGCTAATGAAGTTGGAGAGTGCAAATTATCTCAGCAAAAGCAGGGCAAATGGAAACCACCCAGGGAAGGGGGAGACACTCAAAGAAAAGAAAGAAAAAAAAGCAGTTACATATGGTGAGGACACATGCAGTCTCACACACTTATTTTTGTGTCTTCATTTTTAACGTGGTCCTTTTAGAAGGAAACCACAGTCACCAAATATGACTTTAAGTTGTTTTGTTTTAAGTTGAACTTGTTTTAAAGGGAAAACAGGAAAGAGGTGTGTATTACACCAAGCCAACTTAAAGATGTTTTGGGGGGAGGCGTTATGTACATATACTTTTATATTTACTCAAAAGCTTTTGGAAAAAGAAAAATACAAAGACAAACTTCAGTTATCACAAGTCCTCACCCAGCTCTCGGTCACCTTTTCCAACCTGCTGTAGGGCTTTCATTCAGCCTGAGCCATTGGTCCTGCTCCAAGATGTTTCAAGCACTGTTTAAAACGTTTGACGCCCATAAAGTCCCTGTTCCAGCCACCTGTACCAGGAGATCTGCGTAGCAATGGGCTGACAAACTACTTCATTGGGAAAAGTAGGCATTCTGAAAAAAGAGGTTAAACTGCAAGGCTCATGTCTTGTGCTTACTCAGAGTTTATTATCCATGTTTACTTGAATAGACACGAGATAAAATGCTAGTCTGCCTATAAATGTAAGCAGCCTATGTTAGAGTGAAAGCACAGAACACGTTCACTTCTATGAGCTATTTCCTTCATGATGTCTGTGAGTTGTAAAAAAAAAAAAAAATGGAGAAGGGGAACCCAGCTAACCTCATCTAAAGTATTGCTCTATTTTTGTTATCCTGATATCTAATTTCCCTTCTCTCCAGATACCCGTTTCTCTCTCTGACATTCTCTAGACCTTACCCTCTCTGCTCTCTTGAGATAGCTCCATCCCTAAGTCTCTGGGCCCCAACCAAGCACAGGCTTAATGTACAACCCCAGGAGGGATGCTGGGGATGAGCATGCAGCTTGGGAGATGCTGATGCCTCTTTGGATCCCATGGTTCCTCTTCCAGAGGCACCTTTGGGGAATGGCATTTCTAGCAACAAGTCAATTCACCCAGATGCAGAGGAAGAAGGTCCTGTATGGGAACGATGGGAAAACCAATATGGCAGAGCCCAGTTATAAACAGTTCTCTACAAGAGAATGAAGTAGTTGAACTGAATCAGGCCTCAGTTCAGTGTGGCCACAAAGTCCAGGGCTGGCTTTTGGTGGCCTGGGTAAGCTCTGGGGACTGGGGAGTAGAACTAACTATTCCATAGGTCAAAGCTGTTGCAGGCCCAGTATAATAAGGAGGTGGAGAGAGGATCACACCTGTGTCAGCCAGGAGTGAAAATCAGTTAAACTCTCTCCCCCAAAATGTTGGTCAGCAGGAAGATAGATACCTGCATCAGAATTCTCTCTGTATGTATTTCAGTGTCAGGCTAAGGCTTGGTTTTTCCCAGGCACACTGTTCCCTCCCTCCATGCCGCCTTCCCCAGGACTTTCCCTGATGTCTGACCTTGTCCCATAGCCAAGGGAAGAAGGCTCTGCCTGGTCCACACTAAAGTCTTGGCCCAGAGAAACTGGAGAAAAGTACTCTTAGGCAGCCGGAGCCTCTAGACTCCCACACACCTTTGGATGTTTACACACAGACAGTTTGCCCTTATCTGATTCGCTGCCTCCTCTTCTGCTACAGGCCCCAACCACAGGGCTGAACTTTAAAAGAATCTGACACAGCGAGTCCACTGGTTTCCCCAAAAGATAAGGTTGCCAAGCAAAGACCCAAACGCCTTCTTGGAAAACCCACCTGGCTCTTAGAGGAAGAACACGTCACCCATACACCTCATCCATACACCTCAGAGAGGAGGTGACAGCGTCCGGATACCTGTATGGTGACCATATCTGGAAGGCAGAGCCCAAGGATGCTATCAAACACCCTCCAATGCACAGAACAACCCCTGCAATGAGAATGAGCCAGGACAGAACGCCATCAGTGCCAGGCTCAGGATACCCGGCCATACAGTCCGACACCCCTGGTTAAACCCCAGCTCTGCACTGCCCAGCAACTGTAGCAAGCGAGCGACCCCCTCAGCCTTGATCACCACATCTGTAAAACACTTCTCTCAAAGCAACCTCAATGCAAGGGTGCAGGAAATGCCCGTTCTCTCTTTTATTTTTAAACTTGATTAGAATTATTGAAACAATGTGGAATTTGGGTCATCACGAATGAAGTCTTCCAGGCCTGAGTCTTTCCCCGTGCAACTGACACTTGCCTCCTTCCTGGGTGCACTGCTCCCCGGAAACTGGAAGTCTGGGGCACCAAAGCCCTTTGGGAAGGCCTCAGAAGACTGTGTCCCCTTCGGGGTCCCAGCAACATAGGAAAGCTGTGCCCTGGCCGCCCGTGGCCAGCTGCCCCGCGGTCCTGGCTGCCGCCCAGACCCGCCGGGTGGGCGGCCTCGTTTCCAGCGGCTGTGGCTTGGAGGACCCGAACTTCGCTTTGGAACCGAGCTGTGGCCCAGCATCAATTAGCGCAGCCTGAAAAATGAGCGCAGCAGCTCTCCGGAGAAGGGCAGGGCGCCCCCGGGCAGGCCTGGGGCTGCTGCCCCGTTCCCCCTATTGTGCCTCCAACAAGGGCGTTCCATTGAAAAGAGCTGAGTGCGTCTAATGCAGTTATCCGTGTCCGCCCCATCGGGCCCGGGCTGGGGGCGAGGCGCGCAGCTGCCGCCGCCTCAAACGCTCGCAACAAAGGAGCGCGCCGTGGAGAATTTGCTCCCCTTTGAAGGGCTCATCTGGTTTCCATTTTTGAAAGGTTCCCCAATCTTCGCTTCCACTCAACCTCCGCCCCGTCTTCGCCTCTCCCATCCCTCCGCTGCTTTGCTCCAGCTGTGCCCCTGGGGGGAGCGCCCCACTGTACCCCGCAGTCACCCCTTCACCTCAGCACCGGGCAGAGCCACAAGTAAGGGCCCTCAATTAGCTAGGCAAACACATTGGGTTTCTGATCAGCCTGAACCACCTTCCCAGGCCTGGGCCTCAGTTTCCCCATATTTTTTTATCTGTATTTTTTGTTTTGTTTTTATGGTATTTTTACGGGTACCAGGGATCGAACTCAAAACCTCAGGCTTGCAAGGCAGGCGCTTATACCGCTGAGCTAAATCCCCACCCCCTTTTGTTTTGTTTTTAGAGACAGGGTGTTGCTATGTAATTCAGTTCAAGTGACCTTGAACTCACTAATGTAGAACAAATTGGTCTCAGAATCACTGGCGATCTTCCTGCCTCGGCCTCCCCAGTACTGGGGTTACAGGCACACCAGGCTGCCCATGTTTTTTTAAACTCTGATGGTCTCTGAGTTAAAGAACTGATTTGTAAAACGCGATGAGTACATAATTGATAAAATTTAAATTACTTTTAATATCACAGCACAAGATGCCAGTGTCAACTTTCTGGAATATTTTCTTCTTGTTTTGTTTTTGGAGACAGAGTCTTGCTACATACTTCAAACTGGTCTTGAACTCACCATGTTGCACAGGCTGGCCTCAAACTTGCTGCAATCCTCCTGCCTCAGCCTCCCAAGTGCTGCCATCACAGACATGCAACACTATGTCTGGCTCTTCTGGCTTTTTTTAATATGTATGAAAAGTCATATGCAAAATTATTCATTGGGATCCCATTGTGTATACAGTTTTATTTTCTGCTATTATTTATATCTGGAAACTTTTTCTTATGTTCATAGTCTTTGAAAAATGTAATTTTAAAAAATAGCTACAAAATATAACACCACAGCCTTGTACCATAATTGATTTAACTGGTTCCTCGGTTTTTAGCCACTGAGGTTGTTCTGCCAGTTGCTTGGGGGATAGCGGTGGTTTTTTTCCCCACATGATAACTTATGAGGCAGTTTTTTAGATATAATCCTCAAGTGACTGCCCAAGTTGACAGCCAGGTCTAAACCCCCACCTCCTCTGCCCCCTATAAATCAAAGACTCCACACAGGCACTTCCACCTCTTCGGAGGGCTGCCCTGGAGGGGAAGGTCATCACTGGCCACAGGACACTCCCAGGCACCTGCAAGCTGGAAATTTGCTGCTTCAATCACAGGCCTTGTGAATGACAACCTTGGGCAGGACATAAACCTCAGAGTCCTCAGCTACACAGTGAAGATACTATCAGATCCACCTTAGAGCGCTGTCCTGGGAACTAAACGGAACAAGACATGCAGGTGCTGAGCATGTGACTGGAACAGTGCCTGGCTGCCCCACTGGATAACTGTGCAACACTGGACACATTACCCAGTCTCTCATCTTCTTCACCTATAACATGAGTTCAGAGGATTTCCTTCCTTCCTTCCTTTCTTCCTTTCTTTTTTTCTCCTCTACTAGGAATTGATCCCAGGAGCCTTCACACTGAACTACACACCCACCCCTTTTAAATTTTTTATTTTGAGGCAGTCTTACTAATCACGAAATTGCCCAACTGAGCTCCAATTTACAATCCTGCTGTCTTGGCCTTTCAGAGTGCTGGGATTATACCATACCTGCTATGGGTATGAGAGGTACATGAAACTGCCTGATACATACTAAGTGCTCAACAAAGGGACTCCTTACCGTGTGCCTGCCTGGCCTGTTTGCAAAGAGTAAGGTGAGCTCTGCCAGGAACTCATCTTCTCCTCCTTCTCCCAGGACTACTGTCTTCCAAGCCCTGTCAACACCAGTTCCTCCCTTCAACCTCAAGCCCTCAGATGGCAGGCCCCTAGGGAAGACTCGGAGCTCCAGCAAAAGCCAAGGCTGAAAAGAGATCTCCCTGGATTGCTCTACACTCCATCTGCTCGCCAGCCTCTGCCTCTAGGATTTGGCATTCCTCCTCGTGCAGAAAGGTGACTGGATGGGCAGAGGAAATGCCTTACTGAGACCTTTAATCTCCTCTTCTGCCTTCTCAGGATTTTCTGTTCATTTGTCCAGAGAAGAGTGCCAGCAGCAGCAGCCACAAGTGATGGAGTCCCTAAACCCTAGCGCTAGGAAAGCATCTGTGATTATCAACCCATTGCACTACCAAGGACAAAAACTGAGTGATATGCTTAAGCAATTTTCCCCAAGTGGTGAAAGAGAGACTTTACTGCATTCACATCAGACCACACAGGCCTTCTCTTCCCAGGGCATCACTTGGCTCAGGTTCTGTTATCTGTGAAGTTAAAGTGACTCTAGAGTCACCTTCCCCGGAACAAATGGTCTAAGGAACCAAAAAGTGAGAGAGTACTTGAGGGAAGGTTGCTAGATTTAACAAATAAAAAGAAATGATATCCAACTAACTTTGAACTTCTGATAAACAATGAATAAATTTGTAGAATGGTATATTTCATGAACTATTTGGGAAAATTTTCACTACTTATCTGAAATTCCAAGCTCACTGAGTAGTCGGTATTTTATCTGGAAACCCTGATTTAGGAACTGCCTTACACTCCCCAGATGTCAGTTCAGCCGATAGGGGGCGCCTCTTATACAGCTCAGGGGTTAAGTGATTTGCCTAGGACCTCAAGGCTTGACTTTGAGCCACTCACAGCTCCCCTCTCCCAGGCCTAATATTATTACAGAGCCCAGCAAAGTGGGCACCACAGTTCAAGGGAGTGTCTGTGCTTTTCAACGTACACGTATAAAACCGCCATTCAACAGCACTGACATATGAAAAATGTCAGCAGCATGTGAAATTTCTAATGAGGAATACAACCTAAAATCCATCTCTTAAGATTTGTTAAAAATCCTTTGACTGTAAGTGACAGAACCCAGGGCCAGGAATTTAGCTCTGCAGCATAAGCGCCTGCCTGGCAAATTCGAGGTCGTGAGTTCAATCCCCAGTACTGGGCAACAAAAAAAAAAGTGACAGAACCCTTGACCTAAACTACCTTAGATAAGAATGGAATTGATAGCTTATGACCTCAGTGATTGGAGAATGCCAAAGGGGCACAGGAGCCAGCTGAAAGGTCTCCCACTCTGAGCAACAAAACAGAGTAGCACTGTGTGATAACCCAAAGTATTAAAGAATCTAGGAGCCTATAGTTATATAAATAAATGAATAAACAAACATGAGGAAAGAGACGAATCTCTTATGTAGAAGGATGCTGAACATGTTAGTTAGGTGCTGCACCCGCAAAAGGAAGAAACATAACTCCCACTGGTTAAGAATGGGTTGCAGTGGTGGCTTCTTTCCCAACAGAGCAGAATAGTAGGGGTTATAGAAAGAGTAACAACATTACAATGCAGAACCCTGACCAACGTGAACCCTTAAGCCACGTGACCAGGGTCAACTTCACCAGTGACAAGTTATTCAGAGAGCATGTGGTGCCTCACTTATATGGCCTTCCTCCAAAAACATACAATCCCACTTTAATGAGGAGGAAAAACATACAAATTCCAATGGAAGGGCATTCTAGAAAATTCCTTAGGATATTCCATAGGATAGCAACATGGCGGCAGCACCAGCAACACCACATCCTCTCTGGTCAGAGTTGAGCAGGAAGAGGCAGCCACCTTCCTCAGGTCTCGGGAAATCTCTCAGTGCCTCATTGCTTCTGGTTGAGCCACATGCTCATTCACAGGGACCAGAGGAATCTGAGGCCCTGATGGGCTTACACCTGTCACCTGCTTCAGATCTGAGTCAGAGGTGGGGAGGGGAGCACCCAAAACCTTGGGGGCTGTTACGTGAAGTGAATGAATGGATGTTTGGTGGTCAAAATAACCAATAGCCCTTGTTCCCTTTGACATTGCTGGTGCTAACATGTCCTATAGGACCATTCTCTCCTTACTATCCCTACTTGTCCAAGTAGTTACTGAGTATCTGTCCAACAATGTTTATAACATTCAAGAAACGTCAGCGTCAAGGAACTGCTGCCCAAATAGAGCCCCAGAGCTGATGCAGCACAGCAGGATGAGCAGGAGCCATGAGTTGCCAGACCAGCCTGACATGTTTTCAGTCTTCATCTTGAGAGCTCCAGAGGCTGATCTAACACTTGTGACACAAAGGGGACAGAAAACCCAGAAGGCCCCCCTTCAAAGGAAGCCTAAGACTGACTCAGAGGTCAGGAAACCTCCAGATAGTCTAGTAATGTCTGACTACTAAGCAAGTCCATTCCTGAGCTCATCTGGTTCCCACTTCAGCACCATGCTCTCAGTATTATCCCCATTTTGTAGGTGAGGAAACTTGTCCAAGCTTAAGTAAACTTTCCCAAGGTCACACTGGCAAATTATGGAGCTGGGATCTGATCCTAGGCTCCAGATCCAGATCACTATACTAGAAACCATTACTGGAGGGCTAGGGATATAGCTTAGTGGTAAAGCCCTTGCCTAGCATATGCAAAGCCCTGGGTTCAATCCACAGCCCTTCTCCACACACATAAAATTATAATAGGAAAATGACCCCAAAATACAGATAATACTCAATATCCAATTCTTACCCTGATTTTTTTAGGCCTTCCTTTGATTAGAAACTCACTTAGGTTTTTAGCTTTTCTTTGAGTGCCTGAAACTTACATGGATTAAAAAACAGTAACTCATTTCTCTCTCCAAAAAACAATGCGAGCCAGGCATGCTGGTGCACACCTGCAATGCCAGTTCCCCCAAGGCTGAAGCAGGAGGATTGTAAGTTCAAGGCCAATCTGGACTACATAGTGAGTCTCTGTCTCAACAGAATAGATAGATAGATAGATAGATAGATAGATAGATAGATAGATAACAAGCCAGAGAGAAGGACTGAGAGGACTACCTGAAGAAAGCATAGATTCAAGACAATGAGGTCAGCTGACATCTGTGTTGTACCTGAGGCACTTTAGAGCCAATTTGAGATTTTCGTTGTCTAAGTCCTTCACCAGTGTGCATGCCCTGCCTGCTTTCCTGGTTTGGGGCCCCTGGTATGTTCAGAGTGAATTCCCCTCACCAGGCAGAAAGACCCCTTGCCAGGACCCTCAACTTGGCACAAGGCCTTTGGCTGAGAATAGGTGTGGGAACCTGGCATCCACCTGCTTTCAGGGAATCCCTAGGTCCACTATTAACCCTCAACAGTGAAACGGTCACTGTTACAGCTGTGAGATGTCAGCAATCCTCAGAAAGAAACTTGCTCTAAACCCAGCTCCCTCTCTTTCTCATGAACATACCCAGAACACAGACCAACAGTGGCCAAAGCCACCCATCCCAAGACCAAGAATTCGTCTCCTCCCCAGCCCACTGCCACTTCCCGGGTCAGAGACCAGGGCTCTCACCTCCTCTCATCAGCTGCAGCTCTTCCAGGGCATCTAGTTGCACGTGGCTACTTCCGGCTCTCAGCCATTGGATGATGGTCAACTTTGTGTTTCTGAAACCAGTACCCATTGGCTGCCAAAAACAGCCAACAAGTCCCTGACCCAAGGATAAAGCCTCCACTCCCGGGATTCCTGAGGGCCCATTGGTTCTAGGATCGTGGGAGAGAGAAGTGGGATGGGGGCAGAGCATCTGTCCCCAGAGAGTGCTGCCAAGGCTGAGAAGGAAACACAAGAAAAACAGGGCCGGGATTTAGCTCAGGGGCACAGCACCTGCCTGGCCAAGTGTGAGGTCAGGAGTTCGATCACTGGTACCAAAAAAAAAAAAAAAAAAGAAAGAAAGAAAAGAAACAAAAACAAAGGAAGCTGTACAGAAAGCAGCTCCAGAGCTTTATGTAAGTACCGTGGTGACCAGAGTGCCTGGCACACAGACGGCATCCACAATAATAATTGCCTATGTTCCAATAGTTAGTGACCCCTACTCTAAGCGCATCATTCCAACATCCAGCTGTGGCTGGGCAGGGGCCTCGTCCCTATCCTACATTTCTAAGTCTCTGTTTTTATACTTGTTAGACAGCTTGGGAGAGGAATTCGGGGTCCTCAGGTGAAAGGCATTCTGGTAACTCAGCCTCTGGGAGCTCCCATCTCAGCAACCCTCCAATTCCACACAACAGCCCTGACATCCCTCTCATGACAGCCAAGGGGAGGCTTCTGGCTGATGCAGGAGGGTCTGCTGGCCCAGGTCTGTAGCCACGCCTGGGGCAGAAGCGAGAGCAGGCTTCTGGGCATTCCCTCCAGCCTCTCTGCCAGCTGGCTCTCGGCCTCTGTGGACAGCAGGCCCCGGCTTTGCCCCCAGGCTGTACAGGCCTTGGCAAACTTCATCGTTATTAAAAATCCAGCCTTGCTTTCCAGAGGGCCTATGGCTTGACTGGGGATTAGGCCAGATGCAGGCAGCGCGTGCGCATGCGCATGTGTACCCACGCACACATGCACACACGCAGAGCCCACCACGCTGTTCCCAGCCACTTGCCCTGTGCCCAGCTCCAACACCCTCTGCGGTTTCTCAGCCCCAATCCAGGCCTGGGAGCAGGGCCTCCGTAAAGGGGCCTCTTGTGCTCTCACTTGCTTTGCTTGTGTGAAAACAGCCAGGGCTGGTCCCAGCCGCTCACACCTGCACACTCCATTCTTCCCGGCTGTTTACACATTGTCATCTGCAATTAATGCTTTCCCGGGAACTGCCTCGGCAGACTGCCCCACCGCTGCACAGGGACCGCATTCGGAGCCCTTGTGTCTGTTAAATTGAGCATGGGGCCCTGTGATTAAATTAAGGTTTGTGGCTCTGGCCCTCTGCTCACACTCCCTCCCTCCAGCTCTGCCTTGCTTCTGTTGCCTCCTTCTCTCCCTCCCTCCTGCCTGCCCCCACTTCTGTTTGCCTGGTCTATGCATCACTGGGCCCCTTTGCAGTTTGATGGGAGGAGGTGGCCGACGGGGAAATGACCTGGCCTCTGGGCAGGGAGGAAAAGCAGGTATCTGAGTTTACAGCAGGGATGAAAGGGGTGTGCAGACCCTTGATGAGAGGGTTCGGGGGAAGGACCAGCGCTGGAACTGGATAGGACAGGTGATGCAGGCCTTCAGCTACATGGACCCTTTGGTACCTGGAAGCACCATGGCAGACCAGCCCGAAGCAAAGGCTCCCAGGAAAGAGAGACTGGTCTTGGTTCTAGCCCCGTCCCTCCACAATGCTGGAAGTCTTCTCTAGTTTAACCAGCCTGGTTGGTTTCTCTAAACCAGCGAAGTAATCAGAATGAGCAAGCAAATGGGCAGCAAAGGGCAAGGTATCTTCAAGAGAGAGGAAGTAGCCTTGGATGGCTAGACTTCAACCTTTGCTAAGTGGTACCTCAGCTTGATAATCTGGTGACCACTGAGATCCATGGAGACCATGCAATCTAGAGACAGAGCACAAGGGATGAAGGGTTTTATGTGCCAGCTGCAAGGCTTGGGCTTTACCTCAATGTCTCCGTGTGTTAGGGCCTGTGGGGGAGCATTTTCAAAATGCAGATTCCTCTGGTTCTGATTTTAACAGGTGCCATCCATGGTTCCAATGGATGGGACTGAAGATCCCGCCGGGGAAGCTCAAGAAGTTGTCAGACGGTCACCCTATGATTTCCATAAAAGAAAGAAACTCTGAGATTTGTATTCCAGAAAGAAAATAGGGAGGCTTAGATTGAAAGAGTGAGAGAAATGAGCAGCCAGCAGAGCAATTGGGAATCCCAACTCGATAGGCAAGTGGGGAGAAGGGGGAAGCCACAGCCGGGTCGCGTTCTGCTGCCTCATGAGGTGGATGGTGACAGCCCTAGAGAGGGGAGTAGGAAATGTGCAGGCAGGAGCAGGAGGAAGAAAGAGTGAGTTCCATTTCCCTCCTGTCCATCTGAGGTTATCGTGTACCTTTCAATAAGTAAACGGACGTGCAGTTCTGGAGCTCAGGGGAGACCTGTGTGAGGTCCTCAGGGGAATCACTAACACTGAAGTCAGAGGTCTGCACCTCTGCTCAGCAGAGCATCTTCAAGCTTTGAATAAACAGAGCTACCTGGGTTGCATATATGGAGAATCTGCTGTATTAGATTTAGGAAGGGACCTGGATCTGGCCTTTTAAAGTCCAATGTATCATTCATGGGCACAGCAAGAGGTAGGAACACCTGGTAGGCTTTTACTGAATGTTTTTTTAAGTATATATTTGTGATACATAACAAATACACTCGTGGGGAGCTGGTAACTGTACATATGGAATCTAAATCCTTTTTATGTACCTCTCCCCTCCTCATCGTCACCTCCATCTCGACATCTGCAAATGTCTATCTCCTTGTTTCCTGTATCTATATCTTATTTTGCTCTTTAGGTTATTTATACTTTGGGTTTCTCTTGACAGTGGATGCTTCCTCCCCCCCCCCCCCAGGTATAGGAAGTAGAAATGAGAGGATTACAGGGCCAAGCACCAAACCTGGCAGGTCTGATGGAGAGCAGCAGAGACAGCAATGCAAGAGGAAGAAGGAGAAACAAAGGAGCTTACATCCCTGAAGCCAGTACGGGGAAATGCCAAAAGGAAAGGAGAGGACAAGAGAAGAAGTGCTGCCCTGAGAGGAGTCAGAGAGGACAGGGGCGAGGAGAGCCTGGAGAGGGTCGTTCTCGGAGGGAAGGATTTCGGAAAAGACTCAGAGAAGGCAGAAACAATTTTATGGGCATGACGGAAAGAAGGAATAATAGCAAGACAGTTACTTAGGTTGAATTTCTCGGAAGAGTGATGGAGGAAAGGCAGGAGGAAAAAGAAGAAGTGATAAAACAGTGAAGCATCATACTCATGTCCAAAGTGTGGATGTGTGCTTGTGCTTAGGATGAGAAAGATGACTTCATAGGCAGCGAGACAGAAGCAAGATTGGGGAAGAATTTGAGGACACACAAAACTAGATAAATACGGGATGAAATTCTAGAGAATATTAAAAGAGAAACTTCCTCCTGGTGATAGAGCTAATGGGAAGACTGGCCTGCAGGTAGAAAAAAAACATGTTCTCTGAGATGAAAGAGAAAAATAAAACAGGAAGAACTGAGGCCAGGAAGGTGAGCATAAAATTCATTTGCAATTGGAGGAGAGAAATTGAGGGACTGAGTCTCTATTTTCTTGGCGAAATGGGAGGCCCCGGCCCTTGCTAAGATTTCCGGAAGGAAGACTGAGTGGAGGCAGTGACACGGGACGGCCATCCCTGAGAAAAGTAAGTTTGCCAACCACACTGGAAACCAATAAGGCCTCGCGGCAAACTCAAATCTGTGGGGAAGTGTACCTATCACATCCAACAAACATGGTCACCACGGGATGCAGGCAGAATGGATGTGGTACCCTCGCAGGATGAGGAGGCCCAGAAATAGAGGTCACCATGCAGGGCCAAAAAGGAGAGCTCGCCCATTCAGCTCTTGATTTCTAATACCATTCTCCCAAGGAAGCAGGGCTCCTTGGATTCCAAGACGAGGGCAGGAAATACAAATGGTAAGCATCATCATGACAGAAGGAAAAACTATTTACACACACACACACACACACACTCATACACACACACAATGAGGGGGTATATCAAAGAAACACAGAAAGCAACTAAAACAACTTCCAATTTCCGAACCTGGAACAATCTGAGCAACAAAATAAAGTAGATTTGGACTAACCCACGGTATAAAATAAATACTCAGGACAGTATACTGATAGAAATAAGTGATGGGATAAATAATATAAATGAGAGAGAAGAGAATATAATTTATGTAGATGTTCTGCCCTCCAGAAGTGGAACGCAATTTCCCAATCTTAGATGTGGGCAGCACCCAGTGATCACCTTCCGAAGAGGACAGAATGGAAAGGGGGAAGGGAGGAAAAGTCACACACAGCAAAGAAACCTGGCACACAGTCCTTTTGCAGGAGACCAAAGTCAACATCAACAGTGAAGGGTCACATTAACAATATTTACCCGTGCTTACGGGATAAGAGTAGCACTTTACCTCTGTGGTCTTGCTCTCCAAAACCCCCACTGATCATGAGAGAAATATCAGACAGATCCTAAGTGAGGGGAATTTCTACAAAATACCTAAAGATACCATGGAATTGTCAAGGTCATCAAAAGCAAGGAATGCCTAAGAAACCGTCAAAGCCCAGAAGAATCTATGGCTATGTGATGACTAAATGTAATATAACATCCTAGATAGGCTCCTAAGGTAGAAAAGGTTATTAGGTGAAAACTAAGAAATGTGAATACAGTGCAGACTTTACTTAATAATACTGTATCAATATTTTGAATGCTGTTAAATTAAACTTCGCTTGCCTTGAGGTGCCTCCTTATTTCAAATCCCCACAAAACAGACTGTATATGCAAATTCAATGACCAATTTTGGATATTTTTTATAACAATTAGCAAGTATCAGCCAATCACAGCAGCCAAGCTTCAACCAGTCACAGGTTGGCCACTAAGCAAATCAAGTTGAAATACGGCAAACCTGAACTGCAACCAATCAAGTGTCTTTTCTGTCTACAAATGCTGCCTGCCCACATTAAAGAGAGGAACTGCCTCTTCTGATTCTGAGGGCTGCCTGATTTTCAAAGAATCATTCTTAGTTCAAATAAACTGTTAAATTTAATTTGCCAAGCCAGGAGTGGTGGCCCATGCCTGTAATGCCAGTGCTTTGGGAAGGCTGAGGCAAGAGAGTGGCCAAGTTCAAGCCCAACCTGGACCACATAATGAGACCGCATCTCAGAAAAAAATAAAAATGCCTGGAGACATAGTTCACTGGGAAGGCCCTGGGTTCAAAGCCTAGTCCAGCCAAAAAAACTAAAAGTTTTTTTTCCTTCTAATGATTATAACAAATATACATACCAATGTAAAATGGTAATAGAAACTGGATGCTAAAATCTCTACTATCTTTGCTATTTTTTTATAAATCTGAACATCTTTAAAAAATAAAATCTATTATTAAAAGATCAGGATAAGAAAGTAGATTGTGGAAAGATGGTGACAAGAGTTTAGCTTTTGATCTCCCATTGCTTTCCCAAAACATAGATGGAATAACCCCAAGATAGCAAAATTGAAGCTCATAGAAAACAATGCAACAATATTAGGTGACCAAGTATCCCCAGAATCCACTAAGTACATGCACATAGGAATAAACCTTTGGTAGCTACAAGATGTAAGTGGGATGTCTGAGCAGAAACAAAAAGGAGCAGAACACCAGAATTCACTGAAAAACACAGTGAATCAGTCTAGGAAGAATGGCAGAAACAGAGCAGCTTCTGTGGGGTCCAGCTCAGGCATCAGATCGAGAAGATCTGGGGGTGCAGTGACTGATGGACCTGGAGCAGTCTGGGACCTATAAGCTCTCATAACCCATGAGCCTCAGCTCTTTCTGGAAGAAGTCCCTGCTGAAGAGAAAGTGCTGGCAAAAGTACCTACACCAGGGGCTGGGGATGTAGCTCAGCGGCATAAGCTCCTGCCTTGCAAGCAGGCAGTCGTGAGTTCGATCCCTGGTACCGATTTAAAAAAAAAAGTACCTACACCAAGCAGGGCCAAGCAATAGACTCAAAGGAGAGGAAAGTAAGGGAGCAGGAAATAGCAGAAGGAAAGGGAGATCTCAGATAATACCAGATCAAAAGGAACCCGCTGCACTGTTGGTGGGCATGTAAACTCGTACAACCACTGTGATAATCAGTGTGCAGATTCCTCAGAAAACTAAAACTAGAAGTTCCATTTGACCCAGCTTTTCCATCTCTAGACATTTTCTCAAAAAAGTTAAAGTCATCATATTACAGTGATACATGCATACCCATGTTTATAGTAGCATAATTCATAATAGCTAAATATTAGAAATGGCATTTATGCTTATCAACAGATGTACACCTGCTGATAAAGAAAATGTGATATTTATACACAATGGAGTACTATTTTGCCATATGGAAAGATAAATTTGAGTCATGGACGCATTTTGAGACTACAGTGTTAAGTGAAATAAATTAGACACACAAACTTAAAAACTACATTCTTTTTCTTATATGGGAAACTCAAAATATAACTCAAAGAGCAAAATAAAAGATAGAAAATAGGAAATAGGAAGATAGATCTTTGGCAAGTGGGAAAGGGATTAGGAAATGTTGGGAGGGGTGGAGGATGAAACAAGAATCCAACTATTCACAAGGAATGAATTTATTATCAACTGCAAACATATACTATAAAAACTAGGATATAAACTTAACTTCTACCTTTATGATTTTTGTGAATAGTAAATAATATTAGCAGGGAAAAAAAGAAAATACTAGATCATATTTTGTTGTCTTTACAAGAACAACAGAAAAGGAAACTCTAGAGCCTGGAACCTAAAAAAGCCAATCACATCTCCAAAAATATTCAACTCACTTAAAAAATCCAGCAACAGAGGGGTAGTTTGGATATCAAAGCAAGACCAAATCAGTTATAAGGGAAAGACATTGTAATTGTCATCAAAACTATTGACAGCAATGTTTTATGCTCAAACACAACAGAATAACATTTAAGATACTTGAGGACATATGAGCTGTGGATTTTATATCCAGCCAAACCAACCTGCATATAGAAAGGTCATGCACCAACTTTTAATAATATGCAAGAATTCAAGAATGCGCTCTTTATCATCTCTTCCAAAAAAAATCCACCAGTAAAGTAGTCTTAGCAAAAACTGTCAGGCCGGAGGCCGGGAGGGGCGGGCCCCCGCGTAGGCTGCCTGGTGCGCAGCGGTGAGTGGGAACACCTAACCGGCGCAATTCGATCAGGCTGTGGCTGACAGGGAGAGAAGCTGGGCCTCTCATATAAGCTTGCATATATAAGGAACAGAGAATATGGGAAGAGGCAGCAACAAGAAAGGCTCCTCGGCCCCCAATTCTGAGAAACAGGCAATAGCGGACACCGCACCAATACACATAAAGCACCATATAGAGAGCCTCATAGACCAATTCAGGAATGAAGTTATCAACGACCTGAAGCTAGAAGTATGCAAAATAGTTAGAGAAATGCTAAGCCCCACCCAAGAAAAAACAGATGGTGGAATGGAAGAACAGAAAAAGAGGGGAGAATTGTTTGATGGAGAAAACAGGGAAAGCATAGAATACGTGAAGCAGGTTCAAAGGGACTACCAAGAAACTAAGAAGTCTATCGAAGACTGGCATAACAGCTTGAAAGAAACTAAGGACAGACTATCTGAACTGGAGGGCAGAATTGTAATATGGGAGAATGAAATGAAAAACTTCTTAAAAATAACAAAGAAACAAACAGCAATAATACAAAGACAAGAAGATGATAAGAGGAGCCATAACTTAAGGATTAAGAACATAAAAGAAGAAGTAGGGACACAAACAAATGAACTACAAAAGCTACTCACAGAAATAATCCAGGAGAATTTTCCTAATTTAGCAAAAGGTAAAGATACTCAGATGTATGAGGCATACAGGACCCCAGCTACCTACAACCCAAACAGAGCAACACCCAGGCATATAATAATAAAAATTCCAGAAATTCAATACAAGAACAGAATATTAAAAGCTGTCAGAGACAAGAAACAGACCACTTACAAGGGAACACCCATCAGAATTACAGCAGATTTCTCTGCACAAACCATCAAATCACGAAGAGCGTGGGGGGAAATAATTCAAGCTTTGAAAGATAATAATCTCCAGCCAAGATTGAGATATCCTGCACAACTGTCCCTGGAAATTGATGGGAAAACAAGGTGCTTCCAGGATAAAGAGGAACTGGGGGAATTTGCAACCACCAATTCAACTCTACAGAGAGTATTGCAAGATATTCTAAAAAAAGAAAAATACAAAGAATCCAGAAATAGTGGAGGCCACGACTAATGGAGCAGAGAACAAAGTGACGAAGACAAACTGACAGCTACTGACAGAATAAGAGCTCAACAGAAATGAGACAGAGAAGATTGGATGATAGGAACAGCTATTTTGGAGAAAATGACATCTTAATAGGTAATACTGATTTAGTATCATCTTGTTTTGAAGTCTCATCTAGCTTTTGTCCTTCTGTCTCCAATGGTCTAAATAGGTTGTATCTTACTGGATTTTATTATGTACAATAGTATAAGCAAAAACCTTTTAAAGACAAGGAGATTATACAGAAACCATTATTCATTTTCTGTTAGTCGATTCTAAATACTCTGTAATGCTGTCATTCTCTTAAATGGTTTTACATTGTTTTGATATACTTAATGCTACAGTATACGAAGTTGTACTCAAGGATTTCAAGGAAAGAGACAATATGGTAACTACTTTTAGGTCAGGATTATCTGGTGGTGAAACACTATTCTGCTTAAATGGTTATGTTTTGATCTGTGCTGTTTCGTTGTTATGCCCTCTTTTATCTCAGTCTCCACTCCATTATTTACTTTTTTAATACTTTTTAAAAAAATTTTTATCCTTTTAATTAAAGGAAAAAAATAGCAGGATATATTATAGTAACCCACTTTGACTTTCCATTACCTCGATTTAAAGCCCTGTATTACTCTCACCATCTGGTTTTTAACTGATGTTCCCCTATTCTGTTTTGCTGGATAGTATCAGGTTCGAAAATTTAGGCATCAGCTGTGAAGATAATGAGATTCATTATAACGCCCATTCTCGTTGACTTTTATCTACTTTTGAAGACCTACAATGTCTCCAATGGTTTGGCTTTGTCGGTTTTGTTCTTTACTGTTTTGTTCAATTGTATTATAACTAATGGTATAGGCAATTCTATTAGAGATAGCGGGAGGCATTATGGTAACCATTGTTGATCACCTTGTATTATGTTTTTACATTATCTATTATGTCCACCCTTTTGACTTGACGGATTCTGTTCTGTTATGTCACATTTGGTTTTACTCTCTTCCAAAAAAGTAATAAGAACCGTGAGAGCAATGAAATCCAAAATGTGTAATAGTCATTGTACAAAAGAGACGAAAAGAAAGTGCTCTAAACTATATAACTGCATGCATATTTAAGTGTATAAGATAGAATATGATATCACAGAGTTTTATTGGATCATTGAACAGAACTGTTTGCAGTATCATTGATGGAATGTCCACTTTACAAGCTTTAATTTTGTGACTTGAACAATTATTTCTAAGATGACAGTATGTAATCCATTAACTAGTGACTTTCTACTGTTCATTTTTTTTCTGCAATCTGTATAACTTGTACCCTTTCTCTGCTTTTTTTTTCTTTTCTCCTTAAATAAAATAAAATAAAAAAAAAACTGTCAGGCATAGTGGTGCACACCAATAATCCCAGAACTCCAGAGGCTGAGGCATGAGGACCTCCATGAATTCAAGGCCAGCCTGCACTACACAGTGAGTTTCAAGTCAGTCTGGACTACATGGTGAGACCTTGCTTCAAAAAAGAAAGAAAGGAAGGAAGAAAGGAAGAGAAGAAAAGAAAAAAGCAAATGATAACTGGAAAGATACCTACAAGCACTGGTGGTAAACATTAACTATAAATGTAGCTGAAAACTTAATACCAAGTGATGGTTATAAGTAAGCCAAGTTACTATGTGGTGATTATTTGATCCAACATTGTAAACAATATAACTAATACGAAATAGGGGAAGATGGAAAATGTATATGCAAAGTAGAATAAACTTCCTGATTGCCTTATAAGTATTATCTGAGAGCTTAAAAATATTACTTCAAACACTGCTGGAAAAGGAAGTGACACAGAGAAGTTACTTACTACCTAATTTTAATGTTACTCATGTTATGGGAATAAAAGATGAGGTCCCATCCAGAGCAAAGGAGAAATGAGGACTAGTGTAATTATATAAAAGTACGACTATAAAGGTAACTTTTAGAACAAAAAGTGGAACCTTCCTAAATACCAAAAGGATACATCGAGAGAGAGAATGAAAAAGTTGTGTGTAATACGATATATAAAACATAAAAGATATATGACATAAGTCATCATCACAATAAAACATAAGTGAGCCAAATATATTGAATGTATGGTGTAAATACATACAATGCACCTATTAAAATAAGAGAGTCTCAGTTGATGGCTGGGATGGAGAAAGGGAAAAAGAGGGAAGGGAAAAGGACTAAAACAAAATACAAACGCGTTATACTCCTAGCTTCACTTAGTTACTGAAAAGTTTGGGCTAATCTCAGGAGAGTTTTTCATGTCCGTATCTTGTACTCTGATTAACTACTTAAAAATAACAATACTTAATGTATTAACCACTTTTCTTCTATTATTTTGTTATGAAATTTTTAGTTTTTTTCCATAAAAAGATTCTTAGATTGACTAACAAAGCAACTTGAAAACCTACAAGAGACACAAAAAGCTAAGAGTTTCAGATCTCTGTCTCAGTTATTAAATTTTAAATGAATAAAGACACCCCTAGAACATATGTATACAAAAACAAAAATTAAAAATAAAACTGTCACAATCTTGTTGTCTGATAAGATAGAACTTGTTAAATCCTCTTCCCCAAATAACAGAATACAGCTGTTCTTATTTGTAAAACTTTATCTTTAATTGATAAAATAATACAAGTTGACAAATACATACACAGGATACAATGTGTTTTTATAAATCATATACATTATAGTATGATTAAATCAAGCTAATTAATATAACTCATTTCATATACTTATTTTTGTGTGTGGAACATTTAAAATACTTAAAATCTATTCTCTTTGCAATTTCTATGCTTTATGGTAGAACTCAACAGTTTATTACTGTTGTTAGACACTGTAGCTTTTTAGGTGCACTTGAAGTAGCAACCATATTTTTTTTTCATCAAAATTGACCATATTTTTGGTTACACAAAAGAAAAAAGACTAAATAAGTCCCTAAAAAGAAAAATTTACAAAACTTTCTACAGTCTAACAAAATTATAACTTAATAATAAGATTTTAAAAATAATGTTTTCAACAATTCTGAATCAATGAGGGACTACTAAATTACACTAGAGAATTTCTTGGAACTAGGAATAAAAGCATGACATGTCAGAATCTATGATATACAAAAAGGAGTAACTGAAATTACAATTTTAAGCACCTACATCTAGGTAAATAAAAATATGTGAATCAAGCACCAACTCAAAAATTCAGAAGACTCTACCGTGTAAACCAACACTAATCAGCAAAGATAAATTAATAAAGCTTTAAAATAAAATTAAAGGAAAAAAAATAGCAGGATATATTATAGTAACCCACTTTGACTTTCCATTATCTCGATTTGAAGCCCTATATTACTCTCACCATCTGGTTTTTGACTGATGTTCCCCTATTCTGTTTTGCTGGATAGTATCAGGTTCGAAAGTTTAGGCATCAGCTGTGAAGATAATGAGATTCATTATAACGCCCATTCTCGTTGACTTTTATCTACTTTTTAAGACCTACAATGTCGCCAATGTTTTGGTTTTGTCGGTTTTGTTCTTTACTGTTTTGTTCAATTGTATTATAACTAATGATATAAGCAATTCTATTAGAGATAGCGGGAGGCATTATGGTAACCATTGTTGATCACCTTGTATTATGTTTTTACATTATCTATTATGTCCACCCTTTTGACTTGACGGATTCTGTTCTGTTATGTCACATTTGGTTTTACTCTCTTCCAAAAAAAGTAATAAGAACCGTGGGAGCAATGAAACCCAAAATGTGTAATAGTCATTGTACAAAAGAGACGAAAAGAAAGTGCTCTAAACTATATAACTGCATGTACATTTAAGTGTATAAGATAGGAAATGATATCACAGAGTTTTATTGGATCATTGAACAGAACTGTTTGCAGTATCATTGTTGGAATGTCCACTTTACAAGCTTTAATTTTGTGACTAGAACAATTATTTCTAAGATGACAATATGTAATCTATTAACTAGTAATTTCCTACTGTTCATTTTTTTTCTGTAAATCTGTATAACTTGTACCCTTTCTCTGCTTTTTTTTTCTTTTCTCCTTAAATAAAATTTAAAAAAATAAATAAATAAAATAAAATTAATGAGTTAGGAGAAAAACAGGACAAAAAATAAGAAAAGCAGGGCTAATAAATTAAGTTTGTTCTTTTAAAAAAAACCTAAGTAATACAATCAAGAAAAAAACAAAAACAGAGGAAAAGTACAATTGGTTAAAATTAGAAAAAAGGAAAAATAACTACAAAAACAGAAATTTTTCCAACTAATGAAGCTGACTTACATAGCTCTCGTAATTCTTATAACCTAAAAAAGTAAATATTTCTTAAAATACAGCTTTCCAAAATTGATACTAATAGAAATGTTTCTAAAAAAGAAAATCTAAGTAGGACAACTTTCATAGAAAAAGAGAAAATATTTTAAAACTCATTTTCAAACAAGAAAAGCACCAATCTCATGTGATTTCATAGGAGGCACCTATGGAATCTTTAAAGATCAAATGATTTATACAATTTAAACTATTCCAAAGCACAGAAAAATAAAGAAAATTTCTAATTTTGTTTCATTAAGTTTAGTAATGGTGATTCCAAACTTGACAAAAAAAATGCACCCAAAAAAGTCTTACATCTGACTTACATTGATGCAAAAACCCTCAATAAAATACCAAACAGAATCCAAAATCATATATGAAAATCAATATATCATGATCAAATGGAATTTGGTCTATAAACATATGGGCAAGTAAATAGTAAGAAATCCACTGATGCAAGCCAGTCTATTAGAGAAAAAAATCGTATCTTCACATCTGATTTTCCAAAAGAGACATTTGCTAATATTCAATTTATATTCATTTTTGAAAATACTCAGTAGGAGTCCATGAAAGCTCCTTGAAATATATACACCTTAGCCATTTAGGAAAAATTTAAGTGGAACCATTTCTTACATCATAAGCCAGGATAGATTCCAAAAAGATGAGAAATTTAAATGTACTCCCAAAATGACAGTATAAAAATACTATTAAGGATATTGGGAGCTTCTCCTATGACCTGAGAGAAATAAAAACTTTCCTGTGATTCAAAATGAGAACAGGAGAAAATTCAATATAACAGCATAAAAAGTAAAATATTCTCCATAGCAAAGTAGAAAGACAAATGATAAACTGTGAAAAAAAATTCCAAATTATGTTACAAAGGATTAAAATCTCTAAAAGGTAAAATCTAAAGCTAGGGAAGTCAGCGAACTTCTATACACTACAGATGTAGTGAACACCTATAATTCCAGCACTCAGGAAGCTGAAGCAAGCAGGACCAGGAGTGTGGGCCAGCCTGGGGTACACAGGGAGACCCTGTCACAGAAGAGGAGGAGGGAGGAGGATAAGGGAGTGGGGTGTGTGTTGTCAACAGCTCTACAGCAAAAAAAAAAAAAATAAAAAAGTGGTATGAACAGGGTATAAAAATAAATGTAAATGACTTTCCACTGTTTAAAAATATGTATAGCCATGTCCTTAATAAGATGAACATCAATTGACAGAGTACTGTTTCTCGCCTACCTGTGTGGGAAGAACCCAAAGTTTGACAGCTACATCAGTTATCTATTACTGTGTAACAAATAACCCCAAAACTCTGTGAACTAAACCACAGCTATTTACTAGGCAGGGCTGAGCACTTCTGTACTCTGTGCAGCCTCAGCCATGGCCATTCCCTGGGCCCTGACTTCCCAGACCCCTGTCCAGCTGCCTCGCTCCCCTGGGTCTGCCCCCCGGGCACTCAGAGGAGGCTGCAGCAGAGGCCTGGAGTCCTTTCTCAGTGGAGGAAGCAGCCTCCCAGCCCTCAGGAGTAGCAGCTCAGGAACAAAGCAGACTTCACGGGCTTTTCAGAAGCCGTAGAGTTCTCCTGCCACTACACTTGACTTGACTTCCTGCTCAAAGTGGTTAAAAGGCCCCAGAACAAGTTAGATGACCACAAGGGATGCTGTTGCAGCCACCTTTGGTAAGTGACTCTGCCACACAACCCATTTTGCTGGTGAAGGCAGGGCAAAATGAGTACTGCTGTTCAAATGCTACCATCCTTTGAGAAGCAGTTTGGCAAAATTTAATAAAATCTACATAGCATGTAACCAGTTGGCCCAACACGATACCACTTCTAGAAACAACATCTTAAAGACAGGCTGGCAAAATATGAAAGCACATAGCTGAGCACGGTGGTGCACATGTAATGGCAACCCTTGGGAGACTGAGGCAGAAGGATTGCCAGCTCAAGTCCCATCTGCGTGACTGAGCAATACTCTGTCCAATTAAAAAAAAGGACTGGGGATGTAGCTTCGTGACATGGCACCCCCACATGCAATCCCCATTACTGCAAATATATGTGTATGTTATTTTTCATTACAGCACTAGTTGTAACAAAAGACTGGTGGGGGGAATGTTCATCGTTGTGTAAGGAAGTGCATACACAAACATAAACCACATGGTGTGACACTACGCAGTTATAAATAGGAATCAAGATACTGCTATACAATACTATGTAGTAGTTTCTAGAATATTGTGTTACAGGAGAAAATGAGAAAAGGGAGGAAAATATACATAGTATGTGCCATATTTTTTATTTTATGTAGAATATAAATACATAGACTTTTACACTTTTTAAACAGAAGGATAAATAACTCTCTTAAAAATGGAGTAAATGAGCTTGAGAGTACATAAGGCAGACTTCTTTTCTTTATTTTTATTATTGCATATTTGTCATACATGTTGAGCGCACTCATCATAGGGAATTTGCACCTGTACCTAACACACAGGCAGATTTCTTTGACTATACCTTTGCTTACAATATTTCACAGTGAGATTCACTACCTATGTAATCATAAAACAAAAATACACTTATAAAGTAATACCTAGAAATCAAAAGTAAAATACAGCAAGTGAACCTAGCTATAGCATATCCACCCAGGAAGAACCAGCCCAAAGGACAGTATAAAAGTGTATGCATTCCTAGTGGGAGAAAAAAAACCCTTTTAAGTGGTTTTCAGTATTCAAAATGTTGGTATATCTGTTGATGCTCATCTTATAAGATTAGTATATGTGTAATATAGAATAAGCCAAATAAATAACTTGGTGACATTGGAAACTACACTTTGAGGTAACTACTGACATAAGATCAATGAGGTTGCATTAAAAACTACAATCTTCTCTAGGTGTGATGGCACACATCTGTAATCCCAACTGTGACTTGGAGGCTGGCCTGGTGAGTTCAAGGCCAATCTCGACTATATAGTAAGAGCCTGTCAAAAAAAAAAAGCTAGAAAAACTACAATCTTGCATTTGAAACAGAAGTATCAATACGAACTCATGAATAATTTTACCCAACATACATACATAAATACATACACCTTTCCTCGTTCTGTTCATTTAAAAGGTCAACAATAATAATCATTAACAACCATGAGTTTGAAACACATTAAGTATACTTAATTTCTGAGTTTATATTGATGCTAAGTCACTGGATGCTAGCGTGGTGGCTCATGCCTGTAATTCCAGTACTTGGGAGTCTGAGGAAGAAGGATTGGAATGAGTTCTAGACTATCCTTGGCTACTTTGTGTGTTCAAGGCCACCCTGAAATGTAGAGCAAGGCTCTGTCTCAAAAAATTGAAACAAACAAAACAAAAAATAAATCAGTGAATTTCAAAAACAAAACGGAAGGAAATCCCCCATATTTGCTATATTGCATACTGTCCTCCTCCCAATAGATGCTCAGACTATCAGCCTTAGGCCTGCAAAGTCAATCAAACAACACAAGCATTTAGTTGTTTTGTTTTGTTTTATCTCAGTTGCTGTGAACTCAGCCTGTCCTCTGAACCAGCCAGTTGCTCGTGGAGGTAGTGTTGATGGGGAAGGGTGTTCTTGATTCTCAGCCAGTGCATCAGTTGGCTCACAGTAAAGGAGACCTGGCTTGTCTCTTACTAGACCCCACATGTTCTCCAGATAGAGGATTGATATCTAAAAAATATAAAGAGCTCAAAAAAATTAGACCTCCCCAAAAGAATAGACTCAATCAAAAACAGGAAAGGTAAATAAGTAGACGCCTCTCATAAAAAGTCAAGTGGACAATAAATACATTTTAAAGATGCTCAGCATCTCTGGCCATTAGAAAAACGCAAGTTAAAACAACACTGACATTCCATCTTACTCCAGAAAGAACAGCCAACATCAAGAAGTCAAATAATAACAACAAATGCTGGCGTGCATATGGGTAAAAGGAAATACAGAAAATTTTGGTGGGAATGTAAACCAGTACACTCACTATGGAAATCATATGGACATTCCTCAAAAAACTTAAAAATAGAAATTCCATTTGACCCAGCTATTCTGCTTATAGATATCTTACCAAAAATGTTAAAGACATAACGTCACAGTGATACACGCGTGGCTATGTTTATAGTAGCATAGTTCATAATAGTTAGGTCTTGGAAATAGCCTATATTCCATCAACAGATGAGTGGTAAAGAAAATGTTTTATCTACATACAATAGTGTATTACTTTGCCATGAAGAAAGATAAATTTGAGTCATGCAGGGAATGAGGATTTAGCTCAGCGGCATAAACACCTTCCTGGCAAGCATGAGGTGGTGAGTTTGATTCCCCAGTATAAAAAAAAAAAACAGCTGAGTCATGCATAGGAAAATGGATACACCTTGAGACTATAATGTTAAATAAAATACATTAGACATATAAGCATAAATACCATAAAGCTTCTCTTATAGGAAAAGCCCAAAATATAAATAAAAAGAAAAATAAAAGATAGATGGTAGGAAATGGGAGAGAGATATTTTGCAAAAGGAAACAGTGATGGAGGGGGACAGGTGGGAGAATGGAGGTAGGGGAGGATAAGGGTATTAAAAAAATTAAGATGTGTTATGTATATGTACCAACTTCCCATGAAAAATATAATCATTACTAATAAAAATATAGTTACTAATAAAACTAATAAAAATAAATAAATAATAAAAAACCAAAGTCAAAAAAGAGGGCTGGGGAATCTATGCCTTACAAATGAAACAAAGTTGGTCATGAATGCCTCTTGAGTTCAAGCAATGTGTACATCAAGTCTAGTAAACTATTTTTCAGTATATGTTTAAAATGTTCCTCTAAAAATATTTAAACAGAAAGATAAAGTGGGGATAGGAGAAATGTTCATCAGTCAACATCACTGACAAGCACTTGTCTACAATCTAAGATAAATATTAATGTACACCAGTTAAAATCATGGCCAAAGGTGTTATTCCAGAAGAGTTTCTCTTTGACTTCCAAGTAGCCAGAGCTCTGTCCATAAGAAGGTGTGGGACAGCTGGGATCTCCTGATCCGAACCCTGGGTCCTAGTCCTCATTTTCCAGGATGCTGTTGCCTACATATCAACTTCCTGTTACTTGATTAAACTTTGCTTGACTTTTTTCTATGATCAAAAATTTGCTGCTAATATTTGTTTTGATCCTCAACATAGTAAGTACTTTGGCAAATTGTTGAACAATTAATTTAATTAAAACATTAAATATTTCATAATTCTCAACTTAATCAATGAGGAAAATACACAGGGTTGAGACAGAGCGTGGCAACCAGATCAACACACACCCACAGAAGCATGCACATGTGAACACACGCCACACACAAACAACCTGGGACCCAGTGATGGCCAAATAGAAAATGAGATTAAAAAGTATATTTACAATAGCAGCAAAAGCATTGGGAAGTTTTCATTGAATATAAATGATTAAAATACTGTGAGAAATTTAAGAATAAATATGTTTATACAAATAACGTGCAGCTCTTACGCAGTTGCTGATCCCTGAGTGTTAACCACTGCAAGCCAAACTGACCTCCCAGACTTCTTTGCCCTCCCCGCCTCCACCACCCTCTGCCCACTCCAAGCCCCAGGGCTTCTTGGCCAGGCCTGGCAGCACGTAGCACTGCACAAGCCGTGCGGAAGCACTGATTATCCTTGGCAGCAGGAGCCCGGCTTGTGACTGGCCAAAGGAGGTCTCAGGGTCACTTCAGTGTGACTTGCTCAAACTATTTACTTCCAAGCAGGCAGAAGGCAGAGAAAGGCATGTGTACAAGACCTGCAGAAACCTTAGACTGGTTCCATTTCCCTGCCTGCCTCATACCAAAATGTAAGTCCAAAGCTTTCCATGCAAGCCCCGGAGAAAGTGAAAAGTCAGTCCTAGGGAACAAGAAGTGAGGAGCCACGGGAGCAGACAATGCCAGGCCTCAGCTTTATCTTGGAAATGGGAAGGGACAGCGGCAAGGAAGGAAGGTTGCAATCAAATCAAGGCTGTGTAATGGAAAAAATCGTACATCTGTGCGTTTCCCACACTGTAGGAGAAAAGGAAATCCATGACCTCCAGGCCCCTCGTGATCACCTCCACCTGGAGGCCATGCCATACAACCCAACCATATCTGTGATATATTGTCCTGTTTCTAGAACATCAATTCGGAATGCGTGGAATAACAGCACACAGTAATGGACCCAGGAGTTCTGTGCTGTGGTGATTCAACATTTTGAAGTTAGAGAGAGTGTTTGCATGACATTTATGTGTGCTCAATTTAGAAGGACTTGTTCAGTTTAAAATGGATAGTTTAATGTTATATGAATTTCATCTTAACAAAAAAATAAGATTGTTCAATATAGTTAGCAACTATATTTAGCAATTAATTTAATTTAATTTAATTTAATTTAATAGAAAATTAACACCCAGGAGTCAATTACCTTGCCAATGATCGGATACATTTCTGGTTGTCACATTTGGGAAGAACAAAAACAGAAACTTCCAATCAGAAAAGGCAATGGGAAGAGGGAGGAACCCATTTTACAATAGAAGCCAAAACTGAAAACACCTACAGCTAAATGTAAGAAATGTGGGATCTCTACTCATTAAAACTATCTTAAACCATTACACCTAATTTACTGGGGGTATATATATGGAAATATGGCAAAAATTGGCCATAATCCTAAATGGGAATTCTGGGTATTATGCCAATGGTAATTTACCCACCAGGATCTATAAATTAAATGCATTTCTTAATTGCAACTTTGGAAGAGATTGTGCTGTCTAGAATTATGCATTTTAGTATATGTGCTGCCAAGGTGGGCATGGAATTATGAATTTTAAAATGTCAATTTTTTCTGGAACTTAAAGAATATACTCTCTAGTTCACTTAAAAACACAATCCCAGCCAGCCGCAGTGGTACACACCTGTAATCCCCACACTCGGGAGGCTGAGACAGGAGGATCACTGCAAATTCCAGGCCAGCCTGGGCTACATAGTGAATTCAAGAACGTGTCTCAGAAAAGCAAAAAACAAAAAACAAAAAGCAAAACGAAACCAAAAAAAAAAAAAAAAAAAAAAAAACGTACAGCAAACACCAGGTGACAGGTGCCGCTCCTTAAAAATACATTCCCACATCTCCATGAGATTTTATTGCTTTGGCTCCTTTCTGCTTTTCCAGAATAAAAATGAAATTGTCCTTTATAGGAAATGACCACCATGTGAAAAGTTAAGTTGGTGAAAATTTCTCTACAATGATTCTGGAGAAAGCCTGGAGCTCAAGCGCCTTTCTATGTTGACAAATCTGATGATGTAAAGTCTTCACACTGACATGTCCAACATCTGTGGCCTGTCTCCCACCCATGGCCCCAGCAGCCAGCTGCAGTACTACAGGCTGAATCAAGATATGAGTAGCATCCCTGCCCTACAGCCTCCCCCTCCCCTCCAGCTGACCACCAGCTTCCTTCAAGGGGCCTCCCATGCACAGCTGAGAACAGACAACCTCATTCAGCCATCCAGCTCTGTCCACCTCCCTGCCTACTCAGGAGACCTCCCCGGCTACCTCACAGAGGCAGAAGTGCACACTCCAGCAGCAGGAGAGCTGGAAATGCACCAGCACAGGTGCTGGAAGATAGATTGTGGTGCAGAGTCACTACAGGTAGATAAGTACTGCACTCGGTGGACTCCTCGCTCTGTAAGAGAGCAGGTCTACACAGGACCCTGCCTCCTGCTCTGCGACAAAACCAGTCCACATCAAACAGAAGGCCAGCTGCCGCATCCACACTCACGGTTCTCAGATAGAGATGGCTTTACCAGGGGACATTTGCCAATAACTAGACGTTTCTGGGTGTCCCATCTGGGCAGGGGGAGTATCTAGATAGGAGAAATCAGTGACGCTGCTAAACGTCTGCAACACAGAGCCTGCAGCAGCTCCCTCAACGAAGAGTTATCCAACCCAAATGACAACAGTGCCAAAACTGAGAAGCACTGTGACGTGTGCATGAACGTGGAAGCCGATCATTTGGGAGTTCAGCTCCCACTCTGACACTGGTTTATTCAGAAACTATTTATTTCTCCGTGCCCCAGTTTTCTCATCTGAAAATGGTGTTAATGGTAACTATTTCACAGAGTCATGAAAAATAGGAGTGATTTGGTGTATAAAATACCTGGCACAGCGTCGGTCCTCAACAAATGTTTTCCTTAAATGGGAAAGATCTAGATGTATTCTTAAATGTCTCTATGAACCAATTGGAATTCTTGGAATTTGAAAGAAAAGATTTGAATCACGTAAGCATGAGAGATTTGTATTATTTCAGAACTACTGTGGATAAAAGATTAGGAAAAAAATATAGATGCACAGAAACATAGATACATTAAAATGTTTATGTTTATACACAGTGCTTTCAAATGCTTTTACTTCTGTACAGTTGGGTTATACTTCTAGGCGGCTTTTTTCCTTTTCCACAAGGGATTCTGTGGATCAAAACCTCATTCTTCCCCTTCCCCTGTATCTCTTCATCTCTGCTTATATCTACCCCTCAAATGCTGCCAGGGCTAGGCAAAGGCCAGCCCATTAAAGGTGAGTCACTGCCATCTGGTGGCAGAACTGCCAAGGGCCACAAAGATTTTATCTATTGGTTTGACTGCTGGTGAACTGAGAATCAGATCTGCCAGGCACAAAGCAATCATTAACGCAGCAGCATTCTAAGAAGTACAAAGGGCAGAAAGATGAATCAGCCAGCACTGTAGGCTTCTTGGGAACCTGATGGAGTCTTACAGTCCTTTCAAATAAGAGAGAAGAATTCTCTATTTAATAAATAAAAGTCATATAACCTCTTGTGCTCAAATGCAGAATTTTCCATATATGCCCATGCTATGCTGGAAGGAAATCATTTACAAAACGCAGTGTCCAAAACCACCTGTATACATGAGGTATGATAAAGAAAATACGCTGTTTAAATTTTTAAAAATACTCCACCCTTTTGACTTGACCGATTCTGTTCTGTTACGTCACATTTGGTTTTACTCTCTTCCAAAAAAGTAATAAGAACCGTGGGAGCAATGAAACCCAAAATGTGTAATAGTCATGGTACAAAAGAGAGGAAAAGAAAGTGCTCCAAACTATATAACTGCATGTATATTTAAGTGTATAAGATAGAAAATGATATCACGGAGTTTTATTGGATCAATGAACAGAACTGTTTGCAGTATCATTGATGGAATGTCCACTTTACAAGCTTTAATTTTGTGACTTGAACAATTATTTCTAAGATGACAATATGTAATCCATTAACTAGTGATTTCCTACTGTTCATTTTTTTCTGTAAATCTGTATAACTTGTACCCTTTCCCTGCTTTTTTTTTTCTTTTCTCCTTAAATAAAATTTTAAAAAAAAAATTTTTTTAAAAATACTACAGTAAAAGATACATTGCTCTTAATTTCCCTTGAAATACTCCCACTTTCATCAACACACTTACCCCACCATTCCTGACTCTTCCGAAGCTGCTATGGAAATCCTCTTCATGAATCACTGTGGCTGCATATATACCTAAGTACACAGCACGGATCAAGACAGAGAAACCTAAGGGTGACTTTTAAGCCTGATATGCTTTTCTCAATGTGTCCCTCCACAACTGTGTGAATCAGACTGTATTAATCAGAAGTAATAGTGAACATCCTTGTCTTGTTCCTAATTTTAGAAAGAAAGCTTTGGTTTTTTCCCCACTTAATACAATGTTAGCAGCAGGTTTGTCATAAATAGCTCTTATCAGACTGAGATATCCGCTTTCTTTAGAGTTTCTACCATGAAAGGACGCTGGATTTTATCAAAGGCTTTTTGTGCATCAAGTGAGATGATCATGTGATTTTCATCCTTGCTTCTGTTTATGTGATGAATTATATTTATTGATTTTCATATGTTGAAGAATCCTTGCATCTCTGGGATAAATCTGAGATAAGTTGGTCATGGTGAATGATCTTTTTGATGATTTGGTGCATTCTGTTTGCCAGTATCTTGAGGATTTTTGCATCTATGTTCATTAAAGAGATTGTCCTGTAGTTCTCATTTTTGGCTACTCATCCAGTTTTGGAATCATGGTAATGTCACCTTCCAGAAATGACTTTGGAAATACACTTCAGTTCCATTTCAGTTCCATTAAAGAGTTTGAGGTGTATTGGTGTTAGAGTTTCCCCAAAGTTCTTATACAAGTCAACAGTGGGTTTTTCTTAGTTGGTAAGTTTTTTATTACTGCTTCAATTTCATTGTACATTACTAGATTATTATTAAGGATTTTTAAGTCATCTTGGATGCATTTTGGTGACTCATGTATTCAAATTCTTTTCTGAGTTCTCCAGTTTATTGGAACACAAGTTTATGGAGTTGCTAGTAATCTGAATTTCAGTGATATCTATCGTGGGGCACCTTTTTCACTTCTAATTACATTGATTTATGTCTTTCCTTTTTTTATAATATTGGCTAAATATTTGTCTATTTTGTTTTTTCTTTCAAAGAACCAGATCTTTGATTCACAGGTTCTTAGTATTGTTTGTTTTTATTTTAAAGAGGATAAAACCAAGGAAAATAGAATAAAACCAATCATAATAAACCAGTATAAGTGATACAGGACTTCAAAACCTTATAAAGTCAACAATAGTTACCATAATGCCTTTGTTGTCTTCAAAATAGTACAGAAAACTTCAGATATAATAAAAACCAAACAGAACAAAATAAAATAGAAACAATAAACACAAAACAACAAATTCAATAAGCAAGCCAGTAGTAAATCCAAAATGGCTACCATAATATGTCTTGCTATCTTTTAAATAGTTGCTCATGCCAGCAGATTTAACATAATCAAACAAAAAAGAATAAAATCCAACCCAAGAAAACAATGAAAATGGTAGTTTCCTGGTGGGGATCGCTTCCCGGTGAGGCCTTGTTCTCATCCTCTGCAATGTGTGAATTGCACTGCCCATGTATGGCGCTGGTTTCTAGGTGGGGATCACCTCCTGATAAGGCCTGGTTTTCTCCCCATGCAGTCCATAAATGACACTGACTCACAAAGAGAGGCTTGGGTCTGCCTGGTCCCTCTCCAGTAGTGGCCCATGCGTGGCACTGGTTTCCAGGTGGGGATCAGTTCCTGATGAGGCCTGGTTCTCTCCCCGCACAGTCGGTTAGTATTGCTTTTTTAGTCTCCATTTCATTCAAAGATTAATTTTTATTAATATTTTTTAGCCCCACAAAGATAAAGTAGCATCATTTCAACATGTAATCAGTATTTTTTTTTTAATTTTCAGTGTGATAATTTACTTATTTCTGTACCAAGTGTTTGACATTCTGTGTAAATTTCACGCACATAGCACGTCTAAATTTGTACCAGCCACATGTCATACCCTAAGTCAGTGTGCAACCAGAGGCCTCCATTTTGGTGGCAGTGTAGTTTCTAGACTGAAAGCATCTGGTACAGTTTGTGTCTGGATGTCTCCCCAGGGCCTCATGCAGTCATGGCGGCAAGCTTCTAGAGTTTGTGATTGATTCACTTTCTAGTTCTGGGATTATGGGTGTGAGTGCTATATCCATTCTAGGTAGGTAGCCTACATAAAATATAAAGGACAGAAAGAATCTTCTCATGCTCTTCTCCCTCTTTGCTTTTGTTGTTTTCGCTGTCTTCCACCACCAGGAACTTTTGCCCTCGGCCATGAGTCACCTTGCCTTGGGCCAAGCAGATTACAGACTGAAACTTCCACAAATTGTAAGCTAAGTAAACCTTTTCTTCCTTAACTTTGGGTGTCAGGTATTTTGTCTCAGCAACAAGAGAAAAGTAACCAACACAGCATCTTTCCACAAAGCAGCTAGAGTGAAATTATCAGATCGTGTCACTTCCCCTTTCAAACTTTTCAGTGGTTTTCCCTAAGGATAAAATCCAGGGTCTTCTTTATAGTCCATGAGGTTCAACATAATGGAGCCTTCAGCCACCTCACTTTCCCCATCTCCTATTCTTCTGTCCATCCCTCAGCCACTTCCCTGCCCGGCCCCCTTTTATTGCCTTCAAGCCTGATAAATGAGTCCCCAGCCCAGTAGTCCCTCTGTGCTGGCTGTCTCCAGTGTCACCCTGCCCTAAACCTGCTTCCACTTATTCCAACTACGAAGTCCTTTTAGCACCATCTGATTGCATGCTGTGTGTGCGGCAGGAGTCTGAGAGAGGATCTGCCACCACAGGCCCTCTCTACCCAAGTGTGCCATCCTGCCATCTCCACATAGCTGGGGATGACAACTAAGATATCAGCCAAGTTCCCCCAGGCCAAGCCTAGGGAGGATCACAGGTCCTTGTTGTCTTCAGGGTCCCCAGATTTGCTTAGATGTCTCTGCCCAGTGAAGGCTGTGACCTTGGGTGAAACACTGGGTTATAGGAGACAGACACTTTTTATCCCCCTTCATTCTCTTCCCTTTCCCCACCCTGATCTGAGATCATTGTTTAGAAGCTGGCATTGAAAACCATGAAGAGATCTTCTCCCAAACTGGGACACTCACCTGGTGGCTGGGGTAAGTCCGACATTCCGAGCCCCGGGAAGACTATAAGATCATCTCTTCCAGAGCTCAAGGACCTGCCCAGAGCCCAGCCACAATGGGCTGCATTGGCAGGTTTCAGGCCTGCCCAAGACACACCCAGTGACCTTCTCCCAAACCGGGAAACTCAGCCGATGGCAGGGGTAAATTTGCGCACCACCCCTATCCCCAGGAGACTTTAAGATCATCTCTTCCAGAGCTCAAGGACCGGTTCAGAGCCCAGGCATACTAAACTAGCCTTGGGATGTTTTTGTTTTTGTTTTATCAGTGCCAGGATCAAACTCACAACCACGCGCTTGCAAGGCAGGTGCTTATGCCACTGAGCTAAATGGACCAACTATATTATGCCCAGTGACCTTCTTCAATTATGGGATTTGAGAGTAGGTGAAGTGAGTTCCAGGGTATTGGTCTTCACCCAGGGAGACCTTTAACCCATCATCCACAGTGGTTAGGTGCCTGCCCAGCTACTGGGAACACTGAAGGTGGCACAGGAGGGCCTGAGGGCCTAACTGGACCAGGCTCAGCAACTTCCATTCAGTCCCAGGAGCCTAGGGCATGGGAGACGATTTCCAACACATTCAGGGGAAGCCTTGGAATAACACTTGAAGCACAGAAATATAGGAAAATGACAAAGCAAAAGACCAAAATGCAATATCAAATCTCCAGCCCATCCCAAGAAACATTAGGAGCTATGTACATAGAGGAATATATATGCCATACACCTGAAATACCTGAAATAATAGCAACTGAAATAAAGAAGTAACTCCGGAAAGCTTTAAAGGAATTCAAACTAGAAATAATCTCCCAGGTAAAAGAAGAAATGATAAAAGAAATGAAAGAGATGCTGAACATATCTAAAGAAGACACAGTTAAAAAATTGGAGGAACTAAACAAAAAGGTAGAATCCCTGGATGAACAATATAAGAAACAAACAGAATACAGAATGCAGATGCAAAGAGATATACAGGAAATCAAAAATTCCATTGAAAGTTGTAAAAACCGCCTCAATGAAAATGAAGATGGGGCTGGCGGTTTAGCTCAACAGCATAAGCGCCTGCCTTGCAAGCAGGAAATTGTGAGTTCAATCCCCAGTACCGATAAAAAGGAAAAAGAGAGGAAAAAAAAAAAAAAAACAAGTCACAAAGAAAGTGAAGATAGAATTTCAGACCTCGAAGACAGGATTTCAGCTAGTGAACAGGAAAGGCAAGATCTTTTAAAAATAACAAGGAATCAGGAAATAACAATTCAACAGCTGCAAGATGATGCAAAGAAAAACATCATATGATTGATAGGGATAAATGAAAAAGGTGACAACATAAAGGATGTCAAGAGGATATTTAGAGAAGTAATAGCTGAAAATTTCCCAAATATGAAAATGGAAACTGACATCAGGATCAGTGAAGCATATAGAACTCCAAATAGTCATAACCAAAATAAAACTATACCCAGACATATAATAACCACCATCCAACATAAAAATAGAATATTAAAAGCTGTCAGAGAGAAAAGACAGATCACCTATAAAGGAAAACCTATCAGAATCACAGCAGATTCCTCAGCACAAACAATGAAGTCAAGAAGTGCATGGAGTGAAGTATTTCAGATCCTATAGGAAAATGATTTCCAACCAAGACTGATGTACCCTGAAAAACTGTCTTTCAAAATCCATGGAGAAATAAGGTACTACCATGACAAAGAACAGCTGAAGAACTTCATGATCACCAAGTCAACCCTGCAAAGAATATGGAAAGACAGTTTAGATACACTTAGGAAAAAACCACTCAGCAAAGCAGACAATTAAACAGAACAGAAAGCTAAACATTCAACAGCAGAAAGATAACATGTCAATAATAAACTAACATATAACAGTTATAACCATTAATGTAAATGGTCTCAATGCACCAATTAAAAGAAACAGACTGGCAGAATGGATCAAGAAACAACATCCAACCATATGCTGTCTACAAGAAACCCATCTAACCCAAAAGGATACTCACAGACTGAAAGTCAAAGGATGGAAAACAATACTTCATGCAACAGGAACCCAAAAAAAGCGGGGGGAGCTATTCTGTTTGCAGACAATGTGAACTTCAAATCACATGATCATTTCTATAGATGCAGAAAAAGCTTTCGATAAAGTCCAACATTCATTTATGATAAGAACCTTACAGAAAATTGGAATAGATGGTCTTTACCTCAATATAATAAAGGCCATCTATGGCAAACCAACAACCAGCATCATACTAAATGGCCAAAACCTTAAGTCCTTTACCTTAAAATCAGGCACAAGACAAGGATGTCCCTTATCACTGCTCCTATTTAATATAGTACTGGAAATACTAGCCAGAGCAATTAGACAAGAGAGAGAAATAAAAGGGGTAAAGATTGAAAGAGAAGAAGTTAAATTACCATTATTTGTGGATGACATGATACTCTACATAGAAGACCCCCAAAACTCCATTGAAAGACTCCTAGATATAATAAATAAATTCAGCAATGTAGCTGGATACAAAATCAATACTCAAAAATCAATAGCATTTCTATATACTGACAACAAAATCACAGAGAGAGAAATAAGAGAAGCCATACCCTTCACACTAGTAACCAAAAAATGAAACATTTAGGAATTATTCTCATGAAAGAAGTGAAAGACCTATATAGGGAAAATTATAATACACTGAAGAAAGAAATTGAAGATGATCTCAGAATATGGAAAGACATCCCTTGCTTGTGGATAGGAAGAATAGATATTGTGAAAATGGCCATTCTCCCAAAACAAATTCAATGCAATCCCAATAAAAATACCATCAACATACCTTATGGATCTAGAGAAATCACTCCTCAAATTCATCTGGAACCAGAAGAGACCTAGAATAGCAAAGACAATTCTAAGCAGCAAAGGCAAGGCGGGAGGAATCACAATCCATGACTTGAAGTTATACTACAAAGCAACTATAGTAAAATCAACATGGCACTGGAATCAAAACAGAGCCCAAGATCAGTAGAATAGATTAGAAGACACAACCACAGCTACAAACACATTCAATCACCTTATTTTTGATAAAGGGGTCAAACATGTTTATTGGAAGAATGATAGTCTCTTTAATAGATGGTGTTGGAAAAACTGGCTCTCCACATGATGAAAACTAAAACTAGACCAATGCCTATCACCATATACTAAATTAAAATCTAAATGGATCAAAGATCTGAATATTAAAACAGAAACACTAAATCTGTTGGAAGACAAATTGAGTAAAAACCTTGAAGACATAGGGGTAGGTAGAGAATTCATGAATAGGAATCAAACCACACGGGAAATACTTCCCAGAATCAATAACTGGATTGCCTCTTATTAAAAAGTTTCTGCACATCAAAAGAAATCTCTAACATAGTGAAAAGAAAACCCATAAATGGGGAAAAAATCTTAGTGAACTGCCCCTCAAAGGACTTCTCTCTAAAACATATAAAGAATTTAAAAAATCAGACCCCCAAAATTCAAAGATCCAATCCAAAAATGGGCATCTGAGATGAATATACAATTCTCAGATGAAGAAATACAAATGGCAAATAATTAAATGAAAAAAAATGTTCATCATTAGTCATTAGAGAAATGCAAATTAAAACCACACTGAGATTCCATCTCACTCCAGAAAGAATGGCCAGGATCAAGAAAACTACCAACAACAAATGCTGGAGAGGCTGTGGGGAAAAAGGAACTCTCTTGCAGTATTGGTGGGAATATAGACTGGTGCAACCACTGTGGAGATCAGTCTGGAGATTTCTCAAAAAGCTGGGATTGGAAGTCCCATTCAATCCAGCTATTCCACTTCCAGGCATATTCCCAGAACTGAAACAGTGATATATGTGCACCCATGTTTCTAGCAGCACAATTTGTAATAGCCAGATCTTGGAAACAACCTAAGTGTTCATCAACTGAGGAATGGATAAAAAAGTTGTGATATTTTTATACAATGGAGTACTACTCAGCTATAAAGAATGATCACATTGAGATATTTATAAATAAATGGGCACAGCTTGAGACCATACTCATAAGAGAAATAAATCAAACTCACATGTATAAATACGGAATAGTTTCCCTACTGTAAGAAATGGTAAGAATACATAAAAGTATGTTGTAATTATTATTCCCAATCATATTGAAGTCATATAATGTTTTCACTCATTAATTGCAATGGTTTTAACCTGGGTTGTTTGATTTTTATTGTCTGTGATGGTATGAACAGTTATTTTGAAAACAAGAAAATATAGTAGCTAGTACTGATTTAATATCATCTTGTTTTGAAGTTCTATGAAGCTTTTGTTCTTCTGTTTCCATCGGTTTATCATGTTGTATTGGATTTTATTATATGTGAGAGTATAAACAAAATTTTTTATAGACAAGGAGATAATATAGAAACCATTGTTCATTTTCTGATAGTTGGTTATAAATACCCTGAAATACTTCATTCTCTTGAATGGTTTTACACTGTCATGTTGTGTTTGATGCTATAATATATGAAGTTACACTCAAATATTTCAAGGAAAGAGACACTATGTTAGCTACTGTTATGTCAGGTTATCTTGTGGTGAAACACTATGTTGTTTAAATTGTTCTGTTCTGACCTGTGTTATTATGTTGTTATGTCCTCTTTTATCTTAATCTCCTTCTTTCTTTTAATTAAAAAAAAGAAAGAAAACCATGAAGACTCCTCTTTGCCTTGATTTTCCACTAATAGGCTAAGTACTCCCATACTTTTTTATTCACATTTCTGAATTCTCCTCTAAAAACATGACTCTTCTAGTCTAAGAGGGGCTCAAGGATGCAGAAAAGTGTGAGCTTGGGAAGGTAGTATTTGGCATTGTATTCCTGTCACTTATTGAAAGGCATTTCTACCAAGAGATATTTATCACACCTCAGTAATAAAAATGTAAACCAAGTTCTAACATGAGCCATAACCCCATGAATCACACTATGATGTACTTCATTCACAGCTTGTAATTTTCTCAGATAAGTGGACATACATTTGCAAAAGGGCCAGCCTGAGCCTTCCTGTCTACAAGGCTCCAGCCTTCTGGCCCACCCACGTTAGCAGGTGCAAGTAAACACCCAGCCACAGAATCAGAGGTTGATCAAGTGACACACAAATTCATGTGCTGACAGCCTCCACAAAACCATCCCTTGTACCCAAGATTGACTGCATGTCTATTTATTACTGATGTTTTATAGTCAAAGCCTTTCCTACTTCTTTGACCAAATGCTAACTAGTATTTATGGAGTCTGAGAAGCACCTCCACAGGATCCTGTGGCTTCTAAGAACCGAGCTAGATAACAGATGACTAAAACATTGACAATATATATTTCTGGGTGGTGAGATTTTTGTTCTCCTTGTTGTGTTTGTCTTTATTTCCTGAATCCTCCCAAACAAGCCTTTTTTTGTTTGAGGAAAATCAGTGTTGGACCGACCTGACCCTGACCCTGCAGTCCTGCTGTCCTCTGCCCTCCTTCCATGTACTTTGCTTTGGGTGTTTGCTTGAATTTGCAAGAGTGACCCTCTTGCACTTCAGGGCTGGACCTCACCTCCAGGGCAAGACTCTACCATTTCCCAGACTGCATGGTATTATAGAGATTGTATGGTAAAGAGTGTGGTAATAACCACAGTTTGAGTGATTCCATGAAGATAACCAGGAGAACTTCAGCAGAATTCGTAAAGAACTGGTAGTTGTTTCCAAGGAGGCAGTGTAAGCACTTGGGAAATTGTTTAAAGGACCATATCCCAGTGGTAGAGCACATGCTTGGCATACATGAGGTCCTAGGTTTGATCCTAAGCACAAATAAGAAAATAATTTTGAAAGGGATGAATAGGGCCGCCCAGTAATACTAAGAAAAGCCATTCACCAAGGAGAAGTCATTGACACATGGCACCAAATGTCTCTCCTTCCATTCCTTACTAGCTCATGTTCATCAAATCAGACATTGCCTAATGCCCTCCACCACCACCACCTTCCCTCACCACCACTGGCTCTCAGCAAAGGGCCACGTTCTCTACTGTCAGTATCAGGTGACCCCAACAGGTGGCCAGCTATGCACCCTAGCGAGGCAGCCCCAGAATGAGACATTTACACATGGGCTTTGTGCTACAGAGTGCAGGAGTACACTGGCAGTGGCATCCGTGTCTCCAGCCACTGGAACCACAGAACGCCGCTTGCTAGCATTTTCACTTATTTTTGAATGGGGTCAGTCCTCTGAGAGTTTACAACCTGCTCTGTGCCTACATCTTGGATGGCTCAATTGCTTGTATACACACATCTTAGCCATGTGTCAGAACACTGGACAGTTGGTCTTGTGCTTTAAAATTTCAGCAGACTTATAGCAGGTGATGGAATTAGGATTATGGGAAGCCTCCTGTTCGTACCCCCTCCCCTCTACGTCACCTCTGTCACAGTTTCACTGTAGAATCTCAGGTAATAAAATGAAGTGACAGTCTCTTTGCCAGCTCCCCTGCTTCATGCTTGAGTCCTCTGAAAAATGGTCATCTCTGCTTGAACCTCTCCCACCGACCCCAGACCCAGTAACAGGTGCTTCCAAGATACTGCTTTTCTTTCTCAGTTATAGGTGGACACTTTTCACATGTATGAAACCTGATAGAGTCACCTTCCCAGCTACACTTTCTAAATCCCAAATGTGCAAAAATCTGAAAGCTTTTATTTGTAACTCCCTTGACAGCAAACTATTCTAATGATGTGTGGTTATTTATAATTATCATTTGTTCCATTGTTTGATTTGCTGCAGAAATATGTCTGACCATGATCCCCAGGTGAGCAAGCATGATTTTTCCAATTACCCCTCTGTTGGTTGCCACACCAACTAAGAAAAGTCTCTGAATTTTCTCATGCTCAAGACTAACTGTAGTCTTGATTATTGAAGGATAATTTCATTGGATATAAATTTCTGGGGCAACCCTTTTTCCTCTAAAGATCTCTTAAATATTACACTGTCTTCTTAGGACATTTGTATCACTGTAGAGAACCCAGAACAGCCAGATTTCCTCCATTCTATATGACTTGATCATTTTGCTTGATAAATTACCTTTGAACTTTACAGGATGTACCTCTAGGGTAACCTTCCTAAATTCATTTTCCCTCGTTTGTGGTAAATTTTATGTCTTCTTTATTCCAGAAAATTCACTTTTATTCCACCTAATCCATTGTTTCGGTTTCTTTCTTTGAAGGCTTCAATTACGGACATGTTGAATCTTCTTTGCCTGTATTCTAGAGCTATTGTTTTTCTCTGTCTTTTCTTACCTCTGTATTTCCATTCCACTTTGCCTCCCTAACTGCCTCCTTCGTGTCCCTTCCTATGTTTTTTAAAATTATCTACTACTTTTTTAAACTATCTACTCTTTCCATTTCCTCCATATCCCTGATGTTTTGTTTTCCAGGTTCTGATGGCTGTACGTCATCTCCTGTCATCTTATCAACTTCCTTCTGTTCTTTTTCTTTTCAACTTTTTAGATGGAAAAGCTGAAAAATCTATAGACATGCTGAAAGAATAATACAATGAATACCTATATACTCTCTACATGGATTTATGAAGGAACATTTGGCCACATGTACTTTTGACTACCTCAGTACACACAGACAATACACGTATGCCTTTTCCAATCCATTTTAAAATGAATTATCAACATCATAACATCCTAAAAACTTCAGCCTGCATGTCCTAACATTAAAACATCCTTCTACATTATCCCTGGCTTAGTCTCTTTGATCTGCTATAATAAATTACCATAGATAGAAAGGGTTTATCAATAACAGAAATGTATTTCCAAGAGAGAGAAAATGGCAGAATGTTGACTAGTAACAAAATTCAGTCTCTCCAAGATCCAGAATCCAAACACTGAGAAATAATAACCTGGCAGAGAGAGAGACAGACAGACAGACAGACAGACAGACACAGAGACAGAGACAGAAAGACAGAGAAGCAAATCACAAGGTATCAGGAAGACATTGGAAAAAAATGTCTACAATGCAGAAGGGGAAAAAAATGGAACAATTTGGATTCTCTGGCTTTCCCAGTTTGTGGGGTTGGGAATTGGGCACCCCAGAGGCAAGGCAAGCATACTAGGCTGGGAGATCCAGGGAGAAATGGCAGTGGAGCCTATAGCCTCTGTGTACTGCAAAATCAGTCAAGTTTTTCTCTGAGAAGACTCCTTCCAATGGCCAAAGAAGAATTAAAGCATGAGCTCACACCATTTCACCAAAAAGTGCTTGAGCAGGTGCCATTTCTGAAATCCTAAACCCTAAAGCTGGGACTCAGAACAACTAAAAAATAACTTCATTTCATGATTCCCACTGTTGCCCTTTGTTGGTGAATGAATTAAAGACAGCCACAACAGACAGCTGCAGACAGGACATGGTAAAAAGAGTTCCCTGAGAAGTTTAAACTCAGCCTGGGAAGGACATGGGCCCTGCTCCCCATGTGAGAGACCAGGCCTGGCTTGGGTTGTGCTCAGAAACAGTCCAGTCTGAAAATGCCTGCAGGCAGTTAAGTGCTTCAACCCTTGCCCTGCTGTCTAGATCTGAACTCTATTTGCCTTTCCCACCCACCAATGTGAGTACAGTCACAGCCTGGGGTAAACAGAGAGGCTCTGGAAAATTTCAGGCAAAGTAGAATTCAAGCCAAAGTTAATCAGGAGAGACAAAGAAGGTCACTATATATTCATTAAGGGAACATTCAACAGGAAGAGATAACAAGTCTAAAACTATAGCATCAAACACCAGTTCATCCAACGTCAGTAAACAAACACTAGTAGGTGCAAAAAAAAAGAGATAAACACTACCACAATTATAATGGGGAATCCCAATACCCCACTGTCACAAAGAGACAAATCAACTAGACAAAAAATCCACAAAGAAATATCAGAGTTGAACCAAATCTTCATGAAAAAATTTACTAGATACTTACAGAATGATCCACTCACAACAGGATATACATTCTTCTCAGCAGCACATGACACTTTCTCTAAAATAGACCACATGCTAGTCCATAAAGCAAGTTTAAGTAAATATGAAAGAATCAAAATGATCCCATGTATATGATCAGATCATAGTGCAATGAAACTAGAAATCAATGTCAAAAGAAACTACAAAAATTATGCAAACACATGGAAAGTAAACATTACTTACTTAATCAGTCACAGAAAAAATCAAGGAAGAAATTGGACAGTTTCTAGAATCAAATGATACAACACACTAATACCTATGGAATGCAAAGAAAGCAGTCTTAATAGTAGTTTATAGCTTTGAATGTCTACAGCATAAAAACAGAATGAGTACAAATAAAGAATGAAATGATGTACCTTGACAATCTAAAGTTAGCACAAGGAAGGAAATCATAAAGATCAGCGCAGAAATTAATAAAACTGACACTATAAAAACAATATAGGGATTCTGGGACGATGGCAGAACAGTAAGCAATAGAGTAAATAGCCTCTCTGAGAGAAACAGTCCTGATGGTAGAATATAGCATTCTGGAGAAGACCAGAAGGAAAAAGGTGGGTCCCCTCAACCAAGGAATAAGCTAAAGTAAGAACTGAAGCCCACAGAGAAAATTTTTTTAAAAAGAAAAAAAGGAAAGAAAAACTTAAACAGAAGGTGGTAAACAGAGGCACTTTCACTGGGGCAGGTCCCACTGTGCAAGAAGTGCCACTGGAATCATGGTTGCAGTAAAGCAGGTGGCTGGCAAGCCCAAATGCCTCAACAGGGAGACACAGTGGTGGAGGGGAGTAGCAGACCAGAGAACTGCACTAGCTGGTGGTGAGTGTGGGGGACTCAATCCTCCCTCGGGAGTGGGCAATTGGCTGGGTGCCATTTTGGAGTTGGGCAGGATAAGTCCAGAACCAGAACTGCTGCTGGCTTCATTCAGCCACTCCTAGTGCAGAACAGATTGGTGAAAATTGCTTGGACTGGGTCCCACCCCTGTGCACAATCCAATAGCCAAGGCCAAGGTTTCCCTAAAGCTATCCCTAACTAACCCTGCCCATGTGGCACACACTAATGTGGTGAAGATTCCTTGTAGTTAACCAGCTTGGAAGGGAGGGGCCAGCCTGCCCCACCCCTGTTTATATTCCAGTAGATTGGGGAAAGCAGCAAACAATAGAAATCCCTAGCCAGCACACTTCGGAGTAATTATAACCAATACAGGAAGTGCTGGGGACCCCACTACCCACTTTTCTGGAAGAAACTGGGAACACGACAAGAGAAAGAAACAAAAGGCAGTCTGCAGCTTCCAGCCCAAGCAGTACTGGTCCAGGACAGGCAAACACAGAAGTCATTGGTCATCACACACCTGCAGTTTCTGAAGCAACAGCAACTGACATAAAGAAACAACTTCATAAAACTATAAAAGAACTTAAAACAAAAATACTAATACAAGTAAAGGAAGATATAAGAAAAATAATAGAAGAAATGCTCAGTACTTCTAAAGAAGACACAGATGGAAAAATAGAGGAACACAGAAAAAGGAGGGAAACCTTCAATGAAAAATATAAAAAAAATTTAGAATACATGAAACAGATTCAAAGAGATTACCAGAAAATTAAAAACTTCATTGAAAGCTGGCAAAACTGCTTGAAAGAAAGTAAAAAGATGATCAAACCTTGAAGACAGGTTTGCAACTTGCAATCGTGAAAAGAAAGATCTCTTAAAATAACAAGGAACTGGGGACTAGGGATTTAGCTCAGCAGCATAAGCGTCTGCCTTGAAAGTAGGCAGTCGTGAGTTCAATCCCTGGTACCGATAAAAACGAAAAAGCCAAATAAATAAATAAATAACAAGGAACCAGGAAATAACAAGACAAAGGCTCAAAAATGACAAGAGGATCTATAACTAAGAATAAAAAATGTGAGTGAAGAAGCAGGGGTAAACACAAATGAAATACAAAGGCTATTTACAGAAATAATTAAAGAAAACTTCCCAAGCATAGGAAAAGAAAATGACATTCAGATACATGAGGCACACAGAACTCCAGCCAGCTATACCCAAAATAGATCTATACCCAGACATATAATAATCAAGATCCCAGAAATTCAACACAAGAATAGAATATTAAAAGCTGTCAGAGAAAAGAAACAGATCACCTATAAACAAAAAACCATCAGAATCATGACAAACTTCTTGACACAAACCATTAAATCAAGAAAAGCTTGGAATGAAGTATTTCAAGTCATGAAAAAAAATAACCTCCAGGGGCTGGGGATTTAGCTCAGCGGCATAAGCTCCTGCCTTGCAAGCAGGCAGTCGTGAGTTCGATCCCTGGTACCGATAAAAAACCGAAAAAGCAAAAAAAAAAAAAAAAAAATAACCTCCAACCCAGATTGATGTACCCTGAAAAACTCTCTCTCAAAATTAACAGAGAAACAAGATTCTTCCATGATAAAGATGAACTGAGGAAGTTCATGACAACCAAACCAATCCTACAAAAAATACTGAAGGCCATTCTAGAGAAAGGGAAAAAAAATCATAGTTTCAGGAACAGTGGCAAAGGGGGCTCACTTAATGGGCAGACAGTGGAATTAAGGGGAAAAGTAAACAACCAACAGCAGAAAAATAGTATGGCAGAGATGATGCAGAGAAGGTTGACAATAATCACTAAGATGGATAGCCTCAATACACTAATAAAAAAACACAGGCAGAGTGGATCAGGAGATAGGGTCCCTCAAGATACTCTATATAAAAAATATAAGTAACCTGAATGAGGGTTTATGGACTGAAAGTCAAAGATGAGAAAATAATGTTCTATGTGGCAGGGAACCAGAAAAAAGTGGGGGTAACTTGTCCATCAGCTGCAAATTGGTTGGAAAGACATGACACTTTTATACAAAGGAGAACTACTCAGCTATAAGGAAGGAAAACCTTGAGGCTCTTGTAGGTAAGTGGACACAACTTGATATCATGCTCAGAGGTAAAAAGATTCAGAATCACTTAGGTGAATAGCAGGTTGCCTCCCTAATATAAAAGCTAAAGGAGTTAGTGGAATACAAAATGTACAATGCACCCTGTGAAAGTGACAGGGAAGGAATTGTCTAAAAAGGGAAGGCAGAGGACATTGCTAACCTTATATCATGATTTGAAACCTGTATTGTTTTCATTGCTCTGCTTAGTTTGGTTATATTCTGTTCCAGTTTATCAGCACTCCAAAGATAGCAGGATGTACTATGATAACAATTTTTATTTCCTATTAACTTAATTTGAAGCTCTGTATTGCTTTCACTGTCTTGTTTTGACTGATTTTATTTGAATCTGTTTTTTTTTGGGGGGGTTGGGTTTTGTTTGTTTGTTTGTCTTTTTGAGACAGGATCTCTATGCAGTTCAGGCTGGTCTTGAACTCACTTTGTCCCCCAGGCTGGTCTCAAACTCACAACGATCCTCCTGCCTCAGCCTCCCGAGTGCTGGGATTACAGGCGTGAGCCACCATGTTTGACAGTATCAAATCTAAGGGTATAAGCAACTAATTTGAACACCATAAGATTCACTATGATACCCATTCTGGTTTGACTATTGTCTTTTGAAGTCGTATAATGTCTCCAATGTTTTGTTCTTATTGATTTTGTTCTGTACTATTTTGCTCAATTTTATTATGCCTGATGATACGGGCAATTCTTTTGAAGATAACAAGAAGCATTATGGTAACCATTGTTGATTACCTTGTATTTTGTTTTTAAGTTATGTACTGTGTCCATCCTTTTGTTTTGATTGACCACATTTTGTTTTGTCTCATTCAGTTTTATTCTGTTCAAAATAAAAATAAATAAATAAAAACAATACAATGAACCAATAAATTGAAAAGCTGGTTCTTTGAAAGAATAAGCAAAATAACAAACCCTTAATCAATCTTACCCCCCAAAAAGGAAAGAAAAGGCCCAAATTGATGCAATTAGAAATGGAAAAGGAGCTGGGCATGGTGGCCCATGCCTGTAATCCCAGCACTTGGGAGAATCAGAAGAAATGGATATATTCATAAATACATATGAATTACCAAAGCTAAGCCAAGAAGACATGAAAACCCTGAATAATCCAACGTTAAGTGATGAGATTGAAGAAATAAAAAAAAATTTTAATTACCAAGAAAGCTCAGGTCCCAGTGGACTCTAAATTGTACAAGAACTTTAGGGAATATTTAATGCCAATATTCCTCAAACTGTTTAATGAAATCAAAAAATAAGAATGGCACAACATGTATAAATCAATAAATATCACATAAACAGAAGCAAGGACAAAATCATATATGCATCCCAATTGATACACAGAACCTCTTTGGCAAAATCCCACATCCTTCATGATATGAAAAAAAACCTGAAGAAAATTATATAGGATCTTATCTCAGTCTGACAAAAACCATTTATAACAATCCAGTAGCCAATATCATATTAAATGGAGAGAAGCTGAAATTTTCCTTCTAAAATCAGGAATAACACAAGGATGTTTTCTATCACTACTATTCAAGATTGTTCTTGAAATATTATCCAGGGAAATCAGGCAAGAGAAATAAGAGAAAAGGAATTAGTACAGACAAACAGAAGTCAAATTATCGTTACTTGCAGATGATATGATCTTCTACATAAAAGACCCAAGAAATTCCACCAAAAGAATCTTAGAATTAATCACTAAATCTAGTAACATAGCAGAATACAAAGTCAACATACAAAAATCAATGACATTCCCATACACTAATAATTAACAGGAAACATACTAGGAAAACAAAACCTTTCACAACAGTACCAAGAAAATATCCAGGTATGGTGGTGCACATCCGCAATCCCAGCACTCAGGAGGCTGAGGTAGGAGGATCAGTGTAAGTTCAAGGCCAGCCGGAGCTACAAAATGAGTTAAAGACCATCGTGAACTGCATAGTGAAACCCTGTCTCAAAAAGACAAAGGAAGAAAGAAAGAAAAGTTAAATAACAATTAACCTAATCAAAAAAGTAAGAAACCTCTAGAATTCAAACTGCAGTAATCTGAAAAAGGAGACTGAGAGGCCCTCAGAAAATGCAAAGATAGCTCCTGTTCCTGGATAGGCAGAACCAACAGAGTTAAAATGATCATTCTTCCAAACTGATGTACATATTTAACACAATCTCAGTCAAAATATCAGTAGCATCCCTCATAGAACTAGAGAAAATCCTAAAATTCATGGTAAACCAGAAGACACCCAGAATAGCAAAAGCAAAAGCTCCAAGAAACTAGAGCAAAGCAAGAGGCATCACGATGCCAGGCTTCAAGTTATACTACAAGACTAATGATAAGAGGAGATGGTATTAGCAAAAACAAAACAAGGCAAGCAAACAAAAACAGACATGCAGACTATTGGAACAGAATCAAAGATGCACAGATAACTCCAGTTATCTGAAAAAAGGGCCAAGAACTTATGCTGGAGAAAAACTAGTCTCTTCAACAAATAGTGTTGGGAAAACTGTCTATCCACACGTGAAGACTGACTCGATCCGTATCTCTCATCATGCACTAAACTAAAATCAAAATGGATCAAAGATCTAAATAGTAACATGCAAACAATCTGCTAGACAATAAAGTAGGTAAAACTCTTGAATACATAGGCATAGGCAAAGATTTTCTAACAGAACCCCAACTGCACAAGAGATAAAACCAGGAATCAACACATGGGATCACATCAAATTAGATTCTGCATAGCAAGTGACACAACTAACACAGGCAAGAGACAACCTACAGAACGAGAAAAAATTGCCAGCTAATCCTCAGACAGAAGATTAATAACTAGAATATATAAATAACACAAAAAATTAGACTCCCCCATTAAAAAATCCAATCAAAAAATGGACACCTGAAATGAATGCTTTTCAGAAGAAGAAATATAAATGGTAAATGAGTACACAAAAAAATGTTCAACATTTCCATTATCAGAAAGTGCAAATTAAAACAACACCGAGAGTCCGTCTCATCCCAAAAGAATGATCACCATCAAGAAATGAAATAATTACAAATGCCAGAAGGGTTGTGGGGAAAGGGGAGCCATTCTTCCTTGGTGGCAGGAGTGTCAACCACCAACTGCTATGGAGATTCCTCAAAACACTAAAACTAGAAATTCCCTTCGACCCAGCTATTCTCCTTGTAGACATCTTCCCAAGAGCTAAAGTTATCATATTACAGTGATACATTCATCCTTGTTTTTAGAGCAAAATTCATAATAGCTAAATCTTGGAATATATACATCGATCAACAAACTAAGGAAAAAAATGTATTTATACATAATGGAGCACTACTTTACTACAAAGAAAGACAAATTTGAGTCATTTGTATGAAAATGAATGTACTTAGAGACCATGATGTTACGTGAGATAAATCAGAAACACAAGTTCAAATATCACATGGGTTTCTCATACATAAGAAACTCAGAAAAAAAGAACAAAATAAAATAAAATAAGCCATAGATAGATAATAGAAAAAAGATAATTGGGAAAAAAA